>NW_022589709.1:11367689-12104898 GCF_004348235.1 Phoca vitulina
TCAGTTTGTTTCCTGAGATTAAGAATTCCTCATATCAGTGAGGTCATATGATACATGTCTTTCTCTGTTTGACTTATTTCGCTCAGCATAATACCCTCCAGTTCCATCCACGTCGTTGCAAATGGCAAGATCTCATTCCTTTTGATGGCTGCATAATATTCCATTGTATATATATACCACATCTTCTTTATCCATTCATCTGTCGATGGACATCTTGGCTCTTTCCACAGTTTGGCTATTGTGGACATTGCTGCTATAAACATCGGGGTGCACGTACCCTTTCGGGTCCCTACTTTTGTATCTTTGGGGTAAATACCCAGTAGTGCAATTGCTGGATCATATGGTAGCTCTATTTTCAACTTTTTGAGGCACCTCGATACTGTTTTCCAGAGTGGCTGTACCAGCTTTCATTCCCACCAACAGTGTAGGAGGGTTCCCCTTTCTCCGCATCCCCGCCAACATCTGTCCTTTCCTGACTTGTAAATTTTAGCCATTCTGACTGGTGTGAGGTGGTATCTCATTGAGGTTTTGATTTGGATTTCCCTGATGCCGAGCGATATTGAACACTTTTTCATGTGTCTGTTGGCCATTTGGATGTCTTCTTTGGAGAAATGTCTGTTCATGTCTTCTGCCCATTTCTTGATTGGATTCTTTGTTCTTTTGGTGTTGAGTTTGATGAGTTCTTTATAGATTTTGGATACTAGCCCTTTATCTGATATGTCATTTGCAAATATCTTCTCCCATTCTGTCGGTTGTCTTTTGGTTTTGTTGACTGTTTCCTTTGCTTTGCAAAAGCTTTTTATCTTGATGAAGTCCCAATAGTTCATTTTTGCCCTTGCTTCCCTTGCCTTTGGCGATGTTTCTAGGAAGAAGTTGCTGCGGCTGAGGTCGAAGAGGTTGCTGCCTGTGTTCTCCTTTAGGATTTTGATGGACTCCTGTCTCACATTGAGGTCTTTCAACCATTTGGAGTCTATTTTTGTGTGTGGTGTAAGGAAATGGTCCAGTTTCATTCTTCTGCATGTGGCTGTCCAATTTTCCCAACACCATTTGTTGAAGAGACTGTCTTTTTTCCATTGGACATTCTTTCCTGCTTTGTCAAAGATTAGTTGACCATATAGTTGAGGGTCCATTTCTGGGCTCTCTATTCTGTTCCATTGATCTATGTGTCTGTTTTTGTGCCA
The DNA here is from genome assembly GCF_004348235.1 of Phoca vitulina. NCBI lineage: Eukaryota > Metazoa > Chordata > Mammalia > Carnivora > Phocidae > Phoca > Phoca vitulina. The sequence continues at coordinate 11,368,871 of NW_022589709.1, forward strand.
GTACCATACCGTCTTGATGATGACAGCTTTGTAGTAGAGCTGGAAGTCCGGAATTGTGATGCCGCCAGCTTTGCATTTCTTTTTCAACATTCCTCTGGCTATGCGGGGTCTTTTCTGGTTCCATACAAATTTTAGGATTATTTGTTCCATTTCTTTGAAAAAAGTGGATGGTATTTTGATGGGGATTGCATTGAATGTGTAGATTGCTCTAGGTAGCACTGACATCTTCACAATATTTGTTCTTCCAATCCATGAACATGGAACGTTTTTCCATTTCTTTGTGTCTTCCTCAATTTCTTTCATGAGTATTTTATAGTTTTCTGAGTACAGATCCTTTGCCTCTTTGGTTAGATTTATTCCTAGGTATCTTATGGTTTTGGGTGCAATTGTAAATGGGATCGACTCCTTAATTTCTCTTTCTTCTGACTTGTTGCTGGTGTATAGGAATGCCACTGACTTCTGTGCATTGATTTTATATCCTGCCACTTGACTGAATTCCTGTATGAGTTCTAGCAGTTTTGGGGTGGAGTCTTTGGGATTTTCCACATAAAGTATCATATCATCTGCAAAGAGTGAGAGTTTGACTTCTTCTTTGCCGATTTGGATGCCTTTGATTTCTTTTTGTTGTCTGATTGCTGTGGCTAGGACTTCCAATACTATGTTGAATAGCAGTGGTGATAGTGGACATCCCTGCCATGTTCCTGACCTTAGGGGGAAAGCTCTCAGTTTTTCCCCATTGAGAATGATATTTGCTGTAGGTTTTTCATAGATGGCTTTTATGATATTGAGGTATGTACCCTCTATCCCTATACTCTGAAGAGTTTTGATCAAGAAAGGATGCTGTACTTTGTCAAATGCTTTTTCTGCATCTATTGAGAGGATCATATGATTCTTGTTCTTTCTTTTGTTAATGTATCATATCACGTTGATTGATTTGCGGATGTTGAACCAACCTTGCAGCCCAGGGATAAATCCCACTTGGTCGTGGTGAATAATCCTTTTAATGTACTGTTGGATCCTATTGGCTAGTATTTTGGTGAGAATTTTTGCATCCATGTTCATCAGGGATATTGGTCTGTAATTCTCCTTTTTGATGGGGTCTTTGTCTGGTTTTGGGATCAAGGTAATGCTGGCCTCATAAAATGAGTTTGGAAGTTTTCCTTCCATTTCTATTTTTTGGAACAGTTTCAGAAGGATAGGTATTAATTCTTCTTGAAATGTTTGGTAGAATTCCCCTGGGAAGCCATCTGGCCCTGGGCTTTTGTGTTTTGGGAGATTTTTGATGACTGCTTCTATTTCCTTAGTGGTTATAGGTCTGTTCAGGTTTTCTATTTCTTCCTGGTTCAGTTTTGGTAGTTGATACATCTCTAGGAATGCATCCATTTCTTCCAGGTTATCTAATTTGCTGGCATAGAGTTGCTCATAATATGTTCTTATAATTGTTTGTATTTCTTTGGTGTTGGTTGTGATCTCTCCTCTTTCATTCATGATTTTGTTGATTTGGGTCATTTCTCTTTTCTTTTTGATAAGTCTGGCCAGGGGCTTATCAATCTTGTTAATTCTTTCAAAGAACCAGCTCCTAGTTTCGTTGATCTGTTCTACTGTTCTTTTGGTTTCTATTTCATTGATCTCTGCTCTGATCTTTATTATTTCTCTTCTCCTGCTGGATTTAGGCTTTATTTGCTGCTCTTTCTCCAGCTCCTTTAGGTGTAGGGTTAGGTTGTGTACTTGAGACCTTTCTTGTTTCTTGAGAAAGGCTTGTATTGCTATATACTTTCCTCTTAGGACTGCCTTTGCTGTATCCCAAAGATTTTGAACAGTTGTGTTTTCATTTTCATTGGTTTCCATGAATTTTTTTAATTCTTCTTTAATTTCCTGGTTGACCCATTCATTCTTCAGTAGGATGCTCTTTAGCCTCCATGTATTTGAGTTCTTTCCGACTTTCCTCTTGTGATTGAGTTCTAGTTTCAAAGCATTGTGGTCTGAAAATAGGCAGGGAATGATCCCAATCTTTTGGTACCGGTTGAGACCTGATTTATGACCTAGGATGTGATCTATTCTGGAGAATGTTCCATGGGCACTAGAGAAGAATGTGTATTCCGTTGCTTTGGGATGGAATGTTCTGAATATGTCTGTGAAGTCCATTTGGTCCAGTGTGTCATTTAAAGTCTTTATTTCCTTGTTGATCTTTTGCTTAGACGATCTGTCCATTTCAGTGGGGGGGTGTTAAAGTCCCCCACTATTATTGTATTGTTGTCGATGTGTTTCTTTGCTTTTGTTATTAATTGCCTTATATAATTGGCTGCTCCCATGTTAGGGGCATAGATATTTACAACTGTTAGATCTTCTTGTTGGATAGACCCTTTAAGTAGGATATAGTGTCCTTCCTCATCTCTTATTACAATCTTTGGTTTAAAATCTAATTTGTCTGATATAAGGATTGCCACCCCAGCTTTCTTTTGGTGTCCATTAGCATGGTAAATGGTTTTCCACCCCCTCACTTTCAATCTGGGGGTGTCTTTGGGTCTAAAATGAGTCTCTTGCAGACAGCATATTGATGGGTCTTGTTTTTTAATCCAATCTGATAGCCTGTGTCTTTTGATTGGGGCATTTAGCCCATTTACATTCAGGGTAACTATTGAAAGATAGGAATTTAGTGCCATTGTATTGCCTGTAAAGTGACTGTTACTGTATATTGTTTGTGTTCCTTTCTGGTCTATGTTGCTTTTAGGCTCTCTCTTTGCTTAGAGGACCCCTTTCAATATTTGTTGTAGGGCTGGTTTCGTGTTTGCAAATTCCTTTAGTTTTTGTTTGTCCTGGAAGCTTTTTATCTCTCCTTCAATTTTCAATGACAGCCTAGCTGGATATAGTATTCTTGGCTGCATATTTTTCTCATTTAGTGCTCTGAATATGTCCTACCAGTCCTTTCTGGCCTGCCAGGTCTCTGTGGATAAGTCTGTTGCCAATCTAATGTTTCTACCATTGTAGGTTACATATCTCTTCTCCCGAGCTGCTTTCAGGATTTTCTCTTTGTCTCTGAGACTCGTAAGTTTTACTATTAGATGTCGGGGTGTTGACCTATTTTTATTGATTTTGAGAGGAGTTCTCTGTGCTTCCTGGATTTTGATGCCTGTTTCCTTCCCCAAATTAGGGAAGTTCTCTGCTATAATTTGCTCCATTATACCTTCTGCCCCCCTCTCTCTTTCTTCTTCTTCTGGGATCCCAATTATTCTAATGTTGTTTCATCTTATGGTATCATTTATCTCTTGAATTCTGCCCTCGTGATCCAGTAGTTGTTTATCTCTCTTTTTCTCAGCTTCTTTATTTTCCATCATTTGGTCTTCTATCTCACTGATTCTTTCTTCTGCCTCATTTATCCTAGCAGTTAGCGCCCCCATATTTGATTGCACCTCATTAATAGCCTTTTTGATTTCTACTTGGTTAGATTTTAGTTCTTTTACTTCTCCAGAAAGGGTTTCTCTAATAACTTCCATGTTTTTTCAAGCCCAGCTAGTATCTTTAAAGTGATGATTCTGAACTCTAGATCTGACATCGTACTAATGTCCGTATTGAGTAGGTCCCTGGCAGTCGGTACTACCTCTTGTTCTTTTTGTTGAGGTGATTTCTTCCGTCTTGTCATTTTGCCCAGAGGAGAATAGATTAATGAGAGAACAAAATGCTAACAGGGTAACAACGTCCCCAGAAAATATACTCTAAACAAATCAGAAAAGACCTGAAGCAGTGGGAAAAGAAAGGGAAAGAGAGAAAAAAGAAAAAGAAAGAAAAAAAGAAAAAAGAAAAAGATAAAGATAAAAACAAACAATAACAGAACAAAACAAAACAAAACAAAACCAAAACAGAATGTGATCAAATATGATCAGGCTGGTTTATAGATCAGTGCCACACACTAGATTTTGGGTGTATTTTGGTCTGTTAAAAGAAAGTGCCTCCCAAAATTTTAAAGAAAGAAAAACTTATATATGTACAAAAATAAGGGTTGATATGATGAAGGGATGGAATATGACTGTAAAGATGGAAATTATAAAAAATTTTATAAAAGGATTTGATAAGTTGTTTGAAAAAAGAAAGAAGAGGATTTAAAAAAAAAAAAGAAAGAAAAAAGGGAGAGAATGTGATCAGGTAGGGGAGTAGAAAAAAACCATACACTAGAGATTTAGAGTATATTTTGATCTGTTAGAAGAAACTATCTCAAAATTTTAAAGAGAGAACAACTTAGATATATATGCCAAAAATACAGGTAACTACTATGAAGGGATAGAATATGACTTTAAAAATGAAAAATAAAAATGTTTTTTTTTTTTTAAAAAGGGATTGATAAGATGTTGGTTGAAAAAGGGAAAAAGAAAAATTCAAAAAAAAAGAAAAAAAGATAGTTAAAAAAATAATTTACTTTGAAAGAGTAAAGAATCATTGGGAAAAAAGCAATGAATTCTGTGCTGTATTCCCCTAGCGCTGGAGTTCTGCCGTTCTCATTGATCGGTAAACCTGGTCTTGGCTGGCTGTTCTTGCTGATCTTCTGGGGGAGGGGCCTGTTGCCGTGGTTCCCAAATGTCTTTGCCGGAGGCAGAATTGCCCCGCCCTTGCTGGTCCCGGCTAAGTAATCTGCTCGGGTTTGCTCTCGGGAGCTTTTGTTCCCTGCAAGCTTTCCGTACAGCTTTGGAGGCGGAGAGTGAAAATGGCGGCCTCCCAGTCTCCGCCCCGGAGGAGCCAAGAACTCGGGGTCCCGCTCCTCAGCGAGCCCCCAGAGAAAAGCAGTCAGTCACTCCCGTCTCCCCGGTCTCCGGCCTCACTCCGTGCTCACCCGGCCTGTGACTGCACGTCTCTATCTCTGGCACCCGACCCCGGGTGGAGTCTCCAAACCCAGCAGATCCCCGCGGTGCACTCCCGCACCTCTCCTCCCGGGGGAAGAAGGTGAGTCTCCCCGGATCTGCCGCTTGTTGGGTCCCTGCTGGAGGAGCAGTGGCCCGACTGTGCCGCGGATCAGGGTTTATGGCAACCCCGAGCTGAGAGCCCGCGCCTGGGCTCCGTCTCTGCAGCCGGCTTCCCTGCTCCGATACCTGGGAGCTCTGCCGCACTCAGGCACCCCTGGTCTTTCTGTGACCCCGAGGGTCCTGAAACCACACTGTCCCGCGAGCGTTCACCCCCCACTTCGCCACCAGAGTGACGTCTCTCAGCAGAGCAGACTTCTAAAAGTTCCGATTTTGTGCTCCCGGCTCTATCACTTGCCAGAAGCGGCCGACGGAGGCCCCTCCCCCGCCGTCTATCCTCCCGAATATCGCCTCGGATTCACTTCTCCGCACGTCCTACCTTCCAGAAAGTGGTCGCTTTTCTGTTCAGAGAGTTGTTGCTATTCTTTTCTTCGATCTCCTGTTGAGTTTGTAGGTGTTCAGAATGGTTTGATCCCTATCCAGCTGAATTCCTGAGAGGAGACGAAATCCAGGTCTCCTACTCCTCCGCCATCTTGCTCCACCCCCCCAGCATCATTTTTAATGTAAAATATCACAAGGTTTCCCTTTGAGATTGAGTACTAAACAAGTAGGCTTAATAAAATAACTTCTACACAATGTTTCACTAAAGGTTGTAGCTAATATAATAAATCCAGAAAAAAAAAAAAGACTAATGACTGGGAACCATGAAATAAAACTGTTTGAAGACAACATGGTTATCTATATAAAAAGTCCAAAAGGGATGCATTAAGAATGCTGTAATTAATAAGATCAATATAAAATTAACTATCAATTATATTAAACAAGCAATTGGACAAAGAATTTTATAGAATCACACCATTTGTGAAAGCATCAGAAAAATAAACCACCTAAGAATAAAACTAATGAAAGCTGTGTATAACTCTACAAATAAAACTATAACATTATTATTGAGAGAAGATAAAGATGACCTAAATACATTGAGTGGAGGTTTTAAAAATGTTCTTTTGCTTGGTGTAACTTGACCAGTTGACGGTAAATGCATGTGGACAGGCCAAGGACCAAGAATAACCAGCGTAGTTTGGAAAAAAAAAAGCTGGAGTATTTACTCTACCCAATATCAAGACTTTATTATAAAGCTATAATAATTACGACAGAACAGTGTTTCTATAGACATAAACAGACTGAGAAATGAAACAAAAATTCTACAGTCTCAACCATAATTGTTGATTTATGACAAAGTTGGTACTGCAGAGTGGGATAAGTACAGTCTTTCAATAAATGTTGCTGATTCAATTGGAATTTCACAGAAGAAAAAAAAATGACCCCCCCCCACATGTCATACACAAAAATTAATCCCAGGTGAATTGTAGCTTAAATTATGAAAGATTAAACAATAAAGAAAAATAATCCTTCTAGAACATAAAATTTGGTGTAAGGGAAAAATTTTTAAGAGACACCCTAGGCATAAATATGAAGACAAGCATTGGTCATTAGATGGCATATATATTAGGAACATTGCATATTAAAGCACAGGATTAATCATGTGAAAATTTAAGTCACAGAGTGGATATAGCAAAAATATACAAAGAACTCCTAGAAATCAATTAGGAAAAGAGAGTTAATACAATAGAAAAAAAAAAAAAGAGATAAATACTTGAATAGTCACTTCACAAAAGAAGATAACCAAATGCCTAATACACATATGTAAATTGCATTAGCATCATTAGTTATCAGGGTTATACAAATTAAAACCACAATGTGAAATGATTACAAACCCAGCAAAATACCTAAAAATTAGAAACAACAACAGCAACAACAAAAACAAAAAACAACTGAGGATCCCCAGTGCTGGTAAGGATGCGGAACACCTGGAATTCTCACACACTGTCGTATACGGCACACCGACACATAGGGCAGCACACCTTTGAGAAACTAGAGTTGGAAATATGTACAGCTTGAAATTTCACTCTTAGATATTAGCTTAAACCATATAAAATTGCCAATAGTGCATTACAAATGGTAATTTTATATGATCCAATCTGAAATATTCAACTTGACATACCCAGCTGAAATGTATACAGATATACATAGAAAAGATGTACAAGAAGGTTCATAGCAGTATTATTTATAATAGTTCCAAACTGAAAGTGACAAAAATGTCAAACAGCAGTAAAGTAGATAAATAGTGGTAAATTCACCCAATATGATACAATATAGTAATGGAAATAAGTGCACTAGTGTTACACACAATAAGATAGATATAAAAGAATGCATTCTTTATTATTTCACTAATAAAAAAATCAAAACAGGCAAAATCTTAGTGTTTAGAGCATGCTTTGTAGGAAAACCATAAATACAAGCAGGGAAATGAGTACTAAAAATGTCTGGAGATTGATTATCTCTGAACAGGCAGGGAGGACTTATGATTGAAAGAAAGCACAACGGGGCTTTGGGGAAATGTAGTATTGCTTCACCAGGGAGGCGGTTCTATCACTATTCACTCTGATAAATCATTGAGCTTTACATTTTTGTTTTGTTCTCTGTAGGTGAATATTTTTACAACAATAAAAGGTTAAATAAGATAATAGACTTTAACAGCTAATATATATGCCAAATTAAAAAGGGAATGTTATCCCCCCAAATTATTATGAAAGAGGGAGTCAAAGTATTTGATTTGTTATAAAGATCTCACATCATGGGGAGCTTTCTGTATTATTATTATTATTATTACTTTTTGAGCAGTAGGCTAATTTATTCAACAACTCTTTTATTCATTCAGCTAATATTGACTGTTAAGTTCAAGCCACGGTTTCTAGATGCTGTGTTCTAGCCATGAGCACAATCCAAAAATCCTTGCTTGTCCTGGAGTTTACAATCTAGTGGGCAAGATAAGTAATAAAACCAAACCAATTAAGAAAATATATGTCAGATTATCACAGATGCTAAGGATATGATGACCTCTGTGAAATAAAATGACAATTCATTGAGTGAGGGATCCAGCCATGTGGATATCTGGGAACAAAGCACCCCAGTCAGAGGAACAGGAAGTGCAAAAAGTAATGGTAAACACACTATCCAGGTATGATCTCAATCAAAGCAACGTTCATATTCTTATAGAAATCAGTGATGAAACCAGGAAAAAAATAATAAATTTAACACAAAATTAGTAAGTATTATTGTGGTCTGACCTCACACCTGTAAGTGTTGCTTTCTATTGTAAATAAATCTTTGAAAGTACCTTTCAAGAGCAATAAAGTGGTTACATCTTGGAGATCATATCTATGACCTTTCCGTTTGAATGGGGAAACAAGGAAAGAAACAAAGTGTTCAAATGTTATGTGAAAGAATGCTTGTGGACTAGAATAAAATTTCCATTGAGATTATTATATATGGATTGTAAAAGCTTTTTAGTTCCAAGAAATTAGAGTAAAAACAATGGGCTTTGGAAAACTGTTAAGTTAAAAGGTAACTTATTGCTGTCGAAGATGTTGCAAAGAATTGAGTAAAGGTGTTTTAGGAAATATGAACGTATGGAAAAATTCCTAAATTAATACTTAATAAAATACCTAATTCTAGGCATGTGTCCAAATGAAAACTGTACATGAATGTTTAAAATAATAATAGTCCATCAAATGACTGATAATCAAAAGTGGCATATCCATACAATGGAATGTAATTAAACCATAAAAAGAAAAAAGGAAGGGAGTACTAATCAACACAGATGAACTTTGAAACATCATGCTAGGTGAAATAAGCCAGTCCCAAAAGACTCTACTTTTTCCTTGGTCATGTTTGAGTGTTGGAAGATGGAAGCAGGAACAGATTCAGACCTTAGTGGTTCTAATCAGGGAATGACTATGTTGCCAACAGCTATACATAATTCAAAATAAAAGAAAACAAAACCTAAACCCAGAACTTATATGTAGGTGGAAATTAAAATAGCTTTCCAGCTTTTTTGATTGCAAAACTCTATATAAGTTTATCAAAACTGCCTTCTCTCTCCTCTTCTCCCCCCACCTCCTTTTTTTTTCTTTTTTTTTCCTGCTCAGATGGCATACTCTGCGATGATGCCAGTACCCTAAGTAATATTCCGTCTGCCTGTTGGGTGACCTAGCATGGAAAGTAGGAAAAGGCAGATGCTGAGCACCAGGACATATCTTACTTTGGCTCTGAGTAGAAAAATTAGCATGTATAGAAATACAAGAGTATAACTATGCTGTGTTGTTAACATTTACATAGAAGACATTTTCTTTCTTTTTAGAAATTAATTTGCTTCTGCTGTAAGTCCCTGGCGTAAGTCTCCCTGTCTCTGGTGCTGGAAAAGATACCTGAAGTAATCATGAGAGAGTAGGTCAAACAAAGAGTTTGACTTGATGTGGGCAAAAAGCGGCAGGAAATTTATTAAAATGATCAACCTGCTCTTCCTCTATATTTCCATAAAAATGGAAGAAGCTAATAGAAAAAATGCAATCAGTGTACACAAGCAAGCATAAGCCGTGTCTGTCTGTGTTCTCACAATGACTGAATCATTAGTGGTGCCATATTGTATAGGTATCTTCCACACTGCCTTGGGCATGACAGTCAAAATGTTACTATGCTATCCATTGACAGTTTGACAGTTTCCACTTGAATCAAAATCCTAAGACAAGCTTGCCATTTTAGAAAGTAAGTACCATGGCAAAATTAAACCTAAAAACAATTTACAAATACATCAGCAGTTACATATTAAGCAATCACTTTACAATTAGCATTTTATTAGGCCTTTCAAAGAAGGTTTTCTTTGGTTATTCGTTGTTCTTTTATTTTTTGTCCCCCACAGTGTGTTAAGAAACCCTCTTTGCACAAAGTTAAAAAGAAATTCTAGTAACATGAAAATATTAGGATGATAAACATTCACTAAAATGGAGAAATGTTAAAATGTATTATGATCTAAATATAAAACCAAAAACGAGACAGTTGAAAAAATTAAAATATATAGAGGGATTTTATCTGTTACATCCGTGTGTTTAACATTAACAGAAATCCAATCTTGATTTTATAATTCTGGAGCCTTTTCAGTATTCTTTCTCCAGTAACTAACCTGTATTTACTCAGAATATAAATCAGCTGCATTTTTGTAGTGCATAAAACACTAATTGAGCTTTATTTAATTTGTTTTAACTCAGAGTGCAAAGGAGATGACACAATGTGAATTACTCATTATAGTAACCTCTCCGCAAAACTACAAATGGGTATGTAGTGATGTCTGTGTGTGTTTTTCTACTGTAACATCACTTACGGAAGCAGTTCCTCAGAAAGATGGTAACACTAATAATGATACTTAGCATTTATATAGCATTTTCTATCTTCACAGCACTTTGTACACCTTAACTAAATAATGGTACTTGCCAAAATGAGGTTACAACACCAATGAATTATCATGGCCCTTGGGGTAACTGTAGTCCTCAGCAGTGTCACCTCACTGTGTCTGTTTCTCTGGGAAGGATTGCCTCTCATGATGGATTAAAACCAGATACAGTTGATTGGCTGATCTTGGCCTCACTCTGAAGGAAGCTGCACAGCCTTTGGATCTTTATACTGATTAACTCAAGCAAAGGCATCTTTGTTTTTGGTCATAGACGAGCCCTCCATTGACATAGCCAAGTGCAGAGTTTAATTATTTGGACAATTTAGTACCAAATCTCCACTTATTCTGAGTCATTGAGGTAGTTGCCTCAATATTCTATATCAAGGTTTCTCAAACTCGGCAGTATTGACCTTTAGGGCTGGAAAATTCTTCGTTGTTGGAGCTGTCCTGTGTATTTGACGATATTTAGCAGAATCCTTGGCCTCAGTCAGCCGGATGCCAGCGGCCCACCCACGGCACCCCCTAGTTGTGAAAACCTAAAAATATCTCCAGACATTGCCAGATCTTTTCTGGGGAGCAAAAATGCCCTGTGTTCAGAACCATTGTTCTATGCTTTGCTGATGCCTAGCCATCCTCATTCTTTATCTTAACACTACCTATCTCTCTCCAGCGTCTCCTATGGCAGTGAATTTCAGGTGCATTATTTCAGTTCGATTCCCACTAAACTAGGAAACCCCAGTGTCTTGATTTAGGAAACCTTCTTTTCAAGTCTGTTTGGATGACATATGGCCTCACTACCACCCCCAATAACTTCGAGTCAGGAATTCTTCCACAGTGAGTGCAAAACAGCAGTATAAACATACCCTGAAAATCAGTTTAGCATTACAGGTTATGAAAAACTTATTTCACAGGGTTTTAAGATAAGTTGACAGAGGCTAGTTTGAAAGCTCAGCCTTACACATTTTACTTCTCAGCTGGGCTTAGAAAATTGTTGCGACTATAGTTGTAAGGAAAATACTACCTCAAGGTTCCATCATAAAAGCTTCTATCAGACAGATGTCTGCAGTTATTTTTGGTTCTGGATTCAATAAGTTTTATATGGACCTAATTCCCAGAAAAACTCCCCAGTCTGTTTACATGGGCAGGATAAACTGGCTATGTTTTCTTTGTATTCCTAGTGTGAGCTGGTAATTATCCATCTACTGCTGGGATATTTCATGTAACTGGTGGACATTTTAGACACCATGTGCATCCTTAATCTCCCTAGGATTCTCTAGGAACAAAATTATTTGATATGAAAACCTTTGATATTACAAGTTGTGTTTAACATTTCAAGCCTCATTTACATCAGTTCAGTTCAGTGCGCTGCTAAGCACACTGGATGACATATCATGGAGAGAAGGAAACCTATAGATGCACTCAGTAGCCTGGAGGTATATTACATAAAATAATAAAAATGAACTGCTGAAGAAGTATCTAAAATTTATTAGCACAGGGTGCAGTTAGTGAGGCAGTTGAATATCATCTCAGATTATTTCTCCAAACAAATAAATAAATGAGAAGATGAGTGGGTAGTGAAAATGATTAAGAAATGCTTGATGTATAGATTACATATACTACGTATATGGTATAACCTATTGTAAATTAATTATCCAAGCATGAATGTACCAAATCCACTATTGATGTAAATACTACAGTATAAAAGTCTTGTTTTCTTTCCTGCAAATCACTAAAGGCTTTGACAATTTCCACGTGGGCTAGAAATAAGCCAGCAGTCGAACAGTTACTGTACATCAAGGAGGTACTAATGGCTGTAGCTGAAACACCTGCTAACCTGCTATTGTAAGCATTTATCCAGTATTTGCCTGAGGCAGAAATAAATGAATAAATAAACTTTCGCTAGTCATATTACATGAGTTAATGCATTATAGCATTATGTAAAGTAGCAAAGCGCATTCTTCTGGGGCTTTTTAAAAATCATTATTTGTGGCAGGTTAGAACGTATCTGCTGGCTTTTCTGCTCCGTTTTCCTCACTCAGGTTTCTGTCAGAGCCCTCACGACTACAGGGCTGGTTGGCCTTTGCTCTCTGAGGAGTACCTTTGAGACAAACAACCTTACTAATCCTCAGAGAGTTTTAAAATGGCATTACAAAGAGGATGGATATATTAAACACCTCAGCTGTCAATGAGTAGAATCAATAATGGTGGGGATATAGCTTACATTATATCTACCTACATGGGGTTTGCCCATATTTGGAAAGGAAAGCTTTTCTTTTGACAAGTCGGCAGCAGCTGTTTCAAGAAATAACACAGCTGTATATGCCCAACACACCTGGCTCTCCTTTCATAATATACGGAAAAAAGGTACGAAGCAGTGACCAGAAAGGGCAAGACCACTGCTAGAATCCTCATTTGCAGATATATTTTCATTTGAATGTTAAGAAAGTATCAAGGCTGCCACCAACCAAAAATAAATGAAATGAGTCCACCCCACCCCACCCCCAAAAAGTGTTAAGGCTAAATTATTAATTAAAATGGAAAATAAAAATCTAGAGTCTGTTGTTCTAATCTCTTAAAGCTATAAGGGTATAATACGTCAGTCAATAAAACATATAAACTACATCTCTGGGCAATAAGATTATTAAACACAACTCTCATAATGAATAGCATCACTGAACATAGTATGAATCAGAATGTATTGTGCTTCAAAGTATCCTGTCCATAGACTGTCTTGATTTATACTCCAAGGTTAAATTTATTTTTACATTTTTATAGGATTTGCTCCCATTTTAAATATGTCTTTCCTTTTCTAATTCAGAAATCCTATAAGGAAAATTATGCATGTCAGGATGTAATATAAGAGCGTGCTTTGAGAGCTAGATGCCCCTAAAAAAGGAGAGAAGAGAGTTTAACCCTGATTGTTTTTAGCATCGTCTTTAAACATTTGGTATTTTACTGCCTAAGAGAGAAATAGCTCTAATTTAACTTCTTCAGTTGTTGTTGCCTAATCTTCTTATACTACAATAGGAGTGCAGTGGTAGAAGTTAAAAATGAAAACTATCCTTGGCATTATATAAATTTGCATAAAATCAGCCATGTGCCGTATTCCCTTGCAAGACAATTGCCTAAATCATTTATGTTTAATGCATTACATTTTGGATATATCTATGAAAATGAAATTAAGAAAACAGTTCCACTTATAGCATCAAGAAAAAGAAAATAATTAGGAATAAATGTATCAAATGAAGTGTAAAATGTGTACACTAAAGACTACAAAACTGTTGAAAGAAATTAAAGACGATCTAAATAAACAGCGAGACATTTACTGATCATGGATCAGAAGATCTAATATTGTTAAGGTGGCAATAATCCCCAAATTTATCTATAGATTCAACACAAATCATATCAAAATCCCAGCTACCTTTTCTTGCAGAAATTGACAAAATTCCAAAAATTCATGTGGAACTGCAAGGGACCCAGAATATACAAAATGATTTCATAAAAGAAGAACAGAAGTAAAGAACTCACACTTTCTGATTTCAAAACTTACTACAAAACTCTAATATTCAAAACAATGTGGTACTGGCCTGAGGATAGACATATAAATCAATGGGATAGAATTGAGGTTCCAGAAATAACCCTTACATTTATAGTTACTCAATTTTCTATAAGGGTAGCAGGCTGATTTTATGGGGGAAGAATGGTCTTTTTAAAAAATGGTGCTGGGACAACTAGATATCCATGTGCAGAAGGATCAAGTTGAGCCCCTACCACACAGCATATACAAAAATTAACTCAAAGTGAAACATAAATCTGAAAGTAAGAGCAAAGTAAAAATTCTAGGAGAAAACGTAGAAGTAAATCTTTATGACCTTGGGTTTGGCAATTTTTTCCTATTTGACAAACAATAGCAAGCAGATAAATTAGACATCAAAATTTCAAACTTTTTTGCCTCACACCATTGAGGAAGTGTAAAAATGAACTCTATAGCGCAGGGGACATATTTGCAAATCAAACATCTAGTGACTTGTATCCAGAATAAATAAAGAACTTTTAAAATTCAATAAAAATAAAAACAATTCCATTAAAGAATAGGCAAAGTATCACGATAGACATTTCTTTAAAGAATATGGACAAATGGCCAGTAAGTACATTAAAGATAATCAATATCAGTAGTCACTAGGGAAATGCAAATCAAAACCATGATGAATTACCACTTCATACCTTCTAGCATGGATATATTTAAAAAGACAGACAATAACAAACGTTGATGAGGATGTTGAGAAATTGGAACTCTGGTACATTGCTGGTGGGAATGTAATTTGGGGCACTCATTTTAAAAAAAACAGTTTGCCTTGGGGTGCCTGGGTGGTTCAGTTGGTTAAGCGACTGCCTTTGGCTCAGGTCATGATCCTGGAGTCCTGGAATCAAGTCCCACATCAGGCTCCCTGATCGGCAGGGAGTCTGCTTCTCCCTCTGTCCCTCCCCCCTCTCATGCTCTCTCACATTCTCTCTCAAATAAATAAATAAATAAATAATCTAAAAAAAAAAAAAGAACAGTTTGCCAGTTCCTCAAAAAACTGAACGTTAGAGTTATTGTATGACTCAAGGTATCCTGTAGCCAAAATAAGTGAAAACATACCTCTACACAAAATTTGTATGTAAATGTACAAAGTTGGTGCATGCATGTTCATCGCAGCATTACTTATAATAGGCAAAGAGTGTAAACAGCCCTGATATCCATCAACTAATGGATGTATAAATAAAATGTGGTATATCCATTCAGTGGAATATTATTCAGCAATAAAAAGTGAAATATTGATACATGCCACCACACAGGTAAACCTGGAAAATATTACAGTAAATGAAAAAAAAAAAGCCAGTCACAAAAGACCATGTATCATACGATTACATATAGATTTACCAGACATGTAATAATGAAGGATAACTAGACATAAAGCCTCTGTGTTTTCTTCAATTTTGTCAATAACAAGTTAGTTTTTCAATACCCATAAGATACCATGAATAATATTTATTAGTGTTACCAAAGGGGAAAAAAGTCATTCCAATTTAGGAAATTTCTCTGAAGTTTCCAGAGAAATTTTCTCTGAAAAAAGGTTTTTTTTTTTTTTTCATTGAAAGGGAGAGGTCAGTGATTTGAGGCAAAACACCAATATTACTGGATGTTACATGAAAAATAATTTGTGTGAAGATAAAAAGGTTGCTAAGTTCATTCATTTAAGCACAACTATGTATTGAACCCCTACAATGTGTCAAGTGCTACTTGAGGCCAAGGGTCTTTAATGGTGAACAAGCTTCTGTGAAAACAGATGCTAAACAAGTAAACAAATTAATAAAGTGCTTGCAGATGGTGATAACTGCTATGAAGAAAATCAAAGAGGGTAATGGGATGGCGAGCATCTGAGCGAGGACTAAATGAGGCGAAAAGGTCTGCAAAATCCAAGGGAAGAGAGCTTCAGGCACGCGTAAAAGCAAAATGTGAGCAGATGAAGAGGGGTGAGTTTGACGTCACTGGGAGCAGAAGAAGTCTATGCAGCTGCCCTGTGGTGATTCCCACAGAATGGGAGGAGGTCAGAGGAATGGGCAAGGCTAGACCATCCCAGGTCTAGTACGACCACCAGAGAGTCTGGAGTTTATTTGAAGTACAATTGCCAGTCATTAGAGGGTTTGACATTGGAGGGTGGGACAGTGCCAGGAACAGATAGAGTTTTTAAAATTATATTGACTGTGTAGGAGGAAAGTGGAGGCCGGTGGCCAGGTAGCGGCTCTTGGGGAAAGGTCGGTGGTGTGGTGGGCTAGGATGGCAGCTGCAGAGATAGTGAAAATTGCTCAGATATGAGTTACTTAAGACATTTCTTTTTCTGCTTGATTTTCTTCTTGTAGGATGTGAGAATATTGAACATTTTGTTTAGAGTTTACAAGTGAATTTCTGACTGATTATCTGGCCTTGCCAAAATGAAAGGCGCACAATGGCATCTGACTATTTTTCTGGGCAGCTCCAGCCACCTCTGCCTCAATGGTGAGGGTGTAATCAATAAACATAACAGAGGCTATTCATTCCACCAGGATGGATTCCAACAAAACGGGTCTATTCACACTGGTAATAGACAGACTTTACTTGTTCTGTCACATTATGTATTATGTCTAGTGTCTTCAGTAACCTACCTCCTTTACTGCTCAATGATGATGAAATGCTCGGTTGGCATAAGAATGATTATAAAGCTGGGCTGTTTACACTTCTGGTGACCAAGACACTGTCCTTCCAATTGAGGGTGAAATACTGTTCAGTACAACAGGACAGATAATCCACAAGTGTTAAAGATTTTGAAATTTGGTGCTGGCTGAGGTTTGGGTTGGGTTTTAAGGGTGTTTTCCAAAAAAAGATCATTTTCAATTGAACCTTTTAATTTATGTTAATAAGTATAGTGAATTTTAGGGGGCACATGCTACTGACAATGTTTCAAAAAGGTGTTTTTTTCTCCTATCTTTCGTCCAGTCTCTTCTGTTGTGAAGAGACCATCTACCTTTTCTTAGATCTGAATTCATGAGGCCAATGGCAGCATAGATACTTACGAGCAATAAAAAGTTCACATTCATTAACTTGAACTTTTTAGTCGAAGGCTGGTGCTGTGAGTTTATTTTAGAGCAATTACATATGATTTATTCTCCATCATTTATTGACTTATTCATCCAGCAAATGATTATTGACTGCTTACTGCTATGTTATACAATGTGAGGCAAGGAAGGCTAATTAATAATAATGGCTAGCTTTTGTTGAGTAGATACTGTGAGCCAGCACTCACTTAGTGCTGCATCTGTTTTATCTCAGTTATTAAAAATACCTGACAATACAGCTGCTCTTATTATTATGGAGAAGAAAAGTGAGACAGAGAGAGCTTAAAAAATAAGCCCAACATGGTATGTAATAGATCTGGAAATTGAACTCAAGGACTGTTTCAACAGCCCTTGCTTAGGTGGTAAGATATTCAGGCTGCGAAAAGATGGCAAACATTCTGTCCTCAAGATGTTTGCATGCTAGTAAGGGAAACAGGACATCTCTACAGAATAGTTCACCGTTAATTCAAATACAGAAACAAGTACAAAGAGTCATAGGTATTGAAAGAAAAAAGTCCCTTCCTCCCAAAAGCAGTGGTTTTCACCTTTGGCTGCAGGTTGTAATCACCAGAGGATTAAAAAAACAACAACAACTGATGCCTTGGCCCCAACCCCAGAGATCCTCATTTAATAGACCTGGCACATGCCTGTGCAGCTGAATTTTTACAAGTTCCCCAGGTGATTCTAATGGGCATCCAATTTGAAAACCCTGGGCTATAGAGACTAGAGGAAATGTGAGGAAGGGGAGCAGTTCCAAGTTGATTTGTTAAGAATAAGTAACTATTTTAAAAGTCAGAAATGTCAGGGGTACAAATGGAAGTGGATGAATATGTTTGATATAGAATATATCCTTGTTATGCAAAATGTGGTCCTGGGACCAGCAGCATTGGCACCACCTTGAAATTTGTTAGAAATATGGAATCTTAGGTTTTCCCGGACTCCATGAATCAGACTATGCATCCCCAGGTGATTTGTATGTACATTATCTTTTGAGAAGCACTGGCATAGGAAAAAAGGGGGGAGGGAACCATACGGCATAATTGGTGATTGGCAAATGGTACCAGGGATCAATGGGTAGAGTAGAGAGTATAGCACATTTGTTGGGAAGGTGTGATGAAGTAGAGGTACTTTGATTGTTATAATAAGCAGTTAAAATTTGTTCTGTAGATGGTCAGAAGTTGAAAATGGTTTAGGATAATTAATCTGGTGATGATTTGCAGGACTAGTTAGGAAGAGGGAGAAGCCAGAAATGTGGAGGTACTCAGAGAGGGCTCCATATGAATTCTCAATTCACAAATACACAAATAGTGAAACTCAGACCAGGGTGCAATTCAGTAGGCAAGTTCTTATCTTCAAAACACATTGTTTTACTTTGAGGAATTCTTATCTCCTCCAACAGCCTGACTTTGGAGCTACATTATGTATTTGAATAGAGATATAGGCTACATCTTACTCTGAGTGGCAACCAGTGTGTGTAGAACATCTTTGTTATTTCTTTCGTAATACACTCCTCCCCATATTAGAACACTATAGAGGCAAAAGAACAGAATTCTAATGACACAAGAAAGACATATATGTTTGTCCAGCAGCAATAAGGTAACTGTTGTATCATCAATTTTCTATGTGATCATGAAAATAGTGTTTATTGTGGTTGATAAACTATTCAGACTGAGAAGGGTTACTAAGAATTCTTGGGAGATTGTCTTTAGATATTACACCAGTTGAAAGTACTTAATCCTGAATCTCTATTGAATGTAATTTTTTTTATATGATGATTATGGGATTCTTTAGGATCAGTAGCAACTACAGTGCCTAAGGATCACCATTAAAATGGTCAGTGATCATTTTTTAACACATAAATGAGCTAATTTATAGAAATTTGTGGTTGCCCAAGTCCTGGGCACATGCATTGACATTATACTCATTTAATCTAAGAGAAAACTTTTCATTATGTAGTATCTAATATATTGCTTTGCATGTAGTAGGTTTATTTGTTAAAGGAACAAATGCAGACTTGACATGGAAAGGTACTGTATTATGAATAGACTTTAAAAATCAATTTTATAAAGATATAATTTATGTAAAATAAACTGCATACTTTTAAAGTCTATAGACTTTTTAAATTGAGGATAACTGGAGAAACTGAATAATCAAATGCATCACAAGTATCTTTGAAGTTATCTGTTAATAATAAGTATAATCATATATTACTGAAATGATCATATGGTAGTAACTCTTTGTGTAGTCATATTTTCCAATTCAAGCTTGCAGGTAGAAATTTCCAAACTGTATCCATGTCTTAAAACTTGACACTGCAATTTGTATACACTGCCACTAGATGGTGGGGTTTGCTTTAGTCAGAATCACATGATCTCATCCGCTGTTCTCTTAAAATAGATGATCTGAACTGATATTCAAAGCATGAATACCGAAGTCTCTTTTCATTTGTGGAAAACAGACTAACTAATGGATTGCTTTATTGTTGGCACACATTTCCAGTATAAATAAGAATATAACCTGGACCTAAACCAACCCTGAAATAACATCCTAGTGAGGTATTAAAGCAGTAAGATAATTAGTATGATCACAAAAATCACATAGTAATTTCATAGAGATACATGGAATTGTTAAGTTTAAGAGGTAAAGAATCACTAAGAGGCCATGCTGAATTGTTCCTGGTGGAGTGTAGGAATAATTTAGAATAATGTTTTTCTATTATGCAAAGGCTTGAAGGATAAATAGTTCACCCAATGTGGAGAAGAAAGAGAATATTGAAAGGGCATGAAACAAGACATGCCAAGGTAGAGAGCATGATATATTTTTAAAAAGATAGTCTTTGTGATCAAACTTTGGGGTCCATGGTTGGGAAGTGGAGGAAGCTAGTACTTGATAGTAGATTAAAAATAGATGGTCAAGGGCAAGGTATGCCCTGTTTGGTTTAAACCTCATTTTTCATGCAATAGGGATCAACTGAAGGTTTTGAAGAAAGAGATGGCATGATAAAATGTGTAAGATAAAGAGATTTTAAGAAGTACACTCATGGATACAATTTTGTTTTATCAGGAAGAAACACATCTCTTAAGGATATCCTTGTGAGGAAATCTTCCCCACAAGAATTTCCCAGCAGTCTCCTACTTCTTCTGTGTTGTTTCCCCTGCTAGTTATCAAATCAGTTTGTGCTGCAGTCTTACCTTAACATTCAGGGAATGGAGTGACACAAGATTCCTTGTTGGAGCCATTGTCCTATTTCTTCCTCACTACCTTCTCTCTAGCTGAAATGTGGATTGGAAAATATTATTGGCTTTCTTCCCCTCTTCTTTTTTTCTTTCCAGTGACCAATGGCTGTGCCCTGGGCTGTTAGAGCTCTCTATAAAGGTTTGCAACCCATTTGATAGGAGTTTGGGGTAGGAATGGGATAATTACATTTCCTAATCTAAATCCTTTAATGGCTACTTTGTTTATTACTTGTCCTTACCTTGACTCTTTGGTCTTTTTCATAAAATGGAAGTGAGGGCAGTGTGCCCTCTGTCTGGTCTTTTCTAAGAATAGGTGGTCTGTTCATATGGGGTGTTAAATGCTGCCTAAGTCTGGGTACCCTGGGATAAAGGCTACTTCTGTTTTCCATAGAAACTGCTTTTTGGAACTGGCTCCTCTATCCACTTGGCTTGCCAGAAGACCAAAGGCTCACTGATAATACTAATCCTCTCTGACAATTAGTTGGCAACCTTTCCTATTAGAATATCTTTGAAGTGTTCCTGGTTGCGAGTGGGGGCTGGAATTTGGGCTGGCAGGAAAGGACATGGGCCTTTTAATCTCAGAAATACTCTTCTAGCTCCCTTATTTCTTAAACTTCATTGCACTGTGGAAGGCATTCTGCCCCTCTAAGTCACTGTAACATTATCACATGGAACTTCCAAGAGCTTTTGGAAGCTCGCAGTGCAGGCTGTCTCCTTACCAGAGAAATACAGTCGGGAAAATGTAGTGGGTACTGCATTCTTGTGATAGCGCCCCTCCTCACAGGTTTCTGGGCAAAGCACTAGCCTGCCCTTAACCTGTTACTTCTCTGAGCATGTTTGTTGATGGCTGTGAACTGTTCAAAGGCTTTGGGGAAGGAAAAGAAAGAAAAATAGAAGGCTGAATTCCAACCCATTCACTATCTCATATTTGAGCTAGCACACTGTGTACTGTGCCTCTCAGAACATGGAGTGTGTGAGGGGACCACAGCAGCGAAGGTTCCCGAGGCCTCTTGAAAGCACGTACAAATGAGAGCAGCTTCTGAACCTTTTTGCTGCTCCTTAACAGAATTGCACACTGTAAGAAAGATTTTTCTTGATATTGCTGCCATCCCTGTACTCCTTCCTCCCTCCTCCCGGCCCCACCACGAACAGCTTATTTTAAGCACCATCTTTTCTGCTGGAGAAGGCTGACTCTGAAACCACCTCCAAACCACTACTGACACTTAGGTACTGATCCATGCCCTTGCCATGGGTTAGTTCCTTTGCTGCTCACAACAACCCTGATTAAGTGTTAGTCACCATTTCTTTGAGGAAAAACCGAGGCTTAAGGAGGTCCCATAACTTGCCTGAAGTCACTGAGCCCATAGATGGAGAGGCTCACATGTTCTCTTCTACATTCCTCCCTTGTCTCTGTGACTTTGGCATCCTTGTATCTCCTATCTGAAAAGAGTTTTTTGCCTTTTTTTTTTTTTTTTTTAAATTATACCAGCATTAATGAGATCCCTGCAGCCAGGTTGACAATAAATTGTGCATACCTGCCTTACTGGATTCTAGTCCCTGTACCAGATACCTGTTCTCAGAATAAGCCTGCCCATTTCAGAGACTACACATCTTGTTTATGTCATTGACATTTTAATTACTGTGGAGGACACAGCTGAATCATACAGTGAGTTTCAATGGCGTTACCTTGCTCCTTCCACCATTTTTGGCAATCTAGAGCCCACTACTTGGGAATTTTTTGGCATGGCTTTCAACAGGCCAGGATATATAACTTTGAGAGAGAGGAAGAAGAGGATAAAGAGAAGGAGAAAGAGACAATACTTATTCTTTTTTTTTTTTAATGCAGCACCTACTATATTCTGTGCATTGTTATTTGCTTTCCATGTATGGTCACAAATAATGCTCCCAGCAAATCTAGGAGAGAATTTTTGCCCCCACTTTATAAATGTAACAATTGAGGTCCAGAGATGTTAAATAATAAGGACCAAGGGTACACAGCTAGTCAGGGGCTGTGACGATCTAAAGCTATCATCTGAAGCCCTTGCTCTTTCATTCTATCAAGAAGCTTTTAAAGAAATAATATGACAGTTGCTTTTAGCCAAAGGGAAACTGGAGGTTCATGACCCAGGACTTCATTCTCACAATGGTGCCATGCCATTTGATGGTAATGAGGATTTTAGGGGCCTGGGTCTGTGGTGATCCTGTGAGTATTAAATATAGATCTTCACTTTGGAAATGAAGCTAAATCACCCTTGCTATGTGAATTGGTTTAACCAATAGGACATGTTGGCTCATTTACTTTCTATGTATTTATCTATTACTGGGTCATCAGACATATAAGCGTAAGCTTTAGCTGGAATTTCTCTTTCTTCCTTCCTCTCGTTTTCCTCTTCTTGCTCTTTTCCCCCTTTCCTCACTCCCAGCAGCATGGCCTAGTGTTGGGTGTGTAACATACAAGCTGTCTAATGACCTTGGCTGGTAACTTAAACTTTCTAGACCTTGGTCTCTTTATAAAGTGTTTATACCAATAGTCCCTGAAACAGTTGTTTGGAGGAGAAAAAGAGTTAACATATACAAAGTACTTTAACAATACCTAGCATATAGTAAGCCCTTAGTAAAAGTCAGTGTTCTACCTGAAACAAATAGGTGTCAGTGTAGACCCGGTGCAAGGCACGTGGGGTTCTTTGCTAGGAAGAAATGGAAATCTCCCTGGTAGAAGACATCACTAAGTTTCATCACGATGCCCTTCTCTTATATGATTATATTTCACATATAATTTTTTTTAAAGATTTTATTTATTTATTTGAGAGAGAGAGAATGAGAGACAGAGAGCATGAAAGGGAAGAGGGTCAGAGGGAGAAGCAGACCCCCAGCTGAGCAGGGAGCCCGATGTGGGACTTGATCCCGGGACTCCAGGATCATTACCTGAGCCGAAGGCAGTTGCTTAACCAACTGAGCCACCCAGGCGCCCCTCACATATAATTTTAAAATTTGTTTTCAGGAGCTTTGTTTCTTCTTCCGTGCTCACTGGCATCCCATCTTTCCTTTTCTCTGAGGGTGTTTGGCACCATGTCTGTGCGAGGGCATGTGGGCTTGTGAGCAACCTGGGGGAGAAACCAGCCTGGTCACATGGGAGACTGAGGTACCTTGGAAAAATAACAATTATGTAGCCCTCACTGAAAGCTTTTCATCTCAAAAGTGCTTTGAAAAAATTAACTAATTAATTAATCAAAAAGAATTTCTACCAATCAACGAAAATGCTCCTTACAATGTTTTAAGCCTCTTGAAAGGTATTATTTATTCAATGGTGTTTTCTCTTTAGTCTTAAAAGAATCATCAGTTTCTCTTTTTTTTAGAGACATTTCAGGAGATTTTGTGGAATCTATGCACACCTCTCTCATTCTGTGCATCCCAGAAAGCATGAGCATGTGAACCTACACACACAGACACAAAATGTTCTTTTTAGGATGATGCCCCTTGACATTAAACACATTAAAATATTATATAAGATTCTTTAATCTACTGTGCTTACCAGCTTTTTATTGACCTGCCGGCAAAGTCAAGACTACAATTCCTGTTGAGTGTTGAGTATCAGTGTCACCTGTTAT
Organism: Phoca vitulina; assembly: GCF_004348235.1. Lineage (NCBI taxonomy): Eukaryota > Metazoa > Chordata > Mammalia > Carnivora > Phocidae > Phoca > Phoca vitulina. The sequence goes on from NW_022589709.1 coordinate 11,392,647, forward strand.
ATCCATCTACTCTCCTGTCTCTTTTCCTGACCTGGGAGCTCGGCTAAAAGCTGCAACTTTATTGCCATGTCCTCAGAGCCTAGCTACTCTTAGAGCCTCCCCAACATCAGCCCTATTCTCCAGCCCACAAAATATAACTTAATCTCTTTGTGACATAGCAGGAGAGTAGTAATAATAATCTTATGTTCATTAATTCAACAAATATTGAGCGTCCGACATTCATTTGTTTATATATTCCTATAGCATACACTTTTTCGGTACAAGTCTTTGTGTGAATCATTGTGATGGATTCAAAGATGATCTACACAGGGTTATTGCATTCAAGGAGTTTGTTGTCCAGCAGGAAAAAGAAGGCAAGAGCATAAATAATTTTAATATAAGGCGGACATGATATACACCTGCAATGAGGTTCCTTTAGAGAGAGGGGAGGGAATTTCTGGCTGGGGCATTCAGGGAGGAATTTGGGGAGAAAGTGACACCCGATTGGGAAGAGAAATTGGCTTATGGAAATGATGAAGGAGAAGGTATTGTCCCAGACAGAGAGAGCGAAAAAGGAGGGAAGGCATGGGTGAAGGAAAATATAATTGTATGGGAATTACTGATTTTTGTCTGGAGCCGAGGTTGGAGAGAAGGTTAGGGGGCATAATCTAGGATATGAGGATTGGCTGTGTTTGGAAAAATGCATGGCATATGCAGCACTCTGTTTTGTCCCCATCAGTAAGAGCCGTCACTGGTCAATCTCAGCACTCAGAATCATGGAGATCCTGTGGATGTGGCCTCCAGATCCCTCTTGAGAGCCCTCTCCAGGCATAACTACTAATCAAATGCTTCAAAACGCATTCGTTCAGGAGAGGAAAAACACATGCCACTTCTGAACCACAACATGGAAAACCTGAAAACTCTAGGCTTTATTTTTCTGGCATCAGGTAGTAATCAAGCATAGATTCAGAGTCAATATCATTAATAATATTTGCTGGTCTACAGTATTGTAATCCAAAGATGCTCGGAATATCTGTTAGAGTGTGGGTGTTTGGAGACTTACCCATACATTAAATAAAGCCTTTCAAATACGTGATGTAAAATTTATATTCCATCTCCTTTTTTTATTTTCTGGCTATTTTCTAATAAGAGCAGTTTGCCTCTTGTTTGCTAATTCTGTATGGGCTTGTAAATTCAGACCTGTTACAATACGACATAAAACTAAAGTACTTAGGCTCTGAGCAACTGTATGAGGGGTTTTCAGAATTGAAATTCAGACGCTATTCCATCTATGTGAGCTGCTCAGACGTCATTGCTTCTTATCTGAGTGATTTCTGGAAAGAAGAATGATTACCGTACAAGATACAATCTCTACCCTGTAGTTATAGAAGCAAGACGGTCATTCCTTACCCTTGTCTATACAAGATCCTATGCAGAAATGCACATGCTGACACACGTGTGAGCTACTCGGCACCAGATTCATTTAGCGGGTTGAGATCACATCCCAAAGGGTCTTTCCTGGCTTCTCTTAAAAGCAGAAAATCATAGCTTCTACTGAATCTCTAAAAGGATGTTGACAGATACTGGAAACAAACATGGCAAACTACAGTGATCTTAAAAAGCTCAGTTTGTCTCTACTTCTACATCTCCCGTCTTTAGGAAAGTAAACTCTCCCAGTATGTATCCTGTAAAGGATTCTAGGAAACCGAAGAGAATATCTATCGAGAGAGAATGATCTGGGAAATGACTGACAACTGCGTTGCAGGGCTACTTCAAAGCGAAGGAAAGAAGGCTTATCAAGGGAAACTCAGAAGCCTTAGCTCCAATGACACTCATTTGGATTGGTCCCTCCCACTCTGCTCCACATGCATCACTTTTCCAATTTGCAGAATAAACTAAAGTGTTCCTTTCGAAAGGCTATCTTAAATGAGTTTGGTTTTCTAAGAGGATAGCAGTATCACTATACATGAAGTGTTGTGCACACCAAGTGCAAATCAGCCACCACCCTGCCCACACCCCTTCCCACATCCAGCTCCACCTGCAGAGGAATGTCAGAAGTTCAAGGCAACAGATGTAGAGTTCGCCACACAGGTCTGGGCATCAGACAGACTTGGACTTGCACCCCAGCTCTATTACTCCTTGCTCGTATGACTTTGCCATAAGTGGTTGGCTCTTTCAGACCTTCTGTTTCTTCATCTATAAAATGGGAATCATGATTGTACCTTTCTCAGACGGTTGCTATGGGCATGGACAGTGGCAATCTCTTGGAAAGTATTCAACATTTTAGTTATTAGGGGACTTCTCAGAACGCTTTAAAGTTCATGTCCTGGGGGCCATAGCAATACATCCACCAGTATTCCAAGTTTTCAGCACCGTTTTCCTTGAAGATTGCCCTTCATGACTTTCTTAATGGGTTATTCCCATCACGAGTTAAAAGATTCTGCTGCTCTCATGAGAAAAATCAACCTAATGTATATGTAGGAAGGGGTTATCGAGAATCCCAGAGAGCTTTCTGCCTCTGAAACATTTGCTAGGGAATAAATTTATTCTTAGGGTGAAGGAAAGAGGGGTAAATATTTAACAACCTCTTAGCAACCCCTCACCCGTTTTATTCGTCAGATTTCAGTGTAGGGTAAGTTAATAGCCAGACAAATGCAGGAGACAAATCCATAGTCGAGGCCTGGTGTGTAGTTATGGCTGGTACATATGTCCATAGCTGCCAGGTATGTAAATAGATGGGTACAATTTGTGGATGGTTTTTTGTGTGTCTATAGAGAGTACAGAACAGGGAGATGAATACTAGAGACAAAAATTGAGATATTTTTCCCTATCTAAGCATTTCATTCTTCTAGACTACTAAGAATTCTTACCAGCTGGGAATCTCTGCAAAGGGCTACCCACTGATACCCCATTTTGAGGAAATACTCCAAAATGGAAAAGTAGTTAACAAAAACTTCCCGTATGTAATCAAAGCCTCCCCTTGTCACTGCGCATGCCCAGTAGCCTGCAAGCGGAACTCTACAAAATGCAGTTTTTACTTTCCTGTGGTTCGTAGGCACTGCTCCTGCAGATTAGCAGGGAGGCAGTGAGGCTTTGGGTTCAAGATGAGGCCTGAAAAGGCACGGGAACAGGGAGGGGCCGGAACAAAGGTGAAACCCAACCCAGAGGACCGGTAACAGGTAGGAAGGGTAATGCATTGAGATTTGCTTGGTTCACTGCAGCTGTTCCCTCTGAGTGAGGATCCCCCTGCTCTCGGCCCCCCAGTCCACCCCCCACCCCCAGCCAGAAACCTCTGAAAATCTTGGATATTCTTTTCTGTCACTCAGGACATTCTGTACCACAAATTTGCAGTGAGGGAGGCCTGGGTTCAAAATCTAGCTCTGCGTTATGACACTGTCTGTGATCTTGATCAAATAACTTTCAGTCTCTGAATCTCAGATTCCTTATAAGATTTAATGAGAGGGAAAAAGCACCGCAGTGGCTCTCCCTCTTTATAGACCCAGCTAAATCTTCAGGCACTGTAGCATGGTGAAGCTGTGAATCCCACAGTGACTATCCCAATCCTAATTTCCCCTGAAATTCTAAAGTCAGACCTAGGCTAAAATCCCAGCTCTGTGACTTCCTAGCTGTGAGATACTGGGCAAGTTGCTTGTGTGTATGTGTGTAGAAGAGAGAGGGAGTTTACTGTCAGCCTAGTACTATTGAATAAAATGTAAAATAAAAATAGGCATATCACTTTTCCCCTGGAGGTTACAGTCCAGTGGATTTGTTTTTGTTCGGGAGCCTCTGTTTCCTTATCTGTAAAATGGGAATAACAACACTTGGCCAGAATAATTGTTGTTAAAGTTAAAATGAGAAAAGCTCTGAGCAAGGTGGGTGCTCAGTAGTAGATTACTAAATCCTATTGCATGCTTTTTCTGTTTTTTACAGTATTGAATTTTCTCTATCTCCCCTCATGCTATCCCCAGCAATCTGTCTACTTTATTTCCCATGAGCTGCTTTCCTTCAGTCTGATCGGCTCCTGGATACCACTGGACAAGCAGTGGAGCCTGAAGGCTAGTCATGTGGACTTTAGTGCCAGACAGACCTGTTTTGGAGTCCTTCTCTGCCACTTATCCAGATGTGTGACCTTGGGCAAGCTACTTAACCCCTGTCTCATTTTACTCATCTGTTAAATGGAAAGAGAAACAGTTTTCCTACCGTAGGAATCATTATTCCTATTTCAAGGGGTGTGTTTGTGTGTGTGTGCGTGTGCATGTACATGTGTGCATTTGTGTATGAAAGAAGGAGATGGATCAAGAGCAACATCTAGCAGGCACTATGAGATTAATGCAAAATTAAAATAGACAAATTCCTGTCCTCTTGCAGTTTACAATCTAGAGGGTTGTGTGCATTGAGGAGACTTACACCATTGAAATCCTAGCACAAATGGCAAATTGGTACCTACAACATCTTTTAGAAAGAGGAGTTACATGATGCTGTGAAAACCTATAGTAAGGGGGATTTGACTCAACCAGAGAGATCACAGATGGCTTCCCTGAAGAAGTGTCACCGGACTAGATTGCTGAAGGACAAGGAGGAGTTTGCTAGATGAACATGGGAAGATTTCTTCCTAGTGAGCTGTCACTCCGCATCATCAGCATATGATCATCATCTTCTTGCTAGACTTTAAACTCCTAGTACTGGCATGTCTTTGTCATCTTCTGTCACCTCTAAGACAGTGACTTGAAGAGAGTAAATGCTTAGTAAATATAAATATTTGTTGAATGAGTGAATGTTAGTAGGAAATCAATACGTGTTTGTTGAGTGAAATAAAAAGTAACTGCTACACCCTCATCTCATGGCTTTATTTGGATTGCAGTTAAGGAAGACACATAATTTAGTAAAAACAACATGCACTTTGGAGTCAAACAAACTATGTCCCCTCATTCAGACCCTGTCACCTTGGGGAAGTAACAGGACATCTGTTTCTGTCTCCTCATGTGTAAAATGAGAATAAGCACAGCTTTTTTACAGGGTGATTTTCAAGATTCTACTGGTAAGTGTGCAACACCTAATGAAAGAGTGGCCCAGGGTACATAGTCAAGAGATGAGTATTGTTAATATTATTAGTGTTGTACAATGGCAAATTGCGGGCATGCAGTTTTTCAAAGATTTGTAGGTTGCTGAAGACAGAGCAGGTATGGCTGGAAGGCCAGAGGCTGTTGTCACCCAAACATCCAGCAGACCTTTCTCTTGCTGGAAATGCCTAGAGTTCATCAGTGCACTGCCTTCTGTCTCTAGTGTCTGAGTCAGAGTGCCGGGTTTGGATTCCCCGAGCCATTGGCAATAATTGACTGACAGTTGGTAAAATACACTGGGACCTCGGTTTCCTTCTAGGGTTGCTCAATCGGTGTTTGGAAAGGATAAAATCCAGTATTTCATGCGCCTCACGTAGCACAGAGCCTGCACAGGATAGGTAACCAGTATGTGTTAGCTGTTCCTATAACCACTGCCAGGCCCTCTGGATTTTCTCTCAACTACCCGGTAACTGAATGAGCCTTTCCTGGGCCGGGAATTACTTCCTTTTGGAATTCCCTTTCTGAAAGGAAGAAAAGCAACTCCTCTCTCAGGTCTGGACGCCTAGCTTCCCAGCGCCACGCCCTCTTGGGCAAGTTCAGGGCCACTGAGTAGTCCAGGTGAGGCAGGTTAGCAGGGGCTAAAGGCTCTGAAACCTCTGCTTTTCCCTCCTGAAGCCACCGAACTCGGCTCTGCCCCTCTCAGCGTTCCTAACCCTGGAAGGCGTGTTCTGGGTTCCAGCCGAGCACTGGGCATGCTCGCGAGTCAAGGCAGGCTTGGGTCGTCCGCAGGACGCGCCGGCTTGCTATTTTCCCCTGTGCAGGGACCCGGGTGCAGCTGCGGTGCGTCAGGTTTCGCAGAGCTGAATCCTCGGTGCGTGCAGGCAGGGCCGAGCCACTCCTGGCCAGCCCCAGAGCGGAACTGAACTCTGCACCGCTGGGGGTTTGCGCACTCAGTGTCTGGTCTTGGAAACGCCCGATTGGGGTTCTCTCTGCAGACAAAGGGGTGCACGTGCCCCTAACGCCCCTATCTCGCAGGCGTGAACCCCTCCCCAGTCCTACGCTCCGCAGCCCCAGCAGCTACAGCCCCAGCGCCACCACCCAGCCCCGGCGGCCTTGGCCTGTGCGCGCACTCGGGGCCCGGGGATTGGCGCGCACTCCCCATTCGGGGCTGCGCTGGCTGGCTGGCGGGCGGTGAGCGGCGCTCAGTGTGTGTGTTTGTGTGTGTTGGGAGGGGGAAGGGGGTGCGCGCGCGCGCGCGTGTGTGCATGTGTGTGTGCGCGTGTGTCTGTGCGGCGCGCGGGCGGGCGCGTGTGTGCGCGCGAGGACTCGCGTGCAGGAGCCACTGGGTGTGCGTGCGTGTGTTATGGGTTTGATTCCAGAGCAGGTTGCACATTGGTCCTGGGTGGCTCGCAGGCTCAGGTCGTGCTTGGGCGTCCTCCTCCTAATCGTTTCCGAAGTAGCAGCACCAGCAGCACCAGCAGCAGCCGAGGCGGCGGCAGCAGCGGCAGCAGCAGCTCAGCTGCACAGCGAGCAGAACTGTGCAGAAGCGAGCACCGTTTGGGGAGTCCGGGGGGCGGGTAAGAGGGAGGAGGGGGAAAGCCTGTCTTGGTCTTTGGGATTATTTTTCACCTTCTTTCCCTCTTTCTTGAGGGTGTGTGTTGCCCCCTCGAAGTGAAGGAATTTTGCTCCAAAGCGAGCTGGGACCGAAGACTCTAGGCTAAGTTATCTCTCTATGTAGATGGTGTCAGGGAGCGAAGCTACTGACCGAGCCGCTGGTAAATGTTTTTCACTTCTTACTCTTTAATGCTAAAGGCTTTTTTCCCCCTTTTCTTTCTTTCTTGTTTCCTTTCTGTTGCTCCTCATTCTGCAATCGCTCCTGAATCAGCTGCAGTTCTCTTTCTCTCTCTCCTTGCGTTTGTGCAGTTTGCAACTTGTTTCGTGGTTTTCTATGTATTTTTTTTTTCTCCTTCATCCTCAGATGAATGCTGGAACATTTAAAATCGGCACTTCGGGAGGTCATCATTAGTTGCATGAGTTTCAAGGGGGAGGGGAAAGATTGGTAGAGCAGACTGTTATTTCTCTGCAGAAGGACTGCCGGTTTCTCTCTAATGTTCATCGCAATTATAGGGATTTTTTTTTTTAGGATGCATTTTAACGTTGCATTGATGTTTAAGGTTATCCTTCTCCAGGATTACAATGCATTTTGACTCAGTTTTGACAGCATGACAGATGCCAGTGATTCCAGAACTACTGTATGGTACATGCTGGCTAAAATATTCAAAATTGGGGGCATAATTATTTGCATTCCAAAAGAGAATTTCTTAAAAATGCTGTTTTGCATCACATTGGTGCAGATTTGCAGGAGACAATATAATCGACACCACTACTTAATGTTGCTTGCAAAGATAATAAACATATAAGTGGTTTAGTGCATCACCTTCTGTCCTGTTCTCCAGTGATTGAGCTATTGCTAAATTTACTTAATAAATTTAGGGCTATGGAGAAGAAGAGAGATTGCTGGTATTGTTTTATTCAAAATTGTGAGAGGTGTACAGCAATTTCTAACGCCAAGCCTTCTCTTAGATCTTAGTTGAAGTGGCATCTTGTCAACTGGGGAGGGGAAGGGCAGTTTCTGCCATACACATGGAATAAAATTATTTAAAATAGCCAGCATAATGCATGCAAATTGAACTCTAACTCTTTTCTTAAAAATAGAACTGACTGTAACTCTTGCTTCCAGGATCTGTTTTAAATATTATTTAAAAATTAATACACAACAGTTCGTTAATATATTCATATCATTTAAGTTCTTTGAAGGGTTCTTAGCAGTTACCATGTTTCATTTGTTTTGCTCTTTCCCCCCTAAGTTTTCAGTTCCAGTTCAGTAGAAAAACTGAAGGGTCAGTAAGTAAAGGCAAATCAGCAGTTTAAACAGAAATCAGTTTATAGTTGTAACATTTCTGCTAAGCCATGGGAAAATGAGCTACAATAATGGCAGCATAAATGTAGGGAGGGAAGCCTGGGATAGAGCCGGTTGTATTTTCAGTTTGTGTATTATTATCTTGAGGAGTTCTGAACTCTAGACTCAGATGAGGATATCCATCTCAGGGATACTCTGAGGCACATAGATTTTATAGAGGGAAAGTATTGTTATTTAAGGAAGCCTGTTTCTGCTTTGTGGCTGCCACATCATGGAACAGCAGGTTACCTATGTACAAAGAGTATGTTTGCAATGATATTGTTAAACTTTGTCTTAATGTAAATTTAACTGGTGTTGGAGGAACAGCATAAAACAGTGCATGCAGCCTGTTCAGGACTGAAGAACAAAAACTGTAAATTAACTCAAGTAGTCAGACCCTCTTTTTATAGAGCAAAGCCTACTCCAAGACACCATGCAATTCACCTGTTCTGGGTTGCCTGTGTTGACAAAAGCTTTTCTTGAAATTGTGGACAGGATTCCTGAGATCTAAAGCTCATTTCTTCTTTTGTAGTTTGCAGATGGTAATAAGGCATTTTATTTAGAATGAAAGCTCAGCTTACTCATAGGTCCCTTGAGATGGCAAAATTGCTATTTTAAAATATTTTCATGGACCCATGCTTGCATTTATCATTTTGATCAAGTTTTTTGGGGGGAAACTCAGCTTCCATTAATTAGGATCACAGCTATCTTTGAGTGAAGCATTTGTTTGTCTGTGTACTAAAGAAAAATGAATACATATAGTAAGCTACAATTCTGAGAACCCAGGTCTTCTAAAGCATCATGATTTTCTCATTCTAGGACTAAAACCAGAAAGCAATATACCCCATGCTGAGCAGCTGCATTATTTTTCTGGCATATTCTACACACATGGGCACAAACAGCTAACTGACCAGGCTAAGGACTCATTTTATGTGGCCTATGGGGCAAGATTTCTAATTGTTATGTAATATATTCAGAGTGTGAATTTACTTATGAAACATCACAATTAGCTTCAGTTTCAGCATCTTCACTAGACATGAATACCAAGAGTACATTGATTTAAAGAACATACTCTTTCCTGCTGAGGTTGGTTTTTACCCACCCACCCCTCTTTCTACTTCTAGTTTCCTGGCAACTTCTTAAAAGCTCTGAGAATTTATGTTAAAATGTTAAACATATCTACGTTTTGGGGGTAATGCCTGGTTAGATGACTATTCAATCAGTGGGATTTGTGATTACTCTTATATGGTTCTGTGTGGCATAGTGTTTGTGGCCTGTTGGTGATTTTATTATTATTGTTATTTATTAAGTTTTCCATTGAATCTTAACTGAGCTCATTTTAATTTTCTGTGCCTGGTGTTGATCTCAGGTTATGTAGCAAAGTGATTCCGTATTTTTGCTATGTTTGTTGATAAATGAGTTAGTTTACTTTCAGTTGGTGTTTGTGTTGGATTTCAGCATTTCCAAAAGCATGGAATCCAACATCATGGGGAGAAGGTAACTTATTTTGGGGGAGAAGTCTATATAGAAAGAGACTGTTGGCTCATGGAACTTGACAGTCACATTTGCCTGTATTATTAGGATTCCTATTTTCATTTTGATCAGAGTGGAGGTTTCTCTGCATGTATGAGGTGTTTATTATGCTAGAGTTACTGAATGTTTCTTAAAAGTAATGCTGTTTTTTTTTTTTTTTTCATTGTGTAATTGAAAGGAACTTTGAACTACTTGGAAAACCTGTATTGGCAAGCTTTTCCTTTGTTTTCTGTTCTGTGTAGACTAATTGTGAGAAGTGATTTCTGGTGAAATATGGTCAAGGTCATTGGCAAGGGCCTTTTTAGCCCACCCAATTTAAGAACTCAACTTCAATTGAAAAGTCAGATTTAAAGACACAAAACTCTAGTGAAACTACTACCTCAAATGGAGCTATGTGAAAAGTATATGTTTTGTCTCTCGTTACTTTGTGTAAAGCAAAAGTTTTGTTCCTTGAATTACTGGATCTCCGTAAAGCTGTTATACTCACAGTCAGAAACCATCCATTCTGCCCTCACAGTGCAATACAACAGATTCACAACCTTCAGGGGAGATGGCAAGAACATTTTTTTTTCAGGGAGCTAGGGGGTAGGTGGGTGTCTTTTGATATGTTCTAAATGGAAAGGGACACAGCAGCATTTCATAAAATATGATGTAGTGTCTAATTAGATAACTCATTTAAAATTTGTGAAACCCACAGAAATTTTATAAGTCTTGTGTGGTGAGGGCAAATAGTAGCTTTGTCAAAGTATTTCTTTGTACTACGGGTTTCTATTTTGCTTTATAAAAGGAACGTTCACATTGTTCAAGAGTGTTCCACTGGTAACATTTTTTTTTATTAAATTGGGTTATTTTCTCTACCTAACAAAGATAAAGCACTACTTAGCATAATAATTTTAGCTGTTAAGAGTATCCTGCTCTTATTTCTGAAAGATTTCATAAAGTTGAAGAGGTATAAAATTTTTTCTCTAAAATTCACATTACTTACTGCCCCAGTCGACTTAATATATTGTACGCTACAATGTGATTTTGAACTTGAAATATTATAGCCTTTTTTATGAATTCTTAATGACAAAAAATGAAACACCTTGGGAAATAGTTTGCAAATAAAGTTCCTTCATTTTTGCTGAAAGACTTTAATTGGCCCACCTCTCCTAAGTGTAGGATTATGAGCCTTTTAGACAAAAAGAATTATCAGAGAAAAAGTACAGTTATGTGCTTTTTGGCTGCAGTGAGAGAAAAAAGAGAGCAGGTGTTTCAACTCTTTTCATGTAAGTTTAGTGAATAGAAATAGAGACTAAATAATACAGTTGATATGTTAAAATAAAATCTGTTTTTCCCAGTAAAGATCTCCCCCCAGCCCGCCCTGCCCCAGACAATATGAATTGATCTTTGATACTGATGGGACAATTGCCTGCATTCCTCATCTCATCACTACTATGTGGCTCCCAGCAGAATACTGGTGATGGGTGTTATCGATACTGCATCTGTCTAGGGAAAAGCATGAGAGCATGATTTGGGAGGACAGACATGATTTCTTTCAAAAGTTTCAACTTCTCAGGCCTTGGCTGCAATTCTTTTGGAGGAGGCTTTGCTTTCCTTGATATTTATTTGGATCACCTACGAAGACTCCCCAGTGCTACTCCTTTTGCTAATGTAGGTCTGCCATAGATTATTGTAAATACAAATATGATCCCAGATTTCTTAGTTCGGTTATTCTTATTATTGTATTAGTTAGTGATTTCTGAAATGCGATGCAGATCTATCAAAGTTTGGAACTCAGCTTTCTAGAAGACAGTCTGTTTAATTGTGCTGATGACTAAATTATTTAGCAATATAGGCTCAAGCCTGTTTTAAAAATATTAGAAATTTTGTATGATCCATTTCTGTTAATATGACCTTGGTAAAGTACTGATTTTTAAGTTATATAAAAGACAGTTATGGACCCTGTAAAATAAAGGACTTTATTTATGAATTTGGTTCAAGAGAATAAGTCATTTCTTTTGTTTATTTAGGTTCCCCAGTCTTCAAAATTGGAGGCAAGGGCTAACGTTGGAGACTATAATTCATATGATGAAGCTCAAACTGATACTAACAATAACGTACTGATTTAAAATCTTTAGCGAGGACAATTCTACAGAGGATTCTTTTGGAAAAAGCTTATGTTTAAATGTCATTTTTATTATTGCTTAGGATTTAACTGATACTCAATGTTTTGACATTTCTCCTACTTTAATTACAGGAATAAGGGTATACGTGTAGAAAAGAAATAGATCATCAAGTAGAAATGATTTTAGCAAAGGTTAAAAAAATCTCATAACGTAAAATAACCATTTCACAAGATTGTATAAGCCGCTTGCTATATTTGTAACATGTTTTTTAAAAAGTACCACTTCAAAATTTTGAATGTTAGAAATAGTCAAGTTATATTCCTCGATTATTTCTAAGAATGAAACTAAACTATTAGAGAAGATGGCTATGTCCATACATGTGGCTAGTTCAAACAGTAAATTTCTACATAGCTAAAATCATAGCTATTATTAGAGAACTCATTGCAACAGACTTTGTGATCTTAGCTGTGATAATGTTTCTAAACCATTTCAAATGTAAGAGTATATGGTTATGTACTGCACATTAGAGTAGATATTACTTAGCAAGATCATAGGCAAATTAAAGCTGCAGGAATGTATATTATCATCTTTCAGTCTTTTTTCTTTTCCCTTTCAATAAGCCATTTTTTGATTCCCAAGCCAGGTCAGGTACTGTGCTCAGCTAAGAGCTAAGTCTTATGGTAAGAGTAATTTGATGCCAACAGGATGTCTAAGAAAAATAAATGGAAGGAGAGGAGGGTGCTTGTTGGAAACAGCAAGATAAAACTTTGCTCTTTGTGTCACTCAAGAGTATATTTGAAAGGTGATTTAATTTAATTTTGCCTTAGGATTTATTCAGGCAATAATTGTATACAAATATCTGCTCATTCTCCACCTTCTAGTTTGGCCAGCTTATTTTTACTCATGTAGTCTGGTGTGACAGGACACCTGGAATTGGAGACCCAAGTTAAAGTTTGGCACGACCTGCATGGATTTAAGGGAAGCACGGGGAAGGGCAGTGTGAATGATGGGAAGAGAATGCAGACCAGAGGGAAATGTATTCTATAAGTGGCTACTATTTCCTTATGGTAATAATCATGCCGCCGGTTTTATTTTTGGCCTCACCTAACTTTTTGAGAAGACACAAACTGCTTCTCTATATTTTAGCCCTAGGAATAATAATGTAATTATTAGAAAAACATTTCACAGTGGTTAGGGCTCTGCAATTTGTGTGACCCAGCATCTAATTTTTCTCCTCTCTAATCCTGTTTATATATCCCCACACATAATCAGACTCAGTCAGATGAAACCAATTACTAAGGGGGAAAAATCAAATTTATTTATTATATTTATTGGATGTGTCTGTTGCTTAATTATCCATTGGCGAATTTACATGTGGCCACAGAGAGGGCTGTGGATGAGTGTGGAAAAATGATCAATCATCACTTCTCACAGTCCAGAGGAGGCTGCCAAGAAAACAAGAAAAAAACCAAACCACGAGAACATAAAACCTATCCTTTCTCATTGCTATCAGTGTGGGGAACTAAAAACAGAAAAGTAAGCATCACCCCAAAAATGTGTTTGGCTTGACATAGGAAAATCTGGAAATCATTGGTAGTTATCACTATCAGATGTTTTCCTAACAACCTGATAATGATTCAGGAAGAAAAGTAAGGAGTTCTGTAACACTTTGAAACAAATAATGATCTAGCTGTTCAAAGGTGTGTGTTGGAAAACTGGCTTGAATGGTTCTAAAAGGCAGATGAACAAGCCCACCCTTGGCTGTGTCAAGGACTGTGGGAATCTGGGAGAGTATGGTGGGGTGGGATCGGGTAAGGTGACAGGCCAGGCGGTGTTGGCAAAGTTATTGACCAGTACATGTAACTCTAATGAGCACATGCTAAGACAGCAGTGAATTAAAATAGATGTTGTGTTTGGCCTTTGATCGTAAAGACATACACAGACTTTTATTTTGATCTCGTGTGTTTTTGTTTAAAAAAATGCCTTACCTCAACCCAAAATGGTTTTCTTCTCTTTTTTTAACCCCCCCCCAAGTTTAAGGGGACCGATCTTCACAGTTTATTTCTTACTTTTTCCACACCTGCTCTCATCATACATTTTTGGAAATTTATCATTGTGGAAGTAGCTTTTCAAAACAGGGAACAGCTGAAATAGGCATCATTTCAAGTAAATGTGGCAAGGCTAAATTGTTAATGGAAGCATCATCTTATTTCTGTAATTCTTCAGTTCCAGGGATCACTAAATTTTTATAAATCTGTCCTATCCACACCCCTAAAGTAGAACATGTATATGAACTTCAGGGAGGAAAATAAACCACATTTGAACTTGAGGCATTTGGAGATTATCTGCAAGGAGACACTGAAATGTGTTTTAAGAATTGCATCACACCATTAATGCATCGTTTAAAGGAGACAATGGGTAAATTATGATTTATTGCTAATTACCATTTATTTGGGGATTCTTCTGTTGAAGAAGCTATTTAAGCATTGTAGATTATGCTTTTGTTGCGTTTGGCTGCAGAGAAATTAAAATGGCAACATGAATCCTGAGAATCGGGAGGGAGAGGTGGTTTCATACCTGTTGACTTAGCAAGAAAATATTAGAGGTGCGCTAAATTTTGCATTTATTCTAATCTGTGTTTTAAAAGTTATTCTGTAATAAATCTATTACAGAATAAAAGTTGCTCTCAGCTGGATTCACTGCAGAAGCCAAACAGTAGCTAGACAGAGAACCTGAACTGCACTTTGTACAACAGTGATTTTTCACTAAGCTATTCCCTAAGGCCACTCTAGGTAGATGAGGGGCAGCACTTCTTTTTATATGATTTGTGTATGTTCCCAGAGATTGTGAAGTCTATTCCTGGGCAATTTTCAAGTTAAAATTGTGTTACGGCTACCCTGAAGGTTGTCATTTCTTGGTTTTTCTCTTGTCAGTCAATTCATAAGTGTTTATTAATCCCCCATGGGGTGTACACAGAGCCGTACACAGTTTGGGTGTTGTGTGTGTATATGATTGATCTCTGGTCTAGATGCTTACGGTCTATAGGCTAACGTACCGTGATGTGTGCGTACGTGTGTCTAAAATAATATTTTAATTACAGAAGTTAGTGGTTTTCTTGGTTTTTCTTTTGTTTGTTTGATTTGATTTTGTTTTGTTTTGTTTTGTTTTGAATTGCATTGCCCTGGAATTCCAAATGTATTTACTCTGAGGAAAGCATAGCTGCAGGCGAGGTCAGGGATACAACTTTGCAGCTTTCTTTTCTTTCTTTTTTATTTTTTAATTCAGATGTCTAATAACAGATGTGTTTAAATAAAGAGTAAAGCCAGAGGGTGAGTATTAAGCTGTGGATCTTTGCCATGTGGAATCAGATCATGGTTAACATGTAGGTTTGAGAGTGAGGGCAAATTCTGATGCTGGTCATTTTTAGGATGTGCCTGTTACCTTTGTCAATTCAATCAGTGAATAGATGAATGACTCCATGCCCCACAGCTGTCAATTTATATTTTTCACGACCAATGAATCAATTTATGATTTACTTTTCTTTTATGAGGGATTTTTGGAAAAAAATGATAGGAATTGGGAAGGAAAGAAAATTTTCCATTGTTCCCAAAATGCCATGGGTGAAAAATGTTCTCTAAAGGACTATTTGCCCCATCGAACTTGAAAGCATATGGTGAATATGTAGGTTCAGAGTTAATTTTCAAAACTTATTCACTCTCTTAAATTCATCTTTTATCAGTCAATTGTGGGAAGGGGAATATTCTTGAAAAGTACCAGGTGAATCGCTCCAAGAGTAGATGGCATAGGAGAAGTGCACAGAGGCACTAACCCTTTCCCCAGCCCCAGGTAATAGCTTCCTGGACTTGAGGCAGTCAGTTCTGACTTTTGATACCACTGGTCAGGCTCTTGATTAATGCTTATTTTTACTGTGGGTTTTCAAGATGTGCATATCTCATTTCCAGCAAATCATAGATAAACCATCAAAATTTATTTTCCATCTTTTTTTTTAAGATTTTATTTGTTTATTTGACAGAGAGAGATATAGCAAGAGAGGGAACACAAACAGGGGGAGTGGGAGAGGGAGAAGCAGGCTTCCCTCGGAGCAGGGAGCCCAATGTAGGGCTCAATCCCAGGACCCTGGGATCATGACCTGAGCCGAAGGTAGACAGACGCTTAATGACTGAGCCACCCAGGCGCCCCTCTTTTCCATCTTCTGTTACTTCCTTCTGTTCCTGTTGATCTGAAACAGGAAAGCAGCGGTTGAGAAAAATAGGAAGGGTCTTCATTGATGTGTTCCTCATTTAAACTTTGATTCTTGGCTCTTTTCCTGTTGGGTAGCTGAATTTCCAAGGATCTGTGAGGTCACTTACCATTTGCTGCCCGGGTCCTCCTGGATGGGAAGTTTCCTAGCCTTTGTGAAAATGGAATGTTCTTTACGACTCACAATATTGCAGGAGTTCTTAATTTATTTTCCAGCAGTTCATAAAATTAACCAACACAGAATAAAAGCACAATTTGAATTACTATTTTTGATTATGGGATCCGGTTATGTCCTTGCTTGTAACCTACACAGACTAATTCTGGCTAATGTAAACAGTAAAGGAATGTGTTAGAAGGACACTGGGAATTATGGAATCACCAGGAATGATGTGGAACCAGGCACTTCGGCTTCTGCCACTGTGTACTGGGTGCCCAGCTGGAACCTTCCACATCCCTGGCACTGGCCTCTGCCTCTGCCATTACTGTCAACCGGCACTGCTGCCCAGGATATGTGGCTATTTGTACCAAGTCTGGAAGGAACCCCTATCCTGTCTTCTGGGAGTCCCTGGCTCTCATTTCAAAGTTCTGGGCTGGTGATTCCATTTGACTGGCTGTATCCTGATGAAGTGTCCATACCCATATAACTAGGAAGTCTGGGAAATCCATAGTCTGGTCTCTTATGAGAAGACAAGAAGACTGCAACTTCCAGTAATATATAGATGGTCAAATTCCCTCAAAATTAAAAAAAAAAAAACAACAGGAAAGGGAGCTGTCAACAAAACAGATAAATGAAAAGCCTCCAGCAAATATTTACCATTATTCTATGAGTGACCTTAGGGTCTTAGGGGAGGGATAATGATGGCCTCAGTGTATAAATTTGAAAGGCTAGTAGCAGTGAGAACTTTTTCCTTGCTTAAAATCAAATGGAGGACATTTTTGGCTATAAAGGTATTAAGCACTTTAGATTTTAGCACACACCAATTTCAAATGTTTGTTACGTAGAGTTTGTTATCACCAAGTGCCATATTAAAAAGTTACCCATTTGAATTCCGTTCATGCTGAAGTTAAAGATAATTTACCTAAAATGAGCTGAAGTTTGCCTATGTATAAATATGTAAAGTTGATAAATGGTCTGAAAAAAAGGTAAATGGGATTTGTTTAAAGTACATATGGAGAACATCTGGATGTCTACGTAATCTCCTGTAAGCAAATTAATAGGAATTCTGGATAATAGATCAGACCAACTTTTTACTTATTAATTGGTAATAATTGTGGTATTTGAAAGAAATAAAACCGAAGCTCCCCCACCCCCATAATGTAGACTCTCTGAGGTTTAAACAGGTCTTCGTCACGTAATTATGAGTAAACCTAGTGAGGTGTACGACGCATGCAAGTAATCCACATCTCTAGTAAAACTTTTGCATCTAAAGGCTAGTCTTTTATTCTTCAATTCCAAATTAATATATTTATCCTCCCATCACTGTCTCCCAAGGATTTTGAGAATTAATTAGAAACAAAATCACTTTCAGTCCTTGGATGTTACATTCTGTGCTGAAAAAATATGAGATACAGAAGTGTTATTAATAATGACAAAGGTTCATACAATAAAATAATCCGACTGGCTGAATTCTCACATGGTTGGTATTTTCTAATATAAATTACTATAGGATTAGATAGTTAAATATTGAATATTGTCTCATTTAATGCAGTTCCATGAAATATTAATGATAATGATGGTTCTCCAGTTTGGGGAATAGGGAGATTTTTTTTTTTCTAATAGCTTTGGCTGGTAACATAATACATTTTACAAAATGATAATGAAGATATTTAAATGAAAGTGAAGCAGGAAATAAATGGCCACTGAATTGATAGATTTCAAACAGGTCAAATGTCACAAAAATTTTTTAGTCTTTGTATTAAATAGTTTTCTCTCTATTCTAATGATACCACTGTGATCACTGTGGATAGCTTTAAGAATTTGTTAAAAGAACAGATTTACCTTATTAGGCTCTAGAAGAGGAGTGCTGTTGATGTTGTTTAGTTGGCATGAGGTGTAAAAGTCTGAAAATTGGATTGGGCTTTTAGGAGGGCTGGCTGTGTTGAGTGTGACAGTTTGAAATAGGATTGTTCACGAAGTTAAAAAAAAAAAAAGAAAGAAAAAAAGTGAGCAAAAGAAAGGGAAAAGGGACGATGTGTGTGGGTGTGTGGAATGAAAGAGAGAAAGAGAAACATTGACCAAATAGCCCAACTAGAGAGACAGGCCTGCTTGCAGTGGACTCATGAATGGAGCAAAAACTTTCAATTAAGATTTTTTTTGTCTCAAGTTTTTGTTTTGATTTTGTTTTTGTTTTTGTTTTTTTTTTGGTGGTGGTGGTGTTTTTTGTTTTTGTTTTTTTTTTTAAATATCCCCTGTTTTGACTTACGTGTGCACTTGTGTCTCAAATTAGGGAACTAAAACTGGATGATAAACAGGGTAAGTGACTATTGTTGAAATATTTTGTCATGAGTGCAGAATAAGAACTTATACTAGTGCATCAATTGGTTTAAATCGGGTGGGTTTTTTTTGTTATTGTTGTTTTTTGGTTTTTAGTTTTCGGTTTTTTTCTTTTCTCCAGAGGGGAACTTTAATGTTTTGTGAGATTATTTTATTTGAAATTGCAGTTATCCTTGTTTCAGACCTAGTAATTTAACAGTTGAAAAAGCTCCCTTTTTTGTTCTGTGTAGCTAATGTATGTGGTATGAGTGAATGCATTTTATTTAAAAAAAGTGTTTTGGGGTAGCATTCTTTTAGCAAACTTATTCCTTGATAAAGGAGCTGGCTGTAATTTGCCAAAATGACTGTTTCGTTTTCTTTAGTTGTTAGATAATTGCTCTTTGTATACACTGTGAAAATGTTCATATAGACCAGTGACAAAGCCTAGCAGATGCACTTGCAATTATCTGGAATTTAAGTAAATTTTGCATCTGATACACACAAAGCAAAGGCTTTGTCCAAGCAGGCTCGCATAGTGGCATGTGGATTGCTGTGAATACAATGAGTAGATTTTTAATGGAAAACAAATGGGACTATTAGTAAGTCTTGTCTTTTACTTGAAAAGACACCCGCTTTAGGCATGGCTTACAACTTATTCATATTCATGGTTGGTTCAGTTCTAAATATGACCTTTGAAACTGAAAAACATTTTTAAATGTTTAAAACAAAATGTATAGCAGTGTTTTTATTGGAGTCACATTCATAGTTTTCTGGAAAAAGGATGGTGAAATAAATATTTGTTTCATATTTTGATGTTACTTTTTTTCTGACTGTTAAGGAGATCATTCACTTATTAAGAATCTGAAGATGTAAAAGGGAATTTCGTATTATAAATAAATCATGCTATAGATAAAAGATAATTACAATGTTACTTTAACAACCTCAATTCACAAGGGGGACCATAAGAAAGAATATATAATGGGTCCAAATTCTACTTCATATTGTAAACAAAAGAGATCTAGCCAGAGGAATAGTTTTCTGCAAAAACCTCTTTTCTGAGTTTTGTTTGAGATTAATCCTTTCCACTGTGTGTTTTTTCTTGTTGTCAGACTTACATAAGTTGGATATTTGAGGGCTTAATCTTTTCCCCCATACTTATTCTTAGAAAATATTAAATGTATGGGGCTTCTTGGATTCTCTAAAGACCTTTAGGTCTTTGACGGGGGAGGGAGGGGGTGTTGAATCATTTTTACTTCCAGTGAGAGGTTACAAATAATTGGTCCAGTGGAAGTCTTATTTTATAGTTTGAAGGTGCTCCATGCTATTCTGGCCTTTGAATGAAGCAAATTTCAAAAGTAACTCAGGCAACATAAAGGCGTGCCTATCTTGCTCACTTTCTGCTTTCTTCTCCGTCTAAAATGGAATCTAATAATAACTGGAGATCTTTTCTAATTCTTTTAAGAATCAGAAGCCTCTAGGGGGTCTGAGGGTTGAGTAATTGTTTGGAAAGAAAAAAGTAGATAAAGTAGATTTGGGAAGAAATTTTTAAGAAAGAAAGGGAGAGCCTGACAGCAGTATTTTAGGCTCCAAATTAGAACAAGACAGATGTGCCCTTACTGGAATATGGTGCCTACAAATAATGCCTCCACCTTAACTGCATTTCAAAAAACAAAACATGAAACTTCTTCACTAAGTACTTTTTTTTTTTTTTCATGAATAGTTGGGTTTATTTCAACAGTGGGTTTGAAACCCTCGCCTTAGGCAAGAGACTACAGTAATTATACCAGGAATAGACAATTTCCTACACTGTCAAATATATAAAAGTACTTTCGATAGAATTTCACAAATGACAGAACTTACTCAGATGTGCACTGCCAGATGATCCGTGTGTTCTAGAATCTCTCCAGTGCTGTCCGTGACCTCCTCATGCGCCTCTCCTTTCCCCCACCTCTGCTTACATTTCTTTTTTTTTTTTTTTAAAGATTTTATTTATTTATTTGACAGAGAGACAGCGAGAGAGGGAACACAAGCAGGGGGAGTGGGAGAGGGAGAAGCAGGCTTCCCGCTGAGCAGGAAGCCCGATGTGGGACTCGATCCCAGGACCCTGGGATCATGACCTGAGCCGAAGGCAGACGCTTAACGACTGAGCCACCCAGGCACCCTCTGCTTACATTTCTTAAACTATCACAGGCTATCTTTAGGCTTGGAGAGAAACCAGGTGCTTTCCTTGGTATTTAAGCAACTTGCTATTTTGAAATTCCCTTAGAGAACTGTGGGCATTTTTATTTCTGTGTCTTGAAGCATCCCTTTCCCTTTGCTGAAGGAGAAGCTGCTTATATAACACCCAGAAGCAGACCCTTGGGAACCACCAAACTATTTTATGGATGTTTTGCAGGAAATGGAATGCAAGTGCTCCTGTGTCATGCATGTCCTCCCATGGGGGGTCTCAATTTGAGATATTTGCACAATAGCGGATTCTCCACAGGATAAACATATACAAATCCATCTTTCAAATTGAGTGGAATCAGTAGGAAGCCTCACCTAGGAGGATGAGAGCCCACTAATCGCTCAGCCCGAAAAAAGATTCTTGAACAGTTCCAGAGCTGGGACCCAACTGTCAGCAGAGCTTGCCAGAGAGACAGATGCTGTGGTTGGAAGACAGTTTTCCTCAGTTAGATATTGTGTTCTTGTAGATGGCCAACCATGACTCATGGGGGAAACCGGAGAGAGAGAGAGGGGAAAAGAAGAGTAAATTAATCATTTTATTAATCCCTATTTAGAATTCAGTCATGTAACTAAATGTCAGCCCGGTGAACTTTCCATGGAACCAGAAGTGTTGTAAAGACAGGTGTGGGGTTTGAAAGTTACGCCGGGTGATAAAGGTGCCTAATTGAACCTGCGGATTCGATAACTGACACCGTTTCAGAAGGGTACCTGTGGAAAATAGTAATGCGGGAATTATCTAATAATCCAGGCTCAAAGAGAGCATGCTTTCGAAGGACTGAAAGGCCTTGAATCATTTTTCTAATGACAGATAAGTTTGTTCTCTGTTCACTCTTTCTGTGTCTGTGTATTTATGTATCAAAGGTGTGTATGTGAGAGATCATCTTGTCTTCACTGTTCTTCCTCTTCCCTTTTCTACTTCTCTCAATACGTATGTGATGTGTGTGTGTGTGCGTGTGTATGTGTGGATACAAATATCATACCTACGCAGATGTGGTACATTAAGCCAAGTCACTGCTATACCCTGAAATGCCAGCTTTCGTGTACCTTTATCATTCACCTCCCGATCTCCTAACTCTCCATCACCAGCAGTTGATGAGATAAAAGCAGACTATCTGTTGTCTGAAAGACAGGGAAACTCAGTCTTTGTAACTCGTGTCTGTAACCAGATTGTGAGTTACCTACAGGTTCCCAGAAAGGGGTTAATATTGTAGGTAATTGTCTTCGCTTTCCTCTGTTTCCCTGTTTTACACTTTCCCTGTTTCCTTTGAAAAGAAACAGGGGTTTGGTAGTTTCCCCCATCTTCACTTGTTCGGGGCTGAGTACTTTAGGCTCCCTTTGAGCCAAGTTTATTTCATAAATCTACTCTGTAGGTCTCCCAAGCTGGAATAAGTTATGTGTTTGAGTGCCTGACAGAGCCCCTCTGCCAAACTTTTGATCACCTTTTTTTTTTGATAGACTCCCAGAAGGGTCCCTTTTCAGATCTGCATGTCCTTCATGAGCCGCGATGGCAGATCGCCAAAAGGTGTGTGTTTGAGGAAAAAGCAGGCTTTTATTTCTCCCCCCACAACCAGCTATTTGGAGGGTACTCTAGGAACTGAAAATCACAGCTGTGGAGCCAATTTAGAGAGAGTAATTCACAATTGACTTGTGGAAGAGGTAGCCTGCCTTCTTGAGCCACGGTGCTCGTCTGGCCAATATGGAACCGTCTGAGATGAGGCTCTTCACCCGAGGTTTACGTGTCTTTCACTGTATCTCATGTCAAGTCAAGCACTAAGAGACGATCCTGTCAATCTGTAGCACTCTCTGGACAACTTTGGGTCTCAAAAGCCCTGGGTCATATTGATCCTTGAATGAAGGTGGTTGCATTTCTTCTGAGGTTTATCAAAATAATGACGACATTTTTCATTTAACTCTTTCAGACACTTACTTGTGAATGCACAAAAAGATGACTTATTCTTGTACACGTGCCAGAGAGGTTGCTGTATTTCATATTGTGTTGTACATAATATGTGCTTGATAAATATCTGTTGAGTAAAAGCAACGTGGACTTCTTTTCCTTGGAGAATATGGGAAGAATGTACTATGTGATTTTTTTTTTTTTTTTAACCATGACCGGCTGAATGAGTTTTCTCGGTCTCATGGATATATATTGATATTTCATCATTATAATTTCCTTTCTCTTATAAATAAGGAAATTGTTACAAATAAGAATAAAGAATGTATTGAGGTGTTGAACAACAGGTTTGTGGCAGAATTAGGATTAATAGAGCCCTGAATTAGCTGTCCATCAAATTATTAATATGAAGATATTTTAAATAATTATTTTTACTCTTTATCCTTCATATTAATTAAAATACGCTACAGTAATTACAGTGTAGTACTTATAAAAGTAGTAGTCTTTTTGGCCTGAGAAAATGCATCATTACCACTTTCAGTTTATGAAGAGAAACCAGTTATATCACATTTTGCTTGGAGTTAGGAAAAAGCTAATGAAATTGGTATAACATAGGGGTCAGCAAACTCTGAAGTGTGGGTCAATTTTGACCAAGTACCTGCTTTTATATACCCATAAGCCAAGAATTGTTTTTATATTATCAAATGGTTGAAAAAAACAAAAGTAGAATAATATTTAAGGGCACTTAAAATTATGTAAAATTAAAATGTCTATGTCCATAAATAAAGTTTTATTACAACACAGCCATGCCCATTCAATTGCATGTTTTTGATGACTGCTTTTGTCCTACAACAGTAGTGTTGGTTAGTTTGGCCCAAAAGCCTAAATATGTACTATTTGTCCCTTCACAGAAAAAAGTTTGCTGGCCCTTATCTAATGTTGTTTTGCAGTGGTTCAAAGGCAATGCAACAAAATTGGTGCTCTTTTTTTTATGGGTTCATATATATTATGGGGCTTGACCTGCTTTGGGATTTTTGAGTTTATGGGTTATTGAATATGTGAGCCAAAGTAAGATGTTGTACCTGAATAAAATGCTGCCATTTTTAATGTTAGCTCCTGGTTTTACAGCAGAATAGACTGAATATTTCCCTATGAGATGAGCAAGAGAGGTGTTCAAAGGATGGGACTTTACATTGGAATTTGAACTTTCCATTCTTTGTTTTTGTGATCCTTTTCAGGCCAGTTGGATTAGTTACCTGATCGCCGTCTTTACATACCCACAGCTGTTATTCCTGACAGATTTGTTTTTTACCCATACAATTACTGGGGGCATGTGTTACTCGTTTTCATTCATACACGTTTGGACCCCTACCCCTACACCCCAAGGGTATTTCTGGCCCAGGGAAACCAGGTTCACTTATTGTCACTTAAGAAGTATGAATGGAGTAGTACTATGATATGTCAGAAATTGTGCCTTGCCCTGGAAGTTAGAAAAATGAAAGAAAGAAAAAATCTTTCTCACCATGCCATCAAAGACCTGCCAATAGTAATAAGCAGACACAAAATAAATCATTTTGGTGTGAGTCGTTAAATAAAGTACATCATTACTATTAGGAATAAAAATAGATGCTATTTATTGATCAGATGTTCTAGGCACTTTCCATATATCATGTAATCCTCAAAAGAGTCCTATTCTTTGTAAAAGGAGGAAACTGAGGCAAAGAGATTGTATGGATCCACCTGAATACTTCAGTGATGGAGCAGAGATTGGAGTCCAGGCCCTGTTACTGCAGACCTTACTCTTGATCACTATTCTACAGGGCTCTCCCTGAAGTGCAAACAGCACATTTTATATGCACAGTATACTGTGGACGTACCATAAATGAGTGCCATTTTGTTTTATATAAAATGTAATGAATGAGTCAGAATGAGTGAGGCAGAAAAATGGAGGCAAAACGAAGGCACACCAGTTATCACATAGTGAGGTGTAGAGCCCAGAGGGGAAGTAATGGCTTGAGGGAAAACAGATGTCCTCATTCACTTGATCTGAAGCAGAGCATTAGTGAAGGAGAGTGCTAGAAACTGTAGGAGTCAGATCTGTCATGGGTCATTGATTTATCTAGCAAACACTTACTGAGATTATGCTGAGTACCAGGCACTTATTTCAGCACCAGGATGGGAAATGGACATGCAGTTTATGGTCCAGTGTGATAAGAGAGACAAAATATAAAGAAACAAATAAAAGTCAAAGTAATTTCAGGAAATGATAAGGACTTGGAAGACAAGAGGGAGTGCGATTTATGTACATAAATGTATGTCTATGTGCACACATGCAGAGAACAGGCTTCTCTGAAGGCATGGTACTTGAACTGTGACCTCCCTCACAAGAGGCAATCAGGCACTTGGAGAGGTGTGGGTTTCTTTCAGGCCAAAGGAATAGTAAATGCCAAGGCCCCGAGATAGGAATGAAAGTGGAGTGTTGGCAGGATGGAGAAAAGACCAGATGTGGTTACGAGAAGGTTAAGGAGGAAGAGAGTGATCCATGGTGAGATCAGGAAGATGGTCAGTGACTAGACTGTGAGGGATTCTGTAGCCACAGTGAGGACTCTTCAGATTTTATTCTCAGTGAAGTAAGAATTTATTGGATGATTTTAAGCAGAGTGCCATGATCATATTAATATGTTTTTTAAAAAGATCACACTTCCGGGTGTTACTGTATCTAAATTATGCCTCAATGCATCTGACTTGAAGAGAATAGCTATCAGACTTGTAGCTCCAATGATTGGTTTGTAGGAAAGAGAAGGAAAGAGGAATATGTTTAAATGGACACTGCAGGGCTATAATCAGCACAATTCTAACTGTGTCCTGAAACTCCGTTTTCCAGACAGGCACTGATGAACTCAGGTGAAAGTGGTGTTGATAGTAAGATACAAATAGATAGGAGGTGTGTTTCTGAGGTAGAGATGACAGCTTTTGCTGTTGTATTGGGTGCAAAAGGCAAGGAAATGGTAAGAATCAAGGATGACATGTAAGGTTCTGGTTAGAGCATTAGAGTAAAAGGTGGCACTATTTACTGAAAAAACATCTTTTGGGGGGCAAATACTAATACTACACCTTAAAGTGATGGGGATCCACTGAAGGCAGATTGACTGGTGGCAGAATTAAGAATAAATTAGCGGGTTGAAGTTTGGGGTCAGAGGGTCTGAGGTGGAAGCCCACTGTGGTGATTCTGGTGAGAAATGCTGAGCACATTGATTCAAGTGATAGAAGTCAGAATGGAGAGAGGCAAGGGATCTATAGCGTATTTAGGAAGAGGAATCCACATGACTTAATTGGAGGTAGGAAGGAAGGAAGGAAGAGGGAAGGACCCTATAGTGCCTTCAGGTTGATGGTGAGCATATGGTAGGTAGATGGTGAGCAGTTTGAATTAGGGCAAAACAAGTTTTGTAGGAAAAAGTTAGAAGCCCAGTTTTGGCCCCCTGATTTTGAGATGCCTTTAATAGTGATGTCCTGTATGGTTAGATGTATAAGTCTGAAGCTCCCGGGAGAAATATGGACAAGAGCCCTTTGGTAGTGTCAGTGTGAACAAAATTTCCTGGGTACTTAAAAGAGGAGGAGAGAAGAGGGCTGGGGAGGGAGTGTTGGGAAACACCAGCGTTTCTAGCATAGGCTGAGGAAGACCGAGTGTGGGGAAAGATGGAAGAGAGATCAGAGAGCAGGACCCAGGGAGAGTACTGTACACTGAGGCAGGAATAGTTTCAAGAAACAGGACACTGCCATCGGCATCATGCATTCTGGAGGGGTCTGTAACATTTGGATTGGAAAGTATCATTGGATTTGGTCATGAAGAAGCAATTGTTAAATTTTAGCAAAATCATAGTCAGTGGAAGGCAAGGCTACATTAAGTAAGTCAGTTAATGGGACTTCAGAAACAGGGAACAGTGGTACCTACTACAGCCAAAAATTAAGTGAAACCAAAGAGGGATCAGGAAGATCAGAAAGAAAGGAAGTGTTTCTATCAAATATCAAGTGATAGATGCCCAAACCTATTTGAATTGTTAGCAGTTTCCTCTATCACCATTAATAATCAGGAAATTTACTAAAATTTGCTTTATGGTATTGGACTGTTCATATGAAGACTTTATGTTGCAAATCACATTTACAAGTTGATAATTGGAGACATATTTGACAGCAATCTGCAGCCAGACCTTTATAATTCAAAAGTAATCTCTAACGACTAAATTCATTTGTATATTTGTTGCTTAAAGAAAAGCCCATCAGAAAATGCAGTGGGTAAAAGATTCTCTTTACCAAAAATAATAATGTTTAGGTCATGTTATAGACTTTTTGAGTATATCATTATATATTTGGTCTGATTAGGAGCCACTTGTTTAATAAAAAGGGGAAAATAGATTGGAAAATTTAAAACAGGATATTTTTATACACAGAGATATCCCAATACCTTATACAGAGCTGGTTTTTGGAAGGAATAAATGGTTAAATTTATTATAAATGCTAATGTATGAATAAATGATTATGTATATAGGTAAGTTTATTGGAACTCTTAGCTTTCTTCATAGAAATTTATTCTTTCCAAAATTTAATTCCGTGGTTTTAAAAGATTTTATCATTTACTCACGTAAAAGTTCTCTAATCCGCAGACCTTCTTAAGGAAAAGTTGATTGTTGTGTTTATTAAAATTTTATTTGTGCTGTTTCTCTTATTTCCTGGATTTCTACTTTGCTTAGTACAAGATGACAGTTTAGTCCATTAGCCAGTTATTTAATTGGCTTGTCATGTGGAGGTTTTGAGATGGAAATGCAGGCTGGTGTGAAAGCTACCTCAAGTTGTTATAAAATCCAGAAGTTCCACATTTCTAAATGAAGACATTGTTTTGATTTGATGAGAAACTCAAATTTTCACTTTACGGGTATACATTTTCAAGGAAAAAGGTTGGCCTTGTAGCCTTCACGCATAAGCCCCGGTTAAAGGTACTGAAGTTTGATAGTGGAAGGGAGGTCACCTCCTAACACAAACAGCATCACAAGTTACTCTCATTTCCTTCGAGCTTATAGAAAAATCATTCTCAAGGCATTCATATTTTCACGTTTCTTATTCTCGAGAGTGTAGGCAGTAATCTTGGATCTTGAATCTTGATTTCGTTCTCTACAGACCAGTACTGACCTGATTTATGGGGTTGGGGAAGCTATGGCGTGCATGAGCATCTACCATTATACTTCATTGCATGAAAAGGACACTGTCCAAGACCTACCGAAAGTGGAATAAAAAAAAAAAAATCCAAAGAGTAACAATAATGAGAAAAACAAGTTAAGTATCTTTTATGTTTGTATAGTCCTTGACTATGAGATTCAATCAAATTTCAGGCTTTTCCAAAGCTGGCTACAAAAACCTGCCTGTCACATTTTATTGCAAATGTTGCTTTCTGGAGTATCTATGAGAACAGCCCATTGGATCCAAAAATACTCTATCGGTGGCAGTGATTGTTTTATACAGCAAAGCACAGAGTACAAGCTTGTTGATAGCTGGAATTTGACTACCCTTTTAGTTCTCCCTCTCTCTGTCTCTTTTTAATAGACAAATCTCATTGGAGTCTGCAACTGCTTATTTTATTTTGCTTTCTCCTGCTCTTGCCTTTTACGTATTCAGTGAGTTACTTACGGAAAGAGTTACTTGCTTGAGTTGATTTAATTCATATCATAAAAATTCTTTTTGCACTTATATCAAATTGATTCTATTATTCACAATAACATTTTACCCTTCTTGTAACAGTAAAATGACAAGGGATATTTTTGGACAGACTCTGTAGTTCATATGAAAAAGAACTATGAAAGAACGATCTTTTTCAGAAAAATATCACCGGAGTAGCAGAGCCATTTTGGCTCTGTAAATCACTTAGGAGAGCATTTAGTTTAACCTCCTAAACGGGTAAATTTGGGCCAAAAAGCAGTGAAACAACTTGCAAAAACATCTGTAAAACTTGTTGTATTGCCTAAATGAAACTAATCATAAGATACTAAATTGCATGTTAACTCTATCTTTAAAATAGAAAATTAACACTATAGTTAAAATCTCATCTTGAGAAAAGAATTTGAACTATCAGGAAAAAGGAGTGTAGAGTAAAATAAATTATAAGCAATCAAATTTTGTAATAATCAATGAATAATTATAATTGTCTTTTAATTATTACAGGTAAGAGTTTCTTCTTTAAAAGTAATAGATACTCGAGGTCATTTTGCAGTGATGTGGATTTATTTTCCCCATAATTTAAAATTCCTCCACATAAAAAAATAATTAAGTACAATTAATGTCTTTAAAATTCTTTCTGCTTGGTGACATTTTTTCATAAAACCCTCTAGGACTCATTTGCAAAGCTGCTTTGAAGTTAATTTCATGCAGATCTTCCTGATTTGTACTTGTAGTGAATTATTGTTAAACTAAAGGAAAAAATATCAGAAAAACCCAGATCATCCAAACTTACCATTTATTTCATCTTTTGTTTAAATTGGTTTACTTTAAACCATGCAAGTAATACTAAGTACTTCAAGTCTCTCATAAATTAAACAGACGTGATAAAATCTTCCTATGAATTAATATAGGATACAGAAGAACTGCTGTTTAATAATCCAGGTGTCTTCACCCAAGAACACTTATTAAGATACCTATCACCTCATTAAAATGTCCCTACAAATAAAAACCTCTTCTAGAGTGTTCTTTTCCTTTTAAACTATAATTTGGATAATTGGGGGAAGGATATTTTCATTATGCAAATTATTTCAGGTGCTCAAATCAGAATTGCTTAATTGTCAGCGTATAGGTCAGTTTATTATTCCTCATTAATATTTGAGGTTTTAGCTGAAACCACTTCAACGCACAAATGACAAGCTTCTGTCTTGTAGCATAATCTAATTCATTGTGACCACAATGTCAGGTTTATTTTAAACTCTCTATAATGTGTATTTGTGATTGACAATCACCATTTGTTGTGGTTGGTAAGGTAGAACTTGTTTTATATCTTAAAATTATAAGGGCGTTTGAAGATAAATATAATTTTAGGGCAAGACAGTTAACCCTACAAGTGTCTCATTTCTAGGAATAGAAAATTCAGTGAATAAATACTTAGACTGGTAATCTTGGAAGAGAGACCCACATTGTACAAGAGAATGTACAACACTTTACATAACGTGTATACTCTTTTCAGAGGGTTCATTATTAACATGGAGTGTGTCTAATGAGCATTTTAGCTTCTTACTTAGAGAATACACTCAACTATCAGTTATAGGCTTTTGGACTCTCTAGTTTGTGGATTATCTGTAACAAAATGTTAATCCCAGCCATGATTCTGAGTCAATTCATTTGCTCAGGAATTGTAACTCATTTTTAATATTAGCCTTAGGGGTAGAAACATGATTAGAAATGCAGAATAATGCTTTCATTCAAAACCAATTAAAATGACTTCTGGATTCTCCAACATAATGGGTAATTCAGAACGCTGTACTTCTCCATTAGGACAGATTGAGTTTGATGTATTGAAAGATGATTTAAAACTTAGTCACTGAAATATATTTCAAGAAAACATTTAATTCCAGTTTTTACTGATGAGGAAAATACTTAGTTTTGTGTCTCATTTGAAAAATGTGAAATTGTTTTGTATCTTGGCAAAAGAAAAGTTCAGTTTCTTTTTTTTTTTTTGATCTGTTACAAAAAATAATGTTTCATATAAACTATACCACGTTTACCTTAAGCTAGCTATTTGTTGCCCTTCAATAAAGTATCATTTTACAGTAGATAGAGAAACCGTCACTTATAAAAGTTATTTATTTGTGGCAGTATTATGTAATCTGGTCCTTTTTTTTTATTTTGAGCAGGAAAAGGAACAGCTGAGAGGAAGATAGTAAAAGGCATATTCTCTAACTATTATATTTGCTAGATCCATGGGCTTTGCTTTTTAGAGATCTTTGTGTTTAAAACCAATGATGGGAACTATTATTACTCTTTGAATAAGTACACAGCTTATTGTTTTGTTATGAGTTGGTACGTTAATAGGGAAATAAAACTTGGTATGTAAAATGATTTTAAATAGTTTTCCAGCTTGCAGTGTGTGTTCATTTTGGGGACTGTGCTCCATTGGGTGAACCGGCCTCAAGTTTTTGAATGTCCAAGACGAACTTTTCTTCTACCCTGCAGCCTGCTTTTGTGAAGGGCATGTGGGAAGGAAACCCGACAGATGTACTTTAAAATTAAGTAAAAGGAATTTAGTCAAATCATATTATTTACCTAGACCTCACTTTTGAACTGACCTTTCTTTCCAGCTGTTTTCCTAAGATGATTGGAATACTGAGTTAGGAAAAATAAATTAATTCAGTCATTCATTTACAAGATTTAAAAGGTCAAGAAAACTTCTATAATGCAAGTCATTAAGAAAAATTTTATCAGGGAATTAAAAAAAACCCCACAAAGTCTAGAAAGGAATTTGTTTTGGTTTGGTTTTTCTTTTTATTGGAATTCTGTGAGTCTCGTTTCTGCCTCACTGTTTCCAAGGCGATGCAGTATGGATGGATTCAAGGGCTTTCTTCCGTAGTGTCATTGACTGTTTCTGCATGTAGTATGTATAAGCTTATGGAAAGATTTCTTGAATGTTGGGAATAGTCTGTTGAGGGGAGGTAACATTTAAAAGATGGAAAGATTTGTCACCTCTCCTTGGGTATCAAGTAGATGCATTCCATTAGTTTGTCAATCAAGAGAGGGCCAGTTTCTGAATGAGACCGGCAAAACATTCTTTAGGAGCACTGTTGATATTTAATAATAATGATAAAAGGTTACTCTATTTTAACCATTTTAGACTTTTACATTATGGCTTCCTTGGCTTCTGAGAGTGCAGAAGAAAAAATAATCTCTTGCCATGAATAATGTGTACTATACCAAACATTTAACTTCATGCATGTTTCCAATGTGTTTAAACTGTTTAAGTGAATCTTCACTTCTTTTGATCTATGTAGATGTACTTATTGATAGCAAATGCTCATTTTTTTGTTCTAACTGCTGATGTCTTTAATTGTAGTAGTACATAATAGGCTACAGATACAGCCCTTTGAGCCTAGATTAGATTTCCTCATCCTAAAGGATCTGCAGTTTTGGGGTTCCCTCCAACTTTATTTTCCTTGGAGCTAGCCTAGAAGTCCTGAAATCGTGTGTTCAGATCCCAGATACGCTATGGCTAGCTAACCAGGTTAATATGTTTACCGTGATTTTTCTATACCTGTAAGAATGACCAGACACTAGATACTTTTTAGGGAGTTTTTGGTCAGTTCAAGAGTAGAAGACAATGTACATACCCTTTTCCATTAATCATCTGTCAAAATTGCCAAGTTGATGGGAGCTTATTTCTTTACGAGTACCTTTTTTTTTTTTTTTTTTTTAAGAAGCAAATTGTTTTATCACTTGGTTTGTTTTTACTGGAAAATGGTAGGGGTGCCTGGGTGGCTCAGTCGGTTGAGTGTTGACTCTTGGTTTTGGCTTAGGTTTGATCTCGTGGGTCCTGAGATCTAGCCCCGCAGTGGGGCTCCACACACAGCAGGGAGTCTGCTTGAAGAATTTTTCCCTGTGCCTCTACACCCACTCGTGTGCTCTTTCTCTCTCCAATAAATAAACGAATCTTAAAAAAAGGAAAATACTAAAGCATGACATTGTCTGAAAGCAAAACAATGCAGAAAATTAAAAAGAAAAAAAGAAAACTTTTAAAATCAGCCATACCGATAACCTAGGTATAACTACTATTAAAATGTAGATGGCACGTGTTCTTCCAGAGAAATGCATTCTTATTTATATGTATGTATATGTATACATACAGAAATGTAGGCACCTGATATATTTAACTATGTAATATGAACCATTTATTTATTTATTTATTCGAGAAAGAGAGACAGAGATAGTGAGAGAGATAGCCAGAGAGAGCACAGGCAGGGAGGAGAGGGAGAAACAGGGAGCCCAACTACGGGCTCCATCCCAGGACCCTGGGATTATGACCTGAACCAAAGGCAGACGCTTAACCGACTGAGCCACCCAGACGCCCCAGGAATCATTCACTTATATACAGTATAAAACATTCTTTTTTTAAACCTCACATTATATCATACTTCTTTTTTTAAGCCAGTCAAAATTTTTCAAAAACATAATTTAATGCCTATGTAGTCATGATTCTGTTTAATGCATTTTAATTCATTTACTCATTCTCCTGCTATTGATGCCTTGGAGTTTTATAATTAATGGAGATGCTTGCATCTTGAATATCATTATTGCAATGCTTTAACATACCTATTTCCATTTCTTTCTGCCTTATTCCCCCATTGCCCAGAATGACTGTATGTGATTCTCTGTTAATTTCAGGATCACATATGTGGACTTAAGTCCCAAAGGTATTTCTCAGCTTGCAGTTAAAAGGGCAAACCTATTAACTCTGAGAAAATATTTTAATCTGAGCATTTTCAATTAAAGGAAAAGAGCTTATAGAAGTTAATTTTGATGCAGCATATTTGATCTTTTACCTTATTTGTCTGTTCATTTATGGATGCAATGTATGCATAGGCCAAACAAAAGTATAAAAGTATATACACGTAAAAAGTTGCCAGTTCTCTCTGTTCCCCGTTCCTTCAGTCTGCTTCTCCCTCATCATCCCATAGTAGCTTTTATGTTAACATCTTGATGTTTATCATTTCATACTTTAGTCTTATGTAAATAAATAAATAAGGCTTCCCACTCCTAGAAAAGAAAATCTGGTGTCTTTTCATATGTCACGGTCAACTCTGTAGTTAAATGTATGTCTCTAATTTATTCTTTTTTATAGCACATAATACCCCATTGAGTAGCAGGTGAGGGTCAGTCTTTCCGTTTTGTGTCCACTGGCTCCTGGTGCACTTTCACTCCCACCAGTCAGCATCTGCTTCTCTCTGAAGGGCTTGACTCCAGCTGCCAGAGTCTGTTTTATATCCCCTAGGCGGAGCCTGGAACCCGTGACTGACAGGTGCAAGCATGGGGCTAGGACAAGGCTGAACGTGACCCCAGTAGTCTCCAGAATCTCTTCGTACTACTGAGCCAGTTTCCCACTGTGGGTCACTTCCATCCCTGTCCCCCTTCCTTCCCTCCTTTTTTTTTTTAATCTCAGGGTCAGTTTCTGGGGAATTCAATCTAAGACTTATAGTGCATGTCATGTTTTTCTTCCCTGTTCATGGACATTTAAGTAGTTTATACTTTTGCCTCTTACAACCTTTCCTCCGATGGTCAAACTTATACATACATCCTGACATGTGGCTGTTTTTGTTGTTGTTGTCATTGTTGTTGTAGGACAGAAGCTTCCTAACATTGAGCTGTTGTAGTTTTTAAATTTTAATAGACAGATCCAGAAGAAAACCCCAAAAAAGTTGGCAGTAATTCATACTCTTTCCAGCAACGGATGAGTGTGCCTGTCTGTTTTCCCATACCCTTAAACACACTGGGTATTAACAATTTTTTTTACGTTGTCCTTAATCTAAGGAGTCAGAAATGTTTTCTGTTATAATTGCCATTTACCTGCTTACTAGAGAAGCTGGGCTTTCTTTCATACGTGGGTTTCGTTTGTAGTGCTTTGTTTTTCCATTTGCATTATCTTTGTGAATTGGCAGTCTATTTCATATTGGGTATGCTGCCTTTTTCTTAACAATTTGTAGGATATGTTTGTATTGGGATATCTTAACTCTTTGTCTACGTATATGTTAAAAACCATTTTCTTTCAGTTATTTGTGTAGACTTTGTTTCAAAAATCACTTAGAAGGAGAGGCAGATAAAAATACTGAGGACGTTTCTAAGGAAACATCCACGTTTGGGAACTGTGCCTGCCCATTTGATTCCCAGCGTATTGATGTACACATTTGTGAATCATATGCATCATTCCTATTTGGGTCAGTGTGCACAACTTGAGTAAATGCAGACCATCCTATTTATAGGAATACGCTTTAGGAATTCCCACAACAAAGCTTTTAGCATCGGTCCTGCAGGCTGTCCCACTTACAGCTTTGTGCTTCACATCGAGACATGAGAGGAGGAAGCGGATCAGAGGCCTCGCTGTTCAAGTGTGTGGTTATCAAGCACTTGTAAGAAAATGAGCTTCCACCAGAAAACGTGAGAGGATCAACTCCATTGTGCCATTGAGATCAACTCATTTACACCCTTCAAAAGAGACGTGAGCTCCAAAGTTAAATTTTAGGCTTGAATTATCTGTTGTGATAGTTTATATTGATTAAATGATCAGGTGCGCGCGCGCACACACGCACACACACACACACACACACACTCACCCATCCTACTCTATTTCTTTCTCTCCCATGGTTAATCTGAGCAAAGAAATAGAAATATTCTTTCTGGCACTACTTGCTCCTTTGCACTATTCACCTTTTATTTCCTTTCTAACCCATTTATTAATCTTCCCATATGACTATGCCTTTCTTATTTTTAATAGTTAGAAATATAAGGTTATTTACTGTTCAAAACAAATAAATGGCTACATAATTAACAGACGTTTTGTGAAGTACACTTTGTCTTTGGAATAAAGTGTTAAAATGTCTAATTAATAATATTTAAGTAAAGGATTTCTGTTTCTAGTTTGTAGCCCCAGTGATAGAATAATTAGGTGGCGTGGTCCCAGGTTTATGGAGATAATCTTTTAAATCTCCAAATTCCTCAAAGCTTCTTTGGTCTTGGTGTTGTCAAACTTGATTTTTATTGATCTCTGCATTTCAACTCATGCACATAAAAACGTTTTCTACCCGGATCATAGGAAAGGAGCAACCCTGTGATATATACATTTTCTAATTAAAGCTTAAATCTAGTTCCCAGCAATTGCGCTTCTGAAATGTTGGAACCACAGAGTGAAATATTTTTAACTTTTTCCATCCATCACACTGGTTTTTAGGTTGCTGGTAATGTCAGCCAGAAAAGTATCTGAATTAAGAGTATTTTTCATAGGGACTTCTACTGTACTTCTTAAATGGGTAAGTTAGTATTAAAGATATCACTGGAATTTATCCCAAAAAGTAATTGAATTTTTTATTGGTTTTAGGATACAGTTCTTAGTTCAGTTTGGATGTGAACCATAGGAAATAAAAACTGTGGCGCAAGTTGGTGTCAGAACAGCAGTAAAATTTTACAAAGAAACTAGATCTTTTAGGAAGTCAAACCATTTGCCTAGAGATACTGTCCATTTGGCATTTTAATGGACAGCTTCTTGGACATGTGAACGAGGGTGGCCGTGCTAGGTGAGAATATATGGAGTGATACATTTTGGCAAATCATTTTTTCATAAGGTGAATAAAAAATTTCCTACTTGGGTACCTGATAGAGTTGACTATTCTGCCACTTTATGTCTACTTGGGCAAACCCACTATTTCATTATAGCTAATAGTTTTTACTTTAAAAATTTCACCATGGTATCTAATATCCCTCCCAAAAGAAGCACTCTATTTGTTTTAAACAGGAACAAATATTTTGATTCTATTTCTTGTGGCCTTTTTTGTTTTTGTGTGGCACAACTTTTATGAAACTAGAGTCATTGGTTGAATATGACGACAACGAAGGCCACAGCTTTTTGGATGAATAATATTAAAGTGATGCAACAGCAAACAATGAACAAATATGAGGTGTGCGTGTGTGCCTGGCATTTTGCTCAGCAATTTAGAAAACATTATATCATTTGTTCCTCATAACACCCATGTGCACCAGGTAGTATAATTATCCATTTTATAGATATGAAGAAACAAAAAACAGGTTAAATAATGTGTTCAGAAGTTTAGGACATTCTGAAATATAAATTCTTTGGAAAGCAAAGTGAATGCTTTTTGGTTCTTACAGTAACTCAAACTAACTGCTCATTACTACATTCTCTGCTTTTCTTGTGCAAGGGAATGGTTAACACCATTCATCTTGAGCAAGAGCCATTGTAACTGACAAAAAAAAATGGTGAAATCCATTAACTTCTAAGTAAGGAATTATACAGTCTGTAGTAATTTGTACTATCATTTCCTTTTAATAAACCCTGTCTTCATCACGGAAAGGTGAACTTAAGCCAAGCTATGGGTCATAATGTCTACAATTCCCAGTATGAATGCTTAAATGTTTGGGTTTTTTTCTGAGTATGGACAAGAGCAATTTCAGCATTTATGGAGACTTTAAAAATGGAGTGTTACATATAAATACTAGTAAGTCTCTGGGTTCCTTGGTCACTTAATGGGAGAGGATGAAAAACTTGCCCATAGGGGAGCCTGAGCTGGAGCACCTACACCACCATACGGCACAGGTGAGGGGGAGTCATTCTTGTTTGTTATATGTACTTGCCTTGGCAGCCAGGGTCTTCTCTTATTAATGGGAGAATTTGAGGCCAGACAGGGAGTTAGAGGTTTGTACCCTCTATTCAGAATTGAGAGTTATGTTGATTTCTTTGGTGAACTCACTTGGCAGGTGACATAGATTATGATTTCACTTCCTATCTAAGAAAGTAATATTAGTAGTATAGATTTATGTCACAGGATGTGATTTGTTATAAATTACATATGTCTTTGTTGTGGAGATCAAGGTTATTGACTTGTAAAAGTGCAATGTTCTGTTGGTTGTGAATCAGCCAAGGTTTATTTTCATGGAGGTTGATAGCTATGAAATCTTTCAGCTTTGTCTCTTCTGACTGATAGCTCCATTGCTCTAGGATTCTTTCCTCATGGAGTTGTGGACTCTCTGTAACCATAAAAATCAGGATGCATGAGACAAAAATGATTTGGCTTAGTTTCTTAACAGATTTTATTGGCCTTTTACCATTCCTTACTTTATAGAAGTCTTGCAGGGCCCCAGATCAAACACACTCAGAATAAAAAGCTTTCACAAAGATTATCACTAGACTTCCAAGTATGTCTGTCCATTGATTACATTTTCCTTCTGCACTAAGCCCTAGTCCCTGCATCTAGCCATCATTTCAGCACATATTTATCAAATGCTTACAACTGTCAGGCATGCCATTGGTTCTGGGGACACAGTAGTGACTAGAACTGACAATATCCCCTCGCTCTCAGAGCTCATATTCTAGTGAGGGGAAGACAGATTATAACATAAACAATCAGGAAGCAAGATAATTTTAAGTAGTAAAAATGCTACAGATGTACTAAAGCATAGTATGCATAGAGAGTGGTGGGGCTGGGAAAAGGGTTTTTGTAGTCAGGGAAGAGCTCTCAGAGGAGGTGATATTTGAGATCTGAGTGATGAGAGGGAAGCAGGTGTGAGAAACTTGGAGGAAGAACCCCAAGCAGAGACATTCCAGGGCTGTCATGGAGTGTTATGTGGTGTGTTCACTGCACAAAGGGGAGAAGAACTGGCTGAAATCTCATGCTTTTCTTACATAACATTCTATCAGGGATGGGGCTGCATCTTCCCACAGAGTAGTGGGATTCTTTTGTTTGTTTAAACCACAAATACTGTTCTTTTTGCCAAGCAAAGTACCTGAGGGGACTATGTCCACCAGGGGGTATATGTGTATGAGTTTTATTTTTTGTTCTTCTTTTTAGTGAAGACAACTTTATAGGCTGGTAGTGGCCTTGAGTTAATTAGGTGTGTAAGGCTGGCCTGATAGTGGGTGCAGCTGAGTGTAGTGTAGGAAGTAATGAGAATAGAGTGGTACAAGGTGAAGTTAGAGACGTAAGTAGGAACCAGAACATATAGGGTTTTGTAAGGAGTCCAGATTGTATTCTAAGTATAAAGAGGCCATCGGAGGGACTTATTCAGGGGGATGGGAAAATTGTAGCTTTGCTTTAAAAATATTACTCTGACTTTTTAGAGTCAAAGAAAGAACTTTGCCAGGACAAAAAACTTACTTGAGCAATATTCTGTCCTCTCATCTACTCTCCTTCTGTTCTGACCTGAAAGATTTCTTTTTTTTATTATTGTTATAACCTGAAAGATTTCTGATGCTGGTTTTCAATGGCCTTGTCTCCTATTTTAATAATGAAAATAGGCCAAGACTAGAATCTTTTAGTGGCTTATGTCAGAGAATAAAAATATAAGGACTCTATATTCAGAAAGCATGGCATTTTCCATCTTTCCTGTCTTTCCATCTTTCCCGTAGCCTGTAAACACAGCTCCTTTATTTGACAGTAGTATTCCAAATTGATGGAAATGAAGGAAATACATAGATGACATGTTTTCAGGAAAGCCAACCCACATTAGGATTATAGGATTATTAATATGAGAGGTCATTGTAACTTGTATATGATAAAGTTTTCCAATATGATTACACTCATAAGGGAATGTTGAAAAGTTTCTCCTGAAAACATAGCAGGTTGGTAAACTGGTGTACCTGGGGTTGTGAAACACTGATACCACGAAATCGGGAGTGAAATCTGAAGAACCAGTACATTGTCATCACCTAAAGGAGTAAGGATTTAAATGCATTATGTAAGTGTATCTTGTGAAAAGCATGTACTGCATTAGAGGAACTAGGAATTATTTACTGGTGTTTGATGTCATCTAAGATTACCAATCATTTTTCCCCAAAATGGTCATGAGCTTTATAAGAGGAAGACCCTGATAGATATTTCGGGATTCATCATTTCTGAGTGTCACAGAATTTGAATTTGAGGTTGTTTTTTGGAGAAAGATAAAATAAGGCATGCAGTATTTTATATTTTCGGGTTAGCAAGAGAGAAGAGCTTAGTGATCTGCTTTTAGCCCTGGAGGAAAGAAATGGAAGCAACAGTTCAAGTCAGTGGGTCTGAACTCTTTCCCTCCTCCTTTCCCCTTTCTCTAGTAGATCTGGCCCAGTAAGAGTCTGTTTAAGGATCACTTCCCTATTCACACTATCTCAGGGAAGGTAATAATATGGGCAGGCCTGGTTAACATGTTGTATCCCCTTCTCCTCTCATACCCCGCTTGGTGAGGAGAGGTAAGGTACAAATAGGCCAAATACACGAAAGATGTATTAATGCAATAATCCTACAGAACCCTGTTGCATACACAGAAAGAACCCAGACTGGGTACTCCAAAGTGAACAGATGTGGCTGGTTAATTCACTTGCCCTGACCAAGCGATTAAGGGAATTAAACCTGGCCTGTTTCATTACGCTGAGTATCCTTAAACTCACTCTTCTTTCCAGATACAATGCTTCTTGGAGTCTAAGAGTTATCCTCAAAGACCAGGGTGAAACCAAACATTATCAATCCCAGATGTGACATTTCACCCTTTCCCCTAAATAAATGCATTTGTAAATGTAGGGAGTTTCTGCTGGGTCTACCTAAATTAATCCCTTTTTAAAAGGGTACATAAAAACTGCTATAGCTTTGTTTTATGATTTAGCTGTCTACTGAAAGGGTTTAAAAATTTATATAAACCATCCTTATACAAACCTCTTCTCTAGCTTTAATGCAAGGCTTTCTTGGGTACAGTTTACTATTTATATATAAAGCATGTAGGTGGTTTAAATGTTTTTCTAGCGCATACTAGGCTCTCAATAAATATTTTAATTAGTGAATTTAAGAATGAATGGACTCATTTATCTTACTGGTATCCTGTGATATTTTTAAAAATCTAAATATTTTTGGTTATTTCAGTGGCTGAAATAAAAATGATTTTTTTTTCCTTCAAAATGCCATTCTCTTCTAAAATGTGATGAAAGTATGGGTAATGTAGTAATTCTTTCTGGTTCTTTCTTTGCAGAGGGGAACATTTACGATCATTTTTAGATTTAAGTAGGGGTAGTAAAAATTATTTGCACAATGATATTTTAGCATGCAGGTGTTTGGCTGAGGTTCCAACCTGGAAATCACTTTTGAAACATAGGCATTTGTCCAAAGAGCATATGGAACTTCATTATCAGAGCATAAGAGTATATTTTGTGATACATTTTACTATCTACTCATATACTTCCCAGGATTACTGGTTGGTTTTGAATTATTTATACAATAAACTTGAAAACATTCTTCTTACCCATTACTTAGACAATTGTTATTACATAAGATAATACATGACTGTATTTACCAAATTGTTGTTTTTGTTTGTTTGACATCTTTCCATTTCACAATGACTGTGTTTTCATGGTAAGGATACTGTTGTTCCAAGTGGATAAATCAGGTCATTATGCTGCAAGGACAAGATGGAAGTCCCCCCGCCCCCCGCCCTTGGATTTGAATAGACTGTTGTTGATTTACCAGTCTGTGAGATTGAGTCATCATGGTATTCACTTCAAATATACTTAAAGGCATTTCTTTTTCTGTCTCTTATATCAATTTACTTTTCCCTCTTCTGCCCTGAATAATCCTCAGAGGCCTACAAAGTGAGGAGAATTCCAGTGTGGTAACAGAGACAGAGGCCTCTTGTCTACTTTCTTTTCTTGAAGAATCATTAGTATACTCTGTTAATCACATTGACTAATGCCATCTCTCAAGGTAGTCTGTTTAATTTCTGTTTTTGAATGTATTAGAAAGGAAATAGGACCAAAAAAAAAAGTATTCTCGATATAGTTAAAAATCATATAGATTGAGTTTATATTGGCAAGAATAGTTTTTCTTCTACTTGTTGGGTTGAATGAAAGAATGATAAACGTGAGCCAGTTCTTGTCTGATAAAACTTAAGCCCTGAAACTAGGGTAAATTCACTTACTATGGCTATAAACTCTCTCCTGGTTATTGTAACTCTTCTGGGAAGGCAGGGAAAGGAAAATGTTTCAAATCTTACTAATATCATCACTTATCCTAATGAGGTCACAATAGACTACCCCTCTGAGAACAAGACACTTTTACTGACTCCAGAGCCTACCCCATTACTACCTAATGAGAAAATGGTATTCAGTGATAACCAGGATTGCAGGAGATTATTTGTCATGGATATTTATTCGGAATATCTGTCAGCTGCTTAACAGTGATGCCTCAATTCAGATACCTACTCATACCCCAAACTGAAGTCCCCAGCTTCTTGCCCCCACCCCCCTCATCTTGACCCTGTGAGGTACCAGATATATACATTATGATTATTTCCTTCAGAAATTTGATTGAGTGGTAGGTATTTTTCCTTTCCGGTCTTGTTATAAACAAAAATTCTTCATCTTGAATATTATACTTGTGGGATTTTTCATGTCTACTGAGATGAACAAATATATTTCAAGTAGGTTAATTTTGACAAAAGAAACAGACCAATTTCCAATCCAGCATTCTTGTGCTCCTCTTTAGAACTAAAGAACACCAGGGGAAATCTGAATTATTTATCTGGAAACACTGCAATATAATTATTTATATTGCAATAGAGAAGTTATGTAATTTATACTATAAATGTTAAATGCATACCCCATCATATTTTATAAAATATTAGTAAATATGTTCATTTTCTAGATATTTTGTCCAGTGGAAATTAATATTCATGGATAGTAATGGAAGTAATTAACATTCATTGAATACTTACTGTGTGCCAGATACTTGATATGTTAGTTTATGTAATCCTCAGAACAGTACTGTGAGATAGATATATTCTTATCCTAAAATTTAGAGGAGTGATGCTTTTGGCTGTCAGGAATAGTGTGATTGAAACTGGTGAAAGCATTAAGGGAATTTTGTCTTATGTAACTGGGAATCGAGAGAGATAACAGACTCAGGCAGGCTCTGGTTAGAGTTCTGGTTTACTCTTTTTGTCATTCTACTCAATCTGTCCTAATCTCTGCATCAGCATTATTATCCTTAGACTATTTTCCTTAATGGTTAGAAAAGAGCGGCCAAGATTGACTGGAGCAAAACACCTTCTTGTTTATGTCCAGTGGTAGGAAGAGAAACTGGCTCTTTATGAGTCTCTGGAGAAAGGAAGAATTCTCCATGAAACCTCTTTAGCAAGGCTTCATTTAAATCACATTGGCCATTGCCAATCTTATGCCCATTCCTGAACCAATCAGTGGTAAGAAGGAAGGGGTTACTATGATAAGTTTATACAAATCGGAGCTCATGCCTGAAGGTGAAAGTGGGGTCATCTTTCCCCTCCCCTTTCTTTGATTACAATGGGGAGATGATAAGTGAACACAGATGAGATTCCATGAAGAAGGAAAGCATGAATAGATTCTGGGCAAAGATGACTGTTTACTACAGAGGGACTAGGTAATCTCTAAGGCCTTATAACTACTTACTGGTGGTCCCTAAACTTAAATTTAGGTCTGTTTCATTTCAGAAGCCCAGGCTTCTATATTGTCTATTGTGATGAATATCAGGGTTTATTTTTTGAGAATGTATTTCTAGTAAAACTTCAAAACTAATCCGTGCAACCTTAGCAAGTCATTCTCTCTTGGCCTCAGCTTTCCAATACATACAAAAAGAGTAAACTGAAGAAATAATTTAGGCTTTGTGGAGCATGAGGTCTTTATCACAGTTAACTACTCAACTCTGACAATACAGCATGAAAGAAGCTATGGAGGACATATAAACAAATGCACATGTTCTAGTAAAACTTTCTTTACAATAACAGGTGGTAGCCGGTGGTTTCTGTTTTGCCAGCCCCTGAACTAGGTAATCTCTAATGTCCTGCCCTACTCTAATATTGTAGGCTTCTGATTTTATCCATTAGTAGCAATTTTAATATACATTTTCAAACAGAAACTTTTATATTAGCTCAATTTCTGTGTTTGATTTGTCATAGATTTAAGAGATATTAAAATTAATAATTGCTAAAACTTTACATCCTGTATCTCCTAGTATAAAATTTTCAAATTTCTGTAATATGAATACATACAGGAAATATGTTTCATTTTGGGTTGCTACAGCATTCTAAAAACCTTTTCCCCTGGATCATGTTGACACTTGTGAAAGTAACATTCCTTTCTTAACTGGCATGCTAACCTGTTGGAGATGACAAGTCAATGTCAATAAAGGTAGGATGAAAGGCCTAGGAAAAGTGAAAATGTGGGAGAGACCCTTAACAGTTAATCAGTGTATGATTATCAGGCATTTATCTTTTACACAAAACAAAATTGCTCACGGAAAATAACATTGAATAGTCTTTTAAGTTTCTTAACCTTCGTCATAATATATTCTTAATTAAAAAATGTGCAAGTAGATTAAAGGTATAAAAGCCACTCAGTAACCTTCATTAACATTAAATGAGCTATACTGCATATAAGAAGACTTGTTCAGTCAATTTCCACTGAAATTATATATCACAATTCTTGTTACTTCAAGAGTAAGATAAATTGGTTTTAGTGTTTCCTTTTAGTGGGTCAGTGTTATACCCCAAACAAAGAGGCAGGTGCTTAGCCTAGCACTTCAGACAACAATGAAGCTAATTATCAGAGAACCTGATACCAGAAAAGCCATCCCACCTGTTTTTTTTTTAATTCCACTTAAAAATATATTTAATATAAAATCTAAAAATATATATAATAATATGTAACACAAACCAGACATCATCTTTGAGTCATTGAATGAAGAAATTAATAAAAGTTCATTATAATCATAAGGTATTCCTTTTGCTTCTATGAAGAACAATAATTCATGTAAAATAAAGACTTTAATCGTAGGAATGTGTGCTAGTAATTGCTCATTCATGTGTCCACATGTATAAAATTGCAAATATCATGTAAGAACATGAGATTTCTGCCTCAATCTAGTCTCTTATCTCCATTCACCCTCCATTGCTATGGAAATACTTTGGGGAAAATATGTAGAGCGTCTAAGGCAAACAAAAGTGAAAGAAAATTTAAGGATGATGTGAACATTTAAAGAGGGCAAACATGGGATAGAGATCTGGGAGACTATATACAACTTAGTTGATCTTGAAAAAAGTTAATCCATTCTTACAGCTTCAATTCTCACTTTTGTAAAAATGAGATGAATAATACCTTTCCTGGCTGCCTCAGAGGCTTGTTAAAATCAAATGAAATGATACATATGAAAATGTTTTGTAATCTAATGTGGCTATATGGAAATGAAGGATTTAAATCTCTTGCCCAAAGTAGATTCCTTCTGAAGTCTAGTGAACACATTAATTGCAAGCTCTGCCTTACTATGTTCTTTCTACATTGCCCGTTCTTCTCTTTACTTTGATTTACCTTGCCTAAATTCCATAAATCACAGGTTTAGA
Organism: Phoca vitulina; assembly: GCF_004348235.1. Classification (NCBI taxonomy): domain Eukaryota; kingdom Metazoa; phylum Chordata; class Mammalia; order Carnivora; family Phocidae; genus Phoca; species Phoca vitulina. Next base: position 11,437,267 of record NW_022589709.1, read on the forward strand.
TAAAGGAATCTTCTCTTTTATGTATTTATCCATCCGTCCACTCATCCATTGATTCACTCAGTATTCTTTTTCTGCCACCTAGAGGGGTTGGGATGAGTCTCCAAAAGAGTAGCGGTGGTTCAGCAGTACTTGATGGATGTTTTTCTGATGCAGAAGGCCTTGTGGGGAAATTGGTATAGGTGAGGTCAAAAAAGAACATGACTGGCAAACCATTTGCCTTGGTTAGATCACTGAGTGGATAGCAAAATGGGCTGGTGAGGTTGGTTGTGGAGAGTTTGTGAATGACCCTGCTGAGCAATTTGGGCTTTTTCACGGAAGGAACAAACAGCACAGGTTCTATAAATTTAGACTACCTCCATGACGATTTTGGAGCTCTCAAGCCCTCATAATTAGAGTAAACTAATTTAACAAGCTTCCTTTTCTTCTTAAAAAAAAAAAAAATAGGGAAAAGAATTGTATTCAGGGCCAAGAGCAAGTAGGTAATTTACCAAATTCTAGTGCTTTGGGATGAGGGATAGCACAGGTGGGGGGGGGGGGGGGCGGCAGTGAATGATGAGAAATGGAGGAAGAAAAATAAAATATGGGAGAGTATCAAAAAGATTTTCCCTATTTCTAAACTTTACCTAGATTCTGCCCTGTGCTCTGAATGAGAAATAGTCATCTAGTATTAAAGTTCTTTATCTTCTGGCCCATCCTGTCATGTAACCACATATAATACATATTCTATGGGGAAATTATTCCAAGTAAAATTTTACTCACAAACACTTCTGGAACATAATATATCCGAGAGTAGGTAGTAGTCAGCATTGAGTTCAGGAAAAACGGTGCTTCATGCACCGGGGCACCTTTTGAAAGTCAACATTCTATATGCCTAATGACTCAAGTTACTGGGAATCATTTTGGAAGTTAACAGAGGATTAAGAATGCTAGAACGAAATTTGTCACTTTTTCCTCTTCTCTCACTTTACAGCTGAGGAAAGAGGTTTGCAGGTGTGTGGTACCTGGGCATATCTGTCCTTGGTCTTCTGGAGCAGTCCCTGTCCTAGGACTATGAGCAAAGCGTGCCCCACTCGGTAAAACAAAGGAAATCTTAAGGAACCTTTCCAAAATAGGAGAAGCAGGTATATTAGTCATTTCACTCCTTTGGACCTCAATTTCTTATCTGTAAAATAAGCAGTGTAGACCAGGTGAGTTATAAGAGCCCTCTTTACAGGGTGATTGAGTCTTCTTTTTGGAGATGCAGGTGTTTATTGGTCTGAGTTTGAGGCAAGGTGATTGATTACCTTCCCGTCTGTTTACCAGAGTTGGCTAATGGCTGATTTCATAGGGAAGCACCCAAGAAAAAGATGAAAGTGTGTATGTATCTCATGTCTGCCGTATGTCTTAGTCATTGCATAAATCGGTCATTTTTGAAAGAGGTATTAAAGAAATAGGGAGCACCCTAAAAAGAATACCTAAGCTTTCTTCTACTTTAAAGTGCAAAAGTGGCCTATGTCCCATAACCTTTCACATAAAATAAGGTAGGCAGGTGAGTTTTCATGAAGAAGGCAGGAAAAAGTGACTATTTCTTTGATTTGGGGGGAAGGTATTATATATCTGAGTTAAATTTACTCAAATGATTGCTGCGAACTAAAATACAGTAGTACAGGAAATTAATTGTGGCAAAAATTTAAAATGCTATAAAGAACTGTGTTAATTTAATTTCCCATTACTTTGTGGAATGCACAGAACATAAAATTCACAGAACGACTCATAAAGCCAGTGCCATACTTTACTCTTCTGACTGTGAGGCTATAGTCTCACCTTCATATTGTTCTACTTTTTTTTTTATAAGAGATTATCTTGAAAGACTTTTTTTTTTTTTTTTTTTTGGTCTTCACGTACAGAATGGCAGCACAAATTACACCTACATTGCTCTTTTGGATCTGGCAAATCTTTGTTTATGAATTTAAACCTGAATCAAATTTCTCTGGCTCAGCTTTCTATAAAAATGATGGGTATTTTGCCTAGAGTTGTCTCTCTTTGAGAGGCTCTTGTCCATTGATTTTAAGTTTTTTGTTTTGTTTTGTTTTGTTTTTTTTGTAAGATTACGGAGTAAATACTTAGGCTTTCGGGCCAGAACACCTGGATTAGAATCCTGGTTCTGTCATGTACTAGCCGCATGACCTTGGACATTATACTTAACTTCTCTGTGCCTCAGCACTTCATCTGGAAAATGAGAATAGTAAGAGTATCAACAATTCATAGGAATGAGAGGATTAAGTAACTTACTGCATATAAAGCACTTAGAACAAGACCTGATACATAGCACCTACTTAGTGAACTTACCTCCGTGGATCTACTTTCAAAATGAAGAGGAGGGTCTTGCATTCAAGGAAACTTGATATCTACTAGTTACAACAGAACCCCAAAGAAACAGAAACATAGTGATTGAATAACAAACTCTAACAAAATGGTTCGAATTGAAGACCCAAATGAAGTGTCCCTTACAGTTCAACAAGGCAATATTTATTTTAAAACTTTGGTGCAGCCCAAGTGATGACTCTAGCCTGCAAATTTGCTTCACACATGTGATCGGCGGGTACAATAGAGGATACACAGTAAATGTGAATTTCAGAGTAAACAACCAACCTTTTTGGTATAAGTATGCCCCGTGTGATTCTCAGGACATTCTGATGCTAAAAGATTCACTCTTTATCTGGAATTCAAAATAAACTGGATGTCTTGCAGTTTTATTTGCTAAACCTGGCAACTCAATTCACATGATGTCTTTATGAAAGTGGGTATTAGTTGCTTCTAAAATTTGGAAGATTTTACATAAAAATGCAAATTCTCAAATTCTTTTGAAAAATTAGAAGATATGTTAAAACTGGACCTTGGTGACAATAGGGTCCACCAAGATCTGTAGCTTCTCCTCCCTTTATATGATGCATGTCCTGTCAGTTGCCTCAGTCCTGTCCATTTCTCACTGTCCTTCTCTGTTCCCTCTTCCCTAATGTGTGTGCTTTTCTCCTGGAGGCCTTTGGCTTTGGGATCCTCAATATAATGGCTACATAAGAATTTGGAATTTTAATATATTTTGTTCATTTCAGCACAAACAGCTTTAATAAAGATTCAAATGTACATTAAATTAATAAAGATAAAACACAATCTGTTTAAGATCTGTAGATACTTTTCCAAGATATTATGTAGCCACATGGAGACATTTTCCTCAGAATTGTGAAGCAGTAATATGGCCTCTGGGACTTCCTACACACTGGCCCTCTTAAGTGTTCCATCCCCCTTCAGAGAATTTTAGCTTCCAAGATGCTGGCTGGCCACTGACAGATGAGGAATAGTAATTCTAACATTCTGCACTACTGGGTTCAATCCAAGGACAGTAACAAGAATTCTTACAGTGCCTTGCAACTAAACTTTATTAGCAATTTCCTGCTTACTGTGTTTTAATTCATGGCATTCTAAAGTGGTTAAAATGAAATGGAGGATATTAACTTAGATTAGTAATATTTTGAATTATTCTTGGTTTGATATGTGAAGAGTATTACTTACATTATACCTGTCACAGATAAGAAAGTTATATACCTGGATGAATGTAATCCTTTTATTGGTTTGTGTGGACACAAACCATCACAGGGTTCTTTGAAAATCTTTTGAGATTCAGAGAAATTAGATGTGATCTTAGAACTATGAACTCACTGTGTGAGTATAAAAGTGTAGGTGATTTTTAAGGGCAAAATGCATCTAATAAAAATGTTATTTTTTCTCCCTATATCCCTGAAGAGTGGCTGTTTATACTTATATTGTTGCCCAGAATGACAATAGAATCAGAGAGTTGATGAATTAAAAGAGTTTCTTTTCTAAGCCACCCTCTGTGAGCTTTTCACTTTTATGCACCACAAGCCAACATGTTCACTGAGAATGCATCTACAAGTCCAAAATGGAAATTGCACCATGAAAGTCTCCAAATTATTATCAGGAAACAAATGAGCCACATATTATTATCTAAGCCCACAAGTCTAGCTTCAGCTGCATTTTTCTGCTGTTCTGTTGGGACAGAAAACATAATTCCCTTAGTGAATTACCCCCTGGTCAACAATTCTAAAAGCGTATTACTCAAGAAAGCTTGCTAATGGGAAATACCATTGGCAAACAAATACATATTTATATATTGGAATTTTTAAAAAGTCCTGCATTTCACTCAAAGAAAACACATTTCATTTAAACTTTAATATATCCACATTTCTAACTGAGGTAATAGGTTATTCAAATAAATGAACCAGCAATCAAATTAGCGTTAAGAACAGAGATTTATCAGAATTGAATATTAATCAATCTTCTAATTATTTCTCCTTGGTTTAGTCATCAGCTCTAAGATTTTGAAAAAAACATCTTAAAAATTTGGTAGACTATGAAAATTAAAGCTTCATGGTTATAATTTGTTGGGAAATACCATATGTGCATTCTTTTATTCACTGAATAGTTACTGAGGTCCCCCTATTTGCTGGTCAACTGTTCTAGGCAGTGGGGATGGAAGAGTGGCTCCAAGATACAGGTCTCTTCTGTAGCTCGCATTCTAGTGGGAGAGACCTCAGGTAAGTGTAAATCAGAGGTCATCAGGCAGGGTCAGGGGTCATGTAGAAAATAAAATACGAGCATCAGGGCTGGCGAAACTACTGGATATTATGGAGTCAGTTTTGGGCAGGAAAACATGGGCAACAGACTGGAGCTATCCATGTAAGGATCTGTGCTATGAGTTTTGTAGACAACAGAGGCAACAGGAAACATAAAACTTGTGAGGTGGGACTAGTGTGGCTAGTTCAAGGAGCTGAAAGAAATCATTGTGACCTGATGCTAGTGAGCAAGGGGGAGAATGGTGAAGATGAGGATGACCGGTGAGTGGGCTAAACCATGTGGGGACATCCATACATATACCTTTCAACCCAGGACTCCCGGATTCACCTTTTCATAATATCTGAAAGCATTCTGCCACTTCCTCTTAAAAAAGTCTTTCAGCATCTCCCCACTGTGCAATGAAGTTTGATCACTTTAGCATGGCACCTCAATCCTGGCTGCCCATTAGAATCACTGGGACGTGTTTGAAAATATGAGTGTGTAGGTTCCACTCTCAACTAATCTAAGCAGACTGGACATTGATAATTTTTATCCAGCTTACAGTTGATTCTAATATACAGCTAAGGTTGAGAAACATTGATCTAGGCCTGTGCAATCCAACAGAATTGTAAGAGAAGCTACATATATTCTAGTGGCCTATTATAAAAAAGTTAAAACAAAAAACCAGGTAAAGTTAATTTTAATAAGGTATTCATTTAACCCAGTATTTAGTGAGGTATCCCCATTACAATATGTAGTCAACACAAAAATTAAGAAATAAGTTTTAAATTCCTTTTTCCACACTAAGTCTTTGGAATCCTGTGTGTATTTTATACTTAGAGTACCTGTCAATTCAGATGGCAAATGTTCATCAGAAATACATGACTTATACTTGCTGTTTATAAAGTTTATGGTTGAAAACCTAGATTCCCAAGCCCAAGGTGTTCATCACATTCTTAAACAGTTTTCTAGTAACTGAATTTAGTATCATTTTTAGAAATTTAATTATAAACTAATTAAAATTAAATAAAATTGACAGCTAAGTTCCTTAGTCATATTAGCGACATCGTAGGTGCTAAGCAGCCGTATGTGGCTAGTGGCTCCCCAACTGGACAGTGAAGCTCTAGACTATGAATCCAGTTTACTTTCCAGTGTGGTATAGTCCTGGGAAAACACTTGGTTTTATAGTCAGACATTAATGGGATTCCATCCCAGCTATGTGCTGTGGGATTATAGATTGGTTAATGTCTGCCAACCTGCATTGTCACATCTACAAAGGAAGAATAGTATTGTTGCCATATTATCACTAGAATTAAATATGAAAACATAGGTAAAGTACCGAGTGTGGTGCCTGATACATGATAGGCTTTCAATTAGATGTTTCTTCTCCTCACAGCACTCCACCTATCTTACACTTAATTCTTCAACTCCATGGAATCTTTATATTAAAAATAATAATAATGTAAAAGACAAAGACTTTCATTACCTTTGGTTATGTTCATCTTCCCCTCTAAATTTCCTTAATCCCTATCTTGTTTTTCCTTTTTCTTCACTGTCATCTTGTCCATGAAACCCCCAGCCAAACAACTTGATGTGCATATATTAATGTATATTTGAAGATACTTTACTTTTGTCACTGATTTGAATATAATTTCCCATCAGGTTGTGTATTCTTTATCTGAGTGGTTATACACTGTTAGCAGCCCAGAGGCCAAATCTGACCCACAACCCGGTTTTATTTTGCCCAGTGCAGAGTTGGTGTGTACAGCATTAAAACATCGGTTGTTGGCATTTAAGAATCATTTAGATTTGTTTAGAACTTACATTTGCAGCTTCTTATGAAAAAAACAGACTGTTGACAACACAAGGCCTGCATTTCCACATGACAATAATCTACTGAGTCAAGTTGAAGCTTTCCCCTTAAGCATGTATTCTTCAGGTATCCACAGTCTCCACCATGCTTTCTTGTGTTTCTGACTCTGAAGCTAAATGTCCACTGCTGTTTATCATCACTCTTATACTTGCGATTTTATTATACCTGTCACCATTATTTCTCTGGCCAAAGTATGCTAATGAATTTATGACTTCTGGTCTCTTTCACTGTTAAGACTGCTCTCTTCAACCGCACACCCTTCCTGGCCCTCCAAAAGTAGCTAGGGTAATTAACATACACAAACATTAGATCATTTTCTTCTGATTCCCAATGCTTCCTATCGATTTTTGGAGGTAGGACTTGAGTGCTGTATTTGAAATGAGATATGTGGGTGTCCTGAAATGTGTGTCTTTTGCCCTACAAAGTGTGTAGATGAAAAGCTTCCACTTTCAGTAAAACCCTACACTAAGTGATCTTCAAGCTTAAAGTACAAGCCATGTTCTAAATGAGATTTTTTGGAGAATGGCAGCAACATAGTGAATGAGCTACTTGAAGCAGAGCCCACGGATGGTTTTTTTAGATTAGTCAACATTTTTGTGATGGTGTGATTATATCAAAGACCCTCGCAAAGCCCTCAGGAAGCAGAAGAACTGATATCACTTTTCAATCTTTATCATTGGAATGAGACCACCCAAGTAGGAGTTTATATGTTGTTTAGTTCTTAAGGGTCTCTTCAAGGACTTCTGGAAGAATTTCAAATGTTCATAGCTCCACTTAGGAACTTTGAAATATGACTTTGTCCTCTATAATCTAGAGTTGCATTCAGACAGGGATTGAGGGATGTTTTGAGGGGATATGAATTACTAGGGAATTATTTTGTATTTTTGGGTTTGGAGAATTATTTTTTTTTTGAGATATAAATGCCTTCAGGGGTCATCAAGCTCACATTTCTCATTTAATGCTTTAGAAAATGAGATCTAAGGAATGTTCACTGGCTGAGTCTAGTTTACCCAGCTAGATAGTAATGAAATCTCTATTTGAATTCAAATATCCTCTCAGTAAAGTCCTGGAGGTGCTTAGATCTCTATTAGCACTTACTTCAGATGCAAAATTTATGTTAGGATCATAAGAAATTCTGCTTGCTTTTTAAAAAATGGTAAATATTAGAAGTTACTTGGAAAACTTATGGTACTGGTATAGATCATCTTGTGCCCTTTTGTTTCGTGTGTGTGTATGTGTTTTTAAAGTACTTTTAATGTAGGAAAAAAAGCAAAATCAAAATATATTTATTATTTTTTTCCTGATTATAATGCCTGGCCATTTAAATTTGATTTAAATAATTCAGGAACATATAGAGAAGAATGTACATATTCAAAATCTTATATCCAAAAATTATCAATATTAATACTTTGGTGCATATTGTCCCAGACATCTCTTTATTCATACCATATAAAATTTTACATAAAAGTCATCCTGTATTTATAGTTTAAGCATTTTTTTTTTTTGCCCTCTCAGTTATAAGAACTTACCATCATGCGCATGAATACAGAACAATATAATTTTTTTCATGCTGGTATAAGAATGTCCTAGGATAAATACAGTATAACTTATTTTACTAATTTCTTACCAATTTCTAATTAGTAAATTAGTTTCTAATTTCTTACTAGACACATTAAAATGAAAATCCTTATTCATATACTTTTGAAAAACTCTCAAATTGTTTTCTTAAAAATGAATCCCTAGTATTAGAATTAATCTGAAGGTATGCATACACATTATATATTTTGATACACATTGTGAAAATTCTCTCCAGAGAATTATCAACTGTATGCTTTATGTCAGTTGACCTGTGTCTTCACCAACAGTGTGTTTTATCACGTTTTTACTTTTTGCCAATCTAAGTGAAAAGATGTATCCCTTTGATTTTCCTTTATTTGATTGTTATTTCTTTTCTAAATTTCTTTTGCCAAATTTTGTAGGCAGATGTTTCATTTTTCTTATGTCTAAAAACTCAATATATTAGATCTATCAAATTATATATATATATATATCAGATGGATTTAGCAAATCGTCGTATTTATTAACTTTTTCTTTCATGTATTTTTTCCTTAGAAAATGAAATCAAATTCAGTGGGTCCACTTATTAAAGTAACAAAAGACTCTAGGTTGGTTTTATCTATGAGGTGGTCAATAGTATCTGTTCCAAGCTAAGCTCTACTGCTAATGAGTCAATGTGATTTGAGGCTTATATTGTCCTACTTTCTGGATCTGAATTTCCTAACTTACTAGATGAGAGGATTATACAAAATTATTTATAAGGACGCTTTCAGGTTTAAAATTCTTTGAGTCTGTGTTTGCATTGTATTGGGGTTTTCCATGTTATCAGTGAAGCTTTGAAAAATATTATTTGAATTTTTTAATAGCAGGACATGAAAAATTGTAACTCAGCAGTCCAATCTCATCAGTTAAGAAGAGTTGTGTTTCATTTTATTCTTTTTATCCACGCGAGCCAGGTCATTTTAATTGTATGGCTTATATTGACGATCATAGGATGAGCTCCCCAATGAATACATCTCTTTGTTGCATTGTCACTTCCAGTGCCGGATGCTGAACTGACGTACTTTGTACTTCCCTGATTCCCCATCTAATAGTACAGACCCTTGGCCTTGCGAATTCTCACAGTCATAAAGATAGCAAGCATATCATTTTCTTCATAAAATATCCTAAGGACAGCTGGAATTTTTAAACAGTCTCTTTTGTGCTCCAGTGGGTCCATAGATACAATAAAATCAATGCTTTGATTTATCTGAAACATTTTGGAAGGGTAGAAGAGGAGTAGCTTACCATCTCCAGTATGTTGGATGCTTCGACTCCACTCCACACTTGGTACTAGTAGTGTAGACTAGTGATTAGACGCTCCTAAATCGGACCCATTGCTTCCTAGGTACAGGACAAGTCACTTAGTATAACTCTCTAAATCTGTTTCCTCATCTCTAAAATCCAGATTACATTAATTCCTTCCTTCTGGACTTGTCAGGGATGATTGAGATGTTAATAATGGCTGACGTTTGTCCACTGCTCACAACCCTTGCACACTCAACACCTGGTCATGAGTGAAGGTTACTTTATTATTTTCACAACCATCTTCCACAGGTGAAAAAAAAAATGAAACATTTTATTCAGTTCATATAATAGTTTCCATTCACAAGGAATGTGCAGTGCCTGCTGTTCCAGTCCTGGCTGGACCTTGCTAATTACCTGAGTAACTGATTCCTGGGAGCAGCCCTGCAGCTAGTGCTCCAAATCCTTACCAAGGCAGAATTACTAATAGCCACATGGATGTTCTTCTGATTTGGGCAAAAATAGTGATTTCTTAAAAACAAACATGTTGAATCTATGACTGTCAGGGACCGGCCACACCTCCTGGCTAATCTTTAAAATCCGCCAGTCCTTTGTTCAAGAGTTCCTTTTCAGCCCTTGTACATCATGTTTTTTCTTCCTTCATCACTGGTCGCCTTCTCACAGTTCACGTATCTTCTTGGGTGGTGATGCAGGCTGGGGGCGGGTTTGGTTGGTGGATAAAAATATGTATGTATCCTAATTGGTTATAAAAACTTAAATGTTAAGAGTTTCAGATAAAATTGAGATTTCTGGCTTTTCTTGAAGAAAATGGTAGATATGGCTGCCCCAGGCTATTATTCCCGCATAACTACAATTGGCTGGCAACCTCTTAGGTGGGTCACATGCTCCTACCCCCCACCCTCTTTTCCAATTACCCAGCTTCATTTTTATTACTTGCCTAGCCCCTGTAAGACATACGTGTTTGTGGACTTTGCCCTATGAGGATTTGTTGTTTTCTTCTTAACTCCCATTTGCTGGCCTCTCTGTTCTGACCTTTCTCCTTCCTTCCTCACTCTCAGGAGCCAGCTCTGGTGTTTGCATCATTGCTGCTTTTTCTGGCTTCTGTCTCTATAGTAACAGGAACAGAATTTCAAGAAATTCTGGGTAGTACCAGCAGGGGGTAGGAGAGTCCTGAGAAGGGGAGGGAGGGAGATTCTCTGTACAAAGAGGTGTCATCCTTGTCCTATGTTTAAACATTGTTGATGCCCACCACGCACCCTTTATTTACCCCCTCCTCAGCCCTCATTCCTGTTGCCCAGGACATTACTTCCTGCAGGGGTTCCTTGGAATGTTATAGCTCCTTAGAGCTGAAGGGCCTTAATCCAGGGTCATCTTGTGTGCCTAACCACTGCCAGGCCTTGCTGAAGGAGCTTCTTTAGCATTACTTCTGGCAATTTCGATGCAGTAGAACTGGGATGGGACCTGGGAACATGTAGTGTTTACACATGATCCAGGTTTTTCAAGTGGCTGGTCCACAGTCTAAAAAAACTTCACTGTGAAAGTAGGAAAACCGAGACCCGGACAAAGGGCAAAATTTTCTGAGAGGCTCATGATACAGAAGCATGTTTATGTCCAGGATCCAAGATATCTACCTTCTATAAACATTCACTGCAAGTAGCAGAAACTATTTGTTTTTCAGTTTAATATGCAATTTAGGCTAGCTTTCACTTAAGCCGAAGGTAAAGAGAATTTTAATGTTAGAAGTTTCATATTTAAAAAAAATTCTAGCTATTTTGGCTTTCCTTGAGAAATGGCAATGCTTCATTCCCACATAACATTACTTAAGTTAGTAAACATGCAGTCATCTGAGCGATTGAGTCAGTAGTTGATTCCAAAATAGGACAACCTTATATATATATATATATATATGAAATTAAACTTAAGAATAAAATGAATGGCTTTTTAGGCTTGGAAAGATTTCTTCCTCCCCTTCTCTCTTTTTATTCTGTTGAATTCTTATTTTGAATTTTTTAAAAGCTTTGTGAATTGTTCAGTTCCTCTTCCTGCTAAAATGACCTCCGTACAGGTTCATTTCATAGGTTCAGGCTGTGAGCAGCAGGACATTTTCTAATCTTGCTTTGCCATAGTTAGAAGATAGATAGCCATGATTGCTGGATTAAAACAGCTAGGTATGTGAACATTAAATTCAATGTTTTGTCAGAATTCCACAGAGAATCAGGAAAAGGATATTAATTTTAAGTGAATAAGTACAATTTTATGCACAGTGTGGGGAATATTATAAGATTACATGTATAGCTAATTTCAAGAATTTTATGAGCTTTTGTAGAATACAAACCCAAAGGTAAAACCGCCAAAAAGCTGCATGCATGTAATTGAACAACAAATAAGCCACCATAGAGACGCTTAGTGGCACAACCTGCAAGTCTCACATTAGAATTCAGGTTGAATAATGTCTTTAGGATTCCGTGGGGTATATTTTTGCTGCCTTTGCTTCTGGGTTTCTGTATTGTCAAGGGTGGATCACAAAACAGTTCTGATCATTAGTGGGAGAGCTTTTGTGAAGGGGGTGAAAAGCCTAGAAAGTAAAGTCTTGGAAATCAACTAAACGCCCTTGTGTTTTATTAGCTAGCACTTTTTATAGCTCATAATAAAGTCAGCTCAGAAGGTCACTTCTTGAACACGGCTATGAATATTGTAGTGTATGAGTTCTCAAGTTGTTTATAAGCAGACTGGGTGAGGATTTTTAATAAATACTTGGCCAAGAGAACTATTCCTGAATCGTGGAATAAAAAGTAGAATTGGATTCCTCTCTCTCCCCCCACTCCTTACCTCACCCCAGGCCAGCAAGTTCCATCTACATTGAAGCTGTGGTTATTCTAGTCTTGTTTTTCCTTTTGCATTTCGTATTTGTAGAAATTGTGGGGTTTTACAGAGCTATTTACATACTTTACTTCTAACTCAGCTGAAGGATTTTATCACCCTTTATTTCCTGCCATCTTATATCTACTTTTTAAAGTTTCTCTGTGGTGAATACAAGGCTCCTACAGATAAAATTCTCACCTGAATTCCTTCATTTTTCAGCTCCAAAAATTGAGGTGTAATTATTGGAAGCAATACCAAGTAGGTTCATGGAGGCAAGGCAATGGGAAGACTTCAGTGAGAGACAGAAGTTGAAAGTAGAAAGCGTATAGGCTTGCTTGCTGGAGTAATTTTCTCAGTGTCACATGCCTGACTGACAAGTGTTAGATCAAAGGGCTAGGATGCAGGTTAGTAATATTTGCAGGAACAGCATTAAACTTAAAGTCAAGAGTATATTGTGGTGAAGCACATACACAATTCACATCTCTTTATTCTTGCTACTTTGGGGGGAAAGCTCACTCCATGAAATCATGCCTTCAGTCCAGTAAAACGGAACGGATACACGCATTGCTGATGTACAGGTGTTCCGCGGCCTGACTTGTAGAACAGGGTGAAGAGAATGATGCGGTTTGGCCCAACTTCAGCTTTCATCCACTTGAGCTTCATCTTTTGAGCTGTAGATTTCAACATGGTGCTGTCTCTAATGTTCCCCTTTCCTACTTATAAAGCTAATTGTAACAAGCTGATTGTCGTCTTCAACACTGATGAGTAACCTTTGAAAGATGCTTGAGATTTTCCTTGATATTTATTTTTGTTGAAGGTATGTTTAAAAAGTGAAAGCCAGCTAGTCAGTTCTAGTTTATTTCACAGTGATTTTATAGTTTCTCTTCCTGTCTTTTATATGAAAATATATTATGGACTTTTTGTTCCTAATACTAAAAAGAGAAGACAGTGAAACTTTTTAAAATTGCATCATTGGAAAGACAAGCATAGGAACATAAGTAACTTAACCATGTTATTCTGGGTAACATTGATACTCATTAGGAAAAACATTTTTGTTTTTAGCAAATTTAAGTAGACATACTGCAAACACCTAACTGTCATTCAACATTTATAACTCCATACATTTTGGGGGGTTGGGTATGGTGTTCAGGTTTTTTAGATATAATAAGTGTACTACAACATAACATTTTTATATCATGTTGTAGAATTTACAGTTTTCTTTAATGATTTTTTGACTTTAAATAAAACAAAAATTGAAAGAAACGAGGAAAATCTCTTCGATGAATCTTCTTTTCATGTGTATTCATTAAGTTCATACGCGTGACTTTCTGACTGTACATGTATCTTGTCTCCTAAATCCTCAAGATTATCATGAAAATAGATACCCATGTCTGAAAGTAGCCCCTTGATAAAATGGGATACTGGAGTTGGCTACTAGAGGTAGAAGCTTTATGCATCTTGCAGAGAGGTGCAGAAAAGTGAGGGAAACCAGCTCTGAATTCCGTGGGGAAATCTAGAGAAGTTTTTGACTACGTATACCTGGAAATAGGAAAATGGCGTTGGATATTTCTATGTGGTTTCCTACTCCCCAGACCAGCCCTGATGCCCCCAAAACACTACTGATGTCCCTTGCTGCCTCACTCAATCTTGAGGGTTCAGCAGCAAAAACTAGTTCACCCTTTCAGAGGTTTGTTTCACTTAGATGTGTTCAAATTAGGGGATGGGACAGTTGATTGTCCTGGAATGATACCCAACATGGAATTCCTTCTGACAGTAGGGAAGAAAAGATAGTGAAGAGAGAGGCAGGCGTGATATTATTTTTAAGGTGAAATTGTTTTACACCAGTGGTTTAGGAAAATGAGTTTGAATTGTTGTTATTATTTCCCTCCAGTATTTGTTCCAAGAGACTCTTTAACTGTGTTGATAATTTCTGAATCCCTTTGAGGTGGAAAGCCGTGGGTTGGCTACTTCCTCTGCTTTGCTTGATTCGAGGTTCGCTACTCTAGTCACATCGTAGGGTGACAGGAACCCTTGCTGCAGTAGGAATTAGTATTCCCTTCTAAGACTCCAAAATTCCTCCTCAAAAGGGTAAGTATTCTTCTAGAGTAGGTTAAAAACCTTCGTGTTGGTGATTTTCTGTTATAAATGAAAGTGCTTCCACATTTCTTGGTGTGTGGGCCAAGTTAGATTTCCTAATGAATATACAACAAACCTACATCCATTTTATAATGTTTAGGATAGGTGGGGGGACATTAAACAATCAGTTTTTCATAGATTGACTTTGTATTCAGGTACCCAGTTGTAATTTGTAATCTAATAGCAATTTAATTTTGTTTTTCATTCTTTCCATTCCTGAAATGTCACCACAGACTCTACTTTATTTGAAACATATACATGCAAAGATATTACTATGCATAGTAGTTCTTTAATTGAAGCATATTTCATTAGGTTGCACACATTAATTCCACTCTATTGGGAAAAAAAGAAAACTGGAAGTAACTACATGGTAGTTAACTTCATATGAATTTTCATGAGTAAATATACACATTGGTTGGATGCTATTAGTTGAGTGATCCTCGAAATTTCATTATTTGAGGCCTAATATGGCCAAATGTGTAATTACAGAGTTGGCAATTTAACCACGCTGAAGAATTTGTTTTAATGCATCTGCCTATTTAAAACTTTAATCTAAATTCAGATTCCTTGCTGGGACACATTAATAATGATGTCATCTACCACTTTTTCCTCTGTCACATCTCCTTTCTTCTACTATTGGTAGTATTTTTACAACCTACGACCTACCGGCCAGGTTATATATATTCATTTGTTCAGTGATCATAGATGGAGGAAGCTATTTTTGAGGACACAGTAGTGAAGGAGACAAGGAGACTGACATCACAGGGCTTATATTGAAGGGGAAGAAAAGGTCAGACAGAAAGTAAGCAAGCAAACAATGAATTGATTATAGGGTAGTTAAGGTTAAGTCCTGCAAAGAAAATTAAGCAAGGTGACAATGAGCTGCTGACTTGGTAGGAAGATCAACTTTAAGTATGATGGTAAGAGAAGGCTCTCTGTGGAGGGGCATCTGACCTGACACCAGCCAAGGGAAGATCTGAGTGAAAGAGTATTGTAGGTTGAGGGAAGAGCAAGTGCAAGGCCACGTAGGGTCAAACCTGGAGGTCCGTTTTAAGAATTACATAAATAAGTTTGGAAAGAGATAAAGCTCAACAGATACATGGGGTCTGGACTGTATCAGGCTTTATTTCGTCTTTTTTGTAACTCATTTGCTTTGTTTTGTGTAATTGTTAAGCATTTCCAAGATAGCTTACTTATAAACAAATCATACTCTTCAAACTCTTAATTTTTCTACTCTGTAGGCCAATAAAACAATTATTATTTCAAATGGTAATATTAATTTATTCTCTACTTAAGTTGTATCATGGGTTCTCAAATTAGATCAATGAAACATCCTTGTTTTGAATTCTTTTGTTACATTTAGACATATATATTTTTCCAGAATTGACGTATCTTTCTATGAAGTTCTTCTCCCCTACCTATTTTTTATAACTCTGAGTTGGAATGTCAAATGATGTTGATGATTATTTTCCTGAGGCACCGAATCTAGGATTTATTTAATTGTTTGCATAATCAGTTGAATATGGTTTGAGCCATCCTGTTTTCTTGGGGCCTTATTCTGTTAAATATATGCACTTTCTCAAATTCTTTTTTTATTTGCTGCTCTGTTCCTAACCTCTAAAGTCTTCTTCTTATCTCACCAGTCTTTGCCCCTCATACTGATTTAATACTACCTGTAGGTTTAATTAACTTGCTGTTTATTTCTCTGGCCTGGACCATTAATGAAGATGTGAAGTGAGACCCAGCAGACCCTCCCACACTGGATATGCTTTGCCATTTAAATTCTATTTCACTTGGGGATCCTCCATTTCATTTTCAACAAAATATCTCCCCCATGATCTGAATCTGGTTTGGAAACCAGATCGTATGAAACCTTGGTTTCTATTTAAAAAAAAAAAAAATCGGTGCAAAGGAATACATTTAAAGGCTTATTGTATTCTTCAGTTCTTGTAAGGACATTTTGCATTGCATTTTGAGGAAGACTTTAGCTAACCACTTTGCAGACTTTGCCATTTTCCTCTCGTTAAAAAAGCAACCCCTCAGTATTATAACTTTCAAGCTTTTGAGTTAAGTTTATAATAATTTGATTAATTGAGGCATTAAATGATCATTTCAGGAGAAAAAATTGGTTGACTGATCTCAGGTTCTATAAATCACTTGTATTTATTACCATTGTTTTTACTGAATTCTGTGATTTAGAGCTTTTTGTTTTTAAGGTCTTCACTTGGACAGTTTTTAAAGAATGTTTTCTGGCTTCATTGCCCGTAATTTCCAGTTTGTAACTGTAGCAGGAAATTACATTGGGACTCTGGCTGTCCCCTTTCCATCTTAGGCCCCATTTACTCCCACTCCAATATAGGGTCCTAGCCCAACCAAACAAAATTTGCAAAAGAGGTGCCTAAGAACCAGTTTTACCACCCAGCGATGACTACCATCCTTTCTGTCAAAGTGGCTAGAGAGGCTGATGGAGGAGCTGGACATGGAGGTTGAGAATTCATGGAGGGGGTTGCAGGGTCTTGTGAAGGGATGAGGGGTAGGCCTTTCTCCAGAAGCCCACCAAGCTGGTCTTCAGAGAGTGATTGACCCTGCTGTCTCCAAGGCACTGTATGGTGGTGGGACTATTGCTGGGGAAGAGCAAATGAGAGAACATGGCTAAGATGAGGGAGCAAGAAGAGGGACTGCTTTGTGAATGGCCTGTGCTCCCAGATTCTATTGAAGGAAAAGATGTATAAGTGTTCCCTATGGCCTTTGTGGGAGAAACTTCCCCAAAGGAAGCCTCTTGGAAGACAAGACAGACACAGGACAAAGAGACCGAGGATGCACTATGAGATGAAGATGGGGGGGGACATGATACCTAGTAGCAGCCAGTGGAGACATTTACGTCCCTGAGGAGTCTGGTTGAGAGGTCCTCAGAATGGCAGCAGGTGTGGGAGGAAGTCCTTGAGCAGCTGGGCATCAGACATTTTTCATGACCAAAGGACTCTAAGTCCCATCATATCAGTGTTCATCAAGTAAGCACTTTTATACCCTGTACCTTTTGCCCTTTGTCTGCTTCCCTGCTCCAATCCTGGAAGGATCAGAAATCTTGGCAGAGAAGCTAGGAGTAAGGAGAAACAAAGCAGTAAACAGAAATGCAGGGCACCATAGGTTTTCCCCATGAACATGGAGTTTGGGCTTGAAGCAAGGCTGCCAGGGAAGACAGGGGTAATGATTAAATGAACTTTAAATGAAGTAGTTTTAACTAGTGCTTAGACTAGACATTTTAATTATGGAAGAAGAGCATTTTTGTTAACTAAGAGTGACTTAAGGACTTTCATTATCTGAGAGTAATTGGAAAAGCCATGGGGTTGGGGTAGATAGTCCTTAAAGGAGAGAGAATAGCCATCCCTATAAAAATGGGTGTGAATGGAGGTGGTGGTCAAGATCAGTGTTCTTTCACCTTCACCTTGCATAGTTCTAGTCTTTAAACCTGACATTTACCTTTTTTGCTTTTGGAGATTACTAAGACTATAAACTTAGTGATGAGACTTGCTTTCAGCAAAACAGTTTAGAATCTCCTTGGAGTTGACATTCTCAAGCTTTATTTGGTATCTACTTTTTGTCTCTTTTGCTGTGGAAATGAAGCCCAAATCTGGCTGTGGAGAAATTCAGTGGGAGATGTAAACATCAAGAGAAGGTAACAGGATGATAAAGGATCTGAGATCCTTGCCATCTGAAGAACAGGTATAGGGGCAAGGCATGTATTTAGCCTGTAAAAATGAAAGATGTAAAGAGAACTTGGTATGTGTCTTCATATATCATGTTTGAAGGACTCTAATTTTGTATGTGTTCACAGAATCAAACTAGGAGCATTTCAGGGAGAGTGATTATATACTAATCTAAATTACAACTTTGAAATGTACAGAGCTGTTTTTAAATACTGGAACTAGGTGTTCCTATTACAGAGAGCTCCTCTCTCGATATTTGCAAGCAGATACTAACTAGCTATATACAGGGGGTGTTAAGAGAGGACCCCTGCATTGGGAAGAATCTTGGATTTCATACTGTGGGCTTCCTTGCCAGTGCTGAGATTTTAGGTGTTAATAGGGTGAATCAAAGAGGCACTGGCTGGGGGAACCTCAGACCATCATTACTCTGCAGTTACTCCTATAATTAGCAGGTTAGGCACCTATGCTCACAGAAATAGCACTGGTAGTAAGATGTGTGTTCATTTAAGACCAGTATGGCTACTGCCTGAACCACAGTTGTGCAGCTGGATTTTCCAGTTGTGGTAGCAAGTGGAAACAAAACAGAAGATGAATATAATGTCAATTGCAAAAATAGAAGGTTGAAGCAATATCAAATTTTGATTGGTGCTACCAAAACCATCTGTGCATGTGTGATGTGTAAAGCCTTAGGTCAATGTTACCATTGGTTTCACTTTAAAGACTTATTTTTCCAAAGTTACAAGCATATCTGTAATCAGAATAACTAAAGGTTCTCAAATGAATTTTCTGAATAAAGAAATTAATCTTTCATTATCGTAAAAGAAAAGAAAAGCCCAAGTGATTACCTTCTCAGTTAATGCTCCACCATCATACACCTTGAGAGTAGTCATGTTTGAAGGCATGGTTGCATTTTGCATGTCTCCTTGGGGGTTTAGTCTCCAAATTGAGACTCTAATAATCTTCTGCATCTGCTGTTTAAATAGGAGTTCATCTGCCAGCATAACGACACAGCCTTCTCTCTGGAAGAAGAAATAGGACTTATAGGATTCATTTATTCATCCAAGAGTATTTTCAAACATGCCAACATGCTATTACTTTCATATATTAAAAAAAACAAAACTCTGTGTCTTACACTCCTACCTTGCTAAATCCACCCCCCACACCCATTTATCTGCTTTATAGCAGAACTTTACAAGACCTGTCTATACTCACCATTCTTCTCATACCATTCTTCTTGAACCCACTACTGGAGTGATCTCAAGTTTTCTTGTAGTTTTAAATGCTAACCATCCCTAACTTATATTACCATCTCAGATCTCTCTTCTGCCAAAGTCAGGGATCAGTGATGGTTCTTGGAGGGTAAGCCTTGACATGAACATAATTTAGGCAAGCTAGAAGTGGGCTGGTATAAGGCTGGAGTTGAAGTTCCCAGGTCAGATACATGGCCTTGTAAGTCTGAACATTAAACTAAAAGAGTAAACAGCAGTCAACTTGTGAAATTAGGGTCAGGAACACAGAAGCCAATAAAAGAGTTGTCAGAACAGAGGTGAGATGCCAGAGTTCCTATGAGGAGAAACGCCAGCAGGTACCTAAGGGAAGCATTTGAGACCTTAAATGTTTATTTATACCTTGTAATCTTCATGTCTGCGTCCAGTTCTGAAAAAATCTTCTTCTCTATCAATTTATTTTCCTTATAGAGGACTAAATGACCTACACTGTGAAGGGAAAAAAATAGATTTCTATACAGTGTATTTTAATACATGTTAAAAATTATATGAATAATATTTCCCCCGCTGACAGTTTCTAATCCTGCTTTACTGTAGTTAGGCGGCTATAAATACATTGAGCTTTAATGAATCTTTGAAATAAATTATTGATGATCATGAATTTTCTCACACTAAAGCCAACTAGAGCTATACCCCTGCAGTTTTATGAAAGTAAATTGTGCCTGTACATTATAAGTCTATTAGGAGAATCATGATTTCCTGCTGTTGAGAGCTGTGAGTAGAATGCTTTAGCAACATGGTGGTCAGTTTTCAGTAACCTTTAGGTTATTAGATACCAATAAGATGCCTTTTCTTTTCCATGACACACCAGGGACTTAGTGAAAGGGGAACAGAACACAATAAACAAACAATCCTGTGCATGTAGATGGATAGTGAGCCATGTAAACATTATGCATTTCCTTAGCAATTGGCATTGAGGTTATGATAAGATGCCCTTGACTGCATGCACTCCCTGGGTGTATTCAACATTTATCTGGCACTGAGCACTAATGTAAGTGCAGATCCGGATCTCATTAGAGGTGTGGAAATAATACATTAGGGATGTCTGATGAGATGCCTTTGGTTGGCAAGATACCTGTAGCAGGCCATAATTGATACCACCAGACCTGACTGAAGGTCTTGAGAATCGATAGCCGCCACAAATGCGTAGGGAGGCAGAGTTCCTGAAATCGATTCTGATACCTTGGATTGAGCAAGAAAACCACATATATGTTGATATTTTTGGCTGTGAGCATAATTCATCCTTACCTTGACCACCACGTGTTCAATTACCTAATAGGCAAATTGTGAATGTGCTCAGGGTCCTAAGACATGAGGAACAGCAAAATATTTTAAACAATTCAGCTTCAAAATACATAACCCGAACTTTGCAACCATAGTAATCTGAGGGAAAAAAACCATTTTAATTTCAGCATATGCATGAAATTATCGGTTTTATGGCTTAGGGTTTTTTTTTTTTTTTTTTAATTACAAATGAAGGAGAAGTTACCATAATCTTTTCAGCTTTGAGGGCCTTTTAAAGATCTTCAGCTGACCTTGTTCTCCACTGAAATGGAAGTAAAGCCCCCTCTGAAAGTGCACAAATGACCCATGCTCTGTGCTGGTCCAGCGGTGTCTTTGTGACCCAGAGATAATTAGTCTCAGCCCAAAAGGATGACTGGATTACTCTTATCTGCGCGTGAGCTTGCAGCACGACAAATGTTATTAATGGTCATAAAATTATCTGATCTTTTTTTAACACCAGCCTTAGCATTTGTCTCTCTGACCTCATGTGGCAGTTATTCCCACAGGCTGACCGATGTGCAGGGTGAAGATGAATTTCTTTTTATTGGTTTGAAATTTATTGTCCATTAATTTCATTGATCAAAGGGAATAAAAGATCAAAGAAAGGATAGCCCATTACATGAAGATACAAATCATTATTACTTTCTTTAATATTTTTGACATTAACATTAATCACTATGAATTATGGTGGTGTTCCTTTGGATGTAGTATGCAACTTCAAACACATTTTAACACCACATTATTGCTCACCATGTTACTTAAGCAAGTTTTCTTTTAGCACACTTTTTTTTCCCCTCATTTGCAACCAAATGGGGGGAAAAGCATCTTGTTTGTATCTCTAGAGGCTGTAATCACACGTCTGTGTACCTGTATCTGCTTTTGCAGCAAAATACTTAATATTTAATAGACGTGACTGAGCTATGTTCTTTTCTCAGTAAACTATACCAACTTGAAAGGCATATAAATATTCAGGATCTGTGGAATCAAAGACAAATTTGATATTTTGGGGGAAACTTAGAGCTGCGAATGATAATAGGATTGTGTGTTTGATTTGAAAATATGAGGAAAAAGATAGAAAGATGTCTTTGATGCATCTATTAAAACCTACATTTCCTCACATTTCCTAGCCAAATGACTGTTTTCCAGGGCAATTTTATGGGGATTTTTTGGAGCTAAGTATGAAAAGATTCAGTTATATATGTACTTTTGAGAAGATGGTTTTGGAAGTAATTTGTTATGTCTTTTTACTCAACAGATATCTTTGGTTATTTACAACAAACAGGGCTTTTTTTCATTTTTCTCTTTTCTTTCTTTTCTTTCTTTCTTTTTTTTTTTTTTTAGATCAATTTGGTCCTTTTCTTTGAATGTTCACCCTATGTAGTTGGTTATGACCTCCTGTAACAAAATAGATACTGAAGAGCTAGAGAGATTTTAGAAAGTATCCTGTTCACCTCACTTTACAGATGGAATGCTTAAACAAAGAAGAGATGAGATGATTTGCCCAAGGACTTACAGCTGGCCATTTCCACCACAAGCTCTGGAATTATACATTTCTGACTTCTAATTTACTGATCTCCAAAGTAAATTTCATTTGTTCAATGACTAGATTGCTTCTAAGGCATACTGATTATTTTCAAAATAATTAAGGTTGCCTGTCCGTTTGCTTGAGCTTAAAACTGAAGGTTTGGAGCCATCAAATGTTAAGTTGGGTTTGACAGCCATTTACTAAGCATCTAGAGTATGGTAGGCCTTGTGCTATATACTAGAAATACCAAAATGATTGCAAAGGTAGCTTTTGATCTTAAAGTCTAGTGAAGTGGATAGACTCAGGTAAAAATAAAAATAATATAATATTAAGTCTCAGTGCTAGACGCTTCATGCCATTTGTGCATGCATTCAAGAGAAGGGTGCTTACCTCTAGGAAAGATCAAAAACTGTTTCAAGAAGGTAATTCTTGTCTGAGATAGTGAAGAGAAAACATGTGTTTTCCCGGCAAAAAATAAGATCATTTGAGGTGGACAAAGAAAAAACTGAGTGTGCAAATATCCAGGGATGTGAAAAATTACAGCCTGCTCAGAATATTCAGTTATGCAGGAGATATGGGAGCAGTGGTGCATGTGATAGGAGATGGGGCTAAAGAGGGAGAAAACAGCCAAATCCTACACAGGTATAAAGCCTATGCAGATAGATAGCATTATCTGATCTGCGTTTTAGAAATACTGTTCCTAGGACACTGAGGAGGAGGACTGGTTAAAAGGGGCAAGGCAGGAATGGAACTGGAGTCCAAGGACATAGGCCACCTCTTTGGTCTAGGCAAGAGTGACAAGGTCCTGAATAACAACAAAGTGAGATGGTTTATGAGAGACAATTTGGTAGACTGAGGAACTATTTGGAAGGGGAAAAACAGGCTGTCATGAAGATCGAAGTGTCAAATATGACATCCAGGATTTGGGCTTCTGTGAATGGAATACAGATGAAAAGTAGAGTGGGGAAGTGTGTTAAGAACACAGTGAGCTCGGTTTTCAGTATGTTGAGCTTAAGGTTACAGCATGCATTTGTGAAGTCATTGTGTCTAAAACCCAATGGGATCCACAGCTCTGGTTTTCAGATGAGAAATAGGTATGGTAATGAGGTAAAGGAATCCTCAGTTGGTACAATGTTGTTTAAATCTGTGAGAGCTTGTGAGCATCCAGGTAGTGCCTAGACAAGTAGCAGAAAAGAAGGAATCGGAATGCCACCACCATTTCTGAGAAATTTAAAGGAAGAACCACTGGTGAAAAAGCCTGCTAAGGAATGGGGAGCCAGCAGGCTGATAGTTCAGAAGATAAGGGCATCATGTTTCAAGGAGCAGGCATTAGAACCAGAAGCTTCAGGTCATGGTGAGATGAATGTTGAAAAGTATCCATCTGTCTTATCTATTGGTGGAATACTGGTGACTTCAGCAGAGGCAGTCCCTGGCATGGTGCAGCAGAGATCTATCCAGAGGCAGGAGAGGAGAAGAGCAAAATGAACACAGACAACTATTCCAGCGCAAAGCAGTTGATGTTCAGAGAAAATGCAGGGGTCAGGAATGAGGTTGGGGGAGAGGCAGATTTGAGCCATTTTAGAGACTGATGGGGAAGAAGATGATAGAATGGGAGAGGCTCAACCTGTAGGTGAGGGGCCCAGTTAGAGGAGAACATTCCTGGATGCCGTGTGTTCAACCGCACAGATGGGAAGCTGCCTTCGATGAGGAAAAGGGAGAGGCACACTTACAGACCTCAGACACAGATAGTATGGATATAGATTTGTTTGATGGGGAAGAAGTGACGTGGAAGAACCCTCCCAAACTGCATTATTCTGAATATAAATCCTGACTTACCTTGTCAGGTGTGTCCTTGGGCAAGTTTTATTATCTCTCTGATCTTCAGTTTTCTCTTCTGTATAATTGTGGCATTAATTATCTAAACCTTATTGAGTTGTATGAATTAAATGAGATAATGCCTATAAATTTTCAGCTTAGTACCTAACACATTATAAGTGCTTAAAAGTGGTAGCTGTCACTTCTTATCCAGTTCATTCATTCAACTCATGTGCATGAAACTACTCTAAGCCAGGTGGAGGATCTATTGCAGTACTAAGACAGACCTGCTCATCCATGGGGAGCATACAGAATGCTGCATCAGCAGGAAAATCGATGGGACATCAGGAGTCCAGTCCGTACTTTCTGAGACTGATGGTTGCTTGGTTTTTCATTTGCGCCTAAGGAGAATTAGTGATGGCTGCGGGATGAGTGGAGAAAGTAAAACATATTCATCTTCTCCAATCAGCTTCTTCCAAAGTGAAAGATCAATTATCTTCAACATGAAGTTCATCTATATCTTTCTTAGTTCCAGTTGCAAAATTTATCGAAGTTCCTTAGAACATATCAGTATAGCCTCTTAAAATCTTGTTCATGAGCACACAGAGCAAAAAGGTAAAAAATAAAGAACTCACTAGAAAAAAGACAAGGCAGTCACCTTCCAAGTCAGAGTCACATGGAGTTTCACCACGGCGGACTCTGGTCACCTCTCCGCATGCCCATTCTCTCACAAATACTCTAAGAGGTATAATGAGACGTTTTTCTCAAATATTTCGTTTATTTCTGTGGTGAAAAAAAAAATCTTGTGATTTATTAGTCCATTTAAAACCCATTAAAGATCTACTTGCTTTGATTAAATGGCACCATTTTAAAGGTTAATCAGTGTCATTTTTTATATTTAAAACTTAAAGGTACAGTGCTTCTTACTTACTGAAAATTACTACCAAAAATGGAATGAGAGCAGTCATTGAAATGCATGCTTACTTAAAGTGTGGAATAAATACAGTGTGAATCATTTCTTGGTCAGATCCTATGGGTCAGTATGCTACTAATAATATACATTTTTCTCACTTCTAGCAACTACAAGGTCAATATGAGTGTCCTTGTTTACAGTTTTCTCCATGCATCTCTATACTAAGCAGGCTGAAAAATGCCCCCTCTGTCTGTCCTTTGATTTCTAACAAACTATGTTGGTATACCTCTCACCACCAAAGCAGAAAACTGTGTTCTAGACTAATGGACAAATACTCTGTTTTTCTTTGTGAATGCTATATTACAATTTGCTTTATTTACTCTCTTCCGTATTCTTATTTATATATTTAATATCTGAATGTTCTTCCTTTAAGTAATATTGTAACATCACAGATAAGACTAAAGTCATCTTTGACCTTCATCACCCAATCAACTCACTTCTCAGCTTCTCTACTTAATTTGGTATATATTTAATCATTTTTTTAATATAAAAGCATCCTACTGTAGGTATTCATCTCTACCTTGAGTTTTTCGACCTCTGATGTATCCTCAAGATGCCTTATTTCATTTTCTTAATTTATAATGTGAGACTTACAAAAAAAGAGTTCAAATTCGTTTTGGAACTATTGAAAAGAAGAAACTCTTCATATGCAAATCAATTATTAGTAGGTATGAGGAAGGTAAATCCTGCAACTATTTAAGGGAAATTCTTGGTTTTATTAGGTGATAAGAGAAAGGCTAGTTTACATTTTTCTCTTGAGATTCCGACAATCACTTATCCTGAGATTCTCTTCTGAGCAGGATTTATCCCCATTTGTCCTAGAGTGTGCTTTCCTTGCTTGTGGTTTCTCTTTATAGTAAGTCTTTAGTTGTGAGAACTATTTGTGTGGTGATGTTCCTTACGGTGATTGCTTGGATTTTACTTTCCGAAGAATCACTGTATCAGGAAACATGCATCCTCTTAATATGATGCACACACACTAATGTTGGATAACTTATCTGTGCCTCATCACTGGAGAGAGAAAGAAGAAAGACACTATAGCAAAAACCTGTATACAGCTTGCTCTTTTTGTGTAGAGCATATTGAAGAAGCAATGTCACTCTGATGGTGCTGTGCTCCGTGGCTTTGCCACAGATAGAAGAATTCAATAAGAAATTAAAAAAAAATCTAGAAGAATTTAATCTGTATTCATGAATAATTATTTGGCTATGATTCCCTTGTTTACCGAGTAATTATGGTTTTAAAATCTGTTTGGGTTAGCATTTAGCATTTCTCCATCCAAGGGAATCATAACATTGATGGAATATCTATCAGCCCATTCTTATGAGCTAAAGTAATTAAAAAAATTCTTTATTATTCTCTGTATGATAGTAACCTATAATAAATTTGGAATGAGTTGTTCAAATATTGACTATCAAAGCAGTGTCCTTCTGCTTCTATGAATAAAGGGGGAAAGAATTTGAAGGGTTTCCTAAGCGTTGATGAAATTCATGACTTCCGAATCACCATACATTGGAAAAGTCACACCATACATACACAGGACCAACCACAAAATCATACGCAAATCTGATACCAATATTAATCAGACCACAGAAATGAACTTAGGATCTGAACTGCAGAAGAATGAAATTTTAGGAGAGATATATTGTAAGTTAAGATTGAGTACTATTTTCTTTTAAATTTAAACCAGGAAATTGACCCTTTTGAAAGTGTATCACATCTCATTACTATGTATACGTAAGCAACCATTATAAAATTGTGGCTGCTAAACAAAAATTCCTATTTGTGGTACTTTTTATCTTGAATTGCTTCCTAAATTAGGATAAGAAATTGTAAGAAGTTAAAAAAAAATTCTTCCAAGAAAATGAGTGCATTGGACAAGAAGATATCTGAAGTCTTAGTGCTACCATTATATAGTAATTCTAAGACAGCTATTATTCCAATGAAGATGCTTGGATTTATTTTCCTTTAAAACTGTTATTTGTGGCTATTTAAAATTTACAAGTGAGGATGGTGGAGCAGAGATAGGGGTTCTCAGCAGGTACTGGGAGAACAGTGTAGTTTTTTTGTTTTGTTTTTTAAGAACCACAATGTTGAAACTACGTAATTACATAGTAACTGTTGACCTTGTAATTACACTGTAAGTACCTGTAGTGACAAGATAAATGCATGGTTATTTCAGTCTTTTAAGCTATAGGGCTATCCTGCGACCCTAACAATGTAAGCTACATAGTAATTTATTTGTAGAGTAAATAGTGCTTACCCACAAGTAATACCCACACATGTGCAGTGCTTGCTACACAGATCCAGAAAAATATGGCAAATCATTGCCCTCTAGGCACTTTTATTAAAATGACATGCAAACCACGTGTATGTACACCACTAGGTTTAAGTTATTTGTGGAGCATTTGGGAGTTTTCATCATTGCCTTTTGTCCTCAAATTTCCTGTTTTCTACATAGATAGAGTTATAGGTGAGTTCTTTTAATGATATTTTTTGTTACAATCCTATGTAACCATATGATTTGTTAACTGAGAGTTCTCTTGTCCTTACAAATTTCCTTCATTTAAATAAAGCTGCTTTTGCAAGAAATGTACATACATCAAACTACATTTATTTTAACAAGTTTTGTTTTGTTTTGTTTTTTAGAGAGGGGGAAGGTGGGAAGGGCAGGGGCAAAAGGGAAAGAGAATATTAAGCAGGCTCCATGCCCAGCGCGGAGCCCTACATGGGGCTCGATCTCACAACCCTAAGATCATGACCTGAGTTGAAATCAAGAGTTGTACACTTAACCGACTGAACCATCCAGACTCCCCTATTTTAACAAGTTTTAAGTGATAATCTATATGAATTTGCAGTAGAAAGTAAATAAGAGTTGTGAAGAACTTTCTAGAACATAAATGCTTTTGTAATATAAATGATAATGGTGGCTACTAGCATTTATTGAATGCTTATTAAACCTGAGGACATATGATAATTACCCCTAATTTTGTCATGTCTTCACAAGTTCAGATTTCAACATACTGAATGTTTTTGTAACAATTTGACTTTAACCAAGGAGCTAGATGACTTGTTTTTCAGCCATTTATTCATTCAAAGTATTTTTGTCAGTCTCTCCGTGTGCCAAATACTATGCTAGGTGGTCTTTAGCAACTATTAGTCTTCATAATGAAAGAGAAAATTGACAAATTATTTCAGTTTATGGTATAAAAATAATAGCAAGCATAGGATGAGATGGGAATGAATTAAAGTTATCAGGTCACGAGAGCCAAGTTGGGGCTGTGATGGAGGAGGAGAGTATTCAGGCTGAGGGAATAGCATGCTACAAACACCCAGAGACAAAGGTGAAATGACATGGGAAATTTGAAGCCTCCACACCTGGGACATGGAGTTTGAGGGTGTGAGCTGGTAGAGAGAAGATTCCAGAAGATAGGCACCATACCTTGAGCAGCCTTATGATAAGGGGTTTTGATTTCATCCATGCTCATTGAAGAATCATTAAAGAATTTAAGCAGAAGGAGAGTGGACAATGTGGACAATGGATGAGAATAAGGCAGTACTGCCACTTGGGAAACATATTATTGAGGTCAGTGCAGGAATCCAGTGGAGAGGGGATGCTGCTCAGAATTTAGCACAAGAATATTGGAGGCTCCTCTTATATTCTGTCCACATAGTTCTTTATGCTGAAATGTTTAGTGTCACTGCCATTAGTGAATATTATACATTTGTCCAGGTGCAGTGTAAATGCAAGAAGGGAGGTAGACTGATGCCACTGGAATAACCAGTCGAAGCATTAATTGACCAGGGTTTAAGCAAAGACACTTATAATTGGACTCTGAATGTAATATATCATATAGTAATGTTTTTAAGTTCTGTAGGTGGAAGTTTGTCAGCCTGAAGGTGGTTTCAGCTCATGAGACATACTTCAATCTTTCCTTGTCTAAAACATTGAATCATTCAATAAATAAGCCACTGGCACTTTTCCCCCTGTGGCCTCTGTGTTGATCCATTTCCTCTAACCAACGCACAGTTTTCACATGACATATTTGTTCCTTTTTTGACAAGGGTTTGCAAGTGAACCTCCCTAGGAAAGACTATATATGTGAACCACTCCGAAGGGCTTATGGGAAGCTATATTGGGAATGTTTTCCTTAGCACATCAGTGTATGATCAGGAGAAAAGAAAAAAAAATTAAAAAGCAAAAGGCAAACTTTTGTTTGGATTCAAATGTCATCTTTTCCTGTGCCACATTTATTTTTATTTTCTCTCTGACAAGGAATGTTAACTTTCCAGGAAAACTCGACTTCTCTAAGAGAACAGCCAACACAAACAATTTTTTTTAAGGTGTGATTTTCCTTGAGCCTGTGATTTTATCATTTGGAGTGAATGGTGGGTTGGAAAAAAAATAAAAAGGCTTGGGAGTATATATTTCCTTTACTAGGACATCAACTTGAATCATGCCTTGGATATTGTGGCTATGGTTTTCCAGGTCTTTGCTTCTCAGGAGACCCTGATGTGAAACAAAATGGAAAACTCGATCCACATTCTCTTTGGGTCAGATCTCTAGGGGACCCAGATAAGGTGAGAAAAACTTCTGCTTGCTCGTGACATATTCTAGACAGATATTGTCCCTGAACATATTTACATTGGCAGCTTTTTATATTGGGGCAATGTGGATTTTATGAAATGAAAGCAGTTTTCCCTTTCCTAACAGGGAGAGATTTCTCTTTTCGGGTAGGACATTCTCAAAACATTTTTTTTTTTTTTTAATTCAAAGTAGTCAATCATGCCTTGCGAGTAGCAGAATTCCAGGATTTTTGCCCGTGTGCCTTCTGTATTGCAAATAAAAGATCATATATTTTTATTTTTTCAATTCATTTGAAGCACAAATAGATTTCTCTATTCTCTCTGTGTGCTAGGAGACATCTTTATTTTCCTTGCAGCATTTCCTTTGTGCTTTTGAGCTTGAATGGATATCTTCTGTTTGTAATATGTATATTTTTTAATAATTTGTAGCATGAACAGTTGACAGATACAGCCACTTATGTCCTCCATATATTATGACAAAATATAAAACTCATTTATAGATGATGCTTTGCATTTTAACCCCGTCTTAACGGTTTCTTTTATAATCATCAACTATATCAATGATGGTTATTTAGACAATAGGTAGAGGAGGAGAGATGGAGAATACCCCAAGAATAGAATTACACTAACATTTATGATTATGTGACACCTTGAATTCCACCCAATACTTCAGTTTTACTTACTCCCTGAACTTTTACTATTAATGACATTCAGGCTGAAAAAAAAAAGGTTGAAATGCCAACATCATATTGGAAGATAAATTTACATTTCATTCCCAACACCGTAATTTAATAAAAGTTTTATGGTGTTATGGGTACTTAATTATGCTCAAAGCAGAGCTGGAATTTAACAGTGTTCCACATACAGAAGAGTTGGTGGTGCTTTATTTTAAAAAGTTCCTTTGAAAGAGCATTGTAGTGTATGATACAACAAATATGCTGCATTTAAAATACACTTTATAAAATGATGAATTAGTTAAATTATAGTTCATTTCTGTTACAGAAAATAAACTTTCGTAATTCACTTAAGGTGATATACTATACTAGGTTACTGGATTATCAGGCTTTGAAATATTCATTCCTCTCAGAATTGCAGCTACGTTGATGGTACTGTGTATGTAGCTTTTACATTTTAAGTCCAGACGTGAGTTTTCTGACTTTTTTTCTAAGTAAGCATTATTAATTCTCCTGGGCACTCTTGGTGATAGTTTTTATCACCCCCTTCCCTCTTCTCTTATCTCATCAAAGTCCTGTTGATTAGATCTTTTTAAAGCTCATTGAGAATCATGTTATCCTCCTCTGCTTAAAATTGTTCCAAACCTCCTTCCTCAGTGTTGATTGACTCTAGTCTAAACTGCCATTTACAATTCTACAGTCTGGCTTCTACCTACTTTCATTTGCATACCTCACATCCCAGCCAAACTCTAGTCCTTCGAACAGGACCCCTTTCTCACTCCCTTTACTTCATGCTGTTCCCTCTGGTAGAATTCTCCCTTTCTTCCCATTTCCACCTGGTGATTTTTTCATCTTTCAAGACTCAGTCCATATGCTACCTCTTTCCCAGACAGAAGTTTTTCTTCAGCATTGGCTTCCTTTACTATATACTTTATTTTCCTTTACATTTAGACTTACAAAATGTGTTTTTTTCTTCTACACGTGACATTTCCCTATTAGCTTCCACGATCCTTGTCAGAAGGTTCTACATCTCATTCATTCCCTGAAGCTCTTGTACAATGTCTTGTACATAGTAGCCACTTACTCAATGTTTGTGCAATGAATGGATTCACTTTTGGAGGGGATGTTTGTATGTGTTAGAAGTGACTGAGGGGTCACACCTCTTTTCCTCCAAATACATTTTATTTAATGTCCCAATTTAAACTGGTTATAACCTCAAAAATATCAGCTCTAAACTACCACCCATGTCTATCCATGAACTCTTCCACCATTAGGAATTCTTACTTGGTTGGAAATATCAATTTTTCCATCCACTTTAAACAACAGGGTATTTATCTTTTATGTTAACCACCTCATCATTTTGTAGGGTTGCCTGAGTAACTTTGGTATTCCCAAGTTTCCCAAGTGTAGCACTTTATTTTGAGAGTCAGAGCTGAGGTTTTTTTATTTGTTTTAGTTAGCTAACTTTATTTTTAAGAGCAATTTCAGTTTCACAACAAAATTGAGCGTAAAGTACAGAGAGTTGCCATAAACTCCCTGTCCCCACACATGTATAGTGTCCCTTTGCTATCAAGTTCCCACATCAGAGGAGTGCACTTGTTAAAATTCCATGAACCTAGATTGACCTATTACCACACAAAGTCTGTAGTTTACATTAGAGTTCACTCTTAGTGTTTGACATTCTATGGGTCTTGACAAATGTATAATAACATGTATCCACCATTATAGTACCATGCAGAATAGATTCACTGACCTAAAAATCCTCTGTACTCTGCCTTTCATCCCTCTTTCCCCACTAACCCCTGACAATTACTAATCTTTTTACTGTCTTCATAGTTTGGCCTTTTCTGGAATGTAGTGTGAAGTTTTTTTAGATAGGTTTCTTTCATTTAGTAATATGCATTTAACTTTCCTCTATGTTTTTCCATGGCTTGATACCTTATTTCTTTTTACTGCTGAATAATATTCCATTGTCTGGATGAACCACCATTTATCCATTTACCTACAAAGGACATCCTAGTTGCTTCCAAGTTTTGGCAGTTATGAATAAAGCGGATGTAAACATTCGTTTCAGGTTTCTGTGTGGATATAGTTTTTGGTTCATTGGGGTAAATATGAAGGAGTGTGAATGTCATATAGTGAGTATAAGTTTAGTTTTGTAAGAAACTGATAAACTGTCTTCCAAAGTGTCTGTACCATTTTGTGTTTACAGCAGGCGTGAATTAGATTTCCTATTGTCTGTATTCTCACCAGCATTCTAATAGGAGTAGTGCTATCTCATTGTTTTAATTTGCAATTCTCTAATGACATATGACATTGGACATTTCTCATATACTTACTTGCCATCTCTATATATTATATACATCTCTATATATTATATACATCTATAATATTATATATGTATAATATTATATACGTATATATTTATATATACTTACCATCTATATATATCTGTATATATTATATACACCTATATATATACACATCTATACATATATATATAATATACATATATAGATGTATATATATAACATTTTTTCATATACTTACTTGCCATCTATATATATATATTATTGTCATCAATGTATATATTCTTTGGTGAGGTGTCTGTTCAGGCCCTTTCCTATTTTTTTTAAATCAGGTTGTTCATTTTCTTATTGTTGAGTTTTAAGAGTTCTTTGTATACTTCTGATAACAGTCTTTTATCAGGTGTGTCTTTTGCAAATACTTTCTCCCCAGTCTGTGACTTCTCTTATCATTCTCTTGACACTGCCTTTCATAAAGTATAAGTCTTTAATTTTAATAAGGTCCTGCTTATTACTTCTTTCATGGATCATGCCTTTAGTGTTGTATCTGAAAAGTCATAGTCATACCCAAGTTCATCTAGGTTTGCACTAAGCCTAGGAGTTTTATAGTTTTGTGTTTTATCATTAGTTCAATGATCATTTTGAGTTAATTTTTGAAGGGAGTAAGGTCTGTGTCTAGGTTATTTTTTTCCATGTGAGGTCCAGTTGTTCCAGTACCATTTGTTGAGGAGGCTGTCTTTGCTCTGTTGTATTGCCTTAGCTCCCTTGTTAAAGAGTAATTAGCTACATTTATATGAGTCTATTTCTGGATTTTCTATTCTGTTCCATTGATCTAATTATCTATTCTTTCACCAATGCCACACTGTCTTGATTACTGTAACTTAATGAGAAGATTTTGACTGGAATTCCATTGATTCTGTAAAACAAGTTGGGAAGAACTGACATCTTGACAATATTGGGTCTTCCTACCCATGAACATGGGATATCTCCCCATTCAATTAATTCTTATTTGGTATCTTTTAATCAGAAGTCTGTAATTTTTCTCATATAGCCCTTGTACGTATTTTGTTAGATTTATACCTAATGATTTTACTTTTTGGAGGGGACGCTCATGTGAATGGTATTGTGTTTTTAATTGTAAATTTCAGTTGTTATTTGATGGTATATGGTAAAATGATGGACTTTTGTATATTAATCTTATATTCTGCAATCTAGCTATAATCGCTTATTAGTTCTAGGAGGGTTATTTTTTTTGTTCTTGTTGATTCATTTGGGTTTTCTCCATAGATCATCATGTCATCTGTGAACAAAGTTTTATTTCTTCCTTTCCAATTTGTATAACTTCTTATTCTTCTCTTACTGCATTATCTAAGACTTCTAGTATGATGTTGAAAAGCAGTGATGAGAAGGGACATCCTTGCTTTGTTCCTAATCTTAGTGGGAATGCTTCAAGTTTCTCACCATTAGTATGATGCTAGTTGTAGAGTTTTTGTAGATATTCTTTATCAAGTAGAAAAAATTTTCCTTTGTTCCTAGTTTCCTGAGAGTTTTTATCATGAATGAGTGTTGGGTTTTGTCAAATGTTTTTTCTGCATTTATTGATATGATTGTGTGATTTTTCTTCTTTAACCTGTCGATATAATAGATTACACTAATTGATTTTTGAGGATTGAACCATTCTTGCATACCTGGATGAATCCCATTTAATTGTGGTATACAATGAATTCTTTTTATATATTGTGGATTCATTTTACTAGTATTTTGTTGAACTTTTTGCATCTGTGCTCATGAGCAATATTGGACTGTACTTTTCTTGTAATGTCTTTTCTGATACTGGTATTAGGGTAATGGTGGCCTCATAGAATAAGTTATAAAGTATTTTCTCTGCTTATATTTTCTGGAAAAGATTGTAGAGAATTAGTATAATTTCTTCCATAAATGTTTTGTAGAATTCACCAGTGAATTTATTAAGGCGTAGAGTTTTCTGTTTTGGAAGGTTGTTAATTATGGATTCAATTTCTTTAATAGAGATAGATCTATTCAGATGGTGTATTTTTTGTGTGTGTCCAGGTTTTGGTAGATTGTATCTATCAAGGGATTGGTCCATTTCATATAGGTTATCAAATTTGGGACATAGTGTTGTTTTTAATATTGCTTTATTATCTTTTTAATCTCCATGAGATCTGTAGTGATGTCCCCTCTTTCATTCTAATATTAGTAATTTGTGTCTTCTCTCTTACTTTCTAAGTTAGCCTGGCTAGAGGCTTACTGGTATTGATTTTTTCAAAAACAACCTTTTTGTTTAGTCAATTTTCTCTATTGATTTCCTGTTTTCAATATCATTGATTTCAGCCCTAATTGTAATTTTTTTCTGCTTATTTAGAAATTTATTTGCCCTTCTTTTTATAGTTTCCTAAGGTAGAAGCTTAGATTATTGATTTTAGATCTTTCTTCTTTTCTAATATATGCATTCATTGTTAAAATTTTACTGTAAACATTGTTTTTGCTGAATTTTCATTTTCATTTCATTCGAAATCAAGGTGACCTTTGAACAACATGGGTTTGAACTGCATGGGTCCAATTATATGTGGATTTTTTTTGACAAATACAGTACTGCAAATGTATTTTTTTCTTATGATTTTCTTAATAACATTTTCTTTTCTCTAGCTTACTTTATTGTAAGAATATAGTATATAATAGATATAGAAAATATGTATTAATCAACTGTTTATGTTATGTTATCTTATGCTTCCAGCCAACAGTTGGCTATTAGTAGTTAAGTTTTGGGGGAGTCAAGAGTTGTATGCAGATCTTCAACTGTTTGAGGAGTCAGTGCCACTAACCCCTGTGTTGTCCAAAGGCCAACCTTATTTTTCAATTTCTCTTGAGATTTTTTTCTTTGACCCATGTGTTATTTATAATTGTCTTATTTAATCTCCATGTATTTTAGGATTGTCCAGATATCTCTCTGTTACTGATTTCAAGTTTAATTCTATTATGGTATGAGAGAAGACATTGTATGTTTTCTGTTCTTTTAAATTTGTGAGGATGTGACTCAGAATGTGGTCTATCTTTGTGAATGCTCCATGTGAGCTTGAGAACAAGGTGTAATCTGCTCTTAGTGAATGAAGTAGTCTATAGATGTCCATTTTAACTAGTTGATTGATAGTGCTGTTGAGTTGAACTATATCCTTACTGATCTTCTGCCTGCTGGATCTGTCCATTTCTGTTAGAAGGATGTTGAATTTCCAGCTATAATAGTGGATTAATCTGTTTCTTCTTGCAACTCTAACCAGTTTTTGTCATGTATTTTGATGCTCTGTTGTTATGCACTACACATGAAGGAATGTATTAATCTCTTTATTATTATGTAATGCCCCTCTTTATCCCTATAACTTCCTTGTTCTGAAGTTTCTTCTCTTCCTCTGTCTGAAATTAATATTACTACTGCCACTTTGTTATGATTAGCATGTTAGCATGGTGTATCTTCCCACATATTTACATTATATATATATATTGTAAAGACTATATAGTTGGGTCTTATTTTTTTATTCACTCTGGCCATTTCTGTCTGTTAATTTATGTATTTAGACCATTTACTTTTAAGGTAATGATTAATACAGATTAACATATATTCTGTTTTTTGTTCTTGTTCTTTATTTCTTTGTCTTCCACATTTTTCTGCATTTTGTGGTTTTAATTGAACATTTACATGATTTCATTTTCTTTCCTTTCTTAGCATATTAATTGTGCTTTTTTTTTACACTTTTGTTTTTTTTAGTGAATCGTTGCCTAGAGTTTGCAATATACATTTACCATATCCAAGTCCACTTTCAATTAACACTGTGTCCCTTCATGAGTACTGTGAGTACCTTAAAATATATATATATATATATATATATATATATTTCTAATTCTTTCCTCCAGTTCTTGTATCATTTCTGTCATTCATTTACTTATACATAAACTTATATAAGGACCAAAATACATATATATGTGTATATATACATATATATATAAAAGCATATATAATCAAATACATTTTTGCTATTATTATTTTGAACAAACTGTTATTTTTTAGATCAATTTAGAGTAAGGACAATAAATTTTTTATTTTATTTTCATTTATTAATTCTTTAATGCTTTTTATGTAGATCCAAGTTTCTAACCTATATACTTTTGTTTCTCTATGAAACATTTCTTTTGTTTATCATTTCTTACAAAGCAGATCTACTGGTAACAGATTCTCTCAATTTTTATTTGATAAAGTCTTTAGTTCTCCTTCATTTTTGAAGGATAATTTTGCAGAGTATGGAATTCTATATTATTTTTTTCCCTCATAAAACATCAAGTCTTTCACTCCAATTCATGCTTACATGGTTTCTGTGGAGAAGTTGGATGAAATTCTTATTTTGCTCCTCTGTAGGTAAAGTTCTTTTTTTTTTTCCTTCCCTCTAGCTTCTTTCAAGATTTTTTCTTTATCTTTGATTTTCTGAAGTTTGAGCATTATATGCTTAAGTGTAGTTTGTTGGGCATTTATTCTGTCTGGTATATTCTGAGTTTCTTGGATCTGTGGTTTGGTGTGTGCCATTAATTTGGGGAAGTTCTTAATTATTGTTGCTTCCAGTACTGCTTTTGTTCTTTTCTCTCTATTTGCCTTTTATTCCCATTACACATATGTTATGCCTTTTTAATTGTCCCACAATTCCTAGCTATTCTGTTCATTATTTTTTCTAGTCTTTTTTTTCTCTTTGCTTTTTAATTTTGGAAGTTTCAGTTGTCATATCCTCAAGTTTAAAAATTCTTTCTTCAGTTGTGTCCAGTGTAGTAATGAGCCAGTCGATGGCATTCTTCATTTATGTTAGCGTTTTTTATTTCTAACATTTCTTTTCAATTCTTTCTTAGGATGTCCACCTTTTTGTGTGCATTATTCATCTATTCTTGCATATTGTCTATGTTTTCCATTAAAACTTTTAGCATATTAATCGTATATATTTTTTTTAAAAAACATGGTTTAATAATTCTAACATTCTTGCCATATCTGACTTTGGTTCTGATACCTGTTCAATCTCTTGAAAGTATGCTTCTTACCTTTCAGTATGCTTTATAATTTTTTGTTGTTGTTGAAAGGCAGACATGTGCTAGGTAAAAGGGATAGTGGTAAATAGATCTTTAATAGTGTAGTGGTAAGATTTAAGAGGAGGGAGAGTGTTCTGTAGTCCTATGATTAGGTCTCAGTAAACTTGGACTCTGAACTTCATCAGTGCTTCTCAGTTTTCCCATCTTGGTGGAACAGGATGGCTAGAAGGTGCTTGAGGTATATATTTCCCTTCTCTCATGTGGAAGCCTGTGAAGGCTGGAGTTGGGTATTTCTCTTCCCCCAATGGAAGGCTGGAGGGAACTGGAATTGGTTTTTCCCTTCCTACAGATAAATTAGGTTCTGATAAATACCTGTCAGGTTAAGCTCTGGTAAAATACTTTCTCCTGAGATCAGGCCCTGTTAAAAATTATAGAATGCTCTGGCATATTTCAAAATGGTTCCTTTAATTCTCCTTTGCTAGAAGCACTAGGAAATTTTTCTCCTGTATTCACTGAGAGAACCTGATAGAGCTCCTAGAGGTAAAACTCACAAAGGTGCGTGAGACTCTTTATGACTGAGTGCCCCTGGAGTTTTCAACTGTGAGACTTGTCCACACTGTCTCCAGCAATTTGTTAATTTCAGTTA
Source organism: Phoca vitulina (assembly GCF_004348235.1). Classification (NCBI taxonomy): domain Eukaryota; kingdom Metazoa; phylum Chordata; class Mammalia; order Carnivora; family Phocidae; genus Phoca; species Phoca vitulina. The sequence continues at coordinate 11,475,493 of NW_022589709.1, forward strand.
GCTCTTCTATCCTGGCCCTGGTTCCCATAGAGGTTTCTAATTGTGGGTTTCTGCTCTGGTAAGTTGTGATTCTCTGTATCCACTTCTCTGTTTTTCCAATATTTGAGGGCAGTGGTTTGCCTTTGACCTTATTTCTCTGATATATCTAAGAAGAGATGTGATTTTTCAGTTTGTTCAGTTTTTACTTGTTGTCAGAACAGAGTGGTTACTAAAGAAATTATACACCAGAAAAGAAACTGGAAGTTGAGTCAGTTTTTAATTTTTGTTGAGGCTATCATTATTTGAGTAATGACCTCTATCTGTGCTCTTAATATGAGAGCAACATTTTGTTGAAAATACTGTATTTTCAGAATTTCATAAAATGCCTTAACCATCACAAGAAATTTTAATCATATGTTAATGAATAATAATAACAATAAATAAAATAAATAGAAAAAAATTAGAGGACACTAATCATTTGAGACCCCTATTTGAGAGAGCCATGACATTAAGATATATCTATAGATGAATTATAGGATATAAGATATTTGAGAGTACTGACTTGAATATATAATAAATATTCTATATATACCTGTTGATTGGTCAACTGATTGATACCGTCTATGCTAAATGTCACTTATCCAGTGGTGCAATATATGATGACTTTTATAAACTCTAATAATTAAAATGTGTTAAAAGAAACAAAGCTTTAAATAGCTATTAGTATTAGGTGTATTCTTTCCCTTAGAAGGTTTAAAATTTTGCCTTTTACTTTCTAGACCATTTAAAACTATACAGTCATACAGTTTTCAAACTGGGCTGGAGTAACTGTGAACCTCAGCAAACTCACTTGGAATCTATGAGCTATCTTAAACATTTAAAAGAAAGCTAGAAACATCCACCTAAACAACTACCATTAAGTTGTTTGGGCCTAACTACTGAATAACTGGAACTGTTATGTAATTCTCTTGCCCTAGGGGCACCGTGAAAACATCACCAAGACACTAAGGGTACTGTGAACTGAGAATGTTTGGGGGCCTGTAATATAATCCATCATCAGAATATGAGTATATATAGCATAAAAGTCGGGAAAGTCAAGATTGAAATTTGCTTATCATCATTAAACCATATAAAATTCTATGAAATAAATGTATGGACCTCACTTTAGTAGAATAATAATGGATAATTTAGGAATATAGATAGTCATTCATAACATGTTGATTTCAGAAACTTTAATTTATGTCAGCTCTTTAGAACTCATAATACCTTGGTCATAGAGAGAATATTAGCAAGGGTGATTATGTTCCCACCCACCCATACAAATCTATTTATCTCATTATATAGTTATTGCCAGTTAAAATAATACTGGATTATACTTAACACTTTTCTTGACAAATGTTTCTATTATTCTGTGAATGGGGCACAAAATGAAAAGTCATACTTTGTGGTGGGCTGTATAAACAGTGTCCATAATACAAATATACAAACATACATATATTATGCTTCAAGGAAATTAAAGCAAACACCAACCACACATGGGATTTGATAATCATTGAATGCTGGTTAAGGATAGTTAATGCTTTGTTTGTTTGTTTCACTAAAAAATTAAAGTTGATGTAGAAATTTATTAATGTGGCAGTTTAGTTGATGCATATATCTTTGTCAAATTTCTAAAAATATTCAAAGAAATCTTACATACTAAAATTGTTGTTATATGTTACTTGGTCCTGGTCTTAATTTAGAATTCTTTTACTACCTTTGCCTGGGAATGAAAGTATCAAACAATGTTGCTCAAAAGAAAAATAAGTCCACATAGAAATATAATGTCCAATAGAAATATCAATATAAGCTACACATATAATTTAAAATTGTATAGTACCCACACTAAAAAAAATAAAAAGAAATACATGAGATTAATTTTAGTAATATGTTTTATTAAAGTTATATATCTAAAACATTATAATTTTAACACATAATCAAAATAAATTATTAATAAGATATTTCATATCCCAGTTTTCATACTGAGTCTTTGAAATTCAGTGTGTATTTTTTTACATTCAATACATGTCATTTTGGACTAGCTGCATTTTAGAAGCTTACTGGCTACCATATTGGACAACACAGGTATGAACTGTCTGTAGTAGAATCACCTGTTGCTGCTTGTTAAAAATTCAGTTTCTGGACCTTACCCCACAGTTATTGAATCAGAATCTCTTAGGGAAAGCCTACTGATGTGATATTTTAAAATTTTCCCAGCAGATTCATTTGCATTTTAACATTTGAGAACCATTTTACTTCTAAGGGTGGTAAATAATTAATCCCTTCCCATGTCCTCGTATACACCTAGCCCCTCCCCTGCTATACACACATATTGTGCTAATCTCCTGGAAGAAAGAGTAAATGCTCTTCTCCTCTTTCCCAAATATGTAGTGCCAAAAAAAACCCCAGAAAACAAAAAACACGCAGTGTGTTGGCTAGTGATAAAGACAAGTAATGTGACAATTTATAAATGGAAGGAATACTAACAAATATATCTTAGGTCAACCTGAATTTTGAGTAATTTGTGAGTCCATTTTATATTTTCAAAACTTAAATCCATGTAATTTTTACTGTAAGAATACATGACAGTCGTTAGGTGACTTCATTAGAGTGCTGTTCTGTTTTAACTAAAAAGAAAATAGATGGGGCTCCTGGGTGGCTCAGTCATTAAGCGTCTGCCTTCGGCTCAGGTCATATTCCCAGGGTCCTGGGATGGAGCCCCGCATCGGGCTCCCTGCTCCACGGGAAGCCTGCTTCTCCCTCTCCCACTCCCACTGCTTGTGTTCCCTCTCTCGCTGTGTCTCTCTCTCTCTGTCAAATAAATAAATAAAATCTTAAAAAAACAAAACAAAGGACTCAGAGAATAGGCATCACAGAACAGTGGTGGCTAAGAACCTGGGGTTTGGTATCAGATCCAGATTCAAGGTATGGCCTTGGACATGATGTTCAATAATTCTGTGCCTAGATGTTCTCATCTTAAAATAGGAATGGTGGGAATTCTAACCTCATAGATATGATTGTGTCAATTGAATGGAATAAAATGAAGACACGCACAGTGTTTTAACATGTCATGGTTCTTATATGGTTAGCACATCATCCTTTTTTTTTTTCCTTTATGCCAGACAGTGAGAAAATAAACCCTAATCCTCTTTTATAAATAACTTGTAGTTATTTTTTTGAAATATATTTGCTGGTAGAAAGAATTCGCTTGTTTTCTTGAAAGAGTTCAAATTCTGAGAACCTCTGCTAGACAGGAGCAGCATCTCAGCCATGCTCAGCTGCTGCTAATCCTGAAGTTGGGCAGTTCTGTTCTAGTCAATCAGTGGCTACTTAATGGGATTTACAATGGACACAGATCATTTAACAGGCACAATTTATTACACCCCTTTTTTTAAGTGTTAAAGCATTTTCAGTCAATTTTATGCTTAAGAGTTGATGAAACATTACTCAGTACTTCCTGAGCGGGTCTGGGACACACAGAGAAATGGTAAGGATGGTCATAATATTTTTTCTCAGAGATAATTGATTATCACATCCCCAGAAGTGACAAATGGTAATGAAAGTAAAAGAAAAGAGTAAAAATATTAATGTCTCCAAAGAATCATCCAGTCACTTTTCTAGAGGCAGGTGACTTTTTACACACTTCCTATTGGTGAAGCAAATACAAACTGAATTCTTGTGTTAAATGTGTTTACTTTTGCACCAAAAACAGTAATACCGACAGTGTGTTTCAATTAAAAGGAACCCTGGAGCAAAAATGTGTTCCAGTCAGGGGTAGAAGCAGAGTGTATCATTATCTTGTAGGCACAGCAGTCAAGATAATGAACAGCTAAGAAGACTGGACAATGGAAGGTGAAGTATGACTTGTCATGAAACTGTCAATAGAATCTGAGCTCACTTTCTATTAGTAGGTGCCGTGAAATTGCAGGGATGTGCTGAGCAGCAGAAGAAAAAAACTCAAGTAAAAGTGGCCTGATAGTACTTAGTAATTTTAAGCCCAATTTAATATTTTGCCATTGTTGTCAAAAGCCTTAAATCAGTGATTTCATTGTTTAATTCCTCTTATTCTGAGTTGATAGCCTATGTTTTTCCTCTGTTGCCTTGACCTTGAAACAGAAATGCCTCAAGTACTTTTCCTTTGAGGGGATTTTTGTTGTTGTTCTTCCTTAGTAGGTGGTGTAAGATTTGAGTAAGGTTTGGAATTCTGTCCCTGCTGAGGGGCAATAGGATATTTTATAAATTATAGGAGAGATGGGCAGAAGATATATTGGGCTTGCATAAAAATGGATTGCTGCTGAACTGAGTCCAAGTGTAAACATCCTCAATGAATAAAGCTAGATAGCAGATAGGCCAAAATCATCTTAGAAGAGAATCAGGTTGGGTTTCCAATGAAAAAAATCACTAATACTATAAATCCAAGAAGATACATTAAAAAAAAAAATCCATGCATGGTGATAGAAGGGATCAAGAAATTTTAAGTGTAACTATTTTTTTGTTCATTAATTTATTGATTCAACACATATTTGGATACCCACTTCATGCCAGGTGTGTTTCTAGGTCCTGGGAACAGGTGAATGATAGGCAAGGCCTCTGCTCTGATATAGGGAGACAGATAAGAGACAGATACACAAATGAACACAATAATTTTACACAGCAGTAAGGGAGACAAGGAAGATGGAACAGGGAGAGGGAGAGAGTGACAGGGGTCCAGGACAGCGGCTCAACGACATCCTCACTGAAGAGAATATTTTCATTACAGAGGGAGAGGAAGCCAGAAGAAGGGAGAAGTTCTAAACTGATTCTAGTGCAAATAAAGGAAGGAATGCAGAAAGAAGCTACAGTCTTCCCAGCTTCCTCCTTAATGCTTAAATTCAATCTTCTTCCCCTAAACAAGTCAGAGTCCCTCCTGGGCATAGATGCTAATACCTTTTGTAGGAGGCCTAGTGGTTTCTTCCTTCCCAGATCTTGAAGTGTCCAGTTGGTAGACACTTTGTAAAATTCTGGAAAGTATCTCCGGGTTTTTTCATTCCTTTTAGTTTGTGTATAAGAATCTCTCTGCCCTCATAATATTAGGCAGCCTTCTGTCTGTACCTAGAGCCATGTATTGACTCTGCAGAGATAAATCCTGGTGTCTTAGGGATTCTGTGTATACCAAATGCCCAGTGCCAGGCACAGGGTAGACACACTATAAATATTTTCTGTGTAAAACAAAGAATGGAAAAGAAAGTCTCAGAAAGTCAAGCTGTTAAGTCATGTTCTCATGAATAGTTCCTGAACATGCTGCCAGGATATGCTCAAGGTCTAGGATTGATTTCAAGAGAGTTAACAAGGATGTTTTCAAATTCCTGGGTCATACCCTTGGAGTCTCATTCAGGGGCTGTGGAGTGACACCTGTGCAGATGATCTTTTGCTTTAAGTTCTCCAGTTGACCCTCATCAGTAAGCAGTTTTATGAGGCAAGGAAGAAATTAAGATTTACTCTTCCCATGGCTTCTTTGACTTTTGTTGTCCATTTACTAATTTTTACTAAGTGGTGTATTTGAATTGTAACCAACAAGCAAGATTGTTCTTACTGTATTTAAGAGTATAGCAGATAATATGAATGTAAATTTTGTTGTTTAAATTAAAAGTACAGAATGCAGGTCTTCTCTTGAAATACGAGCAAAATCTGCCCATCTGTACCAGCTTTCAGTCCTACAATGAAATCAGTTCTCTTAATAGCCAGAAAGTTAGACACATTGAAGCATATTTAATAGTAGATACGCTCACATCCTGAAAGCTTTGGATAGTTAGGATTTTAGATTAGAATTCCACTTTTTCCCCCTATTAAATGCCAGCCGGGCTAGTTGCATTAATGACTGTGGTTATGTTTGAATGTAAATGGGGGACATCTGGCAATATCAGGAGATCAAACGTTGGGAGTCTGCATGATGACTCTCATCTGTTTGTCACCCAGCAGGTGTAATGGATGGCAAGCATGTGGGCTCTTCGCCCAAGTTAATGTACAGACCTAATATATGGAGGGGAGAAATTTTTAATTTGCAATTTTAAAGGATCACAGCTCAAGATAGGTGTTTGGGGTGGGGGCAGGTGGAGTAGCTATTTTCCATTGCACCAATTTCTTTAGTAAAATCGCCGCTTTCTAGCCTACAGGCATTTCCCTTGCCCCGTTTCAACAAACTTCACAGCCCAATTTGTTATTCAAAAATTTATGGAAAATGTATGTTAAAGTGAAAAGGGTACATTGTGCAGAAAAGGGAAGCAGCTTGTAAGCATATCATTATGCGTGAGCCATGGGGCCCGCAGATGGCACTTCTACTCAGAAACGAGAGTGGTGCCAAAAGCTAAACTCTAAATACATTTAAATCACATATCTTTACTTAAAAATGGAGTATTTTGGAAGGAAAAGCAGATGATATTTAAGTACACAAGTGGTATTCTTTTGTTCCTCATATAATAGAGCCCTTTACAAAAGTCCTTGCCTTCTAAGTGTGCAGTAAGCCTTTGATTCCTCAAATTCCCCAGAGGATTTAGTCGCAGTGCATGGCTCAGTTCTTAATAGGATTAACCATTGAGGTAGTACCTTGCTAGGAGAACAAGTCTTCAAGTATCCTTACAGTTATTGAAAATTAAAGGATTTGTTTTGATTACTATGTTCAATGCTAATAGCAAATCTTTGTTTGGCACATTAGAAATAGTAACAAAAAATTATCATGACATACGGACTTCTTATTTTAATTGAAAATAAATTTAGTTCTTAGACTGTGCCAATCTTTAATTAATTAGGGGGAGGGTAACGGAAGGGATAAAGACATTTGTTTGCTACTTAATATAATGATTTTGTGGAAATAGATGCTTTTTAATACAGTAATCATGCTGATTTCTTTAGAGAGTGGTTATATTTACACTTTGTGGAAAAATTATATTTTAAAGGACACAGTTCATGTTGGTGAGACTAACACGGTAAATAACCAGTTTGTTTTTATTTCTTCTTTTGCAAGAGTGGCATTGCTTCTGCTAGCACCTGATACAATGAGTATTTTACCTCTGAAATTGATTGTGAATGTGCATCCTTAATTTTTATTGATGCCATTAGATCTGACAGCAGTATGATTAAAACAAGCATTACTTGTATTTAAAAATTTAGAACAACCTTTTATTTTAATATTCTAACAGCTTCATCTGTTTAACGATTGTACTTTTAGGAAATCCGAAAGTATAATTATTTCTGTATGACATTTGGTATATGGGATCTTTAATTTTCAAAATATTGCAAACACATGTTATTTCCTCATTTCTCTACCTCCTTTTCCGCTCTCTTATTCTGATGAAGTACTGAACATAGAATAAATCCCTGCCAATTCTAATGACCTGTATTGAGTTGATGTGTATGTGTGTGGGAGGCAGAAAATACGTGTGTGCACGCGTGTGCATATGTGCACACCTCTAAGTAGTGTGAATGAAGGGGAGAAATATGAATTGTTTTTTAAAGAAATGTGTTTTCATTATTTTCAGCCAACTAAAAATAACAGATAGTGATGGTTGATAATGTGATGGTAAATAGAAGTCCACTGGCAGTTATTCTTGATGCAAATATATGAATCAATTATGAGTTTTAATAAATTGATCATTTCAAACTGAGTGCTGATAAAGCAGATTTAAAGGTGCTTCGAAAGTTTTTGTATGCAGATGGGATAGCTGTATTGATTCTGTTAATTTTTTTTTTTTTTCTGGACAAAAATTCCTTGTCTTTACTGTGAAAATTTGTCATAGACCTGCACTGGTCAGGTCAATGTCCATGCACTTGGCAACCAAATTCCTTATAAACCTAATGCCCCAAGCTTTTTCCTTTGTATAGCTTTTGGTGGAATGCTGTGGCTATTTGTATTCTGTGGCAGTCCGGTGTTCTGGATCATGCTCTCACCAACAATGACTGTTGATACAAAGTTCAGATGGTTGGCTCACTTTACCACTTGTTTATGTGCTCACTTGAATAACCCTCCCTGAGTGGTGAGGATGCAGGCCCATGAGTGAGCAGGGAGAGGTTCAACTGTCCCTATAGCAGGGAGTGAATATGATGAATAACCAGGTAACCCTTAGAAGGTATTGTGGGCAATAGTTGATATGAACAATTAAGTAGTTTGTTCATGGACAGAGGTCAAGTATGATAATTACTATATCACAAAACCAACTGAGTAGGTTGGGATATCAGTTAGAAGATGGCTACCATACCCAAAGGTCAGACTCTTTATGATTTCAAAAGCGTTCTTATTCCATGGGTTAGTTCTCCATCTCTCCATAATTAAAAAGAGATGATGATAATTTTACAAAGCTCTTTATATGTTTCAGTGCAAATCCAACACCCCAGAATATTTCAGTGTAAATGAAATCCCAAGCAATGTCTTCTCGGCAAGTTTTTATTTTTTTTTAATGATCTAAAAATTTCTCAAAAGGACCCATGTACATTCCTCAAAATAAAGGAAATAATCAGTAAGAGATTCACAGTTTCTGATGTGCTCTACAGGTTTTTGCTTATACCATTTTATCTTCAAAACAGTCTATTGTATTCTAAAGCTATTCAGCAAATAAAAACAGTCCTTATATGATCTGATACTCTTTTGCTTGTACTCTGGACTTCTATATGAGTACTGTTATATACTTTAGCCAAAGTAAATAAACCTCAACTGTCTATGAATTAATTACAATTAGTGACTGATTTAATGTTTTCTTTTGCCTTCTTTTTTATATGTATCCCTTTGAAACATGCTAGACTGTAATACACAATTATTAGTTTAAGTTGAAGTGATTCTGTATAAAATTGGCCTCATATTTATTCATTCAGAAAATGAGCAGGGACAGAGTACATATTTTATAAAACTCCAGTAATTTCTGTATCAGATAACCCTTAAGCAAAATAAGATTTGACCCTTCCAAAATTGCTTAATGAATTGGCATTACATGGAGTATCTTTTTAAACTTCTGTATTTTTTTTTTCCTTTTATTAAAACCTTCAAACATAAGCTTTGGACCACAGATCCTGCATTTAAATGTTGAAAATATGATTGTGTTTTGATTGGTTTAGTGCATCTTTATGATAGAAACCATTTATTTTGAGCAAAATTATGCCTGAATATGACAGATTATTGTGGAAATCTCTGTGTGAGAGATAAAATGACTTAAATTAATTGAAATGTTATCCTAAAGAGTGAAAATTCAAAGATTCCGTATAGAAAAGACTTCTTTGGCCTGAAATGGCTTTAGAGGGAATAAAACATACTGTAAAAATAGAGATAAGTTATTTTAAATTTATTCTAAGCATACCTTGTCGTAACTATTTGGCTGCTGATAATTTCTTTGTGATGTTGGTCAGAGCCACCAGAGATAATACTCTGCTAATTAATCTCTACCATATATTTGACAGTTCTGTAATCTCTTTGTCACAACCACAGTGGGCCTTCAGATCCTTAGGAAGGCTCTGGGGACCTCCGGATGTTTTGAAATGTTTTCTCCTGGCTCCCTCCTAAGATCCAACTTAGCTTGCCTGGGGATATCAGTGGATTTCAAATAGCATTTGTGATGAGGCTGCTCTCCTGATCCACTGTACAAATTTGCCATTAAAAGCAAAGAAAATATGAGCTCCTCGTCCCCCTCCTGAAGCCTGAGAAGCACATCCCCAACCCCAGCAGTAGGTGCCGAACAGCAGATCGGCCTAATGCTCCCCTCATGATAAAAGAAGTGAGATGTATTGATCAACCATAACTTTATTAGAGAGATTTCTCTGCATAAAGCAGTGTTATATTTTAGGTTAGCGTTATGTAATGGCTTTGCGATTATGTACCTTTTCCTGTCTTTCTGGTGTGTGTTGCTAGATGGCAGAATTTCAGGGGTTGGCATGCACCTTATAGTTTAATGCACTTTCCTCAGCATCTGACACAGGTCCTTGCACGGCATTAGTGCATGACTACAAGCACACAAACATGAATACAAAGACCTGTTTTCCTTATTAACCATTATTATCACCTAGAAAAGGGCTGTCCATTAGAAATCAAATGCAAGCCACACGTGTTATTTGAAATTTGCTAGTAGGCACATTAAAAGTAGTAAAAAGAAGCTGGTGAACTTAATTTTCTTAATATATTTAATCTAACTCAATATATCAAGTAGTATTTTTCAATGTGTGCCCAATATAAAAATATGATTGAGATAGTTTGTTTTGTTATATTAAATCTGTGCCATCATGTATGTGTTTCACATTTACACGTCATTGCAGACTATCCACGTTCTAAGTGTTCAATAGTCCGTGGCCACTGGTGGCTACTCTATTGGACAGTATAAACCTAGGGCTTGAGGTAGTTTCTGGAATATGGGCACCACTCAATTAAATATTAGTCAAGTAAGTAAATGATACTAGCTGACTGGTTTTTGTATATCCAGATCAATTAGTAATTTTCTATGTTATAAAATCATTTTATTTCTAGTCTAAATGCCTCATTGTCAAATTGCCTTGTTAAGAAACAGAGAGATCTTTTAGTCGGACTTAGAATATTCTTTTTTTGAAGAAGGCTACAGTTCCTAAACAGTTACATGAGTAGTAGAATGCAAAATGGCTTGCGTATTCTGAAAGTCATTCATTCTAACTCGTCATTTCATTTTCTGCTTTGTGGAATGAAATTCATATTTTTATGTCTCTGAAATCTTTATTTTTATTCATTAGAAAGAAGTCAGTTAATTTGCATTTACTAATCTCCCATTCCTCACACTGTAACATCATTCTCTTTATATCTAAAGGGAAAATTGTTAATATTTTTTTTAAGCCTATAAACTTAATTTCCATTAAGGGAACTGGTAGTTTGAATGAAAATACAACATCTTGCAAGTTTTATTCCTATTGTCTGGCTTTTTATAGGTTTGTCTATATCACTTCATTTTGTGGCACTTCCTATTGTGTAAAATATGTAGTCTGGTATTTGCTTAATTTTTGTGGTTTATATGTTTAGTGATAGAAAAGTGCATTTAAAAGACACAAATTGAGACAATCCTAAATTATTCCTCAGATGTCAATAATATTTAGTTAATTTAAATAGTTCATTTTTAATACTTTTAAATAAGATATTTAAATTTCTCAGATATTTGATAAACATTAAATGAAAAGTTAAAATAATTTGATAGAATCAAAAGTGGACCCAGATTAACTGCATCAGTAATCTAGAAAATGCATTTCTATTATGGGAAAGGGTTTGGAATAAAAATAGGTGGCTGGCATTGTTCTATTTATGCATAATTTTGTCTCTTCCAGGTGATTTTATTTATAGATATCTAGAAGGATGCCCACCAAAATGTAAGCAGCAGTTACTCCTGGCTGCTGTGCTCTTGACTGACTTTTACTCTGTTTTTATTTACTATACAATTTTTTAATGATGATGCTCAAAAGAATATTTGAAAATATGTCTCGTAGTTATATAAAATCCCATGTGTAAAATCTAACAGAAATGTATATTTCAGAAAAAAATTTAGTTTGAGTTTTTAGTTTTATTATAATTTAATAACATATTTAAGTTCAATCAATATGTTTGATCTATCTTAATGTAGATGAAAACCTAATAATATATAATAATAATTATATATTTTATATATATATAATAATTATATAAATAATAAATAACATTGGCAATAAATCTATGCCTTAAAGCATGCATCATTTGTGACTGAATATTTGATGAGTGACATACACTCATTTGACAAATATCCATAATACATATAACAAAATAGGGGGTGATTCCATACTTCAGGAATCAGTGCATTTTGATGTAATTATATTTTACTAATAAAAACAAACTAATAATAGCTAGTTATTTGAGTTATGTATGCATTAAGTGAGTTATGCATGCAATCTTTATAATAACCTTATGAGTTAGATACCGTTATCATCCCTGTTTTACCTGAGATTCTAAGGAACAAAGAAGATTAAAAGTTGTCTTGGACCACGTGGCTATTCAGTGTTTTCCTTCCCGAGGCTGCGGAGTGTAGCAAGTTGATCCTTACACTGTACCGAATATACTGTCTGTACTGACCACACCTGTTTTTATTTTACATTCCAGCAGTGGGCTTTTCAATTTACAATTAACATGATGTGAAATAACAAAGCAAGTACCAGATTTGTTGCCTAAAATTTACAGCTGTCCTATTATAGTCTTGTTATTATAGAGAATTCTTAACTTTAAAATACTTTTGTGATCTAGCTGAGACAAGTATCTGACTCAAGTGCAGGCTCATCTACAGGTCCAAAGTGGAAGGTTAGTGACTATCCCAAGGCTGCACAGCAAGTCAGTGGAAAAGCATAGAAGCTTTCTACGCTTCTACTATTGTGGCTTACTTGTATGATTTTGTACTGCTCCTAATTATAAAAGAAATTTTTAGATTCAACCCATTGGTGAATCTTCTTCAAAATATTCTTGCAATTCTATTTAGTAATAAAATTGTTAAATTGTGGCTTTTTATAGCATTAGAAACTAATATTCAGGAGAGATTAAAGGATCAGAACTGCACAAGTGAGTAAACAGACTTGATTATAAGGACACCTAATTATTACAAGGTAGGATATAATTAAGTGCTAAAGTTGTGCGATACAAAGACAATAAAGGCTGCAGAGTTTCTCAGGAAGAAATCAAAGAACCATATTGCTTTCCTGGGCTCTGATTGCCAAATTGAAAAGTTGAAAAAAAAAATAAAATTTAAACAAAGCAAGTTGACATAAGGTCTTATAATTCTGTCTGGTCTTGTCAGTTTGTCAAGACACACAGTCTTGATTAGACAATTCTATTTCATTCCCTTATAATCAGGTAATCAAGCTTCCATCATAAGCAAGATAGCAATGACAAGGAAAGCAGAGATTGTGATTAACGTTTGTTGTACGCCTACTGTGTGCCAGAGACATTCTTTCCTTATTACTCAATTTAATAGGTGTTTTATCTCTGCTCCCATTTTACAGATGAGAAGACTGAGGCTCAGGGGGTCTGAGGAACCTTGTATGAGGTTGTACTTATTAGTGAGAGAGTCACAGTTTAAACTCAGGTCTGCTGTGATTTAAATTCCATACTCTCCACTGCGTTGTAACAAGCCCTCTTTCTGTCTGCAAGATCAGGAGGCTAGTGCCTAGTATTTAATCCACATTTCTAGGAGTCTTTGAGGAGGGCAGAAAGGCTTTTCAGAGTGCTCAGGAAGATAGAGTCATCTGTCTGAAAATACTGCTTTCCCTTGTGAGGAGGGTGTCCAGGCGCGTGTTATCCAGCTGTGGCCATATATGGGAGCTGGAGATGGGCTCAGCCAAACTGAGGCTCCACCTCATCAGGGGATCTTACACCCTTCCTTAGCATGCTGGTTGAGGAAGTTCTCCTTTGTCCTACACGTGGAGGCATACATTTAATACCCAAGATGAGAATGGCTTGAGCAAAACTTGGTGATTAAAGCTATTTGTTTTCAATTGTCATTCCTTCTTTGTTGACCTCTCTTTTCTTTTTTGCACTAACACCAATCCCTTTGTGAACTTAAGAAATCACCCCTTGCCTCCCTCACTGTCCCAGTTCTTCTGGCCAGGGGGAGAAGAGAGCATAATGAGGAACCAACATCTTAGTGTGGAGTCACTTAATTATGTGGACTTTTTTTGGTGGAGGGGAAGATGTTTGTATTTTTCAAAAGAGTTAATCATTAGGACATGAGCTCAAAATCTCTGTTGATGACATTCCAGGTATAGCATTGGAGTGTTGGGTAACAACAGTGACAGCAGTGACACGTGATGTGTGTTGAAGGGGTACTATGTGCCAGGTCCTGTACTAAGTGCTTTTGATAGATTTTTATGTTTAATCATCACAACATTTCTATGAAATAGGGGCTATTATATCCCCATTTTAGATGATGAAAGCTCAGGTTATTTGCCCAAAGCAAGTTGTATTGCAGTCAGGGGACTTTCCTGGTATATATAATACTACTCCTGTGTTCTGTTGACCGTGGTACTAATTAGCAAGTATTTGAATTTAAAAGTTGGCCAAATAACGCTTAAATCATATGGATGAGCAAACTGTAAATTTGAAGATGAAATAAATCATTTGTAAATGTGAAGAGCCGCTTAAAATCTATTGCTAGAAAGATGCGCTTAAACTATTCTCCCATTCTAATACTGTGTATTTCGGTGTTTAGATTACAAACAGCATCACAGTTGAAGGATAACCAATGGGAATAGTACTGTGGTAATTTTATGTCTTAACGATAATGGTGTGCCATAGTCAAAATGACTGATTTAATTAATATGTTTTCTACCATATTTTACATTTCTCCATTGAAAGATATTCTAAAGGGTGAGGTGTGCAGTTTAGCTTATTTAGCTCCCAATTCCAACTTTCCTACATTTGGAAGATATATGGTATTTATTTGCATTTTTATTCTTTTTTTGTTTTATGTGCTCATTTGAATCTTATCTATTTTCTTTTCTTTTTTCTCTTCTTTTTTTTTTCTTTTTTTTAACAGTTACATCCAGCTTTTTATTGCCTAAGCAGACTGGGGCTTGCTTCGTCGCTTGACTTTGCTGTGGCGCATTCCTGTAAAGCCAGCTGAATTGCACACTGAAGATCCACCCTTTTGGTGAGTGGAATCATGGCTACAATTTCGTGTTTTGCTCTGCCTCATGTTGTTTGTATTGTTGACCAAAGTGCTTTGATACAGAGCACAAAAATAGTGCTTTTCCAGCTCTGTGCAGGAAAACTGGCTTCTTTTCTTTTTCTTTTTTTCCTTACAGACACAAGTAAATTGTACTGTCATTTTCTCTTTCTGAAATCCGCTATTGTCTCTCTCTCTCCCAACCCAACTGAATGACTACAATTCTTCACTCATGCATCTGCTTCTTCTCTACCTGGATGTGTCCCCCTCTGGGGGACACCTTTCCTCATCCCCTGGCCTCTTCAAATAATTTGGTTATTGCATTCCATATTTGCTGTGTATGCATGGAAACAAAAGGTGATAGTTGTGGTCAGCTGGACCACATAGTATTCCACTGTAATGTGTAAGACATTAGAGATTAAAAAAAACTTGGCCCCCTTGATCTGTTTCATGTTGTTAATCTGTGCATGTCGTAAGACAAGCAAAAAGGAAACCAGCAAGCCTTTCTGATGTTCCTAATAAAATCCTCTCTGTTTTTATTGCCCCTGAACTGGCATCCTCAATATATTTCTGCAGCATCTAGTACCATATATCAAAGGTCTTCCCAAGGCTTTTCTTGGACCTTCTGCATCCATTTTCCCCAAGTCTTTTGCTTTTCAGATCTTGCTTTTATATTTTTACAGGTCACATCTTACCAAGATGGTGCACCTTGGGGAATGAGGCAATTAAAGGGTCCTATGGGTACAATTATAAATACATTTTGCAATTCTAATTTGGAGATGGATCATCTGACTTAGCTAAAACCTCAGTTATAGGATAATTGTAGTAATTTGAATATATATGGAGCTATTGTGACCAAGGATAGGGTATGAGAGGAGGTATGATAGAGACTTATAAGTGATTAGATGGATAAAAGGAACAGGTACCTGGATTAAATCTTTTTTTCTTCTTTCTTCCTTTTTATTTCTGGCAGAAGTTTGTGTGTGTGTGTGTATGTGTGTGTGTGTGTTTCCCGTGAAAATGAGGCAGTGTCAAAGGGAATGAGAATGGGCTTCAGGGCAAGGGTGTTGACATGAATACTTTCATGAAGGAGGTGTGCATAATGCAGTAATCCGCCTGGCTGGAACAGTCAGTTTAGAAAGTACTTATGAAACAGATAATATAATGTCTGGATGGGAATCTCATGAGGCTGTGGTGAGAAGTAGATGATGCAATTAGGTACTTAACCTGGTACTTGGACATGTAGTTGGAGATGAATGAATGTTATCAGCAGTTCTGGCTCCATTTTGCTGGTGAAGAAACTGAAGTCCAAGCAACTTGTTGGAAAACTACCTTTCTACTGTGGCTAGTTTTCCACATTTTTTCTTGCCATCCCCATATGTTTTCTTGGGTATGTGGTCTGAGCTGAGAGAATCTTCTATTAGGGTAGTAGTGACTTCTTTTTGGATTATATCATTCTTGGATTCTGAGAAAGGCACTCAATGGGATAATGCTCAGCACACTTTAACTTTCTCTGAAGCATAGATGTTCCTCATGTCTTTGAGGTCAGATCCAAACTAGGTTGTGTAAGGAAGGCTCGAGTTTATTATAGCACATCTCTGACGTCAAGGATGCTAGCACACAGATCAGGTGCTATCCTCTCCTAGAAATATCCCCCAGTACCACTTTCCTTCTTGGAAGCTTGGACCCATCATTGTTTTTGTTCTTAAGGAGATATCACTGAGTGCTTAGGAAATCCATTATAAACATAGAGTTGTCAATTTTAGAAGAAATAGGAGGTGTATGGTGAAACAGACCTAAGACTCTGAAATAGCCTATGCTAACCCATTTGTCCTCCCCCAGAGCAAATAATAGATCAGAACACTGCAGAAGAGGAGGAGGTAGGTTAGGTGGGGCAAGACCTGGAAGAATAGAACCTGCCTTGAAGAATGATGCCCATGTTCAGATTCCTAGAGGATTTTCCTGAACTTGTTAGATTCATCAGTCATCCCGTTTTTCTCTTTGTTGCTCATCATCCTAATCTTGTCATCTAATTTAATTCTGTGACTCAGTTTCCTGGAAAAGATGGGTCTTTGGTACATAATAGTCATGAAAATAGGTAGAGGAAAATGAGGAATATTGTGTCCATGTGGGAAGAGAGAGAAAAGGCTACATGATCTTAGGAACTACCTTGATAATAAAAGCAAATTTTAGAATGCCAGTGATTTGCCTAACACGCTGGCCGGAAAACTCAATGAGAAAACTCAACACTCTCATCAGGTTTTGCCATCATTTAGTTAAGATGATTTACTACTGCAACCACAAGTGTTTTGAATTTTGGCTAAATAACAAGGCAGCCAGTGAGGCAGGGCTTGGCTTGCAGAAAACTGCTGTCAACTTTCAGAAGTTCTTCATGGTAACTGTCTGGCATTGTATTTACATTCTATGGAACCTGTTCCCAAGAAATACCTACCTACTTTGAAAAGAACTCTGCAAGACTTCTGCCCTCTGCTATTCAATTTAAAGTGTCATTTTCAGCCCTAATAGAATAAATAAGAGTGGCTTTACTAGGCAATAGGCTTTAGCAACATTAACTGGTGTTTGCCCAAGTTTTTAGTTCCCATCTGTACCATCTCTAGCTCTTTTTCTTTTCACTTAGGCTTATGCGTGAAGTTTTAAATGCTACTCTCTTTGCTTATAAGAAGCAATAAATATATTTATTGTAATTTATGTAATTAATTTACTAGATCATAGCTTATCATACCATATTCTTCATAATAAAACCTAGGCTTTCTCTAGAATCATCCCATATTTTTGCTTGTTCACAATATTTCAATTAGTGTATCAGGACCTTAAAAATTTCTATGCAAATCTTTTGCTTAACTGGAAGGAGTGTATAAAATGGTTTTTACTCTGTGTTGAATTCATAGAAAACACTAAATTTAAATGTAGATTCTCATAGTTCTAGGATGGTCATATCTGCTTTCAATCAGAGTAGGATGAAATATAAGATATGATTCTGCCATCACTAAAATATTTTTTTTGGCTGTTTTTCTCACTATTTAAGAAATGAAGATAAAAGAGAAAGAAACTTAAAAACAATAGAAAAAACTCTGATACTTTGAAAGATTGCCATTGATATGGGAAAAGTAGAACAAATGTTTTTCAACTTCTGATAGTATTAAATTGAAACCCTACTTTCGGTAGAAGTTTTGGGAAAATCAACAGATCTACATGAAGGCTGTGTTTTCAGCAACACATCCTGCAGTGGGTGATGTGTGGATTTAATTCCCTATCAGTGGAATACAACTTGACATTTTTCACTTTCCTTCCCATTTTAAAGAGTTTGTAATAATCAGTATGTACTGAATATATAAGTGACCTAGTCTCTTAAAAAATAAGATTAACATTTTTTTACTCTAGTTTAAAATCCACTTCTGTGTAAGAACTGAACTAGTAGCACCATGTTGAAGGTATTACACTGAGCTCTTTTTTTTCCTTTTTTGCCAGTATAGAAATACCCTTTAATACTCACCATCTAACCTTTAAGATGAGAGCATTTTGAGATTTTTTTTTTTCTACACTACATGCCTGAATTGCCTCTTAACGTCGTGAGATTTACAACAGGTTTTCTTTAAACATTCCAAATTCTCTCATATAAAGTCGTGCAACATTATATATTTCACAAAATATTTCCTTGGAAATTTAAAGACTGAAATAGGACTTATGTAACCAGAGCTAATATATGATGTGTGTGTGGTGTTTTAATATAACAATTACAAAGGGAGTAAAAGTAGAAAGGAACAGTTATTAAATACCTGCCATGTGCTACATTTAAACATTTTTTTCTCTGTAATGTAAATCATTTTATTTAACATAAAAACAAACTCTTCTTTACTTCTGAAAACTGAGGTCCCAAGAGGTTAAATATCTTACTCAAGTTTGCTCAGCTAAGAAGAAGAACCATATTTTTTAGCCCAATCTATTATTCCAGATACTGATCCACTAATTGAAATATTTTGAACAAGGAAAAACATGGATGATTCTAGAGAAAGCCTAGGTTTTATTATGAAGAATATGGTATGATAAGCTATGATCTAGTAAATTAATTACATCAATTTTTAAAGTATGGATTTTTTTATAAACTGTTGTCACTTAGGCTAAAGTGTGAATGGTATGCTTATCGATGTTTGCCAACTATTACTGGATGTAGATTTTGGTTATCAAATCCCCGAGTACATAAATCAATGAGATATTTGTAACACAGAATAAGAAAAGTAATTATAAAATGCTATTTCAATTTTTGAGTAGCTCATTTGGAAAATTGAGTGGGAATATCTTTGAATGGCTTAGCTTACTATTACAGAACAGTTACAAAAGAAGAAAAGTAGTCTGTAGAGGTTTGTTGTATCATTAGAACTATGTAAACCAGGATGAACAAATAGAACAGAATTTGGGTAAAATCAAACATTTTAATGGGGTACTGAGAAAATATGGAGATATTGTAGGTTCAGTTCCGGACCACCACAATAAAGTAAATATCACAATACAGCAAGTCAAATGAATTTAGTCAGTTCCCAGTACATATAAATGTTATGTTTCCACTATACTGTAGTCTATTAAATGTGCAAAAGCATAATGTCTAAAAAACCAATGTACATACCTTGATTTAAAAATACTTGAGTGCTAAAAAATGCTAACCACTATCAGCTTTCAGTGAGTCATAATCTTTTTGCTGTTGGAAGGAAGGTCTAGCCTCGATGTTGACATGTGCTGGCTGATCAGGGTGGGGCTGGCAAGGTGGAGTGGCTGTGGCGATTTCTTAAAATAAGACAATGACATTTGCCACACTGACTGACTCTTCCTTTCCCTAACAATTTCTGTGTAGCATGTGACACTATTTCATAGCATGTTACCTACAGTAGGTAATTTCAAAATTAGAGTCAATTCTCTCAAACCTAACCTTACCACTGCTTTATCAACTAAGTTTATGTAATATTCTAAATGCTTTATTGCCATTTCAACAATCTTCACAGCATCTTCACCAGAAGCAGATTCCATCTCAAGAAACCAGTGTCTTTGCTCCTCCACAGGAAGCAACTCCTCATCCATTAAAGTTTTATCATGAGACTGCAACAATTCAAATATAATAATAATGAAAAAGTTGGAAATATTGCAAGAATTACCACAATTTGACAGAGACACGAAATGAGCAAACTTTATTGGAAAAATGGCATCAGTAGACTTGCTAAATGCAGGGCTGCCACAAACCTTCAATTCATAAAAATGTGGTATCTGTGAAGTACAATAAAATGAAATACAATAAAATGAGGTGTGCCTGTATAAGGAAAAAAAGCCATTATATTATGATGAGTCCAATTTGCCTGAAAAACCAACAGATAAAAATATATTGTTAAGAGGTCAATTTAATGTAAATTAAATATCATCCTACATAATATAAATTATAAATAAGTCAAAATATTACCGTTAAGGTATTTGAATGGATATTTGCTTGTGTGTGTATGTGTTTGTGTAGGTCTGTGTGTGTGTGTTGTACATCTGCATGCCATATCTAGGTCCATAGAAAATGGGTTACAAATGTAGGCATCTTAATAAAGAATGTAAGAACATAGAGCCACAATCATACAAGGAATAAACTATCAAGAACATAGGGAAGTAAATATAACAGTTGATCCTCCTTCCTTGTGGTAGTCATGTTCTATCAAGTTGCTGGACACTGAATTAGCAAATACTGAATCATTGCCCCAGGGGAAATACTGGATTAGATAAGTGCAAGCCTCAAGTCCCAGCATTTTCATCAACCAATCAGCAGATCAATATGTAACCTTGTTTTATGTGTGTTTCTGTTTAAGAACATCTTATTTAATATATGTTGTTGATTCATTAACGTTGAACTCATGGCGGACAGCACTATAACTCCTGCCTGACCGAAGCTTCTCTAGCACATGTATTTTCTCCATAAGGCACCTGACAGCCTTCTTGCACTTGGGATCACTAGACAGCACTTAAGTACGATGCTTGGGAGTCATTTAAAACAGCAAAATCAGCAAGAAAGGGCACAAAAACGTATAAAATGTGGCACTATATAGATAATGAAAAGGACTTGTTTATAATATGAGCACTGAAATAAGAAGGAAGGGCATCTCATTATTACATCTCAGCCGGGAATGTGTATCAGGCAACTCAAATTATTCACTGCTCTGCATGACTGTAAAAGTGCTAGGAGTCTTGATTATGGGATTACAAATAAAGAAACGCCCAAAGTGGATAATCCTATGGTCAGTAGTTAATGTTTCAATATTTTATCTTATTTGGAAATAATCTAGATATTCAATGAATAGCCAATATTTAACTTATCTCAGTATACCTTTAAAGTTTTCAGTTACCAAAAAGATTTTGGAAACTATTTTTAAGTAGACATACCATAAGCATAAATATTATTGAAAAGTATATTTATAAACTTTTATGTTACTTATATATTTTATTTGTTAAGAATTATGGTTAGATTATTTATGAAAATTTCATGAGATATTAAATGTCTAACCATCATCTTGTTATATTATCTTTCTTGCTGACAAATTCTGTAACAGAGACAATATGAGATCGACTTTTAATAAATCTGTGTAGAATAAAAGTATTATATTTAACGCTGATAACTCTAAAGACATGCCTGTTTTAATTACACCAACAAACTTAAGTTAGCTTTTATTTACCAAACATTATCCTAGATCACATGAACTTGAAAATCATTTGAGTTATTTTCTACATTTATGAGAATATACTTTATATAAATGTTTGTCTTTACAAATCAATTTTTGTAATACCATCTGGAGGTGGAAAAATATCACGTATCTATAACATACATACATAGACATATA
Source organism: Phoca vitulina (assembly GCF_004348235.1). NCBI lineage: Eukaryota > Metazoa > Chordata > Mammalia > Carnivora > Phocidae > Phoca > Phoca vitulina. The sequence goes on from NW_022589709.1 coordinate 11,497,037, forward strand.
TAATATGCAGACACGTACAGGGATCTCAGAGCTCTGATTTTAAAATTTTAGCAATGAGACAAGTATGATAATGGAAAACTCACTAGTTTGTAAAAGAACAGTTGAATCCAAAGTGTGTTCTGGCAGATAGAATAAGTTAAAGCTACCTGCTGAGATGGCTAAAAGCTTTTACTAATATTCGTGGAAAGATTTTTAAAATTTTTTATTCATTTAATTTCCATATAGCTTTCTCCCTTCCCTTCTCTTCCCCTCCACTCCCCTTCTCTTTCTTTTCCTTTCTAAAAATTTCCTCCTTGAAGTTTGCATATTAAGAGATGGCTCTGGGTTCCTAGGGCAGAGCAGGTAGAATACTCATATCTCAAAGGCACAGAGAAAGTATGTAAATTTCTCCAAGAAAGCCTTTGTTTCTTAAATCCAGATCTTTCACAATATGTGAAAGCCTTTTGAGATGAATAGGGGAGGTTTGGGGATTGGCAAAAAGGATAGGTGGTGTTTGAATTGTTTCTAGAACCATGTTTCTGTTCTTATAAAGACTCAATTTGTAAGACAAGTACATTTTTTAAGTCCTCAAAGAATTGGGTTTCAACGTGAATGATATCCAGAAGCTGACCACAGCCATCTAACTACATTGTCCTTAATCTGCTTCTTCATATCAGGGAGAAGATCTTCAACTAAGATTGAAATCAGAAGATTCCTATATTCTAGATTTAGAGCTATGTTTCTTTAGAATGGTTTGATAAATCCTTCCACAATGGCTTCAGAATGTTTTTCTTTTCCTCTGTGTACAGATTTTCATTTTAGCTCTGGGGAGAAGGCCTAAAAAAAAGTTCCTATCAGGCTCTGATATCAGCTTCCAATTTGGCCAACTTCTGATTATAGAGCTACTTAAAAAAATCCTTTCAAATATCTTGCTAGGTGTGAGCCAGGACCAACAGTAAATAATTCCTGACAGTATTGAACAACCCCATGGACACAAGAAGCATCCCCCAAAAAAGTACAAAAGATACTACCTTCCCAGTGAAGCCGGTGGAGCGAGGTTCTTGTCTCACAGAGTCTAAGAATGAATCTCATAGACAAAGGAGAGTGAACAAAGCGATAGAGTTTTATTAAGCAAGGATACAGAAAAACCTCTCAGGAGTTAGAGGGGTCCCAACCGCATTGCCAATGAGGGCTTTTCATCTCTGGCCTTTTATTAGGACTTTAGCAGGAAACTTGCCAGTGGTTAGGTCAGTGGCCTGGAGCTAGACATGACGCTTATACCTTGTGTGTGAGTTTTTGTCTCTGTGACATCTATGATCTACAGATATGTTTTGCTAGGTCTGGTTAATCTCTATAGTGAACTTTTCCTTTGAGGCCTGGTTAGTTTCTGTGTTTTTTTTTTTTTTATTTTTTGGGGTTACAGTGTAGTTAGTAGAAAAACATTTTAACCCTAGTAAGTGGGATAGGGTGGTCTAAATTTTCCTATCTTTGTTCTGTCTCAAGGTCTGTGTATCTGAAATACCCTCAGAGCCTAGTTGGGGCCCCTCTTCTTTCCCTACCTAAAGTCCCATCCTTTCCCTATTTACCAAGATCCAGAGCCACTCCCAAAGATAACCAAAAGAAATACTTAAACAATTCCCGTGGAGAGCTGGCAACACTTGGGAGGACCCAAGCTGAAATTGTAGTACAAGTCACATCTCTATCTAGCCGTATTTTGGGCTGTCCCTCCCCCAACCTCATGCTTGCCAAACCAAGATCCTAGGACACAAAATTAGACAAACAAGGCAGTAGCTGTTCCTGGGTAAGAAAGGATCGATAATCATTATCTTTTCCTGCCAATCTGAATTTGGAAAGGAACAGACGTGAAATTTTACCTTCTCTCTACCAGGTCCACAGGTGGAAATCTGGGAGAGCTGAGTTTGTTACTTATTCTTACCCTTTGTAGGCTTCTGCCAGTTTTCCTAGAATGCCATCTGCAGGTTCCAGAGAGAATGGGGTGTCCCAGTGAGTCCTTGTCTTGGTCACCAGAAACGATAGAGAAGGAAAAAATAATTTTCCCTCTATCCTTTATAGTGAGTGCTTGGCTGAGACCCCTTTCTATCTACGGCACCTCTTAAGTGGAAAAGCTTATTTGAGATGGTTAAATGTTCTCCACTGTGCCCGCTGTAATTCAAGATTACCTTTGGTAGGGGCGCCTGGGTGGCTCAGATGGTTAAGCGTCTGCCTTCGGCTCAGGTCATGATCCCAGCGTCCTGGGATCAAGTCCCGCATCGGGCTCCCTGCTCCTTGGGAGCCTGCTTCTCCCTCTGCGTCTCTCTCTCTCTCTCTCTCATGAATAAATAAAATCTTAAAAAAAAAAAGATTACCTTTGGTAAGATGACCTAGTGGTTTAACCTTAAAACAAAATTTTATTCACCTGTGCCCTCATGCTCGCCCCAGATCTGCTTAACTCAGACCCAGTACAGCTCCAGTCCCAGTCCGGTTTTTAAGTCAGACCTGAGATCCGTGGGGTTGCTAAGTTGGACCTGGTCCACTCTGTCTGATTTTCGGAACACGTGGCATGAGTAGGGGTAGGGGGAAGAAATACACGAATGAACTCCGAAAGCTCATAGCACAGAAGCTGCAGACCTAGGATCCAAGAGAGACGTTCTTACCACCCCTGCAGCGGCCAGAAGCAGCGAGAAAACAGCGAGCTCAAGGGCTGAACAAGTAGCTATGCTGGGTTGCTCACTGCTTCCTGGGGACTGTTGGGGGTCTCCTTTGGTTCCGTGTTCTGACATCAGAACTGTTGAAAGAGAAACTGAGGCGCATTAAAAATTTGAAGAGTTTGAGTAAAAATCAACTTAAATTGGGCAGCGCCATAGCGGAAGTTGGTAGGAGCACTCTACCAGCGGGAGCTCAGGGAATAGAGAAAAGGCAGAAGCAAAGTAAGGAAATTATTGAATGGCGACAGCGTAAAGCCTAATCGGCTGTTGGTGACTGGTTGTCCTTAGCATTTTGATTTTGTAACCTTGAGGCATTTATAGGCTTAGAGTTTGGTTTGCTTGTGTCAGTCTCCACAGCACCAGAGCCAAGCCAGTCTTATGTGCTCCTTATGTAACTGATTTAGTACTGATCATCTTCCATAGATGCACTGGTTTTGATTTGGAAGTCATTTTTGTAAGCTGAGCGGAAGATAAAATGTCTAGAGCACTGAAGCTGTCTGTTCATGATGAAGCAGCATGTTTTTGAAAGTCCATAAAGCATATGATACCAACATTTGTCTTCTAGGGAAATTATAAAAGATTTTGAAAACTCATTGTCCTTGGTATTGGCAAGTGTGTGGTGTTGGGGGGGGTCACCAATCACTGAGAGTGGATAGTGCTGAGGATCTTAAGAGGCTTATAAGGTATGACCCTCTTCTTACACATTTAACTTTTTATGCTAAGAATTATCACTGAACAGAAAGATACATTTGGAAGGATGTTACTTAATGAAACATTTAAAATAATGGCCATTTATTTTTTTTTTTTTTTAAGATTTTATTTATTTGACAGAGAGAGACACAGCGAGAGAGGGAACACAAGCAGGGGGAGTGGGAGAGGGAGAAGCAGGCTTCCCGTGGAGCAGGGAGCCTGATGTGGGGCTCGATCCCAGGACCCTGGGATCATGACCTGAGCCGAAGGCAGACGCTTAACGACTGAGCCACCCAGGCACCCCTAAAATAAGGGCCATTTAAAAACAATTGTCTACCAATAACAGTTTAATGACATTCAAATGTTGAAATACTTTGCAGCCCCGAAAAAGTAATCTTTTTAAAGAACATGGAAGAATACCAGAATATTGTATTTTTAAAAAGTATATATAGCCTGATCCTAGTATACTTATTTTTTAAATGTACCAAAGAACATTAAGAAAAAGGTGTGAGGGACATATGAGGAAATGTTAATAGTGGCTATTTCTGGGGAAAGAGACAGCAGATCATTTGTATTTTCTTATTTTTTTTTTTTCTGTATTTTTCTAACTTCCTACCATAAATTTGTTACTTTTGTAATTAGAAAGTAAATAAGGAAGAAAACAACTGAGGAGATATTAGAATGTGATACTCCATCTCCAGATGGAGATGCTTGTCTTGGATGTTAGGCCATCTCATTCTTACCAAAAATGTGAAGATCTTCTTGTTTATGAGGATTTAATATCCTCCAGCAGAAGATGGTGCTGTTTATATCAAGTATTACGGGCAGCCAACATGAAGGGGAAAAAATATCCTCAGAAAACAAAAGATACTATATTTTTTTCCCCTACTACCTAGATCACCTTTTTAGATTCTGTTGATGAAACATTTCTCATTTCATGTAATGATTAATTTTTAAAAATTACTAAATGTTTTTGGCCTTCCTTTTAGGCAAGTACAGTGTGTTAAATAATATGTGGTAAAAAGAAGTTTATGAGTCTTGTTTTCTAAAGGCTTCAGTTACTTTGGAAGAACAAGTTGGTTCTTTAAAAATAAATGAAATAAGTGATACAAAATTCAGAGGGAAGAGTTATCATTGTAGTTATCATTGTGGGCAGAACACATAAGAGAAAGCATCAGAGAATGGATGGCACAGAATGAGCCGTGAATAATGGCTGGGGATTTGATAAACACGCTGCAGAATAATAACAAGGACTGCTTATTGAGGGCCTATTACATACCAACTACTGTGCTAGACTTTCACTGTAGCCACTTCAAAACATTTACCACAGTTATCCAGGAGCTGATACCATCTCATTTTACAGATGAAGACTCAGAGATACTCAACAACCTTCCCAAGGTTAAATAGCTAATGAGTAACAGCAGAAAGGATTCAAATACCACCCTCTTCCTGCCCCTCCTCCCTCTCCTCCCCCTCCTCTACCTCCTCCTCATTGAGTCCTAATGCCAGGCATATGTTTTTCGGTTGTCACCTCTCAAAATGTTGGTTTCTTCTGCAGAAATGTTGTTAAAGTGGCTTGCCCAGGGATGCAGAGTATCTGGTGGTGCTGGGAACAAGGTGTGTTTGACTCAGAGCTGAGGTTTGATTAGTGATGGCTCTTAGATGTGACAGCTCTATGAGCTTGAGCAAGTTACTGAACTTTTTAAGGCTACTGGATCCCATGTGCAAAAGTGCTTTCTTCATGGGGTATTAGGAAGAGTCAATTCGTTATTATGTGTAAAAGTGCTTAAAACAGGGATATAGAAACTACTTGATTACTACTTTCTTAAGTGATTATTATTAGCAGCGGCAACAGTAACAACATCATCATCATTATTAATGTTATTACTGTAGCTCTGTTACCAAAAAAAGGAAATGACTATCACCAGTGGTACAGGAGGACATTTCAGTAGCTAGTAGTTAAGTATCTGCCTTCAGCTCAGGTCATGATCCCAGGGTCCTGGGATTGAGTCCCGCATTGGGCTCCCTGCTCAGCGGGAAGCCTGCTTCTCCCTTTCCCTCTGCCTGCCACTCCCCCTGCTTGTGCTCTCTCTCTCTGACAAATAAATAAAATTTAAAAAAAGAAGAAAAAGAAGAGCATCTCGCTTTATGTCTATGCTGACCTTAACCACTCTCTCACACTTGCAGATTTCTCTGTTGTAGGAAAAAGATATCAGACTCAGATTCAGCTTTCATTAGCCGCTGGTATCTGGTCTGAAATTAGGAACATTTTAAACATTACATTTGTTTATACAGCTACCTTCTAATCATAGCCAATACCATGTTTTTTTTTTATATTTGAAGTTTTTATAATTGACTTTTAAAATAGTGTGCTAAAGAAACAGTTCATTAAAGTAAATAAAAATACTAAGGAATAATGACAGTGGTGTGAGATGGTGGCCATTGGGAAGAAATGGGGTTGGAAAATACCACACTATAGGAAGCTGGCAAACAAAGGGAGTGAGCACCCTCCGGGGGGAACCACTGCCATCAGAATAGAGGGTTTACATGGAGAATGAGTGGGGTAGAAGGTTGGTAAAGCTCTCATTTCCCTCCAGAGTGCTGAAAACATGGGTCCCTGAGGCAGCACGGGTGTGTAGGCTCTCACTGGGGAGTCTCATCTCTAAACCACAGCACTCAGGTGAGACCTACATAGTGGCCACTTCTCTTTGTGACTTAAACTCAAGAAATCTTTTTGGTATAGCCCATTTTATTCAGGCTTTCCACATTAGGAATCACAGCTCCTGGAGGGCAGCAGCTGTGTCTGAGTTCCTTTCACGTAAATCCTCAGTGCCTAACCAACTGCTCGGGACACAATAGGTGCCCAAAAAGTATTTTTTCTGAGTGAATGAGTAAATTCTATCCATTGAGCGTCTTTTACCAAGTTCATTTTACATTTGTGTGACTATATCTAGGGACTTTGATGGGATTGACATAGAGAGAAAAAGTGAATTAATTCAAAATGTAATAGCTATTTGACCTTCACTAAGTTCAGCAGTGTCACTGTAGAAGTGTTTTGGAGACCCGCCACTGGCAGATGAAACATCAGTAGCACAAATTGAGATATTAAATCGATTCAAGAGGCCCAAAGCACACGTAGTTGTCACTCCCAGCATGACGTATAAAGGGCTTGAGGAGAGGAAGTGTTACTGACCACTGAGTTTCCTTAAAGAACCAAATCAGTTTTAATCATCAGGAGTCTTCATGGATTAACAGCATTGGGGTGGAAAAACATGTCAATAGGGTAATGGAGAGCAAAGAGATTATGCTCCCGCGTAGTGACATTGCTATTTTAACCAACTCAGAGCGGGATGATTCATGAAACAATTTTGTACTGTACTGTGTGTGTGTGTGTGTGTGTGTGTGTGTGTGTGTTCGTGTTCCAAGTTAAGGTTGTCAAGGGAAATTCTTTCAGGAAAGTTACCTCGGGGCTCTAGTCTATCCCTCTAGAGCTTCCTCTTTCTATAAATCACATACTAAGGTTCATCAATTTAGAAAATGACATGTGAAATTAGCCATTTATAGGATAATTTTGCTTTTGGTGTGCTTCCTAATTCAGGTATAAGAAATAGTAGTGACTTTTGGTAGGGGGTGAGGAAGGTTACAGATATTTTGTAATAAAAGATGCCACATCACACTTCACCAAATTCTTTGTACAGTGGTAAGTTCCAACTGCCACTATTAACTTTGTCAAACAAAACCCGTCTGCCTATACTGAATGTTTTGAAGGTGTATCTGCATGACATCCAGGATTTTGCCTCTCACTATGCATAGGCTCTGAGTTGTGGGATTCCTTCAGAGAGCCATTTTAACTCTTTATGGATACAAAACAGACTGAGATGGTTCTCAAAATGTAAATATATTTTAGACCAAATGTTGAAATTCAATGACATCAACAATAATAATAATAAAATCTGGAACTTAATAATAGCTAACATATAGAGACCACATAATATCATGGGCCAGCTCTGATAAGGACTAAATGTACATCTCATTTGATTCACACAACACTTGATGGGACATTCCAGACTCAAAACTTCTGTACTCCCTAAAGCTCCCCTTGATCAATGAGACTTACCTAAATTTTTTCTCAGCTTCTGTCTCCTGACTAAGCTGGACCCAGCATTGAAATAACACTTATTTTACAGTGTAGTTCAAGGTAGCATTATATTTAATACAAAACAGAAAGACCCGAATTTGTGTCACTCTCAGAACCCAGACTGATATTATGTATTGTGTATAGTAACTTTCTGAATAAGTGATACCCACTCAATGAATGTCTTGATCAGACATTCTAGGGGGGAAAAAAAAGTATTGCACATACATTTTTATTGTATGAGGCTCTTAGTCACAACATCACCTACAACTTCTTTAACATAATGGTCCTAGTAAATAATTTGCCTGGCTCAAATACAGTAGAATTATTTATTATAAAATTTATCAATTCCAGATCATGAACTCCAAATTGTTCTTTTGTATCCTTGAAGGAGACCTTAAGTGATAAAGAAATTCCCCTGACCTTGGAGTGACTCCAAGAGACAATTTAAAGGCAAGGCACAGCAGCATGCAAGAAAAGCTCAACATAAATTTGAATACACTCCGAAGAGGGGGTCATTGTTGTCACCATGGTGATTTTATTCTTTCCTGGACTGAGCTCAGAAGGAAAGGGGAGGAGTTTTCAAAGGAAAGATGCTGACATAGGTGAATCAATAATCTAGACACAATATCGAGCTGTTAGTAGAAATTTGGTGCTTGGTTTGAAGTTTTGAGTCCATGTTTGGGATCAGATACTCAATTAAGATATTTGACTATTAGGTTGCCTGAGAAAGCACCATTCTATCGTTAAAATATTTGTAAGTAATTAGAAAGTTACCTTATTATCAATACTTGGCTTAAAAGCATTATACTCACACTGGTCTTTCTTCAACAAACATTTGGAATGTGTATTATTCCTATGCAATGCGCTAAGTGCGTTACATCCATTATTTCACTTAACACAAAATATATGAGGTAGAGACTATAATTATTCCCATATTAAAGATGCAGAAGTTAAGGCAAATGAAACATAGAAAATTTCTTTTGACTTTTGGTTTGGGTCTGATTTTGATCTTTTTTTTTTTTTCCCCAATGACGTATCCTTAGAAAAACTCAGGTTAAAAATTCCCATCCTCATGGAGCTTGCATTCTAGTGGTTTGCCTAGGTCACACAGCTAGTAAGTAGGCCATGTGAGAGTCAAACCCAGGTGGAAATTCATAAACCCTACCGTAAAAACTAGAATCTGCCTATCAAAGCGTATGTAGGTACGATATGATGTTAGAAGCTCTGTTTAAGAATGGCCAAACCTACAGGTCAAATTTTTGAATGATACAGGTAGGAAGACCACTGGCATGAGTCTGGAGTGCTCACAGCTATCATTAGTTGTGTGCCCTATTATGAGAATTTCAAGAATTAACTACCAAGAAGGTAACTTCTTCCCATATAACCCAGAAGCCTATCTGGACTTATGGCAATTTCTGTGAGCCACAAGTGGAGCATGATTCTGTTCTAGTTAGGAAGGGCCTTCTCTTAAACTGAGCATATGAAGCAGAAATTTATCACAACCAACCCTGGCTGCCATTGTGGTGACAGATGTCACAGCTAGACCTCCCTCAAACAATCCTGGAATGACTCTCTGGAATTCTGCATGTGCCAACAGTCATTTTCAAACACAACAGTTTTTTGCTTATGCTTTCTCTCTTGCTTTCCATGTGACCTTCATCACCTAATTCTTTCCTCAGTTACTCTGAATTCTGACTTTCGAAATTGTGGTTTTTCTTTTAGAGAAAAATACTGAGACTACGGCAAAATGATTATCTTGGTGATGTTTATCAGCATGTGGGCACACTGACCATCTTGCTCATGGCCCAGAGGTCCTACAATTGTTCACCTCTTAACCAAAAAACAAACAAACAGAAAAAAAAATCCAAAACCTTCCTTTGTTTCCTTTTCAAATACTTTGGAGAATTCCTAGCCAGTATCTTCATTTCCCTGAAGGAAATGCATGGAAGCCAGCTGCTAAGGGCTGGTGTTTGCACGCACCTGTTTGTTTATTTTTTAAAAGGTAATTGGGAATATGCCTAGAACCATGAGTCTGTTTCTGTAGTGCACTCTAAGCAGATGTAGGCACACAGAAGACAATCACAGCCTTGAGTTGTGCATTTATTGCACACATAGTTCTCTAGTTGGCATTTTGCAAAGATATAATGATCAGAAATGCCTGGAACACAAACTTTAAATGGGGAGATGAGGTACTAAAAAGTAACTGAAAACATTAATGAAAAGAACAATGTAACCGTAACTCCTTATCATGGATTCCAACACTCTTTATCATTGGCTTTTAATATTGGCTGCACTTCAGTATCATCTCGGAAACTTGGAACCCCCCCCCAACACACACACACACACAGCCTGGAATCTACCATTAGTGATTGTGATTTAATGGGTTGGGGACATGGCCCACACATCCACATTTTGCAAAAGCTATGCAGGTGGGCGTTATGGAATTGGGCCTGGAACCATCTCGATGCCTACCTCTCCCACCTCATCTCTGGTCATCTGCCCCTATACTCATGCACTGTGGTCAACTGTCCTGCTTTGTGTTTGAGCATACAAAGCCGTTTCCTTCTTTAGAAACTTGTTCTATCTTCTCCCTTCTACAGAAATGCTCATTACCTAGATCTTTGCATGGCTACTCCATTTGTGCCATTTGGCTCTCAGCTCATGTGCCATCTTATTGGAATCTATACGAGCAGGACCTTCTGGACCTGTGCAGTCCCAAATGAGGGTGGCCATAAATAGGGCACCATCTTTCCTATCAGTCCTCTCTCCAAGTCCTCTCGAATCAACTGGTTTTATTTTTTTCCTTTTCTAAGTTACTAACTAAAGCCAATTTGTTTACTCATACCAGTTGTATCACTAAAAGATAGGGACCGAGAGAGCAGGGACTTTCTCTAACATGTTCAGTATTATATTTCTGGTACTTAGAATAGTACCTTGCACCCAGTAAACATTTGTTAAATGAATGGTCTGTGTGTGATATATGAAGCTGAGAATCTCTGCCATCAGTCAATAATATGAGGTAGTTGAAGTTCATCAGGAAATCTTAATAGCTGAGGTAGGGTTCTAAGTAGATTTTAAATAAAGAAAGAGTGGTCTTGGTAAGATGTTGGAAGGATGTTCTGTTAGGGAAGCGGTATCTCTTAAGAGCCAAACCAAGTCACCTCAGAATGGAGCAAGCTCCTTAGCTTGGCTAGGATGAACAAGTTATGATTAAAATTAACCCAATCTCATGATATGATGAAATCATCCAAAGTGAACACAGTCTTTGGAAATAGACCACAATTGGTTTCTAATGCAAATATTTCTAAATAATATGATCATAACTGTCATGGAGAGCATACACTGTCCCCAGTTCTCATGAAAGGTTGGAGAGCTGTATTTGATCTTTAATTAATATGCTCAGAAAAGTGAGAAGCAGCTAATAATAATGATGATAATAGCAGATAACAACTGCCTTTGATGGAGTGCTTCTCGGTGCTGGGCACTGGACCACGTACTTACATCTGTTGTATCATGTTAGCCCTCGAAGCAGACTTAGGAGGTGATTAATATCCAGTTTACCACGAACAAAAGTGAGACTTAGGAAAGCCAAGAAATTGACTGAAGTCCCATCCCATGTATGTGGTTGAAATGTGATTTGAGGGGCGCCTGGGTGGCTCAGTCAGTTAAGCGTCTGCCTTCGGCTCAGGTCATGATCCCAGGGTCCTGGGATCGAGCCCCGCGTCGGGCTCCCTGCTCAGCAGGGAGCCTGCTTCTCCTTCTCCTCCCTGCTTGTGCTATTGCTCTTTCTCTCTCCGTCAAGAAATAAATAAAATCTTTAAAAAAAAATGTGATTTGAGCCCAGAATTTTGGACCCACAAGCTGCTATATTCACCCAAAATGCCACACTGCTCCATTTGGACCCAGTTTCATCCAGTGTGACTCTGATGATGGTCTGTCTTCCATACTAATTGCATCTAAGTTAGAATTTTAATAAAAAGTGCAGAAAGTCTTCACATTACAAATTCTTGTAAACTTTTTTAAGTGCACCATTTGGAGCTCAAACTATGCATTCACAAAGGAAAACTGTTAGGAGTAGTGCTTAGATCACCAGGCCATAGAGGCCAAGTGTTGTATAACTTGAAACATTTTCTTAAATAGGAAAAAGAAAGTACTTTTATCTTGTATGTTGTTCTATGTATTACAGGTGATTTTGAAATTATGGCAATAGCATATAACATTTAAAAATAGATAGTTTGCCTCTGTTTTAATATACTATGCTGATATTTAAGCAAAATATTACTAACCGAAAAGGCCCAAGAAGTCCTTATTCAATTTTTGGTTTATACTTAAGCTGAATACGGATTCCTGGTTAATGATTTAATTAGAGCAAGTAAAAAAGATGTTTGGGTGATTTTGGATAGATGCCAAAGTAGATTAGGGGCTCTTTCAAAGAATTTAGGTGGATTGCAATTGTTTTTATGACATGTGATTTCCTTTCAAATTGGATTAGTTTTTCTTTTCACGTGAAGGTATCATTCCTCTTAAAGCATGATGATAGAACAAGTAGGATGGTGGGAGAGTTTGAACAGGATGTGCGTGTCCAAGATATATGAAAATGGGAGAGCATCAGGTGTATTGTCAAGCATGAGGCATTAAAGATGGAGGAGGAGGGGTGAGCATGGAGAGAGACTGTAAAGAAGAAGTTTGGCCCAATTGCCAAGCTGTCTTGGCTTGGATCACTTGTTTTCCAGAGTCTGGACTACTGGCCAAGGGGCTGCAGGTGAGACTGGAACTAGGTGAGGAGAGGGCATGAGCTGTCCCAGCTCTGCAAGCAAGGCTTGTCTGCAAGGTCCCAGTGTTTCTAACCAGCGGGAGGGCCTGCTTTCTCTTTAGTTGTAGAGGATTGACAGATCGTATAAAAAGGCAATTCCTGTTGAATTCAGGTACCAGTACAAAGAAAGTACCAGTTTCTGATAATCAGCCTCAATTGATATTGAGTGCACAGGTGGGTCTATTTTTCTTTTCTTTTTTTAATGATTTATTACTGTCAGAGAAGAACGATAATAAACCATTCTAATTTATTTCTTTTAAAAAGTAGAGCTACTGCTGGTTTGTTTTTAAAACAAATAGTTAATTCAAAACTAACAGAATTCTCCTTTTTAAAAAAAGATGGTAGTTGCTTATTTACTTCATTTCAAAGGTTTTTTTTTTTTTTTAATTCAGTCTCCCTAGCAACAGAGACATCTGTCTCTATTCTCTTAGTCATTAAAGCCAAAGAAAGTAGCTGCTTCAAAAATAATAAAGGCAATTTCTATGAATTGGGTAACTGTTAATTGTTGCCAAGAAATCTTCGTGAGATAATGAGGCATACAGCAATTGACAAAGATCTTTTCATTGATGTAGGAGCTTCCAGCTAGCCCATGGTGGTTAGCTAATATATACAGTACCATCGATGAGGTATTGTGTGATTCACTATGTAACACACAGAGAGAAGTGATCTTTACTCTTTCTGATTTCTTTCAGAAGTATGCCTTGCTGTGATTTTTCTGATTGCTTAGTAACTAATCATAACTTGGGATTCCAGGGAATATATTTGCCCATTACATTTCATGAAAGTAGAAAGGTTTGAAGCATTCACAATGGAGATCAATGCGACAAATAGTATAGTAGTCGGTGGTGGTGTTAAAACACAATATACTTTTTATTTGAGTTGTAGATTCTGCAAAACCATTTGAGTGAAAATACTTAAAATTGCACTCGATTCTAAAATGTATATTGGCATTTGTGCTAAAACTGTTTGCAGGCCCCTCATAATGAAACCCCAATCACCCTCTACAATAGCTTCACTAATAAACACAAAACAGTTTGTCAATGCTTTCTGCTTTCCCAGCAGCCAAGGAAGCAAATTATATTAAGTCAGTATTTTTTTATTATTGGCCCTATGTTTGGCACATGCCTGGCTGTATGTGAAACTACTGTTAAATGGGTAATAACAGAAGGAGAAACCAAGCATATAAAAACAGCTTTTTGTGATTTTTTTTTTTTTAATCAGGAAATATGCCTCCGATAACCAGATGTGGAATAGCTCATTGAGTTATTGGCCCCATAAACCTATTTTAGTGGGAGGTGGGGGGAGGGAGGATTACAAATGGGAAATGTAAAAAATGCTGAATCTTGTCTCAAAATTAGGATGTTTATAAAATTTACATATGCACGGATAACTATAAAAAATAATGGATATTAAACGCCTATCAATTTAGTAGAAACTTGGATCAGAATTTTGCTTCTCTTGGAGCATGTTGTCATATACTTATAATACCGATAAGAAACAGAGGAACTAAAACATGTTTTTAACCTCACAATGACATTTGTTTCATGTCAAACTGTAGGTATATATAGTTTGGTGCATTATACAAGTAATTAAGGCATCACTGGTTGGAAATTGGGTAAGATCTTGGAATAAAAATGTAGACATAGTTAAGCAAATCTTTTTAGTTTAGGGCTATTTTTATCATTTGTGAAGTATTTTCTTTAAAAATCCTCTAAATACAGATATTTCTAGTAAATGCTTATGAATATAAATGAATAAAAGACATTATCTTTTATAAATTACAGTATTTATCTGCATAATTTTGCACTGTTAAGGTGACAAACTGTTAATTTCCTTTCAAAATGCCTTTAATATAATGAAAGTAGAAAGAATTTTTCTAACAACCAAGTAGAAATAGACTTGACTAGCTGTTGGTGACTTTTTGTCAAAAGTTTAAAAAATTCAGTGTAAAGGAAATCTTGGCACTTGGTGTAGCATTTATCACATACTCTGGAGGATCTCAAAGTTACAGTACTGGCTTTGTTGATCAAGTTGTACCATATTGTCTATCAGCATGTCACTTAACAGCAGGTGGAGGCCCTGAAATGAATATTTGCCTCACACAATGGCCATATATAGGATTTATCTCTTTCTCCAGTTGAGAGATTAGGAAACTGTGGCCTGTGGACCAAATTTGACCCACTGTCTGTTTTTAAACAGTCTATGAACTAAGAATTATTTTTACATTTTTCAAAGATTGGGGAAAAAAAAGAAGAAAAACATTTTATAAAATGTGAAAATTAGAGAATTAACATTTCAGTTTCCAGAAATGCAGTTTTATTGGAACTCAGCACACCCCTCGGGTTACATATGGTATGTGGCTGCTTTAATGTTGCAGCAGCAGAGGTGAGTAGTCAGGTAGAAATGATTGGGGCTATTGGGGCGCCTGGGTGGCTCAGTCAGTTAGGCGTCTGACTCTTGGTTTCAGCATAGGTCCTGATCTCAGGGTCCTGGGATCGAGCCCCCTTTTGAACCCCTCACTGACTGAGCCCTCCTGCCCCTCACCCGTTGAGCATCCCCATTCTGTCTCCCTGCTCCTTGAGCCCCACTCAGGTTCTGTGCTTACTGGGGTGTCTGAGGATTTCTTCTTCTCCCTCTGCCCCTCCCCCCCTCAAATAAATAAATAAATCTTAAAAAAATAAAAGGAAATGATTGGGGTTACAAAGCCTAAAATAGTGACTTTGTGGCCCTATTGAGAAATTTGCTGACATCTGCTCTAGGTTTAGGTTATAGTATCTGACTGAATCTAACAAAATATGACTAATATAACATATTCTAATAGCTAATACATGCAGCTAACATTTCATGAGAACCTTGTTGCACCAGGGAGTGTGCTAAATATTTTGTGTGCCTCTTCCCCTGGAATTTGTATGACAGCTCTGTGAGGTAGACACTGCAGTTATTCCCATGCAATAGATGAGAAAACAAACTTAGAGGAAAGGCTTGCGCAAAGCCATACAAATAAGATGTCATGGAGCTAGGATTTGGAACTAGGTTTGTCTGAGGGCAAAAAGCCGTATTTTAACAAGGACACTGTAGTCATTCCTAAAATTAGGAGCCCTTACAGATCATGCCAAAAAGACAAGCACTTCATTAAAAAAAACAAACAAACAAACAAAGAGAATGAGCAGACATTTCCTCAGTGAAGAAATACAATTGCCTTCTTTCCTACATAACTGTTAATTTAGGAGGGAAGGTGAAAGAAATTCCTGAAGCCCTATTTGGTTTTCAGACTTGAAACCTGAGATTTGGATTTCTTTTCCGCTCAAACTATGGTTAATAATTTGGCAGGGTCTCCAGAATTTCTGAAACATAACCTTCAGGTCACCACCCTGGCATTTCCACTGACTGGAGATTAATTGTGTAAGGTAGCAAGGATGGGAGAGCTGGGTTACTCTAGCGGACTCTTCTATGAAAGAGAATTCACTGGGAAAAACAAAGTTGTTATGACAAGGAAAAAGAGTGGTCCACAGTGGTTCATAGTAGGACATGATTCTGTGGTGTTGGGAAAGTCACTTAACCCAGATTCACTTTTATAACCTAGGGTTCCATGGAAGCAAGTGCTCATGGGACAGTTCTAAAGGTTGTAGGCCACTCCTTTACTTATCCCCCTTTTCTGGTCCTGTGCTTTGTGCCAGATTGTCTTTGTATGAACTAGGATTCTAATTTATAAGCAACCTAAACAGAAAAGGAACATATTGGAAGAATGTGAGGTAGTTTCTAGAATCATCAGGAAGCCAGAAAAATAAGGTTGATAAAGGAGGTAAGAACAGAAGATTTGGCAACAAGAGCCATAAGGTTGGCCTGACCAACCTTATGGGCTGATTGGGACAGTGTCACTAGTATTAATGTTGCCAAATGCTGCCACCTTGATCAACTTTTGACCTCTTCCTACACCTTTGTGTCTTTTGTAAAAATTCATAGTCATGGATGGTAATAGTGAATTGTCCAAGTTGTTGACTAAGTGCCTTATCTTACTAGCCAGGTGTAAGAAGGAAGGACCATGTGGACTCCTTCCACTTCCAGAGTAGGAGGAAAAGGGTTTGGATACCATGTAGACAAAATGGAAGTGAATTTATCACTATATTTGGTGAGAGTCTGGAATGAAAAGATAATTTTCCTGGTCCTTGCTTATAGGAGAGATTGATGCATAGTCATCAAAGTGTTGTATCTCTGGGCAGTGTTTCTTGGAAAGTGCAATCAAGGGATTGCTCACTGACCCTGTGGATGATAAGAAATGCCTTCTGACATCTTTATAAGAGTAGGGAATGGTGAGGCCTCAGCTGAGTTTCATAGGGTAAATAATATACAGGTGAAAGAGAGGAGGTAATAATGCATTGCCGCAGGCTATTGGCAAATATCAGTGTTTACAAAAATTAAAATGCTGCTAATTTGATGGCATATTTAAAGTTTTAAAAAATCATTCCAATGGAGACTTCCTAGTTTATCTTTATATATTATGGCTTTATTGAGGTATAATAAATTGGACCTATTGAAAGGGCATAATTTGATGAGTTCTAACGAATATGTATACTCCTATGAAACCATCACTATAAGCAATTCCGTTACCTTCAAACTTTCCTTGTGCCCCTTTGTAATCCATCCCTACCTCTACCCTCATTCACAGGAAACCACTGTTCTGCTTTCTGTCACTGTATATATATATGTTTGCACTTTCTAGAATTTCATATGAATGGAATCATTCATTATATACTATTTTGGGGGATGTGTGATCTGGCTTCTTTCACTTGTGTGAGGAGATTGGCTCATGATGTTGTGTGAATCGATAATTCATAGTTTTTCATTGCTCTTAACAATGCTCACAGAAGAAATGAAACAGGAAGCTACATCGCTGGTCACTATCCAAAATCTAATGCTAATTTTTTTCAACATGTTTATACAGTCCACTGAGAGTGAATCACAAAACTCCTCCAAAACTGATCATCTGAAATGGTTTGATTAAGCATTATGCTACTTGTGTGGGTCACCTGGAAGGAACCTGAGTGAATTCACTGCAGGTTGAGTTTCTTATCCTTTTAAGTCAGGAAGCCAAAGCTAATCCGCAGGTGGGGAAAGTCCTTGTAAACCTCAGCAGCTATGATTTAAAATTAGCTAAATCAGTGCATTTCTTAGGGGCAAATGAATTTCCTTACAAAATGAAATATTCTTGGAATTTATTGGAGAAGGTGTGTTAAATCTAAATTTAAACACTTATAAGTTCAGCAAGCATTTCATGGGCTTCTAATATGTGCCAGGCATTGGGTTTGGTAACAGAGATATAGAGATGACAAATAGATGGCCCCTGACCTGGAGAGACTTCTAGTGTAATGAGGGTACATGGTTAGAAAAGGTGTATTTATTAATTCACAAACAACATTTTGTTGAGCATCTATTATATGCCAAGTCCTGAGTTCCACTCTGAAAACGGCCACCTCCCTTTAGTCACAGAGCTTGCTTTGTAGTGTAAGAGAAAACTCAGCTCATAAATGAGCAGGATTCATCTAGATTGTAGAAATTGTATGATGGAAATAAACAGGGTGACATTTTTCTAGAAAGAAATCATTAACTATTTTGCTGCAGAGCAGGGGAGTCAGGGCAAGAACGTTCCAGAAAGCATGGAGAATTGCAAGCACAGAGATTGAAATGGGCAAGGCTTTCCTGGTGAACAGGACCCAGAGGAGGAGGATTGGGCTGGGAAGAATGAATGGGTGAAGGGTGACTTGAGGTGAAAAAGTTAGGCAGGGGGAGATCCTGTAGGGATTTAGCAGCTATGACCAAGATTTGGGTTGTTGTTTTTATTTTATTGAGGGGACTAGGGAGCCCCTGGAGGAATTTAAAGGAGAGTACCTTACTCCCCCCCCATCTTTTAACTGTTATTTCACAAATGACTTCAAGGTAATGCAATAAAATCAATTAAATTTAAACAATAAAATTAATAGATCTTATGTGTTCAGTTTGAATTTTGACAGTTGTACACAATTTACTCCATAACCACCATCGAAACCAAGATATAAGACATTTCAATTCGAGGGAAGTTCCCTTGTTGCCTTTTATGATTTGCTTTTAAAAAGATCAACATTGAGAACTTTGGTATGGGGTTCATTCACCTCCATAATGTCACCTGACTAGCATTCTCACTTTCCTCTCCACGATCATGCTTTTCAAGGGTCACCATTCTTCTTCTTCTTTCTTTCTTTTTTTTTTTTTCTTTTCTTTTTTCCTGGACCCAGTGGGCCACAGGCCTTTGGCTCTGATCACTCTCTTTCATTTATTCTTAGGTACTTTATTTTCAGGGTCACTTCCTAGTGAGATTTTAGTCTCTACCTGACCAAACTCTATAAGCCTTACCAGCCTCTGCTCAAACCCTACCTTTTCATAAAGCCTGAAGCCTATCATTAATCCATTTCAGACTGGTCTGTGTTCTCTGAACATGATCATGTTTCTCAGCTATTCCATATTGAGTTTTTTATTTATCCTACCTAGGGGAGGAGTAAAGAGAAAGGCATGGCTACAATGAGAATGAATATAGTAAATAATTTAGAGAAAATAATCATGATAATAATATAGAGAGGAAAAGCAGGTAAATTCTATCTCAGTGCAGCCTTAAAGGGAGAGTCTTATGCAACATGTGTAGACCTGGCCCAAACACATTGCAGTCTTAGTTTCACAAAACTGCTAAAACTGTTTGGGTTTTTTTTTTTTCCTTTATCTTGCACTGTGAGTCGTTTTTGTCCGCAATCTAGTCAGCCAGTCATGAAGGCTTACACACTCCAGAGAACGCTGGATGCCTTTCTGCCGGGTTCAGACTTCACTGTCTGCTGCCTTGTCATCCATCTAAATGCTAACTAATGCCTTTCTTCTAGAAAGTCAAACGCTCAAGGCATTGGCTTGTCAATGGTGAGTGTTTGCCTGTGCTAGTCCCGTGGTCTGCTGAGGTAATGGATCAGCAGGATTTACTTATTTTAAAAATGATTTGATCTAGTATGTCTGTGTGGGTTGATGTGTTAAAACTTCAGGATGCTATTTACAAAGAATTGCAGAGAAACCAAGGGCAAATGGGGCCTTGGCCAAGATTCTCCTCTTTATTGATGCTGCCATCACAAATATTTAATTGGCATCAAGGTAAATATTCAAAGGTTAATGTAGCATGCTGTTAATGGATAATGAAGGTGTGCAATCCTTACTTTGCTTACTGCCTCACTTTGCTCTTGGAATGTAATTATCAGTGTAGGGATAGTTAGATGTGGAAGCAGTGTATCATCTTTTGGCATTCACCTACAAGTAGCGTGCATAAGAAATGGTGGTTATTATGATCCATTTTGTGTATTTTGATGCATTAGTCACAGTCCGTTGTTTGCATTTTTGTGTGTTTAAGATCCAACATCAGTGAATTAGATAGTGCTTTTTGGCAGCAAGACAACAATGCTGAAGATTTATACATTTACTTTAAAGTGGAGTTGAATTTATTTCTAATGCAATTCCCATCTTTTGCATTTCAGGGCACTTGGGGGGGAGATCTTTCTAAAAGTTCTTTTTCATGGCATGTATTTTTATTTTTCATGTTTCTCATATAACAAATTTAGAGAAGGGCCTAGCACATAATAAGTGCTCAATAAATGTAGCCCGTGACTACTCCAATTTTCTTGCTTTATTAAGTGATTCCTTTTTTTTGAGAGCCTTTATGCAAATGATTTGTAATTTTCATTGGTGTTATATTTGCAGTGACAACTTTTGATTGACATTACTTAGCATAAAAGTATCATGCCAAGATTTTCCCTCTATTTTTCCCTTTTAGAAAATTCTCTTAGTCTTAGAATTCTATTCCACGCAAATGAATTATGCTGAAATATATTTTATATGGTCATCATCTGGGAAATGAATACAGAGTTAACTTATGCTATTATTTCTGCACGAATGCATTATTTTTAAAACACTTAACAACAATCATGATAAATAACGTGTGGAAGTAGGACCATTTGATCTGATGAACCCTACAAAATCTAAGTGCAAGTCACACAAATGACACGTTGATAGAAGAGAATGGTTATGACCATACAATTCTCCTTCCTTTGCTTCTTGTTTTCCACTTACGTGTTGGTAATGAAGGAGAGCTGGTTTTGAATGGTCAGTCTTAGCTATGCCTCTTTAAACTTAATATTTATAAGAAAGCATTGAAATTTGAAGTCAGAGGTTGCACGTTTGGGCCATATACCCTGGTGGAACATCAGCTGAGGCTCCTGCTTCCATTGATTACTCCAGCCTTGCTCTCATCTCTCTCAGAGCTTGTCATCCCTGTTGTTTCTGCCTGTTTTCTTATTAAAGAAGAGATTAGCAGCTGTTAAATGCATATTAGAACCCAACTGAGACTTTATTTGAGATGAAAACAGAAAACTTGAAAACACACTGAGCAAAGGGGGGCCCCTGAAGGAGTGCATGGTCAGTTTTAGAAGCATTTTGTCTAAAATAGATTGTTTCTAAGACCCAGTTTTCATGCTTGGGGAGGTTTCTCTATCAATAGATATGAACCAAAGTGATGCAAATTAATTGAAAACAACACCGCCTTGGTAAGCATGACTTTTTTCATTCTGTATCAACTAAGCAAACTCACTGGTACGAATTCTCTAGCCGTGTCTACGTAGTCCCTCTGCATTAGCGTCCCCCTTGGGGGTGCTTGTCTAATACAGACCTCCAGGCCTGCACCAACCTGTGCAAGTAGGACCCCTGTGGTCAGGGCCCAGGGCCCAGGGCCCACAATCTGCTACCTGAAATGTTTTCTAAAATTTCTGTTGAGAGATTTCTTTGTCAAAAATATGTATCTTGTGACTTTATTAATATAAAACTGTTAAGAATGTGGGATGTAGAGCCCAACCAGCGGGTTTTGTACCCCCACTTGCTGAGTGTGTGACCTTGTTCCAGTGACCTGACCTGTCATTTTTTTCATCTATAAATGGGAGATGCAATAGGACCATCACTTAACAGTTGTTTGGGGGCTTGGGTGGGACAACCCCTGTGACCAGTTTGCACAGTGCTTGGCAAATATCAAGTGTGCTGTTCAATGTTAATTATAATCATTGCCATACTAGTTGAGGTGTTATTGTTTTATTGATAATAGTAAAAACAGTCACATGGCGGCTTACCTGTGACAGACTTGTGGGACACTAACAGACGCTTCATCTTTTTTTGAGGCATCAAAGTTTCAACCTTTGTAGCTCTCTCTCTAAAGGCACTTGGAAAATATCAAAATAAAAGCGAATGAGTTTTCTGCAGTGGGCATTTCCTTTCAGTGGCTCTCAGGAAAGACATTCTAGGATATACCTGTAGAAAGCTGCCTCAAGGGCAGGATGACCAGTGTGGAGTGAGCCCTGCTGTAGTGTTCATTGACCGAACCATCTGGCAGATCTCCCGCACTTCATCTTCCAATGCCTTCACCTTTGAGGATGGCTCTGGCCAAAACCTGTGAGCAGCCTTCCACCCCCTCACACCTGCAGACTGAAGGCTGTCCGGTTCTGGCGATTTAAAATGTGCCCTTCACCTTTCCCCCTACAAAGATGGCCTCATGCTTTCATTGTGTACGTTTTCAGCCAAGTTCCCACACACTGGGTTTTTGGCGATTAGAGGGCTTTAATTACAGCTATTAGACAGACAGTCTGAGCAAATGACAGTGTTTTTCCTCTGGTCATGTAGCAAACACTTGAAAGGGGGAAGGCACAGATGGAGATGGTGCGTGAATGATTCCTACCGTTCAGATGCCAGCGGCACCTGGGTGATGTGAGTTGGTGATGCTGTTTCTCTTCTGGTCCCAGGAGACCCGCTGTGCTCACGCAGAGCACACTGGCCACTGTGTTTCTGGTTAGCACAAGTTGGTTGTGACTGCCTCCAAAGACTCCCTTTTTCTCTATTGTTCTCCTTGCTGGTAGACCACTTTCATTTTCCTTGGGGCCATGTTTTGGAAGACGGTGAGGGTCCTCCAAATTGCTCTTGATAAATGCATTAAAGGCTCTGATCCTTGTGCTTTAATAGTTGAATATTTTCTCTTTTCTCCATGCAAATAAAACATCTTTCTTTCTTGCCCTTTCTTTTGCTTCTGCCACATCATTTTAACATACCTAAGACCTGAGAAGAAACTTCTCAATTTTTTTTTTTGGCAACAAAATAAGTTTTCCTTTAAAATTATAAAATGCTTCCCTTGTATATCTGTTATAAACAGCAATCCAGAGAATTAATTCAGACTATTTTCAGACCTATTTCAAACATTTTGATGACTCAGAATCTGAATCAGAGCAAATAGAACGCGATCTAAATACTACAAGGTGACACAAATTCAACACGAGTAGGAAAGGATTAAAAAGGCAGTAATTACAGTTATTCATCTTTAATTAGTTTATATTGAGAGAAGTAATGCTGCAGTTCTGCAGATAGATGTTTAGGTATCACTTGCATCATTTTTCAAATATATAGTCCTTAGGAAATAAAAATAACTAAAATTTATGGACCCTGTAACCAAAATACAGAGGTTCTCTCTCCTTGCTTGAAGTTTTGAATGTCGTTGTTCTACAGTTAATGAATTCAAGATTTAGATTATGTCCCCACAATATTCAGCAGTGTTATAATTGATCTACTTTAATTCTAATAACTTTCTGGCTTTGTTTGGTATATAGAAAGACTATATGGTATAATCCCTGCCTTTAAGAAGACTCTAGTCTAGTTCTGAGGAGAAACTAATATGAAATTGAAACTAATGTGAAATTGTTTGTTTATTCAATAATTATTTATGGAATACCAACTACATCCCAGGCAGGGTTCTACTACTATTTATGTGTGAACAGAGTGTTGAAGAAGAAATGAGCTTTATACCAATGTCACTTGTTGGGGGATTGTCTTTTCCAAAGACAAGGGCAACAGTAATATCTCCCATCCCACATGCTCTTCTGCAATGTGGCCTGACCACTGCCTGTTCAAGAGGTGGAGTGAATTCCCCATCCCCATGATCTGGCTGGTCTTAGGGATGCACTTATAACCAATGTGTTTCTGAGGCTATGTCAAAAAAGGTCAGGCAATTTTTACCTGGATCTTTTGGAATGCTTGCTTTCCAGACACTCCCTGTCAGGGAATGCCCTCTTGGAACCTGGCTACCATATTGTGGGACATGAGGCTACATGAAGGGGCCCTATGGAGGTACTCTGGCTGTAGCTTTTGGGTCTCCTCTACCTCACAATTAGACATAAATGGAGATAAGTTGAGACCCCAGACTTACCAGTCTTCCCAATAAGGGTCCCAGACATTGTGGAACATTCCAACCCCTGTCCCCTACCCAAAATCTCGACTCACAGAATCTAATGTTGTTTTACACCACTAAGGTTAATTTGCTCATGCCAATTTCTAATGATAGAGTATTGAGCAAAACAGAGATCGGTAAAAGAGATGCTGATAATAATAATCAACTACTAAAAGTTCCTACTTATTATTATTGTTTGCCATATTTGACCAGATGCTTATATAATCCTCATAAGGACCCTGAATTTGCATTATTGCCCTTCCACACTTTCTAGATGATAGAACTAAGGCACCAGGAGGTGAAATAACACATTCCACATATTAAGTGAAGGAAGAGGATGTGGAGTCTTTGTGCTTAACTGCTTGGATAGATGGTATATCTAAGGGCTAAATATGGTGCAGTCTAGCACTGGTGCGTGAGTTCAGAGACTGTATCATTCTGAGGTGGGGTGGTTTTAAACTTTGTGAAGTTTTGTGAGGAGATAAAATTTATACTGAGCCTGGTTAGGTGTGTAAGGTTTAGATAAGCTGAGTAGAAGAGGAGAGGCAGGTATTTAATGTGGAAGTAACCATGGGAACACAGATAGAAGTGAGAAAAGCATTCATGAGTGCTTAGATGGAGAATAAACAGGTAATAAGAGAAGCTGGGGAGAAGGATGGTGCAGGGTGTTGGATGGCTTCTTTAGAGATGTAAGCATGTGGGGCATTTGACCTGGGAGGAGCATGTCTATAGATTCATACTTCAGTGGGATCTTACTCTAGTAACAGTTCCGAAACTAGGCAAACCTGAAGGGGGTGGGCAACCAGAAGACAAAAGAACAGCTCAGATACTATTTCATTAGTCCAAGAGAGTAATAGGCAGGTGGCAATGGTAATAAAGATGAAGGGTAAATTTAGAGAAATTTCAAAGAAATCAATGGTATAGCTTAATAACAAATTGAATGTAAGTGTTAAAAGAATAGGAAGTAGCAAAAATAGCTTCTAGCCAATGAGGTCAGAAGCGTCATCAAAAGATCTTTTACATTCACATATTGCCAGAAGTGATTAATGCTACTGAAGGCCAGCGTTAAAGACCTTAGTGTTAGAATTGCAAGACTCAAGTACTACAAAGTTGAAAAATCTTACACAATAATATCATAATACTTTATGATTATATTGCCTTGTATCTAGAGAGCTCTTCACTTTATGTGACATGCAACTGCACTATTTAATACTCACTACAAGACTATGAGATATGTAGGACAGGTGGCTATCCTTGTGCAGAGGCTGTAACTGAGTATGGTAGAGGTTGAATTACTGGTTCAAGACCCCATGATAGATAAGACCTCATCTTGGGACCAGGTCCTTTGACTTACAGTCTCCTGCTATTTCCATTTATAATAAAAACTGCCTTTTTGAAAAGATTTTGGACTTGTGTAGTTTTTTTTTTTTTCTGAGACAGGAACATGAATATTTCTCACTATTCTGTACTTGTATAATATCTTGTGGTTTCTGACTTAGAAGATCAGCCTTATACAAGTTCTCATTATGTAAGTGGACTTGGATTAGTGGGTAAGTGAAAGAGTAAGTTTTGAGGAGGTTTTGTGAACTCATTCTGTCTGCAGATTAAGTTCAGAAACTTTAAAAAGCTGTGTAATTATCTCTTTTTCAAATTTTGGTTACTCAGAGCAAAAGCCCAGGAGACACTTTACTTCTTAACCCTTTATGTGCAGTCCTGTTCATTTCACATTCTAATTATACCTAGAATCTTTGCATTCTTGTTATTCATATTACTACTACTTTTGCCTATACCTTCTACATGTTTCTTGGAGTAACTCAGCAGGCTTTGAATTTGTGCTGTCTTAACTTGGCACACCTGTGCTACCCATTCTCTATGCAAATCTGATCTCATTTGAATTATCAGTGGTTTGAATTATCAGTGGTTTTCCCAATATTTATATAAGATTTTCCAAGCTCTTAGGCATAGAAGTCCCCACAAGGCCCTGTCAACCTCTTCAATGTCTTCTCTGGCAAGTCCCCCTCATAATTTACACTACAGTATTATTGGTAGAATGATGGGTTTACACACACACACACACACACACACTTCTTTCCTCTGTGTTATAACACCTGTTTTTCCCTTCCTGGAATGCCTTTCTTCATTTGGAGAACTTCTGTTCAGTCTTTAAACCTATTCATGTCAGCTTATCAAACACATCCTGCTTTCCTCCAGTTTAACCATGTCAATGTCTCCTGCATTTGTACTGTGGAGCCAGCACAAACTTCATATGGTTTGCAGCAGCCTGGGTTGTAAGTATTTATCTTCATGCCTATTCTGCCTTCTAGATTGTAAACCCTTGAAAGCAAGGACCGTGATTGTTGACCTCTGTATCTCTTGAAATTTTTACGGTGTGTGGCACATTGTAGGTCCTCATGAAATGATTATTGACATGAAAAAAGGCAAAATGTTTTGGCAATAAAAGATTTTTGGCTGGAGAAAGTCATTACCATTGTGCCACAGCCATGGATTGATTAAACACCTATTTTCATAAAGCACTGTGCTGAGTGCTCCTCAGAACAAATTATACAGATCTGCTTCTTGACCTCTAAGAACATATTTATAATTTAATACATATATCAGGTATGAGGGCAAATATGAAAAGGAAGACAATAATTGAATTATCAACATTAAACAGATATACAAATAGGTTAGATTAAATATTTACTTTGTATGTGTGTTGCCCTGTAAAGGGTAATTTCATTTTTAGCAACTGACGAGTGTATGCGAACCATTTGAGTTTTATGTTTAGACAAAAGGAACCTATCATAATAATTACAATGTAAACTGAATTTCGATGTTTCGTCGGCGAAGATGGACATTAATATTCCTTCTGAGATTAATTTACATTATATTGAAAGAAGAAGTCAGATACTTAGGATAGAATCCAAATCTAGACACCCCTGACCAATTTAGAGCAAATGGAGCTTATCTGTAGAACTCCACCATTTAAAAAAATATGGATTCTAAAAAATATGTGTTTTTCATCAAAGGCAGGAAATAGGGTATTTGACAACATGCATTTGTCTACTGAATGTGATGGAATATGTGATGAAATATGTTTTGTCAATAAAATAAATTGCCAAACAAAATGTAATCCTTTCTGCAAATGCATTTAGTCTCCAAAATGAAATAAGCTACTTCCACAAAGCACACTTTTTCTTTTGAATTCTTTTAGATCTGCTGCCTATCAAAAACTATGGAGAAAATGTGTTTTGTCAGACACTGTATTTCCAGGTATATTAGATATAATGTATTTAATTAGAAAAAAAAGTAGCCTCAGTAGTGGAGGGTCAGTAAATGTTTTTAACACCTTGATGTAGTTTAAATGAATCCCTAAGTTTTGGCTGAAGAGGCTAAGTCCTCATCCTGGTGTTGGTTATATTCTTGAGGATGTTCAAGTGATACCCTGATGTTCCTTAAGCATATTCATAACAGTTTTATTGTATCATGTTATCACCACATCACTGAAAGAGTTAATTACATGGCTAATTAGGTTCTTTTTGTTTCATTCTCTTCCTGCTCTGTGAATTGGTGCTTTGCCCCAAGCCTCCTGAGGAATCTCAACTTACATAATTAATTAATACAGTTTAACCCTTCAAATGTGACTCTAACACCTCACCTAGTGGAATGTAATTTTAGATCTCTGGTTAACAGCCTGTGGTGCTATACAGTGGACAAGTTCAAGTCATTAAGTGTTGTTAAGTTCGGAAAAAATACAATGTTTAGAAGTGATCAAAGGATTAGTAGGTGTTGAGGCAGCTTGGAGGAGAGGGGAGTATTATAGATGGTAATGATGTGAACAGGAAGGTTTTCTCTTTTCTCTTTTTCTCTTGTTTCTTGTTTTTTGTTCTTTGTTTTTTAAAAAGAATACACTTACTTACTTATGGTATCTGCTTAATCTTTAAGGATCGAAAGAGATAATATCCATAAAGCTCTTGGCTCTATGCCTGGCACTATTGCTATATCGATTGATAGTTTTTCAGTATTAAATAAACATTGTTCAAACTGTTCTTTTTTTCTGGGTAGGTCTCCTTTATTTCCATTTTATGGAAAAGTAAACTAAGTTTCAGAAGGTCGTAGAGTGATGGACTGAAAAGAGGGATCCATCCCTGCTGCTGAGTGAGAGGGACTGTCTTAGAGAACAGATGACCTTTGAATTCTATCCTGAAAACTAAGGAAATAAAAAGGCAGGAACTACATGGAAATGATGAATGTCGGTGGCATGTTGACTGTACTGACAATAACCTGTATTGCTAGGGAGAGGGCTTAATTTACTGGGAAATGGGGCTAGAGCAGTAATTTGGAGTCATAAAGTACCCAACGTGGTAAGGAATTTTGGCTTAATTCGAGGGGTACAAAGAAGCTACTGAAAATGTTTGAAGCAGGTGGCTGACATGACTCAACTTATATTTTGGAAAATTAGCTTTGGGGGTGTGAAAAGGAATTAGAGCCGGAAGAATCCAGTGGGCAGGGAGTGTGTTCGTATATCAGTGCTTGTAATCCAGGTGAGAGACAGTGAAAGCCCAATCGGGGCTGTGGCAATAGAGATGAAGAAAGTGGGAGAGCAATTTAAGAGACATTTCTCAGGTCTAATCAGTGAGAGGACATGTGTGGTAGACAGGGCATGGGAGAATTGGGGAATAACCACAAAGCCGCATGGGAGATGAAGCCACTGCGATAGGTAGAGAACACAAACAAAACAAACAAAACAAGTTGACGTCGGTGAAACAGATACATTTGGTTTTGAATATAAGGGGCATGTCTGCAGGATCAATAAACAGATGTGTTGTAAATGTGAATCCTGTGTTTGGGAGAGAGGCTGGAAGAAGGAATAAAGATTTGGAGGGTTATTTTATTTGTTTTTGATATTGCTCCAATATATGAATGAAATGCCTTTATGAGAATTTCATTTAATATTCAAAATAATGTATTGAATGAAAGTTAAATATGAAAGCCTAAGTGTCTTGTGTTCCCCTCGGTTTTACTAGGTAATAATTCTTGAGAATGTTCCAGGCTCGGGCTTAAGATGTTCATGAATTACCACAGTTAATTCAAAAACCTTGGCGAAAACTGGAGGACTAGGTATCAATATTCGTTTTTCCCAGTGAGAGACCGAGGCTGGAGAGATGAAATTAAGTGCCCACTGTAGAACAAGAATCTAATCCTTGTTTATCTCCACTGTGGTCCTTGTGAACCACACCCATATGGAAACACTGGAGTTCAATTTATCTTTAAGGCATCCAGTTCTTGTTGGTGACTCTTGTCAGGCTTTCAGGGATAACCCAACCTCTTCTTTGATGTGAAATTATTCACAACTACCCAGCAGAGGACTTGACCTACAGAAGGCAGCCAAGGGATATTTATTTCTGTTCTCTTTTCGCCCTTATCCTTCCCTCTCTCTTCAGCCTTCTAGCACCCCTTCTGGATATCATTTAAGACCCATCATTCTCT
Organism: Phoca vitulina; assembly: GCF_004348235.1. Taxonomy (NCBI): domain Eukaryota; kingdom Metazoa; phylum Chordata; class Mammalia; order Carnivora; family Phocidae; genus Phoca; species Phoca vitulina. The sequence goes on from NW_022589709.1 coordinate 11,526,166, forward strand.
CTACCTTCAATGTAGACATTGGTACAGATTATTTTTTTCCTACTTGTCTGTAGGCATTTTGAACGCGAGAATAATCTTCGCCTTTCCCACAACAGCTAGCACAGGGCCTTACACTGGGCTGAATGCTCCACTTGCATTGCCTCATTTGTAATCCAAAGAAGTTATACTGTATCTCTGCTTTTAGAAGAGAAATATGTAGCTCAATCAGAAACATGCCCAAGGACTCTCAGAATTGAGTCATGGATGAGGATATGAACATCTGTCTAAGCAAGAAGAGTGCTTGGTGACTAGTGCCTTGCACATAGTAGGTTTTCATCTTTGTAAGAACAAATGAACAAATGCAGTTTCCATAGGCAAGACTTGGGGGCATGAGCATAGTTCCCCTGTACTGTAGGCTTTTTTTTTTTTTTTTTTTTATCAGTGCCCATGGTAATAGGATTCTGCCTAATATGACTCATTTCAGAAGAGGCTTGAATAAAGGAGTTCCATAATAATGCCCAAAAAGAAAAAAAAATTAAGTCAGTCTTCTAGAGTATCTGAAAGGCACACGTTTGTTCCTTAATCTCACCAATCCAAATAATGAACAGGGGAGTCCACAACAGAATTACAGAGATTGTTCCAAAGCTTAGTAGCTAATTTGATTTTGTATGGAATGTTAAAAAAGGGTTTTAAAGAATTTTTAATGAAAAGGCAATTAACGTTGAAACCTTCATTAATGGATAGTTGAGAGGAAAAACTGGACTTCTTGCTGAGTTTTTGACTTTTTAACTAAAAGCAAAAGTTTATGGTATTTTTACTGTATATTAGAAAATGGTAAGGCACTATCTATTTATACAGCTAAACCTTATGGGCAAATAGAACACTTTTAAAGGCTTTTAATTTTTTTTTTTAAATAAAGAGGACAGAACCCCCAAGAACTAATTATAACTGAGCAGTTCTCATTTGATAAAATGGATGCAGAGTAATGAAATGTTCACCAAGAAACAGTAATTTTGACTCAACTTAAAAGATTCTTGAAATTCTTATTTGTTCCCCCCATATTAATGTACACTGACCAATGTTGCATACAGTAGAAAATGGACATTTTATAAGAAAACTATAAAGAGCAGTCCTGAGCATCAAACAACCACCTAAGAGATACTGCTTCAAGTCCTCTAAACTCTTTAAATAGAATTACTCACTTTAACCCTAATGATTAAAGCGAATAGAACATCCATTCTTTGGTTTCTCAATATTTAATTTTGGTACCAGCATTTCTCAAACTTTGCCCTAGAAATGCTAGTGACTGTCTTGTTCCCCACCCCCTATCACATGTGTGGTCCATAGGGCCTTAGAGTAATGGAACTGAAGACAGAAGTCTTTTGGCTGGCAGATTATTAGAGTTTTATTGGCCATATGGTATACCCTCATTCATGGAGTTAAGAAATAATTTTATTTCTTGTCTTTCAGAGCAGTTTAAATAAAGAATTTTTATAAACTCCAGACTTAGAATAACTTTCTAACTTGTGTCCCACCAATTTCTTTTACCTTACCTGGATAACTAACCACCATATAGCAAGACCAAGGGGTAGGGAGGGGTGAAGAGGCTGAGGGCCCCCAAAGGAGAGGTAGTTTGTTACCCAACCTTTGCCCTGTGGCTGGTATTTTTATATGACTTATTGCCTGCCACTGAATCTGGTGACAAATCGCAAACATCCTGAATTCTAGAGTTGATATATCAGAAAAAGTAAAACAGTCTTTCTTGGCCTTTTTCATCTCTAACTGTGTTTACTTGGGGGGCTGGTTGGCAATGTAGAAGGACTGGAGGCATGTTCCTTGAACCAAAACAGTCTAGTTTCATTTGTTGACAATAAAGAAATAAAACAAGAGGCATGCGCCTAGCCAATCAGCCATCCCATCTTGAGAGGATCCATAGTAGGAAATGAAGAATCAATGTTTGAAAAGTACCCCCTCCCTCTGAGTTCATTGCTCATTCTTTATCAATTGTAGAACTTATTTAATCTAATTATGTTGCATGTTTTGGGTATTCAACATATCTATTTCTTTTCTTTTTTTAAAAAAAGATCATTTATTTAATAGAGAGAGAAAGAGAGAGAAAGCACTGAGCAGGGGGGAGGTGCAGAGTGAGAGGGAGAAGTAGACTTTCTGCTGAGCAGGGAGTCCAATGTAGGGCTAGATCCCAGGACCTTGAGATCAAGACCTGAACTAAAGGCAGATGCTTAACCCACTGAGCCACCGAGGCACCCGACAACATATCTATTTCTAGATTATCTGGTTAATTGATTGGTCAGTTAAGTATATCAAATCCATGAATTTTCCAGAATAAATTGGAAATAAGAAGATCTGTGGGCTGCACCTGTGCTACTTACCAGCTTTATTACCTTGAGCATTCTTTAATATATTTTTCTTTCACTTAGAATCTTCATTTCCTAAATCTAGGTTCTCATGAGCTGAAACTATACTGTCTTTTTTGATTCTAACCAAAGCAGTTTTGGAGGCTCAGAAAAAGACAAGGGATTTCTCCTCAGTGGAAAATTTGTATACAACCATTTTTCATATACCTATTTTCCTGTATTTGAGAATTTGTACTTCAATTCATTGTAAGAAAAAGAAAGATGGTAGAAAAGAAAGAAATGTGGCAGGCAAATGCATTCTTTCCTTTGATTGGTTGTTTTACCCTAGCATAGATTCTTCTCCGTTTTTTCTCTCATATTCTCTCTCTCTCTCTCAAAAGAATAGGAGTAATTCCTTGAATAGCCTTCTTTGGGAAGATGCAAACAAACAAAGAATTTTGGCTGACAAAAAAAAAATTGCTGAACTTATGTTTTCCAAGAATGTTTTAAATGTATTTTATTATTTTAAATAATTTTGCAGGAATGTTTCTACAAACATCCCCCTCCTATTCTGGTTTATTTATATTACTGTTCTCACTTATGAACAATGTCACTAATTTATGTGCTGTCATTCTTTGATAATCCAGAAGAGGAAAATTTTACACATTGGACCTTGGGCAAGGTTTGGTGATGTTGGTTTTAACTATTGATGAGTCTAAGTAGTTGTGTGATAATCTGTACTAAGGAATAACTCTTTTCTTTCCAGATACAATTATTATTATTAATATGAAAGTCTGGCATATTCATTAAGTTGCAAAGAGCAAAAAGAAACCAAAGTAACATCTTATGTTGTCAACTCACTCAAAGATCAATGTTATGGGAAGGGCTTACTGAACTAAGAAAACCAGTAGGATTTCATAGCCATTTTCTATGGATAAAGGATTACCCAAGTCCTTTCTTTGGGCTCAGGTTTGTCATCTCTCCTTTGTTTGCTGTCTACATTTATTGTTTGTACTAACATATATATCCAGTCTGCACTCCAAACAACAAATGTAGATTTGGGTACTTTAGTTTCTTTCTTAAGTCACAGAATTCATCCACAGGCATTTTGAGTGAACCTTAATGCTCAAATATAATCTATTTAAGTGGACGAGGTGTGATAATTTTATGAGACTGTTTTATACAATCGTACAATATAATTATTGAATTAACTTGTCTGTATCAGGTCCTTTATTATTATTTTCATTCCCTTTTACTATGCCTTATCCAAATTACTAATGTAAGTAATGTGTCCTTTTATTTCTGCATTGGATTTATTAATTTGTTCACTTGGCCATATGTTTGGATGTCTTGACATGAACTGGATATCAATTCCCTTGTCACTTTTTTCTTTATTCTGCCATATTGTGAGTTGACACCAAAATACACACTGCAAAATGTATGTTAGGCTGGGACATTAAAATGATTGACAGTGAACTTGCAGGGCAAGGAGGAGGCTAATCCATATATGACACACAGAAGCTGTTTTCCTGGCAACAACTTCATCATTGTTTCTAAACATGAGAGATGAGCCAATGTACCTAGAAAATCATTCAGGTAAACAGCAAAGAATTTTGTTTGGCAGGGCATGAATACCATAGTCTTTCTCCTTCTCATTTCACTGTGGTAAATGGAAATAGATTGTTCCCACTTAGATTAATAGCTGTTTTAACTCAATAAAAGATGTGTAAATCGTTGGCAGTTTCCTATTGAGTCATATTCTGTCCTTTTATATGTCTGTAATAACATCTCAGAGTAGTTAAGATGTAAGTCAGGCCCTTGGGAAAAAAATGTTCGTGTACATTCGGAATGTAGGCTAGATATGTAGACACATTTGAGGGAGGGTAATAAATTGTTTTGAGAACAAGCTAAAATCTGATGATAGCTTCTATCAAAATTTTAGGTCCAATATCTCATAATATTCGATAGTTCACATTACATGAAGGAAAGAGAAAATAGGAGACTAAGTTGGTTCAAAAAATTATATGAGGCCTAAGAAAAGACTGTTCCCAGATGGAATTCACTGAAGACTCTGTTTCTGTGCATTTTCATTATAATTAATTCTTTAATATTGCCAGTTGAATCTCACGAATTGAAAATGTTCCAATCTATACAATCTGGCATCATGCTGCTCTTCTGAAATTCCAGGGAGCTTTCCTAAGGGAAGATTGGGAAATTCACAGTATGAATGGAGCAATTAGAGCAGAGGTGTGGCATCAAGAGATATGGGCCAAATTGATATAACATCATGATAATGGCCTCTTTCCAAATGCACCCTAGTCAAATTAGCACATGGTAATAAGAGTAGAAGAAAGAGGGAGAGGGGATGCTGCTCGTTGGAAAAGAGTATAAATTTTAAAAAATTTAATTCCATGATCTCCAAGTCATATCCTGAAAGAGACGTGCATCTTAGGGGGTTGGAAGCAGCATTAGATGAGTTGTCAAAATATGCAGTTTCAGGCAGAGGTGCATGAGAGTCAGCATGGGAAACAAGGAGGGAGACAAGCCATTGCCTGGAAGATAACTTATTGACCAGGGACCTTCAGGCTTAACTGGGATGGAGAATTAGCAAAGATGGGAACTTAATGGCATATGACCCAGTTTGGGGGAAAAGAAAAGCGTGAGGCACAAAGGGGCTCACATTTGCAGGCAGTGGCAGAGCCAGGGTCCATTACTTCATGTCCATCTGTAGGATTGCCCCAAAGGCTTAGAGCAGTCACCCTTTCAAGAAGTTAAATCCATACGAAGTGTCAGCTTCCTTAAATCTTATGTAAAATTCATGTAATCTTTTATCTTACCTATGACATTTTAATTGTAAAAGTAATACATACTCATTGTTGAAAACTTATAAAACTTTTAAGGGAATTTTTTTCTCCCCCTCCAAAGACAACCATGATTAACTGTCTTATCCTTGGTCCTGGAAAACTGGGAATGAGTACAAAGATGGTGGGAATAAAACTCATAGACAACTATCCAGTTTTATTTACAAGCTTTATGAGACAGGAATAAGGTTCTAACAATCAGTATAGAGAAAGGCTACATCTGAGCAAGCTTATATCCCCCTTCTGCTCCTCAGAGGGATGTGACCAGAGGCATGATTAAGATCTGTATCCTGGGCGCCTGGGTGGCTCAGTCGTTAAGCGTCTGCCTTCGGCTCAGGTCATGATCCCAGGGTCCTGGGATCGAGTCCCACATCGGGCTCCCTGCTCGGCGGGAAGCCTGCTTCTCCCTCTCCCACTCCCCCTGCTTGTGTTCCCTCTCTCGCTGTGTCTCTCTCTGTCAAATAAATAAATAAAATCTTTAAAAAAAAAAAAATCTGTATCCTTTGTTAGCCCCAAACAAATGATCCCCAATCTTTAAACATCATGACTCTCCCCCTCCCTCAACCCCCACTGAAGAGCCACATCAGTTCCCAGAAAGACCATTTTCTTTATTTCCTATTTCTGCCAAACTTTTTAATTCTCTCTCTTTATCTATCCATCTATCCATCCATATTGACAAAATCAAACTGATAGTGTATATGCGGTAATGGACTCTGCCCTTTTCATTCATTTAATACTTCGAGTATTTCCCATATCAGTATGAGAAAACTCTTCAGAAACATGATTTTAAATTATGAGCTTAATTTTACAAAGGCAGAGGTGGACCCAATTAGATTTTTATTTACTTGGGAAAAATCAGGATTTGATTTAGAAAATTCTCATATTTAAAACTCAATTGCCAAGTTGTAAGGGCTAAATTTACTGAACTTCCCACTTGTATTATCAGGAAAATAATTACTAATGTCTGCTAGGGGAGATATCTGTTAAAACTGACTGTGACTGTGAGAGTTTACCTCTACAAGGAAGGAACAAATATGCAGAGGTTTCACTCACGTAAGTTAGAATTCTTCATGAAAAAAATCCACATCTAAATGTTTCTAATTTCTTTTTTGCCTTTTTTTAATTTGTTTTCTTTCTTTCTTTCTTTTTTTAACTTTACCTTCTCTGTTTTCTCTTGAACCCTCAACAGCATCTGTATTATGTACTAAGTCATGTTAATGGGTTCCATAGATAATTTCCAAAGGTTGAAAAGGCCTTTGGCTTGAGAGAAACTGAAGCAATTTTGAAAGAAGCCAAAGAGGTGTATATTAGAATCCTCCCCATGCACATGAATAGTGAGTGACATTTGAATTTGACAGAAAGAGTGAAAAGATCAAGTTGAAATGTGGCACTAGAGAAGGGAATGCCGCCTTATCCATGCCTTCTCTGTTTGCTGAGAGAAGATACTCTGAAACTTTGAATGAGAAGTAAAGGGCATTAGCATCAGGTGAGAGTACAGGAGTCAACCTGCATTTGCAAATAACAAAGTCATACGGCTAAACTTCAGGAAGACCTTGAAGCTGAGATCCAAGATCACAGGCTTAAAAATAAGTAACTTTTGTTAAAGAAGAGTGTGTAGGTGACCAAAGTTGAATTTGCACAATAAAGGAGAGATCACAGAAAGGAGACTCTGAAGGAGTAAGGCTACCCGGACTGGTTCTGGGAGTCTAACTCAGGAGGCTGGGCTAGTCTCAGAGTCTACAAAAATGATTTCTGAGAGGTGAGCAACTTACACTTCGGCTTTAAAAAAAAATCTGAGGACACCTACATAGACATTTATCTCCTTTAAAGGATAGACTCCTCACTGCAGTTATATGTATTTATTCTTAATAATAAGGGCTGCATTTCCCCTTGATTCTCTTCTTTAAATTTAGGGCACCCGTGGTTCACCATTTATTCACAGCTGAACACCAGGATTCAAATTGTAGGTTCAGATATCACAGAACTAGACTCACTTGGAATGAAGAATAATTCAGATAGGGAACTACTCATTGAAATTTACCTCCTCGAAAGCCATGGTCAGTAGTTAGTTGGTTATAAATAGTATTTCTGCCTCTGTTTGGTTTGATTCCGTTAGAATAAGAACACGTTCATGTATTTGGAAATCTAAAAATAAGTTTAAAAATAGAAAATAAATTATAGTGCAAGAAAAAATAGCACAGTGATGCTGAAAAAAGAATTTTAATTAGGGAATGAATTAAACGTGCTTTAGTAGTAATGTTTACCTGCGATAAATAAAATCGTTGGGAAAGTGTAGCATAGTGGTTAAGAGAACTTGGGTCTACTGTGTCATACTGTCTAAATTGAAGCCTAGGTTTGCCAGGAAGTAGCTGAGAGATCTTGGGACAGCTCTTCATTTACAAACTCGGAATAATACAACATGCACACCTAACAGGGTTGTTTTGAAAATTACATGAGATACTTATACAGGACTTAGCACATGGCATGGCACATGGTAAGCCCTCTGACGGTGCTTGTTCATTTATGAAGCAGAAAAGGCCTGTGTTAGCTCAGATCCTTTGAGAAGCAGATGCTGATACGGGGATTATACATGCAGAAGATTTATTGAGGGGAACATCTGTGAAGCATAAAAGGGAGGAAGCAGGAGTAGCAGAGAAAGGCTTCAGACCATAATGTAGGTTTGACGCCTATGAAAGAAGAGGAGGAAGGAAGGTAGATTGAGTAGGAAAAGTCTCAGACTGCTGCACAGGTCCAGGAAAGTCTGGGCAGTTTGATGCCGGAGTACTCAAGCCAAAGTCATCTGTTGGAGGAATCCTGTCCCACAGCAGTGAACTTGTGCAACCATTGGCAGGGAACATTCCAGGAGCAGTAAGGGCTCTGTGTGAATGTGGTAGTGGATCCAGAGAGACAGCGGCCAGGAATGTTGGGCCTGCGGCAGGAGATGCAAGGGGTCCATTTCTGTGATTGCCCCAGGGGCGTGCTTGAGCTGGTACTTTGGTACAATAGCTATAAATCATTAGTACTGATTGATTAAGGCATTCCCTCATGCCAGTTCTCTGGCAGTGTTGGTTCAGGGTACTCTGTCTCTGAACCTTGATTTTATGACCTATGAAATGGGTTAAATAAAAAGCATTATACGCTTATTTCAGGATGGATTTAAAGATGTGAGATATTATGTGTAGAATTTTTTTTAATGTGCTTTGGGAAAGTAAAATAGCACAAAAAATTTCCTTTAGATATTTTATAATTCAAAAATTTATTTCTACTAGTCTGGCCTTTCAATTAGCCTGACTTTATAAGACTTTATTATAATTAATTCCACATGAAAACACACATCTGTGGAAACAAGTAGACTCTCTTATCTTTGAAATTACTAAGAATTTAAAGTTTACCACCAGAATGTTTTATCTGGTACCTATTGTAAGTATGCATGATAGCAAATTGGCCTTCACTATTCAGTGGACAGCTTATGGAACCTGAAGAATTTAACCCACTGAATCCAGAAACTAGTTTTAAAGGTGCTATAGTTTAGACCTCAGGAATACTGTTAAGTGATGCGTCAGTTGCTCATAACTATATCATGGGGCCTCACAAAATGATCAGAACACAGAAAAGCTCTCAATAAATATTTGTTGAGTGATCCATTGAATCAGTTAACTTCTTGTCTTTTTTAAGGTTTGTCTCTGTGACCTTTCCTCACAGGGATTAGAGACCCTAAACATAGAAGGAAACATGATTAAAAGCCAAATCCCTGATGCTTATAGAAATGAGAGAGGTATGGGTCTGGTATTTGGACCATACCTCTTAGAATCACAAAGATGATAGAATCTTTGGAGCTTATTTAATCTGACTTCATTTTAGAACAGGTTTTCCCAATATGGGCCAGATAATTCTTTCTTGTGGGGAGCTGCCCATGCCTTGAGGGATGTTTAGCAGCATCCCTGGCCTCTACCCACCAGATGCCAGTAGCATCCCTCCCCCTATTCTCCAGTTGTGACAATAAAAGTGTATTCAGAATTGATAAATATCCCCTGAGGGACAAAAATCATCCCCAGTTGAGAATGGCTGTTTCAGGTACTGGATGACTAATGAAACCTTGAGAATTTAAATAAGTGACCAAAATTCTTGGCAAAGCTAGTACCACAACTCTAATCCTAGGACTAAGTGTCCATCCCCTTCTTTTTCTACTATCTGATACCACCTCTCTGGTTCAGTATATGATTAAATGTGCCTCCAGCACAGTTGCTGTTATTTTATCATGACTATTCATATTTATTCATGGCATTCTTCCACCTTGTAGGCTGTTTGATATTATACGCATTTTATTGCATGAAAGGCAAGGCTTGATATTTCTTTCTGTACTGGGTTAAAAATGAAGTTCCTTCTGGAGGTGAAAGGGGCATGTTTTGAAGCCCAGAATTGACAGGGGAGAGAGAGTTCAACAATCTTTCTCTTAGGGACTGACTTGGAAATGCATTATGCTTTCTTTGCCAAGCTTACACTAAAATAGAAAAATATATCTTTACACAAAGATTTAGTTAAAAAAATGCCTGCCAAGTCCAGAAGACACCTCTCTAAAGTGGCAGAGAACAAAATGATCTCGTAAGGATGGTCGAGTGTAATTTCAGATAATTCTATATCAGGTTTCTGAGAACCCTTTTGGAAAGCTCTGTTATATATTAGTGCTGGTTCTCAAAGAAATGGAAAATTAGTATTTTCTTTCTCAGCCTACAATTTATTGATCAAAGAAAACTTATTTTTGGCTTTGTAGTGTTGCAACAATCTGAAGCATATTAATAAAGAGAGTTGCTTCTTGGGGAGATAACCTTGATGACTGTAATTTTTCTCATGAGTATCACTGCTGCTTATGTGCCAATATATCACAAGTGAAGGGGAAGGGAGGGGAGCAGATGTTGCCTAGCGAGGGAGTACCGAGTTCTGTGTATTTTGCTTTTTCTTCTTCCAGCCTTTCTCAAAGAGCTCTCATCCTTCACTCTTTCTTCTGGAGAAGGTCTTGAAAAGATAGTATTTTAAGAAAGGCTTTTTGAATATAGAGGTGAAAAGAGCTGACAAGGAGTTGCCTAGTTCTGATCATTGGTTCTGCCCGATGCAATCATCGGAGGACTCAGCCATGGTTTAGTCCTATATATAATGCATGCGTCCTTTCCAAGAGCCACGCGGGTCACCTGCTGCTCATACTGCCTTTTCACTGTGTCACCCAGGTGAATGACTTGGTCTCTGTCTCAGTTTTCTCATTTGTAAAATGAGGGTATCAGTAGTACCTAATCCAAATGAAGATAAAAATGAGTGAATGCCGGGGCGCCTGGGTGGCTCAGTCGTTAAGCGTCTGCCTTCGGCTCAGGTCATGATCCCAGGGTCCTGGGATCGAGCCCCGCATCAGGCTCCCTGCTCAGCGGGGAGCCTGCTTCTCCCTCTCCCTCTGCCCACCCCCTCCTCATGTTCTCTCTCTCTCTCAAATAAATAAATAAAAATCTTTAAAAAAAAAATGAGTGAATGTTTTAAAAGTATATAGAAAATTGTCCGGTAAATAACTTTGTGTTTATTACGTGGAAATAATGTGTTTAAAATTCATTAATGAGTATATAATACATAATGAGTACTCTGCTAGGAGTTGGTGACTTACTACAACAACAGCAACAAAAAAAATCTTCAAAGAAAGGCCAACCCCCAAAGTAGGGAACTGGTCACATTTTAAAAATTTACTTTTTAGTTCATTTTATTAAACACCTGCTTCATGAAGGCCACTGCGCTAGCTATAGAGGAAGCAGGGGTAAAAGTCAGCATTTCTGTTCTCTAAGAACTCTGTCTAGTGGAGGAGGGAAAATGAAATATAATTATAAGATAATGTGGTAGGTGACAAGCATAGACACAGTATAACGTGATTTCATAGAAAGACTCACATCTCTGCCTGCGGATGGGGTTAGAGATGGAGAAGACCCGAAGGGGAGGTGGCCTGTGAGTCTGGTCTCCTTGGCTGAACCAGTCTGGTTAGGACAGGGAGGAAGACACTGAACAGAGAGAGAAGTGAGCCTTGGAGCATGGGAAGGAGGGAAGGAGAGAAGGAGGGAAGTGCCGAGGCATGCCTACATTAGGAAGGGCTCAGCAGATCACGGTCAAAAGTGTAGGCACCACCTTGAAAGAGATAGGAAGATATGAAACATTTTCAGTTGGGGAGAGATATGGTCCAAGAGGCAAGGATTTTATTTGATAAATTGCAGTCTCATGCCATGTGGAGGAAAAGTTGAGGGGAGGCCAGACTAGAAAAGGCTGAAAGCCCAAATTGGTAAAGCTCTGCAGAGAGATGATGAGGCTTGAACCTCTTCACCTTGAGAAAAGTGAGAAAGTAGAGATGGTTATGCAAACAGTTACTAGTAGGACTCCAACAAAGTCATACTGACTGTTATCCCAGAATGGGATTGGAATTGGAAAAAAAAAAGCATGACAGTGAATATACTGTTTCTTATGTATGATATTGATAAGTCTTATGTGGCCTTTTTAGACCTTCAGAAGAGAAGGAAAATATGTCATTAGTCGTCATCAAGAGGTGTCTTTCTGAGACATTCATGCCATCTGGTGATGTTGTGAACTTAGATTTCCTATTGGTGCCTCTTGCTGCCCAAGGCCTTGGTGTGTGGCCCTCATTTTTTAGCACTCTTGATTTGGCTTGGGAGAATTTTCATATATTACTTTTGACTTAGACACAGAAGTAGAAGGGCCTTTAATGTAGGATTTTCTTTGGCCCTTTTCTTAAATCATAGATATCTGAGCAGAACCTGTGAAAGTATCCTTGGAGATCATCTAGTGAAGTGGTGGCAGAAAACGTTTTATCTCAGATGCCATCAGCAAAGTCTTAATAGTGGCTGCTTGGAGAGCTGTGTTGACAAAGAATGTGAGGCCCATATGGTTTGGTGGAAAAGTGACAAGATCAACTAAAGATGCCCATCATGGGTGCAGCAGGGCGGAGCAGAAGCACATATGCTTCATATATCCATTTCTAGGACAAAGAATCTAAGCTCTTAGCATCAGTGGATTTGACAAAGGTCACAGATTTAGTTAGGAGTATAGCTGCAAAGAAAACCAGGTCATGTGGCTCCCAGTGCCAAGATACTTCTTTCATTTCCTCAGTAAATATTTGCCAAGGTTGACAGGGTCCAGATCACTTTTTCCTGTGTTTTTGTTTTTAGTGCTGGATTTTCAGCCTTTCACAATGCAGACCAGGTCCCTGCTTTTGTGGAGACCATCTTCCAGTGGGAGGTGGATAATAAATAAATGAATAGGTAAGATAAGATCAGATGGCTGTTGAAGATTAAGGAAACAATAAAAGCCTGGGTATGGTGGTAGGAAACAAAACATGGCAGTGGGGCAGCCAGTCGGGGAAAATTGCTTCAGAAAGGAGGACTTTTTAGCTGAGACTTGAATGAGAAGAAAGAGCCAGTGACGCCAAGATCTGACAGAGGGATACACCAGGCGGTACGGATAGCAGGTGCAAAGACACTAAAGCTGAAAGTAGCTCGAGTGTTTGAGGAACAGAAAGAAGGCCTGCGGGGCCGGGGCACGGTGAGGGAGCAGGACAGTAGTATCTGGGAAGATGGGAGAGTTACACAGGGGCCAGATTACGTATCACCATCTGTTGGGGAAGGGAGTCTTAGGGTCCTGCTCAGTGGCCCCAAGCACTAGAAAAGTGAGGGGCTAGACTGTAGGTCTCCAGTTTCTTAGTGCAGTGTTTTTGAAAGTCTCTAGGAGTGCGTAGCCCTTTCTTTCTTTTTATAGGAAACTCCTTGATTATAACTGCCAAGATCAAACAACTGATAAGATCAAAAACCTTGCTCTATATAGATTAGAGTGGAAAATAGAAACCTGGAATAAATGTGTTTCCTTCAGGTGACCTTAGTAAAACATTCATGGGGTGCTGACAAGTACTTTGAATTTATACAATGGGGAACACAGTTTAAATACTTTGATATATTGCAAGCAGCTTCTACGGAATTTCAAAAAAGATTGCGAAGCTCATTTAAATCTTGTACCAACCCTGTGAGAATTGGTAGGAAATAGCCATAGCTATTTTTTTTCCAGATGGATAAAATGAGGCAGAAAGATTAAATTATTTGATTTCAGATTTCTTCCCATAGTCTTGCGTTCAACCTAATGGATACATTCTACACATCTTAATTTATAAATAAATCTGTGGTTGAAATCCAAAATGTGGTAAAGCATCATTAGACTCTTGGGTTTTTAGTCCCAAGGTCCTGATTTGTGTATTTACCTTACTAATTATGAGTAACAAATAAAATAAAATGAATCTTTCAGGATTCATGTACGTGAGCAATATGCTGAGCCTGCTGAATTTAATTTATTTGGCAACTTGTTCCTAAATATTTGCTACTAGGGTTTATAGTGGTCAAGTTTCAGGCTGCCCCATTTGATATTTGCGTATATTCCATTAACTGCATTGTCCTTTTCCTTCCCTCCCTTTCTTCCCCACTCTCCCCCTCCCCAGGCTGATTTACCTGTTCTATGCATTTGTTCCTTATAGGCTGTGCTCTCAAGTGACAGCTTATGAGCTTAATAAATCCAGGCAAATGTGTAAATGGATGTTAATGGTCCACACTCCCCTTTAGCATAACATGTATACACTTTAATGGTGACCTTTGATGGTTAATACCTAACTCAAAGGAATGACTAATGGCAGAATTAGGAAGCCAAGTAGATTTGGAGGTCAGCGTTGTAGCTAATTGAAAGTAATACATTTGGGGGAAGTCAAGGACTTTGTGTGACCCTCAGATAATCAAGATATGCCTATTCCCAGAGCCAGCTCTCCTCCTAAAAGGTGGGTCTCATTATACAGGATTTCATGGACCTCAAATGGTTTTTCTGATGCAGATATATAAAGGTGTGAGCTGTACTTAGAATGTTTCTCAACAAACTAACAGAACTTTATATTGATGTGCAAAGTAATGTGTGGACAAGAAGTGAACTTCAGAAAGAATATAATTATCCTCTGCAGAATCGTTTCTTCCTCCCCTTCTTAGAAAATAATTGTGTTTTTAATGAGTCTTTTGTTTACTACCGTAGTCTTTCTATGAGCAGGCCAGATTCTGGTCCTTCTTTCTTCTCTCTTGTTGACCCAGGATCTTAAAGCCCATTTCAAGTTGCAGTGAACCAGGGATATAACTTATAAGGGAGGAGTCCAGAATAAATGGACCTTGAGATTTTTTTTTTCAGTGTATCCCTGATGTATAGCACAGGATTGGATATGGATAGGAAAACTCATCCTAAAGGGACACCTCACATTCTACTTTAAAAATATATCTATTTAACTAAGCTCTCAAAATATTGAATTTCATAATCTCCCTGTACAATATTTTCTTCCTTAAAGGAAGATAAGTGAATCTTTAAATCTGCTTTCTATATAAAGGTATATGCAGGTATATGCAGAGAGGAAATGATTCTGCCAAAAGTACAGAAAAAGAAAAGTTATATTTATATCCAGAACAAGTTAGGCCATCTTCCAGAGCTTTTAATATCAGCAATGCATTTTCTAATTCTATTGAGAAAGGTAGACTTGTTAGATCATATTATTCTGAATAAATCTGGTTTGAGCCCTTAGTTAGTAAGAGGATTTTTTTTTAATTTAAACAATGTAAATATGTATCTCTAGGACTGCTATAATTCAGGCCAGTACTGTCTGTGTGGAGACTAGCTTCACCTGCCACCACTTTCAGTGGTTAGTAATAACACTAGTCTAGCAACATGGTTTTTCTAAGAAGATTCACTTTGTGATCTTTGGCTCTTTACTTTTCACAGGACTTTGAATTCCTCATCCATAGACCAAAAGGTTAGGGAAAAGTTTATTTTCAGGGTATGTCTCATTGATAAAATTCTAGGATTCCAAGAAATAAAGGCAAAAAATATAAATGTTTTTGTAAGGACAGAGGGAGATTTTATGATGTACTATCCTGGGACCAAATCCCTAATATTAAGTTGTGACTCCCATAGCAATTTGTCTGTATTGTTTTATTTTATGTCCATCTTGGGATATAATTATTTATATACTTGCCTTACTTCCCCTCCTAGATTGCAAGTGAAAATTGGTATAAAATATGACTTTATATAAAACTTTGCCCCTGATAGGCATTCAGTAGATCTCTCCTGGAAGGTTACCTCCCACATAATGTTTTTGTGTAGCTTATAGAAAGGGGCACCATTGCTTTATTTTTAATTTCCGATATGGCATTCACTGCTTCCCTTGGTAAAACTTTCCCGAACATGTGTTATGAACAGAGCACTGTGCTAGATGTTGTGAGGGTTATAAAGCTTCTATCTCCTATCCCAGGGAGTTTATAATCCAGTGGTAGTACATGAACACCTGCAAATGAGAGAGTTACCAGTGTCAGGGGCCTTGGCAATGCCTAGCAATAGCCAGTGTTTAATAAGTGACAGCTGGTTTCTTCATTGGCTGAAAATACAATTTCTAGTGTTATTGTTATTTTCATTATCTTTAGAATCTAAGATGATTAAATGTGAAAAACAACAAGAACATACTATCGTGATTAGACAGTGTTGATGTATCATCATCATAGGCATCTGGATTTGGTTAAAACTGGTTGGTGGTACCTTGAAAACTATATGGTATTTCCTCACAGTGGAACTAAATAGCTGTACTGCTTTGAGGACAATGCACACTGTGGTTCCTAGAATAGTAATAACACCATCACCTAGGAACTTGTTAGAAATGCAAGTTCTCACTGAGTTGAATCAGAAATGCTGGGAGTGGAGTCCAGCAGTCTGTGTTTAAAGACATCCTTTGGGTGGTTCTGACGTGCCCTAAAGTGTGAAAACCATCTTTCCAGAATGTCTGCAGAGACGTGGTAGATGTACCTGGGGAGGAGCGTGTGATGGTGGTAACCCAAAGATAAAAACGGGTTAAAAGAAGAGGGATTTCATAACCCCTACTCCCAGAGAGTTTACAGCCTAGTGAGAAAGCAAGTAATCACTAAGATAAGTATGCAATCACAAACTCGGATACATGTTGCAAACACAAAGAGCCCGTGCAACCATGGCCTGTACCGGAAGAACTAAGGAGTATAACGTTTAGGTAAGATCCATTGAGGAATGAGTTTGAGCAGAGTTTGTGCTGTTGACACTGTATGGGTGTCAGGAGGTGGCCTAGAATCAGTTATGGAGCCTATTTAACAAAATGCTTTTGTGTAGTTCTTTTCCCTATATTTTGTAATTTTCTTGGAGTTAGTGGCCATATTCTGTTTGATGTTTCTTAAGCTGACCCAGTACTTTAATTATTTACACAGATATGTATAGATACACATATATACGGAAATATTTGTTGATGACTCTATTATTCAGTACACAACCTGCTTTGTACTAACTGGAGACAATCTGTATTAGGTACCGATGGTGTACTCCTCACTGCCCTCAGTCCTTTACACATGACTTTTAAATCGACTTTCACAATATTTCTTCAAGTAGGATTGTTGACTCTATCTATGGTAAGTAAAATGGCTTTGTGAGATGAAATCAGCTGCCCCAGGTCACACAGCTAGCAAGTGACAGAGCAGGGTTCAATCAGGCAGTCTTGTTCTAGATTTCTCTCTTTCAACCACTACATAGAGAATTCATGGGACAGAATGTTTCTTATTAAAAGTATGTGCACAAAAAGGGAAGCTCTGCCTCACGAATTTCTATTTCATCTTGACCTGTGATTTTCCTGTCCCACACTTCTCATGACTTGAAGAGAAGATATCAGGTGCTATAGTTCATTGGATTTGAAGCAACCTCATAAAACCTCAAAAAACATCATATGCACATTCAGAGAAGCTGGGAATTTTAACTTCTACAGATATAGAACTTGAGCCATTTCTGAAAAATGGCAAACCAGGACATAGATATGAGGATATGAGCGTGGGTTTGGGGAGAGGAGCAATATAAATAGATGATCGGGCGTATTTCAGGGCACCAGCCCCTGGGGAAGAAGGCGGTGTCTCTACCAGCTGGCAAAAAGTGGATCCTACATCTTCCCTTGCCAACTTCCAAATTTTTCTCCATTTCTTGGCAAATGGTTAGGGTGTCCTTTCTATTTTCACATATTTCCCTCAACTTGCCCTTTTATGATTCCCCCTCTTTCTTTAAATACCCTTGATATTAATTTCATCTTTATGTTAAATGATATAAATAAAATTAGAGGGGCGCCTGGCTGGCTCAGGCAGTAGAGCGTGTGACTCTTGATCTCGGGGTTGCGAGTTCGAGCCCCACACTGAGTGTAGAGATTACTTAAATATAAATCTTTAAAAAAAATAAAAAATAAAATTAGAAAAATACATGGTGTATATTGTCCCAACTGCTAATACCTCTTTATCGACTTAAGATGGAAGAATTATAAGCTAGAAAATAACAAAAGGAAACTTATTTATTTCTAATAGCAAGAATGCTGACGGCATAATAATAATAATAAAAACAAATACCAGGATAATGGCGTTACCTTATGGAACTGCTTTGAATGCCTTGCAAATTATAATTTGTTGATTTAATTTCCAAGCTAACACATATCTATTTTATTTAAACTTAAACACTGCATTAAGGAAAACCCCAAAGATCATCACTAAATTTCAGATGTGGAGTTAAGGAAAGTTTTAGGCTGCCAAGTTTCCCTGGAGTTTCTAACTTACTAAGGTAATTGTGTAAGATCAACTTCTGTGAATGGGTATGGCTCCAGACTATTGTATTAATATTTTGACTTATATTTTCATGCATAGTTATTTCAATAATCTCTAAAATCAGTGTATTTATAGTGGAACCATAAATTCACTAGATATAGCAACGAATTCATAGGTGCATTTTCTTTACCTGCCTTACATTTAATTGAGAACTGCCCTATGGCCTGAAGCTTCCCAAGTGGGGTGACATGTAGCCACCAGAAAGACATCTTTGACCAAATAAAATTAGTAATTTTGATTTGGGCTGAGAATAAGAATTTATTTATTTTAGTGGAAACAGAAATATTTCCCAAATGTGTACCTTCTCTATGAATGGTCCCTTTTAAAATATAAGCTCTCAATGAGAATTAGGGATTTTTGAAATGAGCAAAAGCAGTTGTCTATAAGGGATTCAAAAAGCAGTTTGTATGCAGCATTCCATACACTAAATAACTTCAGTGAAAACAGCACTGCTTTTATCTGGTTTCTTTAAATATGCAGGTTATTAATACATTTCAAATTAATCGTTTAGAAATTTTCATACCCTTCTATAACTATTAGTTGGATAGTACATCTCTACCTGCAAGAGTGACCGGATGCATTCATCTTACTACAATGAAAGTGTCATTTAGAAAGCCATTAAAACATAACCTTAAAATTAACATTGTGACCCTACAAGGAAACATTAAATGGGTTGAAAAGGAATGATCTTGAAAAGGAAAGGCCTGCCTTTAGAGTCCAAGTTTAAAAAGAAAGAAAGAAAAAAAAAAAAGCCACTAATGAATAATTACTTTAATGAGCTTCTGGTCTCCGAGCCACTCACATTTACTTGCATTAATGCAAGTAATGTTGGATGGCGTGAACACATCAAAATATTCATTTTACTCCATTTTTATACAACAAAGCAGTGGCGTATCTGAAACTCCTCCATGAGGCACCTCTTTGGCAATTAACCTTGTCATCAAAATACTTATGCTGTCCAGGATCCTTCTGGAGGAATTTCCTAAAACACTAATAGGACCATGGATTTACTTCAAACCCTCTAGCATCTTAGTACCCTCACCCGAGACCCCAATGCACAGGACATCTCCCCATAGGAGGCATTTTAGCAAAGCATTTAATACTGAAGGCTGCAGTGTATGATGCGGTGTACAAATATTACTTTTGCAATCTGGGACAAATTGCACAGCCTTCCTGTGCCTCCTAGTTCATGTATGTTAAATGAGCAAAAACATAGTGCTAGTATAAGGAGTTACTTTGAAGGGTGAATGAGATGACCTAGGTGCAAGCTTGGCATAGCACCATCTTAATAAGAAAAGGGAGACTGTGCTTAGCTTAAGAATGATATTTCTCAGCATGGCTTATAAGGTCCACTGTGAACCGGCCCCAGTTTATTATAGAAGGTTATTTCTTGTCATTTCCTTTTCACCTCTTGCTTCTTCCTTTATGTTCTGGCCCAGGAGGGTCTTCAACTTGAGGGTGCATCACAAGTATCCTGGAGGGCTTGTTAAACACAGATTGCTGGGCCCTGCCTTCAGAGTATCTGAATCAGTAGGTGGGTGATGGGGCTCAAAAGTGCATACTTCCAGCAGGTTCACAGGTGACGTTGATGTTGCTGGTGTGTGGACCATGCTTTGAGAACCACTAGTCTAGTCTACCGTTTCTAGAAAATACCACCCTTCGTTCCCTCACCTGAAAGTTGACACCATGGCCCTGCTCACAGGTACTGCATCCACGTCTTCAGCCAGAATTGACTGTTCTGTGCTTTGTACCTTTGTAACTGTTATTTCCATTCACTTTCATAGCACTAATCACCTTGTGCTGTAATTGTTCAGTTTGCATGTTGCATGTTTATCTACCCACCTGGACCATGCACTCTTCCAAGGGCAGAGACCATGTCAAATTCATCTTCGTATTTTTAGGGTCATATGTGCTACTTTGGTACAAGGTAGCTACTAAATAAACATTGCCTCAATGAATGAACAACTAAACATACACCTTGTGATCTTGGTTTATTCCCTTGCCTTCGTAAGAGTAGTTTTGTCCTTCAGAAATGCTATTATTGAGCCTGATAGTCCTGGTCTGTTCTTCTAGACCCTGTGCTAGTACATATTTTTAAAGTCACAAAACCTTCTCTAACTCTCTGGAATAGGCACTCCTTCCCCTAGGCACTCATTGCTCAGAAGTTTTGTTCTTTTCCCCCTCATTTTGACTGAGTTTTGTTAGGGCTACAACTATGCCTTGTTGATCTCACTGCCCCCAGAACCTGGTAAGGTGCCTGGAATGTAGTACACTCCAGGGAAATGTGTGTGGACTGATGGCATGTTGAGAGAGCATGCTCCAGGCCAGAGCAGCCTAGTCTGGGAAGCTGACTGAATCTATCACTGGTAGCCCCAGCTCTCCACTCCTTTCCTGGGACCCTTTCTAAAGATCTCCCAGAGTCTGACTTTCCACCGACTCTCCAGGCCATAGAAGACATAGAGAGTGCAGTTAGGAAGCTACCACCATAGCTCAAGCAAAATAGGACGAAACCCCAAACTAAGCAGTAGTGCAAGAGCAAGGTAGAGAGGATGAATGGGAGAGGAGTCGTGGGAAAGTGAATCTCTAAATTGACCAATTTGGAATATTGAGCCTCAGGCTCTGGGATGAAGGTGACCTGTGTTTGAATCCCAGCTTTTCGACAGATCTGTACTGTAACTTCCTGAGCCTTGGTTTCCTTATCTGTAAAATGGGAATAGTAAATTAGTATAAGTATTAAATGAGTTGATACATGTAAGCTAGCACAGTGCTTGGGATATGGAAAGTATGTAAGATCTAGAACTCTGTAGGGTAACTGCAATAAATTGTCAGTGCTTACTGGGCTCAGGCTGTGTCCTGTACACAAAAGGTATGTGACGTTCTTTATCCACAAACAATTTACAGCAGAGTTAGGTAGGAAAAGCTGATCACACTCGAAGAACCCTTTGATCATATGTCATCTAATATTCATTACCAAGGAAATAATCCAGTGTAGATTTTCATGTGGTTGGAGTTCATAAAAGATATTGACCAGTGTTGGACAACCTGGACATCACTTATACTCCATAGCTTTGAAGGAGCTGCGGAGCTGAAGTTTAACAATTTGTTGAAACATGGGAAATAAAAGGAAGGATCTGGGACCTTAGTAGAACTTTCTTGTATGTAAGGTTCATTGTATATTATAGCATATTGCTATAGGCATTTATCTCTTAAGGCTAAGCAGTGTAAATTCAATTAGACGGCTAGGGCACAGCTAATAACTGAGTTATTTGAACCCAGTGTACAAACAGTCATGCCATGTGAAGAATGACACAGGAATTTTAATGGGCTTATACAGACATAGAAATATAGATCAGAGTTTGTATATGTGTGTGCTTTTATAATCTGCAGATGGTGCTGCTCATGAAGAGATTTCCTAAACATCTTAGTTTGGGCAGACAAAAATAATAGTAGCTAACACATGTAGTGATGACTCTGTGCCAGGCCTAGTTCTGAGTGCATTTACATTTATTAAACCGTGTCATCCTCACAACAGTATGTGGTAGGTACTGTAGTGATTCTTAATTTGCGGATGAGCTAACTGAGGCACAGAGAGGTTGGGTCATTCACAAGGTCCCATGTGACATCAAGGCACTGTGGCTTCCAAGGTGATGCTCTCAGTCAGATGTCATTGGCAGTTCTGATTCCTGTTTCCCATCTGGAAAACTCTGCCTGCAGCCTGCCAGGGTTAGCGCAGCCAGGGTTAGCCAGGTGGGACCACACCCAGCCCTGTTTGTCTCCCACCACACTGTCCGAGTAGTGCCAGTGATTCGGTAAATCCTGTGCTGAGTTTTTATCACCACCTTCCTTGGGATACCCGCACATTCCAAATGCTAGTCCCATCCTCTTATTTGCTCAGACAAGTAGATTTGTCACTTAAAACAATCTTTTAATTGCTTATTTTCCTCTGGCTTCTTTCCAGGGCTTTGTAGCCAATGTTAAATGCTATTTAAAAAATGTTTTTCTTCTTGTGGAATAGGTTAGCATGTGTGTTGGTTAACTGTTACATTTTGAACTTCCCACTTGGTAACTGACAGCCCGTAATTAAGCATAACTTGAACTCTGACCACGTCTGCATGTAGTTTTGTAGCCTGTCACCAAATTTCTGTCGAATATTCTCTGTGAAAATGGCATACAACAAAATGCTTCCTGGCTTAGCAGTATCTCAGTGTGGTTAGGTTAAAACACTGGTGAAGGGTTAGATATCTAGAAATTCTCTTACCATGTTACAAATATTTTTATTTCTTCTTGAAAACATAGTTTTTATATAATGTGTCAGTTACTTGTTTTCCTTAGGGACACAAAAGCTCTAATCAAGGAATAGAAGGTGAAGAGAATGACGCTTCTTGAAATATCTACTACATGCCAAGCTGTGGGCTAATTGTTTTCTTGAGTGTAGAATGCGGTAATGGGGTAATGTACCTCCTACGTGGCTGTTGGTGCCAGTCCTGATTGAGAGCCTGTGTCCTAGCACCTTTGACAGAGCATATGGCTCCGACTTGGGGATTTGTCTCCGATACCGCTGTGATTCCTAGGCCACAGTCACACCTATCCTGCACTATAGGGAAAGGTGCAGACCAGCCAGATCTTTCCTTAGGGGATCCCCATCCTAGTTACTGAGATCCTCTAGAGTAGCACTGATAAACAGGATAAACAGCATTTCAGATTTCTGAACCAACAGAGATATAAAAAAGGTAAGGAATATTAGATCAGAATATCACCCTACTTACCGATAAAACTGATATTAGAAAATAGAAATGGAAAAACATGCCCTGCCAAGCATAGGCAGAATTTGGAACCCCATAGAAATGCCTTAGGGGGAAGAAATACCAAACCCCTCTTTTTTAAAATTTTAGTTTTTTGTTGTTATTGTTATTGCTTTTTATTTTTTTTACATTTACAGTGATGTATAACTTACAAAAAGTCAGAAATCTTCAACAGCTTGATAACATTTTATATGTGTATGTCCATGCGTAGCCACCTCCTAGCCATAGCACTTTTCCAGCATCCCGGAAGGTTCCCTCCTGAAGGTAAACCCTGTTCTGACCCTGTATCACCATACACAGACTTTGGGCATACCCTTTCAAATGTTATGATCTAGAGAAACAAAGTAGCACTGTGTATCTTGTGAGAAGCTTGCTTTGGAGAGAGAGAGAGAGAAAAAAAAAAAAAAAAACAGGAGAGAGAGAAAGGGACTGAATGATGGCTGAGAAGTTGTTCCTTTAAAATCCACCAAGAAGATTAAGTCCCTCTAGCCTCCCCTGGGAAGAAATTGGGGGAGGGGTGGTGCTCACATTTGGCCAGGCAAGTTATGCTAATAGATCACCCTTCACATGGGAAGAAATACCAGGGTTGGAAAAGTCGACCCCTACGTGGATATGTGAATCCCTAGAGGGTAGATGATGCTATAAAAATATGCACAAAATATCATAGGATTAACATGACACATCTTCCAGGAGCATCAATTTCACTCAACAAGTTGGGGGGGGGATATTATTTTAATACTAACACAAATATGGAGATATTTATGGAACAGAATATAAAATACACATGAATTTTTAAAACAAAACATAATACCTTAAAGCTCTTTTAAGCTTGCTTTGGGCTGCTCTGGGCTAAGCCCCCAGGTCCCTCAGGGGTATATGTTCTTTCCTCTGCCTAGGGTAACTTCAGTGGAAAACATCTGGAAGCTCTCCTAGGACCCTGAGAGTGAAGCCTTTGTTAAAGCACCGGCATGAACTTGGCAGTGCGAGCAGATTGAAAAGCAAGGAAGAGAGGGATTCAGAATCAGGGGGAGACAGTCATCAGAGAGTCACATGGCCCAGGAGGCAGATACACAGCAGAGCCCCAAATGGGTAAGCTGACTAATGGCCAGGAAAGAAGGGAAGAAGGAAGGGAGGATGAGAGAGAGAACAGTATGTCTAAAGACAGAGATTGGCCAAGATAACAAGGGAAGGGAGAAGGACTTGAAGGTCAGGGCTAAGGCAGAAACAGGCATCCCGTTCTGTCTCCTGCTTTTATGGTCCAGGGAGCCTTGTCGTACAACTCTGCCCGGCTCTGTCAGGGATGCTCTCTGAGTGAGGGAGTTCACGTGAGATTTTGTTTGCAGAAAGGTGGTGCTCACTCATGCTTCCTGGCAGTTTAGCATATATATACCTGGTGGTCATATCCAGCCACTCCATAGGTTAGAAGAGAGGAGATGAGAATCCTGATCCTGTCAAGTGGGACTTGTTGCCGGAAGTTGAAACATAGGTTCCTGTGTGGTATGGTATGGCTGCCAGGTGTTATTTATTACAAATGCCGGGGATTGTGTAAATTTGAAGGTGGGTGCATTGTTTAAAGGCACTCAAATGGAAAAACAAAGGAAAAAAAAAAAACAAAAAAAACCTGGCTGGTTAGCCAGTTCAGCTTTTCTGCTATATTTGGTTTGCTAGACTTCAGTTTTGTCTCCCTGTCACCTCTAACAGACCTATTTCCCTGTAATCTCAACATATAGGTTGTTTTTTGTTTTGGTCTTTGTTTTTGTTTTTGTTTTAATGCCCCTAATCATCAGTGGAAGCCATGCTATTATTCACATTTTCCAAAAAGAGAAATCAAGACCCAGAAATTATGTAATTTTCCCAAGGCCACAAAACCCATAAAAGTTAGGAACAAATTAGAAACAAAGATCTTTTTTTTTTTTTCCAGAAGTTTTAAATTGTGATATGCACTTTAGAGCTTCCAAACCTCTCAAGAATGTTTACTACAGACCATAGAGGTAGAAAACCATGATCTTCTACAGAAATGTGGTTTGCAGAATATTTATCCATCGAATAGTTATCAAATATAATAGTGCTATTTAACAAAATACAGTGACAACTTTACTATTTTAAATAACATGTTTCAAAATAAACAATAACAGCAAAGCTGGGACTCTTGAAAGTCAAGAGAAGAAATGGTTATTGATTTGGAAAAAAATAATTGCTTTAATAGCAGAAATGTTTTAATATGAAACTTAAAAAGAAACTGTCAGCTGATGTGGTCAAAGACATTAATAGACAAATATTGGACAGCTTTTTCACTATTATCTTGGTGACATCACTTTATATAATGAATTTTGATTTTTTTGGCATATGTGTACAAAATCCAATGAAACACTGAAAGGAAAAATGATAAAAATTAGTGAAGGTGAGTGACTTCTCTAACTAGGTGATTGTTCATAGCATTCATTATTAGCAGTAGATTTTTTACAACTTATGCTTGTTAGGTTCTACTTCTTATTTTATTTTTCTGAGAACTCTTAGCACGAATGTTGATTTCATTCAGCAAGTGGAGAGTTTACAAAATGCCTGTCAAAGCGGAATCAGATTCTGAGCCTGACCTGACTGATGTTGCATATTTCTTTGACTTAGAAGTTAGAGACCTATCATTATTCAACTTTCTTTGATCCCTTTCCCCACTGTTTTAGTAGCCAAACATAGATTTCTTTGTCTAGTACCATCACCATCTTGGTTGAAGATAGTAGTATCTTCTAAGTACATATGTCCCCTCCTGATTCCCAGCTTTTGGCACCTAGAATTTAAGAATAATGGTATAACTCCACTAGCCACAGAAGCCTCAGTAATGACTTTAAAACACCACCCCAAAAAATTATCTCTCTCGTGGATGTGAAGTCACATAGGAAAAACATTATTGTACCCTCACACTTGTGAACAACTCTATTGTTAACGATGGTATATTAAGCTGGTAGCCTTGTTCATTAATACAAAATACAGCAGAGTACATTTTCAAGTGTGTGCAGTGAATTGCATACACACTGCACATTATTGTCATCAGCGCTGTGCTGAGGGAATTTAGCAAAAACTCTTTAGAGGCACCCCATAATAGTTGTCTGTAATTGTTTCAAAATTGGTTTTCTGGGGTTTAGAGCTCGGTTTTTATTATTGTTGTTATTTATTAATCTCATTCTATGACTGTCACAACTGATCCTAGTTTTGCTAACACTTTCAAAACAGGAACACTATATGATTTCATTTCATCAAATAATTTCAGTACTACACTTCACCTTTAAGTAAGTAGAACCCTCATACCCTTTTGAGCTCTTAATAGAATTCCTTACATTTGGCATAGGGTTATAGGTCCACTGAGAGCAAATGTTTGCCAATAAATAGAAAATGCCATTCTATCTCATTTATCAAAGTTCTCTCCCTCTCTCCCTCCTCCCTCTCTCTCTCTCTCTCTCTCTCTTTTTCTGTCTTTCTTCTTTCTTTCATTAGGTAAATCCCTATATCCTTGGTTCTTAAAAGATAAAGAAACAAATGGCATGTATTTTCACAATTCTTACAGAAGCACTTAATGAACTTGGTTATTTATCCTGGTTCATTGAGAGTACTGTAAAGCACAAGGTAAAAAAAAATGGATATTATTTCTAGTTTATTTCTGGTATTTTATGTTAGTACATAACGGTTTTCCATTTCTTTAAGAATTTTTATTTTTAAGTTATCTCTACACCCAAGTTGGACTCGAACTTAGAACCCTGAGATCAAGAGTCACATGCTCTACCAACTGAGTAGAAGAAGAAGTAGTGGAAGAGGGTTATTAATCCTTAAATGTATTTATTAGTTATATTTTATGTTTTAAAAGCTTGCCATTAAACCAGTATTTTCTAAATTTAAGTCCTTACGGATTACTTTAAATATTTATCAGATGTGCATATCAATCCAACTGAGCTATTATTCAATTTGTGGTTCTATCTCATTCCTCCTCACTGTGGTCTGAACCCTACTGGTTGAACTAATCAACACATTGCTGCCATTGCTCCAGCCCCCAGCCTTGGTCCTCAGGAGAGTGAGTCCCAATTCCCTCCCAGGCATTGACACTAATAGAATGGATGAGAAGTAACAGAATTGCCATTGGGTTGGTTTCTTGGTACTGATTGTGAATAAGCCAGTGGAAGTAACTGGAACACGATGGTTCAGAAGCTCTCAGGGATATAGCCATGTTAAATTCTTCTACTCACTTTTTTCTTTTTTTTTTTTTTTTTTTCTTGTCCAAATTTCTCTCCAGTCCTGCCTTTGGGATGGAGCTAGTTAAGATCAGATGTTGCCCCACCCCTATTTCTTCTTCATTTCCATGTTGCTTTTTTCATTGTAATGGGAAAGGGTTCCTGCTACTAAGATGACCAAGAGTGGTACCTGCTCAATGCAGCCTCAGGGAGTCCTTCTTCTATCTGATCAGATTTCATTTGAATTCTTAGCTCATCCCAACCTCATGGTGGGCAGTTCTCTTCCTCATATTGTGTTCTTCATCCCAGAGTGTTGGATGTGCTTCTCTTTTATATGTGTCTCTAAATTCTCTCACTGTATTAGTCTTACTGGCCTACTATAACAAAATACCACAGACGGAGTAGGTTAAACAGCAGATACTTCTCACAGTTTTGGAGGCTGGATAATGCAAGATCAAGTTGCTAGATGATTTGGTTCTTGGTGAGGGTCCTCTTTTTGGCCACTCTCTGGCTTGTGTCCTCACAGGGCAGACAGAAATGATCTCTCTCTTCCTCTACTTAAAAGCCACTAATTCCATCATAAGGGTGCTACCCTCATGAACTCATCTAACCCTAATTGTCTCTTAAAGGCCTGTTTCCAAATACCATCCCTGCACTGGACATTAGGACTTTAACACATGAATCTGGGGAGGGGAACACAATTCAGTCCATAGCACCGACCTCCTCTATCTTCTTGGTGTTAACTAACCTTGATCTCTTCCCCACCCCTTTTCAACATTACTTAGTGCTTTTACTAAAATCGGTTCACTTCTTTTCCTTAAAATACTTTTTAAAAGGAAATTTTATGCTGGTACCGTAAGTAGAAGACCAATACCATTTGTCATAAATAAAAAGTGAATTCATAAGTATAAAACTACAGGGGCCAAAAAAGATGTGAACCCTTTTCTTACTCTTACATACCATACTTGGGGAACACTAGTGAATAAAGAAAACAGGTGCAGGTTCTAAATTTAAGAATTGCCCCAGGTGTCCCAGGTGGGTTACTGATACAGCTTGACAGTTGGCTCAAGCCACAAGGTTTCTGTATGACTGTACGAAAGACCGTAATCTAGTTTAGAACATCTCTGGAGTAAGGAAAATGAGGAAGAATTGTGATTCATATTAATTCCATCACTTTTCCTTTCTGAGTTCATATTTATAGTTGTGAGTAATATATATTTGTTTCTTGATACGAGCTGTAATGGCTACTGGCTTGTTAACTTTAATTGGTGGAACTGTGATCATTTAGGCTATTAACAGAAACCAGTCATGTGTTTTCAAAGAAACTGGTATAAATTAGAATCTTTCATTAAAGACCAATCAGCCATTTTCACATTTCAAAATCTGATGCCGGGGCAACAAACTGGCCAGAAAATTCATCTAATCCATTTTCTAAGGGTAAGAGTCAAGAAAGTAAAAGTCTATTCATATCAATAGCTTAAAATATTTATATTATCAATTCTGGAATAACTACTTCAAGAGTAAGATTATGAAGTGATTTAGCCAGTGTTGCTTGAAAGTTAGACAAGGGGAGCAGCAGCAGAGTCCGCTTCATCACTGTCTGCTCGGATCTCTAATGTCTGCTTTCAAAGACGTAGAAAAGAATCAAAGAAGCGTTTACCTAAAAAAGAATCAAAGAGGCATCTGGCTGTAGGTAAAGTGGCATATCTTGTGTCCCTAAGAACAAGATATAGCACTTAAAAGATAATGAAAAAAATTCATGATTTTTTTTTTTTTAAATTGACTCAGAACAAATTTCTTAATGAAGCCCAGCAGTGACCCAGGGCTGGCATGATGGACAGGGAATTCAGTGACTTCCTGGAAATGAGTCGATATTTATATAAAAGACAATTTGGTTGGTTGCAAGAACCTTGAAATAATAGTAGACCGATGCCTTATAATCCCATCTGCCACTTAGAAACTCTGATCTCAGGCAAGGCATTGAACCTTACTGAGCCTCAGTTTTTTCATCCATGACTGTACTTGTATGGCCAAATTGCTGTGATCCATTGTGCACATTTATTTTCCCTTTTTCACTTCTGCTATATGTGATCTGCTTTTAAGTGTTGACATTTCTTCAGTCGATACCCAGAGGAAGACAATAAAGAATTAAGATAGTTTTCCTATATTGTAGTTGTTTTGAAAGAAGGGTTTATAGAATATGTTTTATGTGTGTGAAATCCTGTTTTTCTCTGATCTCTATACCCTCATATTGTATGATACGTAGATCTGCATCTTGGGTTTATAACCAAATGTCAAAAAGAGTTTAGAGCATAAAGCTCTGAACTTCAAACAAATTCATAAACTTCTGGACACACACCCTTCCTTGTTGTCTGTAATGATCTTGGTAAAATAAATTTTAGGAGGCTTTCTGACATATATATACTATATATATATAATAAATGTATTATATGAGAAACACTTTTCCCTGAGTGAAGTCAATCACCACCTAATATTAGTGTATTATTTTTTGTCAAACAGAAAATTTTATTGAAATGTTCTTTAATTCTTTACATATAATTTATCCTCTACATGATCTATAAGAGATTTAATGCAACTGACATAGTGAACTTTTACAACAGAAGTTACAAATATGAAAAACTCTCTCTCGGGGTGAGAGAAATGTAAGACTGAAAAGTCAAAACCAGGGATTGTAATGACCTCAGAAATGCCATTGATTGCTTTCATGACAGTTGGTTCTGTATTGCTATTACTGGTCAGAAAGAAAGATGCTTGTCACTTGAACATTAGTTTTACATTTCATCCTAACAGTAGTATCATGAAAAGGATTTCACTCTTTCTTTTCCACAGGTGATGAGACTTATTTTTATAAAGGTTGAATGACTTGCCTCAAGTTTCTCAGCTAAAATGTGGCAAAATTCTAAATTGAATGCAATGCTAATTCCAATGGTGATTTGACATTTGACACACATGACTACACAATATCTGATTACTATTAATTCACTCTTTATTTGCCCTCTTCACTCCGCAGCTAATACCTGCCCCTCACAACCATGGTTCCCTTAGGTAGTTTTAGGTTTTTAGTAGCTGGGGCTAAATATTTCATATTAACAAAATCTCAGATTTTGCCTGAGACATAAAGTGCTGTATCATATTATTTGGAGAATATGGGGGAGTTTTGTAATAAAAAATACTTTTTATAGAATCTAATACAGGGTGGGGAGTGTGGTAGGCATGCTGACAGAATTGCTCTTGGGCTCTTATAAATCAGAGTGAGTGTCCCCAGCTCTGCTATTTGATTCTTTAGCCGGGCACCTTCTGATTCTTTAGGAATCAGGTGGCTGAAGGACAGAGTGGCAGCAGATGAGAGCAGGATATATATATATATATATATATATATATATATATATATATAGGCAATGGGAATGCTTTTAAAATGCTTGTTATCAATGGCTTAATAAAGACAAACACTTAAAATCAGCATTCAAGCTTTGTTCTATGCCTGCCATTAAAACCAGGTGGATTGTAGAGGGCATCGGGGCAGGACTGGGATGTAGAACTTGGCAGCAGTATCCCCTTCCGTATTTACATTGGGACACCTGTTCTGTCTGTTTTCTGTCTCCTTCAGTTTCGGTATAATGTAGTTTGTAGATTTTTCCATTCAGTTGGCTCAGACTGCCTTTAGAATTTGTATCAACCAGATTCTCCCCGTGTGGAAATGTGATCAGGAGGGAAGGAAAACCACACACTGCGATTTGCTTCGTGCATACACAGCTCTATTTTTATTGTATATCCGTCAATGGAAATTAATTGCTAATTATCCAAACATTTCTATGATAATATTTCAAGCTCTCTTGTAGCAGATGTGGCCTAAACAATATTTGGAAGAGAGTAGATGGTATTGTGTTTCTTGATGGGAATGACTGGGTAGGGCTTTAAAATTTTTTCACCATTTTTTATTTTAGAAAGAAAAATGTTTATCATTCTTTTGCAACATTTGTTAAATATTCATACTGACCAGAGTAATTATGCACTGACTATATTAGCAAACATATAACTCTGTCAACTTTAAGAAGTTGGGAAATTACATTAAACAGGTTGTGGATAATATATTCGGTTATGTGCTCATACAGACATACAGCTTGTTTAAATAACTGACACCATACTGCATTTACAGTCATCAGCAATGACCGACTTCTCTTATTTGGGGGCTCTCATGTTGAATTATTCTTTTTTATTGTGTTAGATGTCTGTCCTTCAGTGTCTGAACATTGCTTTTTCATTTCCCCTTTATGAATGCTAATAACATACTGGATAGAGTCCTGGCTATTTTTAGTAATTCAGCATTTCCTTATATTTATACTGTGAACAAACTTGAGAGAGTTTAGCTCTGATTAAAACAGATCATTTTCTTCTTTTTAAAAAAGAATAATGTGGGACTGATACAAAGCGAGGACAAAAGGAATTTGATGGGCACGGTGTCAAAGCTTAATTGTGTCAATAATTATTTGTGTATTAGTGCCAGGTTTTTAATGAGGAGTACTCACTTGTGTGTAATCATGATCAATGACAAGTAGTTAAAATATCTTCATGAAGTGGCAAATTGGGGGAAAAAAGAAACAATGTTAATACTGCCTACAGTTCCTTATGTATTAGCACATCGGAACTTCTGAGCAGAGTTAGTATTAAAGCGCTGAAAACCCCCATAAGCGTGTTGCTGTGGGTGTTTAGATACATATGTTTATGTAATATTTTCCCCTTGCATTCTAAGCTTGTCACGGCCTTTTGGGGGAAGGACTCTTGCCACCTTGCTTGCCAAGTGGTCACTCCTGCCCAGAAACCTAGCCCTATCTAGGTATAGCCCCACTGCTATGCTAGCATAAGGGAAGTTCTTCTTCTCTTCACCTGTTTGCACTTTCCAAGTCATTAGGACTTGTCCGCCACCATTCTGAGAACCCTCGTTCTACTTTATTTAATGTCCTGCCTCTTTCTAAGTGTCTTGCTCTTAACTTTTATCCATACTTTTCAGCTAGCAAATTTGAGTGGCCCACACTGCAGTAAGTCTTGTCGAGAAGGAATGAAGGAAGTCACAGGAGTCTGGAGCACCAGTGGAAAGGTTGAGCCCAGATACCTGTGCTCTGTCTCTGCAAAGTGTGATGTCAAGTGTAATATGCAGTAGTCACGTGGCAGAAGCTCAGAAACTTGTTACTTAAATCTTTGTCCACACTCTATTTGCTTGCTGTCGTTGTAAGCTTTAGTTATCCGTATCAACTAGCCTCAAATTGTGAATGAGGGAAATCCAAATTAGTGTAGTCCTGTGGCATTGAATGAACTGTTATTTACTGATGAGCATGATGAGGCTTAGATATGACATGGATATGTGTAATTGAGACAATGGCTATAAAATGGTTTGCTTGGCAATAATGTGCAAACAGAAACACAATTTATGGATTTTCCTAATTGTGTTTGCTTTCACCTAGAATTCAAAATTAGCAGTAGTGGGAAATCATTAATGGTTTTTGTATGCCTTACTGCCATTTGGTAGAATGCCTATCTTTTATGTCCTTTATTATAATTTCATTCAGTGTGATTTTCTTCCTTTGTGAATATTTTCTGGAGCTGGAAATCAGTATCATATATATTGTGAGATTAAAAGGAAGAAAAAAAATCTTTCACTTCATTTGGTATCTTAACAGTGAACTCTTTCCTGTATGAATATTCACTGAGGGGGGAAAAAAAAAACCCACACCAACCACGAAGTGGTTGCTAGTAGCAGATTTTGAGTAGGCCTTAACCACTGAGTTGAAGTCTGGAGACTTGCTGACATTTTGAAAATAGTTTTTAGAACAAAATGTCAGATGATGGGAGCTTTACATCATGCAAGAGTAACGTGTGCAGCTGATGCTAACGAAGCCGATTCTTACAAAGCCATATGAGGATGGATGACCACTGTGCTTTTAAAAGAACCAAATATATCCACATATATATATTCAACACTTCACATTTCGCACATGCTTTGCTCTGCCTGGCTTATATATGAGCCACAGTTGACCGACACCTTTGTGGACCAATGCAGTGCTGGCGATTGAGCGTTATTTTTAAAAAGGAGCCATTGAATGTGAGACGTCATTACATATTCCAACTTTGAACCAATGGCACTGCCAGCCGTCTGTGATCACTCATCAAGGCAGCTGTGCTGTATTCACATTGAAATTAGGAGATTTTTAAAACCCAAGCAGCTGTATTATTCATACTTAAAATAAAAGCTTAGTTTCCCCAAATGGGTGTGACGTAAACATCTCATTAAATATTTTTAATTTTGAAAAAAAAATATTTTAAATGGCAGTGACTACACTGGTGGTGGCAGCAGTTTGCATTCCTGTGTGAGCTTGGGGGAGGCTGTCTCTTTACTTTCGCACTGCGAAAAAAGGGTGTTCTCTTGCTCCTCGCCTGGGGCTGAGGGGTAAAGCTCCATGCGGCAGGTGGCAAGAGATTTGGAAACGTGGCCTGCACATTCCAGCTATTTGATAAGTTTTGATGAGGTCCACTGTTGTCTGAGAAGGAAACCCAGGTGCTTTGTTCTGGCCCCTCTTCATTCTCTTGAGTTATAATCAATGTACAATAAGCTATGTCTAAAAAGGGGAAGTCTAGAAAGTTTCCATTCTCTTAGGTTGTTTTTTGGTTTCTCTCCTCAATGAATTAGGTAGCCTTATGTGCTGGTCATGATTTGCCAAATGGTTAACACTCCCAGGAGGGTGACTCAGATTCCATAGACCCAGAGACCAACAGGATCCATTAGGACCTCATCTCTTTCCCACAACTTTTGTGAGGAAATTGCTTATTAGTTCCCCACCCACCCAGCTGTATGCTATTAGTTAAATAGAGGCGGCAGAGATGACTTTTGTCCCTTAATGCAAGAGCAGCCTGTTTGCCCAGTCATCGGTTAAGAAAGCATCGCCACTGGGGGTATTCGTTTTCTAGCGCTGCTATAACAAATCATCACAAGCTTAGTGACTGAAATAGCACAAATGTATCCTCTTACAGTTCTGGAGATTGCAAGTCCAAAATGAGTCTTAGGGAGTTAAATTCCAAGTGTCACCAGCGCTGTTTCCTTCTGGAGTTTTCAAGGGAGAATCTGTTCCTTGGTTCTTCAGCTTCTAAGTGCTGTGGGCATTCTTTGCCTCTTGGCCACATCACTCCCACCTCTGCTTCCGCCATAACAGTTTCACCTTTTCTCTAGAACCTTCCTCTGCCCCCCTCTTAATAGGACTCTTGTGCTGTTGAGCCCACCGAGAAAGTCCATGATCATCTCCCTATCTCCTCATCCTTAATCACATCTGCAAGGTCCCTTTTATCTGTATGGTAGCATGCTCACAGTGCTGGGGATTCAGACATGGACGTTTTCGGGGGACCATTATCCAACCTACCACAGGGTATGAACTGTGGAGTGAGTTGGATCTGGACATGAATTCTTTTTTTTCATATTTATTTTTATTTTTTATTTTTTATAATTTAAATTCGATTAGCTAACATATAGTACATCATTAGTTTTAGATGTAGTTTTCAGTGATTCATCTGTTGCGTATAACACCCAGTGCTCATCACATCACGTGTCCTCCTTAATGCCCATCACCCACTTACCCCTTCCCCCACCTACCCCCCGCCCAGAGTCAAGAGCATATTTATTTTTAAATTAACGATACAAGGCATCACAATGGTTTCAATAGTTTCATGTTTACTACTTTCTGCATGATTTCTGCTGAAACGGTTCATCTTTCTTTGATATGAGGTGTTCTTTTGCTTTTAAATAAAATGTTAATTCTAAAAAGAACCCAACAGAGTACTCTTCCCTTCCCCCCATGCCCATCCATCAGGTTTCTCTTTCCTTTCCTTTCCTTTCCTTTCCTTTCCTTTCCTTTCCTTTCCTTTCCTTTCCTTTCCTTTCCTTTTCTCTTTTTAAAGTAAGCTCTAGGCCCAACATGGGGCTCAAACTCACAACCCTGAGATGAAAAGTCACATGCTTGGATGTGAATTCTAACTTTGCCAACTGCCAACTGTATATCTTTGGGAAAGTTATTCTCCCCGTTTCTCACCTCTACGGTGGGGATAATACTGCCAACTCCACAGTTAACGTATGTAAAACAAGAGGCTTTACGTAGCAGATGTTCCACGAATTTAATCCACCCCCCCAACCTCCAAGAACTAAATGGAGAGGGAATGAAAAATTTCACAGTTCTATCAGGCCAAGTTATCGGTCAATAGAAATGGCTAATCTTTTATTGTTCCTTCGGTGGACTGGATATTTAGAGAAGTATTAATGCACGTAGGGGGTTTAATGCATAAGCAATAATGCACATAGGGGGTTTAAGACATTCTTATTTTATTGGCACTACTCTGAACCCAGGGCATTTTCACAGTGCACCTCCCCATATTGGGTCAAGCGCACTAGTGATTTTTGACAGATTCTTTCTGTCACCCAGCTGCCTTGTGTCACGGGATGCCAATGGCACTGAAAATCCTATGACTGATTCTGCCCCTGTCGAGAACAATAGCCATTTGAATTTGATTTGCCCATCTTCTGGGAAGACAGTCAAAGTTCCCCTTCAGTGCGACCGAGTTGACAATAGGCACCCCTTGTACTCTTTACAGCTCGTTCACCTATTATGATGATGATGTCATTATTCACATTATTGCTCTCATCATTATTATTATTATCCGGTGACCTCTGTCCTGGGGTGGGACTCCCTGTGACAGATGGGAGCTTCATTTATCGGACTGCTTTATGCTGCACAATTCCCCTGCCATTCTGAGTTTATATTGAGACGGGCTGCTTTCCGAACAAAGGCAGCCTGATCACAATTTGTCAGTGTACATGGTAGCTATGTATCACCAAAGCTCTCTGCCAGTCCTTCTGGGACCCAAATTATTTATGGAGCTGACAATATGGGCTAACTTGTCTTGTTATGAATGCCACTATTACAATGAAAGCTTTGCTGTCTTGAATGGTAAGGCAACAGGAGTCCTGGTTGGTCAAAATTCCATCAACCAAGAGTTAATTCACATTGCCCCCCGTGATCTCTTGGTGCCCCAAGTGAGTTGATGAGATCCATGGGGAAGGTTCCATTTCAATATTCTTCTCCGTTCAGACTTGGGAGACCTCTT
The DNA here is from genome assembly GCF_004348235.1 of Phoca vitulina. NCBI lineage: Eukaryota > Metazoa > Chordata > Mammalia > Carnivora > Phocidae > Phoca > Phoca vitulina. Next base: position 11,562,290 of record NW_022589709.1, read on the forward strand.
GATAACTTTAGTTTCTGTGGCTTCTGTGTTAAACCGGTTGGGTTTTTAAGTTTGGACATAGCGTTTCTTCTGAGTACACTATGGACACGGTTTACCAAGTGCTGTGGGGAGTGGAAACGAGATGAAAGACTTGGGCTATCTCTGTAAAGTGCTTATAATTGAATAAGGGAACAATCCAACTCAAATCTATATTTACCAACGCAGATGATAGAGAAATAAATAGCAGTCACGTCCAGCTCGACTGCCTCAAGCCTGAAAATGGACTCTAATGCCCCGAATGCCATTCCAGTGAAGTGACTCCTTTATTCTCCGATATCCTTCACTAACTCTTGTGTCACACTGATTTGAAATCAAATCCCTCATCTCTGCTTTTAAGATGCCTCAAAAGAACACTGAAGAGAAAGGAAACTAATTAAACCTAAAAGAAATTAAAGTAAAAAAAAAAAAAAGACACACACAAGGAAGAGAGAAACAGAAAAATGGAATAATCATCATTTAATATAAAATATAGCGTATTGTTTTTAGGAGTAGATGGTACACTTGTGGCATTATGAGGAATGGAGGAACCCATTTTTAGTGATACATCATTTGAATTTGAACCTAAGTATAACATCTGTATTTCAAATATAGAGCATATTTACAGACACACCTTTTCCTAAAACATGTGCTTCCACAAGCTTTAATTGTACACAGAATTATTTTTATCCCTTTCTCTTTTATTAAAATGGTCTTTGAACTAGGCATAGTGCTTAAAAGATTAGATCTTATAGGGAAACATAACATATTGTATTTAAATATGCTAATCTCTTAGAGGAAATGAAGGATCTGAGCCTGCTCATTAAGAAATAAATTAATTCATCACCATTGCATTCATCATCAATCATCATCCAGTTGTGTCCAGTTTTCAATTAAGTTTTTCCAAACTGCTTTGTGCCTTTACCAAAAGAACTGATTATCTCTGATGATGATTTTTTGTGGGTATTCGGATGTTGATGGCGGTTGAATTGGCATAAACATGCTGAATGTCTTTTTTATTCAAGTGGTTAAGCAGTAGCTGTTCAGTGCATACAAATACATTATGATGACAAGTAAAAAATTCTTACTTTTTACAATGTATTTTAGTGGCCAAATATCCAGTTTCTCAGACTTACAGGGAATAGTTTACATGAGCAAAGCTAACACCAACATACACATAGAGCATTTATAATACATCCATTGTCCGTGAATTCATTCATGCATCATTCGCTGAAACATATTTACTAAACACCTATAAGTTTCTAGTACCATGCCAGGCGCTGGATATACGAGTCGGTAAGTGCAATTGATATTACTCCTGCCCTGATGGAGCTTCCGATCCATTTTATTTAAGTTTCCTTATTCTGGGACATATTTTTACTAGATAGCACATTTTCAATTTTAGTGACTATACACACTCTCCCTTGGGTTGTTCTTTAAAATGAACACCAAAAGCCTCGATTACTTCTCCAGTGATCCTTCAGGTATATACAAGCCTCCTTATTCTTGGAGTTAACGAGCATTGCATGCCGGAAGAGAACAATTTCTGACTATCTCTTTAAGGTTTTCATGCAGAATGAGGATGTATGAAAATGACTCACCATGCCTGCCACTTATCTCTAGATTCCTATAACATGAAGATGATCACAATCTGCCATCGTGCTGTTAAAATGATGCATAACCCTACCAGCACTCTGAAATGATCGAGTATTATTGCAGCCTCTTACAAGTTGGGCACTGAGATAATTTGGCTAGTGTTGGAGAAAGAATGTTCCACAACCCCTGTGGCTCACCCTTCATTGAATAAATATGGCATGCTGCTGCTTTTGTTCTCCTTGTGTATGGAGAAGCAATTAATGTGTCAAAAAAGAAAAATCACAAATATGTGCAGACTTTTTTTCCCCTATGATAATTGCACGACCATGTTCAATCTGCCTTAAAATTATTGTACAACATTACAGGATGTTGTTATCTCTGAAATATTAGATAACTTGTGGTTGGCATTACATTTCTTATTGTGGTTTCATGACTTCTCTGTCCATTAAGGATCCCACATTGTGTTTATGTATTTCTTTAAAAATGCCACTGGGCTACCAGTGTTTACATAGATACCTTGATGTATTTTTTTTTTTTTTGATATAGATAGTTTAAAGGAATCATTAAAAAAATGCAAACATCTGTAGATTTTAGTTAAGAGAAGGAATCATGAATATGACCAGACTGCTGCAATTCTTGCTTTCTAATCAATTATTTTCCTGATAGTCAAGTGCATTCTTAGATTCATGAAATCTTTATGATGAGACAGGAATCAAAGATTGTTTTTCTACTGCTAGTATCAGAGGAATGAAAAGGGGAAAAAAGGAATTCAAAGTTTTTCTTTGCCCATGTTGTTTGTGGATGTAGTCCAAACAACTCAATTAATTTAATATTCTGTACTATAGTAAGTGCTCAATGAGTATGGGTGAATTGAACGAATAAACTAAATCTCAGCAGTAAAACTTATTACTAAGCTTAGGAAGGAACTTAGTCCCTAACAAATAGTCAACTAGTTCACCAATTCTCCTTAATAGTTTAAATTAGAACTACTTCATTATTTTAAAATGAAAATACTGTTGAACTGTATCTATGTATTTTTCCTCTCTCCTTCTAGGTTATAAGCTCCATCAAACTTGTCCTGTGTACCCCTGGAACTAGTGCCCAGGACAGTCTGACACAAATTAGGTCTTTATTATTTATCTAGTAGATTTTTCAGCCAGAAATATGACCTAGCGTGTTTCTGAAAAATGTACACATTCAAAATTACTAGATAATGTTTCTGCTTCTACATTATATTATGTGGGAAATTTTAAAGAACAGTGTGTTGTCTAAAATCTTGAGCACGTTCACAGAGTATAGACGGTCCAGCAACATAGACCTGATTCTCAGTGCCCTACACAGATCACATGGCTCCTCAATACCCTGCCTCTGTCAGCTTTCCCCTCTGTGTGGATCACGCCTCATGCTCTCCTGATCCCTCTTCTCCTGTGCCCACATGCTAATTTCTACTAATTCTTGAAGACTCACCTCAACTCAAATCAATTCCTCGTTCAGAAAACCTTCCTTATCTCTCCTTCCAAACCTCCTCAGTCTACCCCTTCCACATTTTTGCTTCCATCTGTGATTATCTGCGTACTAATTGCATTGGCTGTGACGATTGGCTTGTGTGCCAGTCTCCTCGACGTGTGAGGATCTTGCAGGCAAGGACTGCGTTTGATTGACTGCCGTAGCTCCAATGCCTATTAGAGTGTGTGGCACAAGGGAGCTATTGCCAATGCTGTATGGGAGGGAGGGAGGGAGGAAGGAAGGGAAGGAAAAGAAGGAAAGGAAAGGAGGGAGGGAGGAAGGAAGGAAGAGAAAAAGGAAACACTCAAAGAAAACTCTGAATTGACTATTATAAAGAAGTCTCCACTGGAGAACAACCATAAATTAGAAAGGGAGGGAAAAAATACAGGATTTAAAAAAAATTACTCAAGGTGTTATGTTTCTCTATATGAAATACACTGTCCATTTCCTTCTATCTTCTCTTGGACCTGCTCATTTCTGATCATGCCTGTCCCTCCCTTTTCTTGGGCAACCTTTACCATAAAATCTCAGTGCACTTTAATGGTCACCTATATTGTTAAACTAGTGGCACAGTCTTAATTTCTGCTATTATTAAGATTGTTAGAAGCTTGCTTCTGACAGTTCAGAGAAAAATCGTCATTATGGGGGAAGGGGGAATTATTGCTATGTAACAAGCTTAAATATTCAAGCTTGGGTTCAAATAAATTTAATTAGCGCATCATCTTGTTTTCAAAACACATCTCAAGGCCAGAACAGTGTTATGGTCCTAGACCTGCAAGTTTCTACGAACTGAATTCTTTAAGCTCTCACAATCCTAGCTGATACTTACATAGTACTTACTATGCCAGCAATTCTTCTAAGTGATCAACTCATGTAATTCTCACAGCAACCCAATCAAATATAGTTTCTGTCTTTTATAGATGGGGAAACTGAGGCAAATAGAAGTTACGTGATTTGTTCAGGGTCCTACATCTTATCTGGGGTTTAGTTGAAATTCTAACTCAGGTAGTTTAGATTTCAGAGTACCCTGTAAAACCTCTCATAGGATTTTATTCTGCATCTGGATGATGTAAAAGTTCTTTCATGGCCATGTTTGTAAGTACAATTATGTGTAATATAATAAGCCAATATAGTATGATTAAAATATGATTTCCAAGAAAATTATGGGGTGAGCCTGGCCACATAAACACATGATTTAATGTAATTATCAGAACAGTCTTCACTGATTGGTGATAATCTCCCCCAAAACTCACTTCAGAGTAACTCAAGGTCTATCAGGTGGTTGAACCAGGGCTATAACACAGATATTCTTGGAGTTTCTCCTAGTTTATTTTACTAATCTATGGATTTAAAGTTTATTTTAGCAAATCCCTCCTCCAATAGGGATCACTAAGTATTGGAAAATCTTTTATTCCTACAAAGCAGATTGGGAGGATGGAGAGCAATAAAGGAGATCCTGGGAACCTATGCCAAGTAGAGATCAATTAAAAATGGAAAGTAAGGGAATTTCTGAGCAGTATTTTATTTTTTATTTGGGGAAGTTTTATGAACATGCCTGCTTTCAACAAAGTGTACATTGAGTAAAGTGAGATGTACCAGTAGATAAATAAGGAGTTGACCATGTGATGCTCTTAAGCTCTTAATTAAGATCTACTTTTTACCTACACAACACTTCTGTCACCAAATGTGTGGGTTTTCCACACCAAGCAATCCTCTCATTCTCTCTGGATGCAAATGGAAGTATTACAACTTAATTCAATTCTGACACTAACCACCTGGAGTTAGCACAAACCCCTAGGTGAAGGACTCAGTCGCATAAGATTGTCCCTCACTGCAGATGCCAATGGCGGTTCTGGGTTTTCTCTATTTCTGACTGAGGAGTAATTAATTAGGAGAGTCACACAATCCCCTCCTTGGGATTGATAATTTGCTAGAACAGTGCACAGAACGCAGGAAGACAGTTTACTTACTATTGCTCATTTGTTACAAAGGATGCAACTCAAGAACAGATGGAAGAGATGTATAGGACAAGATACATGGGTAAGGGTGCAGAGTTTCCAGGTCTGTCACCTTCCCGGCACTTCGGTGTGTTCACCAAACTGGAAGTTCTCCAAACCCTGTTGTTGAAGGTTTTTATGGAGATTCCATTACACATGCATGATTGATTAAATTACATCACTTAAGATTGAACTCAAACCTCCAGCCGCTCTCCCTTCCAGTTCAGAGTGGGATTGGAATCCTGTGGTCGGTTCCCTTGGCAACCAGCCCCACCCCATCCTTAAAGACTTTCCAAAAATCACCTCATTAACATAAACTCCCCTGTGGTTGCAAGGGCTTGCTATGATTAACAAAAGATACTCCTCTCACTCTTATCACTTGGGAAATTCCAAGGGTTTTGAAACTCTGTGCCCGGAACTGAGGACAAAGACCAAATATAAATTTCTTTTTATATCACAATGGCACAGTAACATTTGGCATTTATGACTTGGGAGGATAATTTGGGGGAAAGTGGAGGAGTACTTGTTCTGAAGCTGCTACCTAAGGCCCATTTTCACAACTTCATAGCACTAGCTAAAAAAGCCAGCTCTTTTCTTTTTCTTCAAAAACGTACCTCACACCCTTTGGTAATATGCGGTTTTCCACTCTGTGGGAGGTCAATAAATCCCTGTTGACTCGCTTTACATTCGGCAGCTCCAAGTAAAAGAGAAAGACACGATATCCATCCAGGCATCGCACACGCTATGGCTTTTTCGCATGCTCCATTTAGATACCTAATAGTTAAGCCAGCGTAGTGTGTGGGGCTCAATTTTGAAACACTGGCAGAGGCACTTGTATGCCACGTTTGCTACTTTTTGTTGGGGAAATAATCACATTGGAAAAGCAAGACACTATATACGTGCTCTCAAGCTGTTCTGATTTCTTCTACTTATTTATGTACCATGAACTCTATTTTTTTTTTTTTTATTTATTCCAAGGAAACTTACATGGAATGAGGCAGAAATTTTATTATGAAGTTTATTCATTTTTAAGAACTTGAATAAGTGAAGTCCTGGCAACAGCATAACTGAACTTCAAATATCATTAGGATAATAATTTTATGTACATTTGCACACATGTGGTTCAGACCCGCTTGTGAATTTGTCCAGCGATTTGTTGTATGAAAGACTTTATGTAACAGTAATGTGAAAGCTAATGGGAAGGAGTTTCTTGCCTCTCAAACTGGAAATTATATTTCAGTGTTCAGTTTTATGGATCCAAAATAGGGGTACAGCTTTAATATAGGCCCGGAAATTTTTCGGCTGTTTTTACAGTGTTTAACTGAAGAGGAACCTCTCAAATATAGTCCATGTTAAGGACATGTGTGTTAGACATTTCTAGACATGCTGAAAAAGTCCCCACGCAAATAATGTGTCCTAGTTACCAGAGATCAGTTTGCCTTCTCTTGGGAATATTTAGTGACTTGGACTACGTTGGAGTGTCATTATTTTGAACGATCTGGATGTCACAGTAAATGCATACACAGATGTATTCCTTTTAGCTGCAATATATATATTTTTAACACATCAAAATCTGGATCAATTTGACTCTAAGAATGAAGATAGAAGGGTTTTCTTTTTGGTGTTTATTAGACATTCATTACATAATGAAATGTTTAATCCTCTTTCCCAATTTGTAAAAGACCTTAAAATTTTTTTGTTAAAATTAATGCAATTATCAGACTTTCCAGAAATTTATAACATTTCCTAGTATTCATATTTTCATCTTTTCTGTTTTAAAATCTAAGTTTTACTTTTAACTTCATAATATCACCAAATAGTGTTTCTGCCACTGCTGTAGAAACTAACAAATTCAGTTCAACGTGAAATCAATAAAAGCTGCTTTCAGCTCAGTGAAATACAAGGGCAAGGTCTCTTTGTGCATGAAATGAGACTGAGTGCTGAATTTCTTCTGGAGATGAATATTTCTGTTTATATTGACCAGACCAGGCATAGTCTGCCAATAATCAATTGATCTAAAGCTAAATGATAAAGATGACAAATGGATCTGTTCTTGTGTCTATGTGCTGAAGAATAGGGCCTTTGTTTTGTATGTGAAAATTACACTTATTGAAGCGAAATAAGCCGACAGATTTTGTTTGAAACATGTATTTAAAAACGTGTGAGCATTTTCCATGTGCTGAAAATATTTATACTTTTGTACTGTACTGGTAGGTCGTGAACCACACAGGTAATTATAGAATTGACCACTCCTCTCCATTGCCTTGTTAAGTTATGCAATTTGGTATGAATCTGGGCGTGTGAATGAAGGAAATATGTGTGAAAGCACGAAGGATGCTGATATTTCTACTACTGAAAATTACAAATGAAAACATCACAATAAAGCATAGTGGGGAAGTTATCTCAGCTGATAGTGGGTAAAAATGTTTCACTCTGATAAACCAATGATAAAATCAGATGATGTCTTCCAGAAAGAATAGAAGATTCTTCAACTAAATTAGGGAATTTTCTTTAGGATTAAAATGCTTGCAAATTCAAATCCATAGTCATGTTCAAACTAGTCCTGAGTTATCTTTTTTCCATTGTGTTATTTACTAGCTGTGTGACCTTGTACAAGTTACTTAACTTCTCAGTTCCTGAACTGCATTATTTGTAAAATGGGGGAAAATTAGAACCTAATTTTATTTTGCCTTTAGGGACAAATGAAATACTACATATAAAGTAATTAGAAGAGTTTTGGGCACATAGAAAGTGCTGAATAGATAAAAGCTGCTTTCATTAAATATTCCAATCCTGTTTGCCTTTAAAAGCATAAAGGTCATGCATATTGCCTTGTAATCTTTCATGGTTTCTTATTGGAGGAAACTAATTACATCATAACCACCTTGATTGATAGTAAAGCTTTTGTCATATTCTTTGATACTGCTAAGGAAGTGGTCAAGATATAACTGGTTGTGTAACAGGGTCCATTTTGTGGATCCAACATTAAGAATTCACTGAAACGTACATAGAGTTTGCTCTGTCGAGAAGACCACTGCAAAAAAAATGAAACAAAAAACGTTATTTTGAGACCTGCCCTGTTAGGACATGCTACAATATCTTTATGCTACATAGAGCCAAATTTTCCAAACTATGGTCTGAGGTATATTGTATCCCAATATAATAAGAAGAAGTCCCCCCCCCCCCCAAGTGTTCCATGGTCAAATAATGTTGAGAGAGTAGATTAAACAAGCAGCTCCTGTGATTCAAGAATTCTTGGAACCTTTTAAGGCACTGAGATAATTCAGGAAGGGGAGGTAGCAGGTTTCAAACTTGTCCTGAAGCCTTTTTTGAAGGGAACCTGAAGAGCATCTTGCGCTTAATATAATGAACAAAAGGATTTGGGAAGCGCTGCTCTAAATCCATGACCATGACCAGAGGCACAGTCCTGGGCTTCACCAGTGATTCCGCAGTGCCTTGACAGTGTTCTGCACTATGAGGTTTCCTCAATTAAGTATTGAGATTTTAGAATGATTAACAAAAAAGAAGATAAAAACAGACTCAAGGATATCTCTGTAAGGCTGTCACTGTTACTAATTTACATTTCAGTACATTTACCCCTTGAGTGAAAAGCAGGAAGCTTTGGGAAACTGACAGGGATTTTGCTGCCCTTCCGTGGTCATACAGCATGTGTGGAAAATGACAATATGCCTGAGCAGCACCGGACTTCTCAGGCTCTTGCCTTTCGAAATGATTCCCTGGGCCCTGCATTTTACTAACTGCTTCTGTTGTCACTCTTGCGTTGTCTGGGTATAGCTATAGCAAAGCACTTTAATTTTACGACTTTCAGCTGTCTTGTTAGTGGGCAAATGAAGTGATGGGACAAGTGGGTTTTGTCTAGTTGCTAAGGAATAAAAATAACAAGTGCCTTTATTACTTTGCTGACAATCTATTTATAAATTTCTGAAGGAGGTGCCTGGAGAGAAAATATGCATATGTTTTGGACATACCTGAGATTTCTCAAATAAGATGATTTATTGATAGCCCCTGCTCTACACTACTTAGGTGGCATGCACAGATATTGTTCCTGCATTTAAGGTAAGCTTCAGGCCTCGTGGTTTGATGGCCATTATAGAAAAGACATCTGGCAAAGGCTGTTCCATTCACCTCTTTTTTGGTGTTACACATACTGAATTGCATATGGGATTTCCAAATATTATAGTGTTGTCACTTCGACCACACAGAATGGAAAAAGAGAAAAGAGGCAAACCTTTCTTTTCTTTTCCTTTCTTTTCTTTCTCTTTCTTTCTTTCTTTCTTTTTCTTTCTTTCTTTCTTTCTTTCTTTTCTTTCTTTTTCTTTTTTTTTTTTTTTTTAAACATTTGCCCTAACCAGTGGTTATTCTGTAATGGAAATTAACCCATGAAGTTTTTCTGTGAAAGCTGTGAGAGTTTTCTTGGTTTTCACATGTTACCGTTCCTCCTCACAACTAGCTCTTCTTGATTTTCAAGTCAGAGAACAGCCGTTCAGTGATGCGTGCATCCAAACCTTCTACTACATTGTCAGAGGTTGGGGCCTCACCCTGTGGGGAAGTGGCTAGAAGAGCATTGTGGGGACCGGTATGCCAATGAGCACTTCCGGTCAGGTCTGTCTCACGCCCTGAGAGACCCAGAGAGCAAAATATGCTTTTGTGGCTACATACAGTAAAATGACTCTAAAAATTCCCCAGTCTGCGAGCATTTTCAGTAGAGATGGCTAGACTGAACACCTCTTGGTGTCTTTGAAATATTTAAGTTGCATGTTTGTTGTATTTTAAGGGGGTTTAAAACTGAGGGGAAAAGAAATGATAAAATATGGTAACTTGTTATTTATATTTGAGTACTGTAATGTTTCTAACTTCTGAAAATCCACATTTTTTTTTCCAACTAAACATTGCCATTTGTTTTCATGCAGATGTGATTCATAATATCCCAGCATTCTGAGTTAATAAAGCAGTTTTGTGGACTCGCATACTGTTGATACTGTGATAATTTGGCACTCTGTTATAGTAGGAAAAATATCTTGTATAGTAGCCCCAGTAGTTCCATTTACCTTATACAAAGAATGCCTTCCATCCTACTATTGTTCTCTAGTGTTTTGGTTTCAAAAGCCCTCTCTTTGTTGAATACAGAAAGATACCACATTTTTCAAAATAGAGTAAATCAAAGTGAAATGAGGGTGGTTTGTTTATTGATAAGCCCCTCATTGAGAGTGAGTTCCGTTACCTGCTTAGCAGGTAACAATTTACATTTTCGTAGAGTACTCAAATATGAAGAGTCCCAATTTCTACCAAATTATTATATCATGAGAGCATGAAAAGAATTTGTGCTCAAATAACCAAAGATGACATGATCAAAGAACCTGGAGATTTTCCAGAAGTGAAAGGTCTTTCACGATCAGTAAGGACTCTTAGACTTATATGTGTTCCCTTCTGATGTCTGGGATAGAAAAAGGTATAGTTAGGGAAGTATTTTATACCTTTATATTGTACATATGTGTATTGTATGTATACACACACACACACATGAGATGCTGTAGTTAATTACTTATTATCACATTAAAGCCTATCAACTATACTGTAGAATTACTCCTTATAAATTAAAATAAGGAATTATAAAATTAATTGTCCAGTTTGCAAGGTAAGATTTTTTATAATGTAAAAATTTTATCAACAGGAATGCTTTCCTGTTGCTCATTTAATTTATACTTTTGTCTTGGTGTATCAAGATATGGGGGCAGCTAAGTGACATATACAGTAATTAAACTCTGTAATGAAATAACAGTTTAATTAGTGATTTATGATATGCAATTGGAAAGGAGAGAAAAATTCCACAGAAAATATGACACTATCATTACTCTCTCTCTCTCTCTTTATTGCAGAGGGAATGCCTTCTCTACTCTACCACTCCTTCCCGGGGACAGGTGGGAGATACAGCACCGATTTTGCCCTATGAATTCAGAATCCCATCATTGCGCAGGGTGTCACCATGGTAATTTTGGGGTTCAAATGTGCTTGACTATCCGAGCAGAACTGAAATGCACTTTATTCCTACTGCAGGACAAATCAAGTTATTTCGTGAAACCTGAGTTCTGTTTTGTTCTTGACTTTGAAAATTTGTGTCACGGCCTTGACTGAAATAACTGACATGTAAAATTTATTATTTGTTTGCTCGTAATTTCTTCTTCACTTGTTAATCATTTATTTTAAAGTAAAACACAGATACAGAACTGAATCAAACAAATATATAACTTAATAAGTTAATAAGAGGCCGCACCCTTGTAACCACCACTGGAGTCAAGAAAAATAAATTGGCCAGCCCCCCGCCACTCGAACCCTGAGTCTTACACATGACATACCATCACATCATAAATCCCTGGCATTCCTCAAAAGTAACCATCAATCTGACTTTCTACGATCACTTTCTTGCTTTTCTTGATCACACAGAGATGTCTTCCTAAATGCTGAGGTTTAGGTTTGTCAGTTTGGGAACTATTTTTAAGTCTCTTAAATCCACAATTTCCCCCTGCATCCTTTTATTGCCCTTCCAATTAATTTGTTGAAAAAAGTGGATCATTTATTTGTTTTTAAGGCAGTGGTTTTTGACCTCAAAAAGGCAAAGTATCCAAACGGCCAGCATAGAGACTTTCTAGGAGGTGCTTTGTAATTATTCAGTTAGTTTCTGGTGTTCCCTCTACCTCACACCCCCTGCATTTCAGTTCTGCTCGGATAGTCAAGCACATTTGAACCCCAAAATTACCATGGTGACACCCTGCGCAATGATGGGATTCTGAATTCATAGGGCAAAATCGGTGCTGTATCTCCCACCTGTCCCCGGGAAGGAGTGGTAGAGTAGAGAAGGCATTCCCTCTGCACTTATTCACAGTGTAGCCCATTTGAAATACAAACAGTCTCAAGAGGCTATAATTCAGAAAGCTGGGTGGAATGCACAAAGTTGGGAGTGGGCAAGTCAATGTAGACCTATGGAAGTCTCTAGATGCGTTTGGCTCCATGTCTCAGGAGAGAAGTGTGAGCAGGAGGCTTCATTTTGGCCCCATCTCTGCCAAGCTCTTGTATAGGTTTTAACTCTTTCCTATGACAGTATGACTTAAGAATTAATACCTAGTCTTGCAGATGAGGAATCTGAAATCCTTATCGAGAAACAATCTTCTAACCGATCTCCTTGTTTTCCATGTACAAACTTTTAAAAAACTTAAATCAGGTGAAACCACTCCAATATCTTTTGCCCTTAGAGTGAAACCCACACTCCTTCATGTGAGTGCTGGGCAACTGGACCTAGGTCTGACTCCTGCACATTTCATGGCTCTCAACTGCCCCTACTGCTCTCCCACCTCTGCCCCCAGCACTGTGTCCCATCCCTATTGGCCTTCTGGCTGAACCTTGGATACAACAAGCTCATCCAACAAGATGAAGAAAGCTCTAGCTTGGTAGGTTTTACGTTTCATATTTTCTCTCTTGAGGAAAGTCAGCATAGACTCATTCAACACTGGTATGGAGGCCTTCACATTTTCTTTTTTCTCTTTCTGAAACATTTCACTGCCACATTTGCTTAGCCAGATCTTACATCTCTTTCAGGACTCAACTTGTCACTTCCTCGGAGAACTTCCCTACCCACTCAATCTACATTAGCCTTTCCCTGTAATTATTTCCTCCTCTTTCTCTTTTTTTCCTTTCTGGCCCTTATCAGCACTCTAATTATACATGTATTTGTTTAACATCCATCTCTTCTACGTGACCCCAAATTACCTTGAGGGTGGGGTACGTCTCTTTCGTTTACTGTGCTGTTTGTTCCCTGTGCCGAGATAGCTCAGGCCCCTGGCACACTATAGATTCTCAGTAAAAATTGGTTGGCATGGAAAACTGAAATGGGTATCAGAGAGGTTAAGTAACCTGTCCAAAGTCACACAGCTAGTGTGTATCAAGGCTAGAGATTTGAAAACACAACCTAAAACCCATGTATTTCCAGCTATAATTGGTTTTTCCAAACTGTGTTCCTTCAACACTAGTGTCCTGATGAATCTTAATAGATGTTTCAAGAAGGAGAGAAAGATCTATGTCCAAATACATTGTGGATATAATTGTTTTTTAAAAAATTGAATATATTTTTTTTCCTGGAGGACATCCAAGAGACTTTAGTATGCAGATATGCATTGTGATTCTCCAAGAAACTGAGAAGGTATTCAGCATTTCTCACTAGGGTTCGGCCATGATTTACTTCTTTCGGTGAAACTAGTATCTTGTGGGACACCAGTATTCAGCAAAAGCCAGGATGGGAATCACTCTTATACACTATTCCTCCCTAAGAAATGGGTAAATAGAAATTTCTATTGTAAATTGAGTCTAAATATTCCAGTATTTTTTTTTAAAAAAGATATTATTTATTTATTTGAGATAGAGAGAGAGAGAACATGCACAAGTGGGGGGAGGGGCAGAGAGAGAGGAGGAGGGAGAAGGGGAGAGAGAATCAGACTCCCCCTGAGTGTGGAGCCCAATGCAGCTGGACCCCTGGCTTGATCCCAGGACACTGAGATCATGACCTGAACCGCAATCAAGAGTTAGACACTCAACAACAGACTAAGCCACCCGGGCTCCCCCACAGTATTTTTTTTTTTTTAAGTTTTTTGTTTCATGCCCTCTTCTTCCACTATGAATATTTGGGGAGATTTATCTTAAGAAAAATAAGATTAGAAAGTAGAAATTGAAGAAAGTGAAGTGGCTTGTGATTTGCATTACTGTAGAGAAGATATGGAATGCTGTATTTTAAGAAATAACTGATTAGAAAATAAAAACTAAATAAATTAAGTGGCTGGTAACTTAAAATGGTAAGCATTTTTTTTCCCCACTTCAGCATGCTATTAAAAATGACTGAGATGATCTTAAATGCTGACTTCCCTTAATGGAGAAAGTATGAAATGACAAAATAACCAATGTAATCACACCTTAATCTTGTTAAATTGAAACACTGTAATCTACATTCAAATTTCACATACGGTCAATCTTGCAAGAGCTGGGTGGATGAGCCAGAGCACTATTTGGAATTTTAAATAGAGAGTCTTTCATACCTCTCCAAAGTCCATTTACTTCTGTATGAGAAATATTTCCCTGGGAGTGGGGGGAGGGAACCCCAGGCCACAAACAAAGCAAGTAATTTTTTTTCTTTTTTATAACTGAAGGGGAAAAAATAAAGTTTATTTCCAGAAGCCTGACACTCATGACAATTCCATCATAAAGATAGCAGAGTGCACTTCAGAGAAACGTGTAACTAAATGAGGAGAAAAGCATTTTCAGCTATATCTTGCCAGAACCATATTACAATCTGTTGATAGACATGATTTTTAAAAACAATAGCTAAAGTGAAGCATTTTCATCCAAAGCTGGCTGAATGTGCCTGTCAATTGAATGGGCGTGATATGCTACAAAGCCCTCATCTAGTCATGGATCACACATTTAGGGAGAGTTTCAAGAGTAGAGTGCCCACGTTCGATTTGAAAAATGGTAGCCCTTGTTCAGTGGGACTACCAAATGAAAGACACTTGAATTTCTGGTGGTCCTTCTAATGTGAATACACATACCTGGCAGATACAATGAAATCATACTGGAAATGTACGTGACTTAAAAAAATTCTTCTGGAAAGAGAAAACTTGAGAATTGTAATAATGAAAGACTAAAAGATAATTCATTTGTGAATTATCTGGACTTTTCTATTCTACCTGTTACATGCCACTGTACTGGGTTTTAACACTTCCACTAGTAACTTGGAAAGTTACTTTAAATCTGCTCTTCCACAGGGATTTCTGATTATGGTAACCACAGGCTATGCTAACTGATGCTCCCAACTACAACATTACCAGGAAGATTTGGCGATTTCCTTCATTCCAGCTGGCTGTTGCTTCCCAGCAAGTCAGTTGTCTCTGGAGTAATTTTCTGTGTCTATAATAAGACATAACAAAGCTTTTTCAAAGATTTCAGTAGACATAGTCTCCATAGCCAAGTCCTCTGGAGACCTGGAGGGAAAGAAAGATGAGACAAAGCTAGGTCTCCAAATCCTCTGTGAAATGGATGCTCATGTCATAGCCTTCCTCCTTAGCCTTCCACCTACTGAGAACTTTCAGGGGTTCCCTGCACTTGTACATCCAGCACCCTTGGCGTTAGTGTGCAAGTGTGATTGCATTAAGAGTGCTAGAAAAAGTAAATCCATTTTTTCAAATCAGAGAACTGTGTGTCCTAGTGTGGCAAGTATCCCAGCTTAATAGAAGAACCTCTATCATCTCAGTTGTCACAGGGACAAGCAGCCACAAAAAAGGGTCAGAAGATGCCTTCTTCAGTTTAGGAACAGAATCCTGTGTGGCGTTAGGTGGGCCACAGCATCTCTCAGACCCTTTGTTTTCTCTTCTATCAAGTGGGATTGTTGGGACTTCAAATTTTATTCTAAGAGGACCTTAGAGATTATATTTTTATGATGTACCTTCACTACATTTTAACTGTAAAAGGCATGTAGCCAAGTATGGAATAATAGACTTAATTTCTGAATTGCATGAATGTGTTCTAATATTCTTGCTATTATGCTCTGAGGCTAAAATATCCTATTGCTTTTGAGCTTACGTAAGCTGACCTCATTTACTATGGGAACATTTTAAGTATTTAGGAATACGAGGGTAAGCACCATAGAAAGAATAACTCAATCTAGATAGAAGAGACTCTTTTTTTTTTTAAAGCTTCATTAACTGATAATTATTTGAGTGCAAAACGATGCCCTTACTGTTTGACATTTTAAATGAATATTAGCTACATGTCATGCTGATAAAAGTCATGAACAGAACTAGACCCCTTTGCATTTGGGGGAATTTGTTATTTTGATGCTAATGGATTATGTTCATTTTGGGTAGATAGATAATCTCGAATGACTCAGCAGGACTGCCTTAAATTAGATTTGTCCATCCATGATTTGCTTATTAGTATGTCTTGAATATCTTGATATCAGTCTTATATTACAATGTGTGCTTCATAGAATTTATCTATCATGACCTAAAGATTTCTATGATAGGAAAATTTGATCATAAAAATCATTATTTGGAGGGTTTTATTTGAAAGGGCAGCATTGTGGGGCTTTTCCCCCCTCCACAACAAAAATGTATTCTCAGAATCAGCAATATGAAATAGCTTATTAAAATCTCTTCACAATGTATACTCTTTTGGATCTGTTGAATATTAGTTCTTTGTAGATATTAGCTTTTTATAATGGAGAGTTGTATTAGTCTGGGTAGGCTAACAGCTGTAATAAATAACCTCCACATCTCAGTGGCTTCACATCATAAGGGTTTCTTTATTGCTCCTATCACACAGTCCAGTACAGGTTGGTGGGAGCAGGGAATGGAGTGGGGGGTGCCCATCATGTGATTCAGAGACCCAGGCTCTTCCTTTATTGTGGCTTCAACCCTTTCTAGGTACTTGGGGTATTATTTATTAAATGGGTGGCTGGGAAAAAGAATGGGAGATTTCCTTAACTTTCTCAGCTTGGAAATGGTGGGCCTCGTTTCCACTCAGTTCCCATTGGCTGGAACTCTGCCATGAACTTCAGGGGAGGAATAGCATGTGGTGTGACTGACTGACCACCAAGAGGAGAGAACAAACAGACTAATGAGTGTTAACTGTCTCTTCCACAAGACCTAGACACCGAATGAATGTCAATTAAAGATCGGTTTGGTGAACACAGTACGTGAAAGCCTTACACTGGGCCTACCAGAAGTTTGTTGTTGTTGTTTTCCTGCTGTGTTAGTGAAGAGGCTAAGAAAAGTAAGGTGTGGAAATAATCATACTGTTAATAAAAGGTAGAATACAGCTTGGCATCCAGAGGAGTATGAATACAGTTTAAGGGAGATTAGGGGAGGGAGACATTCTAACTATTCGGGAGAACTGGGACATTTTCCTGCCATGGGACTGACATTGGGCTACAAGTACCAGAACTCCAACTTCCTCCACATTTGCTCGCTGCAAAATCCTGAATGAAATTTCTGGACCTCTCTTTTCTTGTCTGTAAAGTAAGCATCATAATACCTACCTGTTTCATGTTATGAAAATGAAGTTTGTATTAGGCAGTGAATGGAGAAATATTTTGTAAATGGTCATTCACGTATCAAATTAAAGCTGTTGCTATTATTATTATTTTAATTCCACGGTACAAGTGGGACTTATGTCTACAAAACACTGTTTTACACACACACACATCTTCAGATAGAAGGGGAAGAATCAGATGTTCTCTCCCCCTCCCACCCCTCCCCCCCCCAGGAGACACCTAGATATTTGGTTTCCTGACCACTGGTAATTTTTGCATCTGTACCAATTTTATAACCTGTCCTTGGAAAGAACCATCAGTTATCTGTGTTGGCTAAGGTAGGCTGGACGTGAAAATCTGTCCTTTCTGCCTCATAATATTGTTAAGAGCTTCGGGCAAAATTAAGTTTGTGATTGTGTTCTTTAAACTGTCAAGAAATACGTATATGGAAGGGAGGTTTATTACTTTGATTGTTTTAAGTTCCAAATCTCTTTCTAGTTAATTTGAGTCATCTGTATGAAAAGTTATTTAAATCACACCTCTATATAAACTTTTTGCCAAAATATAGTGTGCTTTAAATAACACATTAAAGCAGCAAATATGGAGGAGGCATTCAATATCTGCATTATTTTTGTTAACCTTCTATTACTGGCCATTAAATACCCAAGTAGCCTGTTCTCAGTGATATTATAATGTTCCTCTCTAATAATTTCACATTTTTCTGGAGGTGTGAGGCAGAGGGAGTTGGAGTCAGTGAGTAAACATTCCTCAGTAATCTTGAACCTAGCGTGGCTGGTCCTCAGAGCCTAGGATTAGTAGAGACATGTGTTTAAAATCATTGACCAGGATCTAGATCAATCAAAGCCAGGTCATGGATCTGGCCTAAAATTCCTATAATTGGCAAGACCAAACCTTCCTTATCATTTCTTCATTTTCCACCTGTGGCCACCTGGATGACTGTTTAAGACAAAGTCTTGACTGACAAGTTGTCCGAGTTAACACCTGGGAGGTAGAATGGCAATTCTTTAGCTGGCATTATTGACTCAGAGCTGGGAAAATACAAAAGGATAGTGGTCTTTTGTTTTTTGGGTTTTTTTGAATCAGCAAGTTCTACCTCCAAATTCTGACAAAATGTGGTGCCTTCAACTCTCTAGGACTAGGGAGAACATCACCTGATAAAATTAGATGATCTTTTTAATGATAACTTTAAGAAGTACATGAATTTTATTCCAGTCAGTTCCTACCCCTCCACTCCTTAGGTCTCTGTCTGTGTTTTTTCTAAACTCAAATGTAATCACAGAATCAAGTTCAGACACCCTGTGGTAGCTAGCCCCTCTTGATCACTCCCCCATCTTCAACTCAGCTCTGGATCATTCTTTGTGACAGTTACCCAGATTCCCAGGCATTTGGACATCCTTCACTCTCTGTTAGGACTATCTTTTCCGTTCTAAGCCACCTGGAGAATGGCTACTTATTTTTCACACCGCAGTTAAAAATTCCTTTCTCTGGAAGCCGTGGCAGAACGCAGCAGGCCGCATGAAGGCCTTCCTATGTGTGATCACATGGCACCCTGTTTATTGGACTGTTACAGCACTTCAGCCAGCATATTGTGACTGCTCACTTCCCAATCTCCCTCAAGCAGATTGTGAGCTCTTTAAAGATGGAGATGATATTTATTTTTGTATCTCTAAAGCCTATCACCTGGACTGACACTTTGTAGGCATTTGGTAAACAATGAATGAATGAATGAATGAATGTCCCTCCTAGCAGGAGCAGGGGAATCATAAGGTCAAGTGACTGGTCTGTGTGCCTACTCTGAAAAAAGTTAAGAATTACAAATTTAGATCCACACCTTGAGTAAGTGGAAAAGAAATACGTGGTAATTGCAGAGGGAGGGCAGCGAAGCATGTGGCTGCTTTGGGTATTTACTCATCAGACCAGACTGAAGCAGCCTTAATCAGGGAAAATCAATCTGCCTGTTTTTCAGTGTAAGCATAAACATGCCGACGGGCCCTGCCATATAGGTGTTCTGAGAAATCTTACATCAACCCTCAAGTTAGTTGTAGCTTTATTTACTTTCTCTGTATAAGTTTGAATTGTTTGTACTTATCTAGAACAGAGAATTTATCTTCTTCAAGCAGTGTTTCATATCATCTCATGGCTGAGGTCAAACATCTCTTCATTTATAGAATACGGTCCACACTCTGCTGATATTTGAACTCGTCTTCAGTTTGCACTGACTCCTCTCTGGGTTTGCCGGCTGTCTTTGCTAAAACTGTCCACATGTCTTTCTGCATATTCTTTTTTTTTTTTTTTTGAAAGTCCACCTCTCTTCTTGAAGACTGACTGAAGTTTCATTCTGGAAAATTGTAGTACAAATCCCCAGTGAGGTCTTCATCCCCTGAATTTTCTTCTCCAAATAATCACCTGCTTACTTCTGATATGTTCTGAATATTTTTTTAAAAATTATGTTTAACAGAATAAAACCATAAGCTTTTGTGCTTTGTTTTCCTAGCTTTATTTTAAGATTAATGGTAGAAGGAACTTCAGGTCTTTGCATTCAATTGTAGCAGCTAGCATAAGGCCTTGACCATAGTAAGTGTGCTATAAATGTTGATATTGAAAATGATACCTGTGTTTAATAATAACATTAAATTAAGCTTTGGAATGGAAGCATCTGTGCAGTGAGATATGGTGCTTTCTTTGGAGTCAGAAGAATTGGGTTTAACTTGCAGTTCTGTTCTCTTGTTGGCAGTGTAAGCCAGGGCAATCTACTTTGACTCTTTATGCCTTGATTTTCTCATCTGTAAAATGGGATGATAGTAGTTGTAGAAAGGAAAATACGGAAATAAAACCATGTCAAGGTTATACTTCATGATAAGTATCCATTAAATATAAGTTAGTATTGGGGCACCTCGGTGGCTCTGTCAGTTAAGCGTCAGCTCTTGATTTCAGCTCAGGTCATAATCTCAGGGTCCTGGGATTGAACCCTACGTCTGGTTCCATGCTCAGCAGGGAGTCTGCTTGTCTGTCTCTCCCTCTATCCCTCCCCCTACTCGCACCCTCTCTTTCTAAAATAAATAAATAAATCTTTAAAAAAATAAATAAATATGAGCTAATATTATGGTGATATTATATCTTGTAGACACTAAGGTCAGCCTGCCAGCATTCACATCCCAACTCTGCCGCTTAGGTCTCTTACCCTGCGCAAGTCACATTAACCCCATGAGCCTCTGTTTCTCTCTGTAAAATAAAAAGGGTAGGAATACTCTCCTCACTCTGTCATTTAAAATAATAAATCAGACTACATGTAACATATTCAGCACAGTGCATAGACCATATTGAAGAATCAATAAATATTAGCTGTTGTTTATAGTAAAAGCTATGCTAATTAAAAATTTCACTTTCCCAGGGGCACCTGGGTGATGCAGTTCATTAAGCAGCCAACTCTTGGTTTTGGCTCAGGTCCTGATCTCAGCGTTGTAGGATGGAGCCCCTTGTCGGGCTCTGTGCTCAGTGTGGAGTCTGCTTGAGATTTTCTCTCCCTCTCCCGCTGCTCCTCCCGCTTGTGCATGGTCTCTCTCTCTCTCTCTCTGTAAAATAAATAAATAGATCTTTAAAAAAAAACCACATTATTTTTCCAAAAAGAAATTCCCATTATGACTGATACCCCTTCCTCTTGAAGGGATAAAAGTCAAATGGGCTGGGGTTAGAGTTAATATGAAAAGTGTTCGTTGCTTCATATGTTTGTTTTGTGCAGTTGTGCATCTATAGGAATGAACTCCCTATAAAAGAGTAGCCTTGCCTAAGTGATTTATATGTATTTATATATTTTATATTATTTATATGCTTAGCGTACTCTTGGTGGATAAGGACATCTATCACCGTGGAAAGTCTGTAGACAGGCGGCAGGACACTGCTCACCCCCACTAATCAGGTGTGGTCAGTCTTGACGCCTCCTCCAGTGCCCGTGCCATCTACCTACGACAGGGCTCACGCATACTCTTGCTTCCTGCTCACATCAAGGGAATGTATATATTCACTGAACTATTTACATGGAATCTGATTTCCTCTTCTTAGAGAATAGCCTATACTGTTTTTAAGGAGGGATAAAGACACTACAGAAGTCCTTGTAGGAAGATTAACAAATATGATTCTTTTCAATTCCTTCTCAGGGGAAAAATGCACAATCAAGTTATTACTACTCTTTTAAAAACCTAGTAAAGCCTCGTTGGTGTGCAGGTCAGCCAATTCTAGGACCATGAAGGCTCCAGGGAGGGAGAGAAGGAGAGGGAAGGCAGACTGGGAAGAAACACCCTGGATGTCCCCTTCCCTTTGAACTCTTGCTCTTGCCTCTCTTTAGCTGAATCCAATAGGGCAGGGGTAGCCAGAGCTAGAGTTGAGTTTCCTAGCTTCCAGAGCAGAGCAGGAAAAGCGGAGAATGGATATGGGGAACAAACAAAGACAAACCCACAGAGGATCTTCAAGAGGGCTTGTTCTCATTTGGCACTTGGAATTGTAATGTCATACCCCAGGGATCTATTACAAAATCAGTATTAAGTATTATCACCTCCATTTTGGTAAATCAACCTCCACAGCATCCAAATGAACATGGGCTGAAATCACAAAAAGCCAGCATACTTTCTCCAAACAGCAGGAGTGATAGTCAAAATATTTAACAACATTATAAAACAGGCACTCAAAAATCAAAATAGTAGCCCAGCAATTGAGAACAATATAGCATACTGGAATATATAGTGCAGCGTTCAATATAGAGCATTTGCAAAAGATACCAGAATACAAATATTGAAAGGAGAGATTGTTCCTAAGGATATTTGAGAAAATGTGCCTTATATCTAGGAATTTATGTGATGCCTGTGACATAGGCACCGTGCTAAGCTCGATGTAGAGACTATCTCATTTAAACCTCTAACAAGCAGACTCAGTAGGTCCTTGTCATTTTTAACATTCATGTGTTTGGATCCTGAGGCTCAGTGAAGGGTAATTTTGCCTAAGACCACTCATCTAGCTGTGGTGGCACCGAGACCCACACCTAGACTGGGACTTACCATCCAAAACTCTAGTTCTTGTGTGGTCTTAATATTGGGACTGCCTCCGAGATGGGATAGTGGTGGTTCGGGGGCAGAAACTATCACTATTTTTAGCCTTCATTTTTTATTTTTGCTATTTTTAAGAGAAATCCCTAAGAAAGTCTTTTTTTTTTTAATTTCCTGCATGATTTTTATCTTTGAGAAAGCAATTTGGATTCATTTGGATTCAACCAAAATCTAGAGCAGAGTCTGAAGATACGGTATGTTTCTCCCTCTGACCACATCACTTGCCTCAGTCCCTGTATACAAAAGGTACCTAAAGTATGCATGTAAACTATGGAAATAGATTTCCTTTTGGCTTATTGTCTCTGATGTGGGGCCCAGATTTCTGAAGTGTGAATATTTATAGCAGGTGGCACATAACACTGTTTTGACAGAGATACCTGTGAAGTGTGATCGCTAGGTAGCTTGGAAAGTGCTCTTGTAGAATCTGTGTACCACCTACATAAAACAATTGACAAACCTGAATTTTATTACTTTCCAGTGTTATTGCTACCTTTTTAAACCCCAAATTTCTGCTTCTTTTCTCTCTGCTTAACTACCGTCGGTGGTTAGAATACCGAAGAGAAATTACTCATTCAACCACTTCCTTTGCAATAATTATTTTGAATCCTTAAAGCCTGACCCATACCTGTTGGAGGTCCCAGATGGGCTAGGCTACCTGTGTGGATAATTGGAAGACTCCTCTGGGTACTGGTTTTTCCATCACAGCTTATAATATCTTTGTAAAAATGAACAAACTTTGTGGACTGGAGGAAGCAAAGATGATTATTATGACCAGGAGCATGTTGGAACCTTGTTTTTTTTTTTGGCGTGTGTATATCACACTTGTCTGCCTAAGTTAATGAAGGAAGAGTGAAGACTTGCTACTTATCATTTTAATACAGTTTTGAGTTTCCCAAGAGAGAATTTCTCGTTTGTCTCAAGGTGATTTGTGTGTGTGTGTGTGTGTGTGCGGCGTACTTAAGTTGTCCAAATGATAAATAGTGCCCTAGGTAAGTTGCAGGCTGTATGTGTAAGAAAAAGTAATATTGCATTGGAAAGTTTTCAGAGAAAGTAGAATTCAATTTTGTTTTGAAAAGCTGTGATAAATGTTAACCACTTTTTTGGTGAAATTCTTTTCAGACATATCTTAATCTTTTTTAATGATCCATATGTAATTTTTTAAAACATAAAATGTATAATGAGGTAGAGCAATTCTGTTATTAATACCATTTGAGGGAATGGTTTGTTCTTGATTTCTTTTCTCCACTCCCTTGAAATAAAGACAGGGCTAAGCATGCAAGGCTATAAAGTGAACCGAGTTTTGTAGTTTTTTTCCTTTGTTACTAGAGTTCTGCAACTGAGAAAATTATTTCCCTAGTTTCCTCACAATGAAATGCTGCATGCTTCATTCAAAACAGCAATAATGGAAACATACCCTGCATGTAATATGTCTAAACACCCACAAATAAACAGTGATTGAGATTAATGCCACCTTCAACTTGGGCTTATTCTTATGTACTTATGTAGGCATGAAGATTTAATTTTCTCTGTCACATGAAGCAAATGCTTCCTCTCAATGGGCGGATTTGTTTTGGGGTACTCCCTGGTGCCCTCACTTCCCACACTGCTGTTTTGACACATTGTTAGTACTGTTAAATACAGACCTTGTTTCATGAAATACTAAAGAACAATGGCTAGTAAATAAAACTAACATGTGACAAAGTTCTATTTTGTGTCCAGTGTAAATATTATAGATGCCCTGTTGCTTTGTTTTAAGATGGACCCTGAGTGCTTTCATCCTTTTTAAATTAATTTTTTTCATTTTTTGAAAACTATTTCCCCTGTATCTTAGATTCCAAATATACCCTGAAACATATTAAGCATCACAGATATTCTACTTATTTGGAAGTTCATTATTATCAGTAAATTAATTTTCAGATGGCCCATGGTAGGACAGTTGGCTTTTTAAGTTTTCAACACTATAACAGATTTCACGAGCGCCAAGCTGACTTATGTGATCCAAAAGCTAATAACATCTCCAGCACTTAAGATTCTTTTCTGTTTAACATTTTGTCATGTTCTTAGATGTCTGCACTTGAAATGCATGTCCTTTTTACTTCTTCCCTTCCTCTGCCATACCCCACATCCAATTAATTGCCAAGTCCTGTATTTTCTACAACTTTAGTGTTTCTCCTCTCGGTCATGTTGTTTTTATTCTGACTGTCATTATTCTGATAAAAGGCCCCTGTTTCCTCAAGCTTAAACTATCACTGTGCTTCCACCTGCTTGTTGGAGGTCTTTCTCAATTCCAAACTCTTGCACAAAGTTGCCGGATTACTTCCTAACAATCTGGTAAATGTCTAAAATATTCAGAGATCTTCCTTCAAATAAATAGTAAGTCTTTGGAGATCTTCCCTCAATGAGGCTTTCTCCTAGTGGCCCAAACTGATCATCTAGAACATTCTTGGGGGGTACTTGACATTAACATAAAATGTAGAATGTAGAATAATATAGTTATGTTGAAGGTGCCTATTTTTCCCCCTGAGACTCTCCCCACCCCATTCTACGTACCAAACCCTTTCTTTGTGACTAAACACAGCCCTTTACCTTCTGTGGTATCTCCCTTGAACCCTCAGCCAGGTAGGGCTACCCCCCACCTCTCAAATTCACTGAACTTGTCCTATCATTTTAGTATTCTACCTCACTGGGCTGTGTGTTATAATACCTTTAATTATTAAAGTAGAAACTATTAAATGTGTATTATTTGGAAGCACTGGACAGGAGGGCTCACAATTGGATCTCATTTGTTCCTCAGCCATCTTTGTAAGGTAGATACAGTTGTAACTCAGAAATCCAAATTAGCCCTATGCTTCCAAAATAGCAAAGGTCCCATGCTTATCTGACTTCAAAACCTCTGTTCTCTGAAGTGGCCAATTACAATCATTTGTATGTGTGACTTCTCTTCTCTGTCAGATTTTACGTCCTTTTGAGGGCAAGCCTTACTCTTAGGATTCTGTTTTCTATTCAAGGTGTCTTACATGTAGTTTTATATTTTCTGAACACCATATAAAAGTTATCAATTTAATAAGTAGGGGAGAATAATAGCTTTCAGAATGGGAAAGAAAGCAGTCTCTGTGTGATCCCTGTGGCTTGATCTGGATGGGGGAATATATTTTTAATAATTCCCCTCTCACTTTCAGAGGCTGTAGGTAGCTCGACCTAAGAATTTTATCTGGGACATGGTAAAGAGAAACTGCAATGTTGAAGCTTTTGCAAGTTCTTAGCATGGCTGAGGGTGTCGGCCCAGGGCAGTTGTCTCTTTAGTTCATCATATTAATGATACTTTTAGTTATAAAAGTAACAACCAGGTGTAGTCCAGCCAGGGAAAGTTAAGACAAAGGGGAAATAAATTTGTTCTGCATGATAAAGTGAAAGATCTCTTTTCCCTGGTTTTTCATCTGGCAGCCTATAAGATTTAATGAGTGGATATGTACTGACTGGATGGTAGTTATATATTAGAGTGTCATTTGAGATACGTGTAAATGTAAGTTACAAAATATTACAACACAGGGGCATCACTACCTAACTAGTAAGGGAAAGAGGTAATTATACTAAAATCCAAAACCTACCTCTCTCTCCTTCTAGAATGGAGAAGGGTTCCCCCAGTTGTTTGAATCTGAAAATGACATATTTAAGCTCATTTTAAATCCCTTGAAGTTAGTTTGCTTAGAGAGGAAGGAAATGAAGTTCTTTGCAGAACCTTCTTGACTTACTTGCATGTATTGTAGAGCAGGGTGTCTGTCATTGTTTGGGTCCGTTATGAAAAGGTGCAAGTTGACTTGGCTTTATCTTAGGGACTAGAATGGGTATCCAGGCTCAGAGAAAAGATGGAGTCTGATGGGAGGAGTATTTGACATGAGGAAGGACAAGTGGCAGGCAGCTGCCCATTTTCGTATCAGAGAAAGTAGGTAAAATGTGGCCTGAAAGATAATTGGGGCTCAGAAAGGCACTGAAGTGAGCTGTCGTGTCACAAGGCTCTACATGTGAATTTGTATTACTTATCACTCCCTTTGCCAGAATAACAAAGTGAGGTCTATTGAATTAAATGAAACTCTCAGGACACTTACTAGAAAGAAAAGAAGTGCAGCATCCATATTGTCCCTGCTCTATGGCACACAAAGCCTCAAAGTCTCTGGCCGGAAGAGCATTTTAGCTGCTCTCCTGTTAACATGGATGGGAAGAGTGTGATCATATCCTTACACCTTACAGCATTCATAACCACAGGGTTGTAACTTCACTCTTACAGTGACAAATGAAAAATTAAAAACATTTCATTTGGAGGCAAATTTAATGTATTATTCCCTAAGTCCACTTGGCAAGTGAAGGAGGCAATTAATATAAGCTCATTACATTGCAGTGTTGTCTCCCTGCAACCACAATAGTTAGCTTTTTAAAATCACAAGTGACATGTTGAGGTTGAAGAATTGCTACATTTATAGGCCTCCTGCCAAAGTGAAACTTCCTGAATGATGCATACACTTGTCTGAATGTCAAGGCCTATGCCCTCAGACTTCAGGGTGTTTATACATTTGTCTTTCAAATTTGAAACTCTTTCTTACGGCATCCAGATTTTCTCCAGCTTTATTAAAGCAGCTCCGGAACAAGGTGAAGGAAGTGAGTTTCTCATCCTCGTTGGAGCTCTTGGTCCATAGCTGTGCTTTAGTGCACTCTCCCAGTGGGTAAGGATGGAGTGTTAGCGCAGACAGCAGAGTTAAGCCGGAATGTCCTGCAGAGACTCACCATCACAAAGGGTAATACTACTTTATCGATCCTTTCCACACTGTCTCCAACCGTTGTGTTAAGCCTGTGGCGAGTACAACCTTTACAAAACGAGATCTGGAGATATGACTTACTTTCTAACTTGAACGCAGACTTAAAAAAAAAAAAAATGGATAAAAGTGTGTTTTGTAGGAATGGCGTGGTGTTGGCATTTCAGAGCGTAAATGATAAAAATAAAATCAAAGCCAAGTATCTCAACAGAGGGAAAAAAAGTCACATTGAGATTTGCACACATGCGTATAAAATATGACCACTGTCTTCCATTTAAAGCAGAAATATCTTAAATTTGACCATGCTTTATCAAATAATCCAACATTTACTTGTTGCTCTTCGAAAGGCAATACTGTTAGCAATTCATTTTCAGATATTAGATGGTTATTTTAGTCTCAGGCATTTAAACAGGGAACATTATGTCAATGAGGTTAGGAGAGGTTCTCTACATTTCAAATGAGACCAATAGATTGATTTCACCAGAAATATTGATCATTTATAAGCCATTATACTTTGTGATTCTTTTCCTCTTAATAAGGCATTCCACTATCAGGGAGTTAAAAAGAGCATTTGCTGAGAGCTGCACAGAGACGTGTTTTTAATTGGCGCTGTCACCCTTCTAAGGATAATGGGAAAAAGCTTATACTTCACTTGCATGATTTTTGATTTTACCTTTGTTTGTTACAATGCAGAATTAAGGGGGAAAAATTGGCCGTGAGGTACCTTTTTAAAAAGGCTTTTCCTTTCATTGTACGTACTAATGGGATGAGAGAGAAGTAAAAGATTTATTTTTATGTTTAATCAAGTCCAATAATTATTGCATTGTGGTTACTGCTTTGAGCATTACGTTTTCGGTTAAGTAATTTATCAGCTGTGTTCTTTTTTTTTAAATTTTATTTATTTATTTCTTCTGGAGAGGATTAACAGTTACCATAGGATTTATACACTGCAGGCATTTTTCTTCCCCTTTAGTGAATAAGGCTTATTGATGGCATAGGCTTCCCGAGGCCTCCCTGAACTTCTGGTTATATACTTAGAAGTCAGTTTTGACTCCCTTTTATTTCTCGCCCTGATTTAATTAAGAATGTCTGTGTGAGCACTGGGACCTGAGCACCAGAGAAGAAATGCATGGTTGGGTAGGGTGACCACCTTGCCCCATTTGTCTGTGACACTTCTGGTTTTAGCCCAGAGAGTCCCAGGTCCCAGGAAGCTTCCTCGTCTGGGGCAGACCAGGACAGCTGGTCACCCTGCGGTTGGGGCCCATTGTTGAGGTTAGAATGTCCTGGTAGCGGCTTCATGTGGAAATTTTTTAAATAACAAAGGTGATATTCTTCCTAGATGGGAGAACGGTAGTGAAGGATGAGACAACAGAGCAGATGTGAAGGCTACTCATCAAAGGCAGCTTTGGGAGAGCTCGAGAAGAAAGTGCTGCAGTCCAAGGCTGTCAGCCTGGGTACCATCTGACTGGATGCTCTCAGTGGTTCTCCTCACCTTTCCCTCTTCCCTGGCACTTCTCAGATGGAGTGCTTATCTACAAATCCTCTGCTCCTTCCTTTCCTCGCCTATCCTTTATTCCCTCTGGAGCCCAACATGCCCACTTACCTACAGGATGGTTGAGTTTTGCTGTCAGTAGGTGTTTCATTTCCTCAACCCTAGCAATTCGTAGATGCATAAGGAGAGTCTTCAAGCAGATCAGCAGACAGATTGGCTGGAAATAACCACGGGCTGTATGTGAGCAATGGTTTTCCTAAAAGATTTTGTAGGAAGTTTGGGCACAGCAGCCATAGTATTTTAGAACCTGAGACAGCAAAAATGCTGAACTGATTGGCCTGATTTTCCCTGAAATTAGACCATTAATGTTATAGAAACAAATCTAGTGTTAGCCGTTTACTCATCTCTCTTCCTTATCGTAATGATTTTTCCTTCATCCCTCCTAACCTCCCCTTTTCCCTTTTCCTTCCTTCCCTTCATTCTTTTAAATCAGCAGGAATGTTTGCATTTTTCTTAGTTCTCAGGTTTTTCTAGGAAGCAGCTCATTTGTATGTGCATGCTAGTGTGTGTGTGTGTGTGCGCGCGCACGTGCATGTGTCTGTGTGTGTGTGATCCACATATCCTACCTTTAGGTCAACATAGGTAACTGACATACTGTTGTGTAAAGCAGAAAAGATCTGTATGTGCCTTTGGTTCAACATGGGTAAAAGAAATATTACTGCTTAGATAAAATATCTAAATGAGTTCCTATTTTTGCATATAAATATATTATTGGAAACATTAAAATTCTACATAGTCAATTCTGTATGTAATAAAAATTGTGAGGTATGTTGGAGTGATGGACAAACACGTTAAAGTGATTTTTCATTGTAAAACAGCACACATACAACAATATGCATTGCTTGCATTTTTTTGTCTTGTTATGACACTCAAGAAATCTATGTACTGCATTTTGCCTGAAATCTAGAATTCTTTAGAAGGGACTTAGAATTAAAACACTTCTCTTTACGCTTCCTATCTAGGTACTAGGTATAGGTAGTCTCTGTTTCTTTCTCAAAAAAAAAAAAGTAGGGCGCCTGGGTGGCTCAGTTGGTTGAGCGACTGCCTTCGGCTCAGGTCATGATCCTGGAGTCCCTGGATCGAGTCCCACATCGGGCTCCCTGCTCGGCAGGGAGTCTGCTTCTCCCTCTGACCCTCCCCCTCTCATGTGCTGTCTCTCTCATTCTCTCTCTCTCAAATAAATAAATAAAATCTTTAAAAAAAAAAAAAAAGTAATTTTAAGTAGGAGATCTTATTTGAGATTTCACCCATAATGCAAGTTAAATTAAGGAAGATTTTTGTAATTTCTGATAACTAATAACCCCTATCAAATTCAATATGTAGGTGCAGTTTGTTTTTTTTTCTCAAAATTTAAATAAAGTAGCAAACATTTCAGTTAAAAATTATTTTAGCATTTGCTATTTGGATGCTTACATGGGAAACAGCATTGTTGGTGATGGTGATTTAAATTGGAAAAAAAAAAAAAGAGTTCCTGCATGGGAGAAAATTCTGCTAATATCTATATATTTATAATGATTTTTTTGAAATTCATTTGAGTGAATGTGAAATTATTCTTCGAGGATGCTGCGTAGTTCAATGCATCCATTAAATGTTACATAAATCTTTCTTATTTTCTTGAAAGACTTTTGTTGCTTCTTAAAAATACTCTTTGAATTGTTTTGTTTTGTTTTTTATGTTTAATTTGGAACTTCATTCTGATTTTTTTCCTCCACGTTCTACTACACTATTTGTGACAATATAGAGAAAAACTTGTTCTTTAAAAAAATGATTTTAGAAATATTTCCAAAATATTTTCTTTTTTTTTTTTTTGAGATTTTATTTATTTATTTGACAGAGAGAGACAGAGCAAGCGAGGGAACACAAGCAGGGGGAGTGGGGGAGGGAGAAGCAGGCTTCCTGCGGAGCAAGCAGCTTGATGCGGGGCTCCATCCCAGAACCCTGGGATCATGACCTAAGCTGAAGGCAGCCGCTTAACCCAATGAGCCACCCAGGCATCTCTCCAAAATATTTTCTAAACTTTTTGTGTTCTTTATTGTTTTTACTTTAGAGTATCCCTAAGTGTAAAAGAATGCAGAACTTCTAATTTTCCATTTGCCTTTTTACTCTATCCCCAAATAAATTGTCAGAGAAAGGTCTTATTTTTTTAAGTGGAGTTATGGAAATAAAAGGAGTTTTCATAGAAGTCTACCAACTTCCTATGTTGCTGACATTTTAGAGATAAGGTAATCCATGATTCCCTTTCTCCTCTGTTGCTTTTACAAGTAAATCATCCCCAAATTAAACATAATAATAATAATAGCTTTAGGCTATCTTGCAGTCAAAACTATTTAGGTGTGCAAATAGCGAAAGGTATATGAAATGTGTGCATTTCCATTAATATGGATGCATTTAAAAATATACCTAATTTTAACAATGTGAACATTTTGTTTCAACTCAGGAAGAGATTCTGACAGTAAAGTGTCCCTCTGTTTTGTTTTGTTTGTTTTGTTTTTTAAAAAAAACCTTATCTCCCATTAGGTCTTCATTTCTGTCCTTCTGCCTCTTTACCACAAATTCAAGCAAGGAGAACTAACATTATTTATACAACTTACGCAAGGTTGCATTTAAAGGCCCGTTATGTTATTTTTCACCGTGATTTGCTGTAAATCATCGTTCATTGTTGTCTATTTTATACCTCACATTCACACACATGATTAGAGGTGATGGTACAAAAGGTCAAGCATGAAAATGATGCTGTTTTGATGATGCATTCAGCTTCACATAACCGATATTTATAGTGGTCCTGGCTGTACCTCTTACTTGATATACGGTTTTTAGGAAATCATTTCCCCTCAATTTCCTGGTGTGCAAATCTGATAGGGGTCTGATACTTGCTAGTAAACAGGTGTTTAAATTGAAGTTGCCCTGTTAGCAGCATATTTATTTACATAGTAGAGACCTAATAACATGTTGTTAAACATCTTCCTTGTCAACGAATACCTTCCTTAATTTTGATCATTTATGTGGCCATATCATTGTCTTTGAATACAACTATGTGCCCAGACTCAGGCCAGTGTTTCATACTCAGCAATTATTTGTTGAATAAATATACCATGTTTAGGTTCCTTGTTATTTACAGACTCAGCTGTTGTTTGATTTCCCATTTTGGGGACACTCTTTCCTCCCCTCAAAAATATGGGATCTGTAGCTTATTTTAGAGATTTTTGCCAGCCTTCAGATTCTATGATTCTGTAACATATGTATTTTATACGTAAGTGGCTCATATCTAAGCAGGCTGACTTGCAGAATCAGCAATATGAGCCACCTGAACCATAAAGAAAAAAATGGCCAGTTACTCAGTTTTTAAGACCTATTTCAGATATAGATTTCAGAAATGGAAAGGGTACCAATATAATTAATTTACTACAACTAATCTGGTAAATTAATTATTAAGTACCCATCTCATTTTATACATTTAAGATAATTTTGCATTTTCTTTTTGACTTACAAAAAGACAGAGCTTTCTCACATTTATTTTTTGCCCAGAAGCACACATGCCTTTGAAATCTCCGTGTTCAGAAAAATAGGGTATTTTTAGACCCATTTCTGGCCACTCAACCCGTGTACACAAAACTTACTCAGAAGAACAGATTACTTTGTGTTTTCAAGAATTATACTAATTCCTGTTGTCGAAACATATCCTTTGAAGATATCCAAGAAAATGAATTCTTGGCTCTGAACATAGTTTTGAACCCGAAAACAGGGAGGAGAACGCAAGGTGAGGAAGTCAAGTTTATGTTGTTGTAACCCAGAATAGGCAATTTCCTTTCAGCTTTTTTTTTTTTTTTTTTTTTTTTGCCCTGACTGCAAAAACCGAGGTATACATTTTTCCTCTAGCTGAGGCTTGTTAAATACAAACAATAGTTAGCATTTATATAGCACCTTACAGGAAGTTAGGAAAGTGCAAGAAATACCGAAAATGCCATTTATAAATAATATATAAACATAGTGATGGTAACAAGTTTTTGTTTTCCTTTTTTTGGTTGGAGAGGGTGGAGAGAAGTGTCCCATTTTTCCATATTTGAGTATCTGGGGCACTTAAAGGACTGTCCATGGTAGTAGTAGACATGATCAATTTGCATTGGTTTGGGATCACTGTGTGCTGCCACTTAGCTGTTCATCCTACTGGACGCTGTTAGCAGAGTTGCTCTGAACTCACAGACCCAAGAAAGCCAACCCATCTCCCTTTCTTATGTCCTCACCCGATTTATGCTTTCTGATTGAACACCAGTCTGGTCTGCAACCCTCTGGATACCATCTGGTGACTTCTGCCACAAGCTGAATTCAGAAGGGTCCTGTCTGGTTGTAAAGGTCTGAAGAGTAGGCCTTAAAGCTAAAACCTAGAATTCTATCTTGGTCTTGCTAGATAAGATGATGCAGAAATCACTTTTACCATGCTTGGTTTCCTTGACTCTCTCATGGTAATAATGCTCTAATACAGCCAGGAGCTCAATTAATGTTGCCTATGTAAAAGAACTTGTATATTAAACATTTTTGAGCATGCACACCAAGCAGTAGAACAATTAAACACACTCGCTAATTGTGTTATATATAAATTAAATACACGTGTAACTGTACTAATCTATTATGCCTCTTCTTAAATAAAAATGATTATTTTTCTCAAGAACAAGATAAAGAATTATAAGTGAATAGTAGTTTTCATCTTTTCTCCCCTCCATCCCAGTGATTTTCTTGGGCCCACACTTGAGGCACACCATCTCCTTTGGTTTTAAATAATTTGGAAAATGCAAGGCATAAGTGACTTAGTCATGTCTAGTTTAGCAGGACTGCACGCTGAATTCCAAACTTCAGCTGCTTCACTGATTTTGTTAGGACACATGAGTGCGTGTCCACTTCTTTAGCACTCCAGAGTTCAGAGCACAGATTCTGCCACCTGGTCATTAGGCTGATATAGGAGCAAGCAAAAGGGACTCCGGGACTTCCTGAGTTTTTATCCAATCTGAATATTATTACAAGTCTGCAGCCCTTTGTAAAAATAATAGCTGACATTCTTACAACACCTAAACGTCTGCAAATGTCTTTCAGACACATTAACTCATTTAATCTTCCATATCTGCCTGTTAGGTACATTCAACATACTGATTTTATAGGTGAGGAACAGAATCTTCCTCATTTTCTGTAATACCATCTAGTGCCCATGGAAAAGGTACTTCCTATGGCATCTTGTTGTCTTAATTTTTTGCCCCCATTGCTTATTTAAACTTTCAGATACATGGATCAGAATCAGAAATCCTTTCTTTGACTTCCTTCCTACGGTAGCAAATTGAGCAAAGCAATATATGACCCTTTACAACTTCTCTACTTCCCTTCCTCCCCTCCCCCCTTTCAGTGTTTCATGATTGAAGCTTTAGACAGAGAAGGTTGATAATCAGGGCTCTTTTCTTGTGTACAATAACCCATTAAATGTACCATTTTCCTTCCTGCATCTTGAAGCTAAATTTCAAGACCAAACTAAGCTAGTTTGATTTGGGGATTTTAGTGTGTTGGTATGGCATCATAAATGACCAAAATAAGTTATTTATATCTTCTGCAGTGATTCTTATCTTTGCCAAAACCCTGAGTAATACACACATCATTATGTATTCGTGAGTACCTGCAATTTTCTGGAGTGAGGTTTTTATATGTTTCTCCAGATTCTCAAAAGCTCTATGACCCACAAGCAGTCAGTCTTAGGATTCAAGTTCTTCCATGAAATTCCTACCTATTCGCTGTGGCATAAACCTTATGATGTAGAACCACATAAAAGGCAAGACTGGAATTTCAGTTGGTTCCATCTCTTAAAGATCATTTGCGGGCTGCAGTTGCTTAGAAACATGGCATGTTTTCAGATTAACCATAAACCTCCATGCTCCTTTCACCCCCCTCAGAAACCTCCAGAGTGTCTTTGAGGGGCACAGACAAGGTCCGTCTCACTCCAGATTTGAGGGTTTTGCTATGGTGACACCTATGTTCTCACCTACGCTTTGTACACATGAAATGGTCCCCGGCTGTTCCCACTGAAGCTACACCGATTGCTGTGAATATGTCTTCAGACCCATTAGGTGGTGGCGGGGGTGATTCTTCAGCAGAACATCGGTGATGTCTGTCTTCTTCACACTTTATAGTTTAGGGCATTTATAATTTGGGGTAAGAAGACGAAATATTTAACAGACTGGAATTCAGCAAATGTCCCAGAGTGTGGCTTTTATGATTATAAAGTTCAATCAACCCTTTTAAAGATTCCTTTTTCTCCCCCTGAATTTCTCTTTGAACATCTGTTTCAAGAGGAATCTTTACTTCACTTAATAATACTCTCTAAAGTATTTCAACAAAGAAAATAAAACAGTAAAAAGAAGAGGAGCTGTGAATTCTTATAGGTTGATTGTCTGTTATACACTGCATTTCAGGGAGGTGTCTCTCCCCTTTGACATTTAGGCCAAAATTTGAGTTCAGGGGTGAAGAACTGGACATGAGGTGAAGGAAATGATTTCTAGTGTAATGCAGATGAAACAACAGCTGCTTTCCCCCAGTCCGCCTTCAGTGAGGCTTGCTGAGCCAAAGAAGGAATCAGGTGTTAGAACAAATGAAGCTGTGAAAATGGGTCGGTATTAAAGCAAGCCTCGAGGAGTTTAGCGAGCTTCCCTTTGGGAGACCAAATTTGGAAACAGCCCTTGGGACAACGTGTGGTTGGCTTCTCTGTCAGTCACGGCAAAAAGCGTGGGTCTTCACAGGCTGACAATGCAAATGTGGGGCATAGCGTCGTGTCCTACGTGAGGAAATAACCTGAATAAAAAAAGAAACAGAAAATCTAAATGGATGACCCGACCCCTGGCTAGAGATTAAGCTACGGCATTAAACAGATTGTGACTAGAAAGTCCAGTTGTGTGAATAGAAACAGTCGTTGTGAATAGGAGATGCAGACGGTCTGACCTGCCTTGTTTCTTTGAGAAGCCGAGTGTTGATCTCATTCCCGCGCATCAAATCATCTTTGAAAAGGAGAATAAATGATGTGTCTTCTGCTAAACAAAAAAAATTTTTTTTCTTCTGTGATGTGAATAACGCTCCCTCACCCTCAGCCATGGCTTCAGACACTTAGTTGTCATTTAATTGGGTTTTCTTAGTTTCGTAGATGTGTCAGTGAGGTTTAGCAGAGAGAGGTACCAACAAATTTTTAAGCAGTCATGAGAGAATCATTCTAATGCTTTGATACCTCAAATCTGCTAGGTGTCAAAATGCTATTTCAGCATACATTTTAGATATTCTGTGAGACTCAACTGTTCTCGGTTAAGTGCTTTCTGATTTAACAAAACATGTCATAATTAGTGCCTTGCCTTTCAAGAAGCGGATGGCCAAAGGGATGACTGACGGTGGACCACACTGGTCTTCCAGGGCTGCCTCCTCTGATGGCTGATGAACAGCGCTGGCCAAAGTGGCGCTCCCTCACGTGTCCAGTGAGGAATGGCAATGCCAAGGATACTGGAAGATCTTAGCTTGCTTTTATATGAGACATTTGGCTGTGTCTTCCATCTTAGCTGCACATGACAGATGTTAGGGGCTTGACATTTTCTCCAGGTCAACCTAAGTACTGGTCTGGGGGCTTTTGCATTTGTTTACTGTGAACCTAAAGGTAAGAAACCAGACCTGATTGTTACCTGGGGTCTCTCTTTTCAGTGTAGGATGTGACTCCACAGTCCCATCAGCTTTAGCTATTAGGATTCCTCCTCCTCCTCCTCCCCATCCTCCTCATCCTTCCCCCAACTTCTTCTGCCTTCCTTTCCTTCTACCTCCCCTTCCTCCCTTTAGCTGATGTAAGTTGAATTGAAAAGTTAGCAGCAGTGGATTTCTCATGCAACCTGTTCTCCTGGAAACCTGGTTGTTTGGAATTCACAGCCATCCCTGCCGTCCCTCCCATCATAAGGAGGGCCGGGGGTGGGGTTGGGGAGGATTGCTGCGGCTCCTAATTTCCAAGAACAGGTGAAATACATCCTGTCGTGACTAAAACACACCAAGCCATAACTTTTGAGGCTATTTCACATTTTTCCCCCTGGCAGAGGCTGTTGTGTTTTGTTACAGCAGCACGAGGAGTTGTTATTAGAGTGTTATGGAAACCAGGTGTTAGAGCTGATTAGTCACTAATCTTCCATCTCTGGGAGCTTGGCTCCAATCTTCTGTTCATCAGAATCATTCTGTTGCGTTAATTTATTCATCCCGGCTCTAAGAACCTTGTCAAATCAACATGGTGGTCTCTGCTGGGTCCCTAATGCACTATAGCTCAGATCACAAACCTACTATATGACACATAATTCAGGATAATTGGCAGTCAGTGCTCAAACAGCTCTGTGATTAAATGGGTATGGAGATTGAAATAGCCTCTCACCTATTAGAAGGTAGTTTCGCTAGGCCGGTGGTGGTCTTCAGCAGAGGCTACTGCTGGAAAGGGCTGCGTTACTTTTCCAGCGTTGTGTGGTTTGTGATTGATGAGATAGCACTTCTTTATCCTCTTAATATTTTACCTCTCAAAACACAAAATGAGCCACTTAACTTTATATTTCCTTTTTTAGACTCCATCTCAAAGTCTTCATTAGTAAATCTTAATGACTGCTAAAATTATAGGAAACCCTTCACTTGGTATAAAAGGGAAATAGACCATTATTTTCCATTTTTTTATGCTGCTTTTGCAAATAGCTCACTTTTGCAACTAACTGTTTATAATGCTACAAAGGGAAGAGTTTGACAAGGTTTTTAATTTTTGACAAGTAATATGACCAGTTCTATATGCCTTGAAACAATTGCTTGTGATGAAAATAATTTAGCACAGCCAGAAGGGATCTTTAGGTGGTAAAGCCAAGTTTATACTCATGCTGTATGTTATTTCTTATGTCTGCATGTTTTTTTTTTTTTAATTATACAAATGATACATTTTTGGGAATTTGGAAGATTTATTATTATTATTATTATTTGCCAAAATCTTTATCCTTGAGGCAGGCTGGAATCTGTATTTTGCTTGATTCTCATGGTGTGACGTA
Source organism: Phoca vitulina (assembly GCF_004348235.1). NCBI lineage: Eukaryota > Metazoa > Chordata > Mammalia > Carnivora > Phocidae > Phoca > Phoca vitulina. The sequence continues at coordinate 11,600,034 of NW_022589709.1, forward strand.
AGCCATGTGACCAGGAAGATCTCTGAGGATTTACCTAGGGAACTTATTTTTCCCCTTAATATTTTACCCCAGGTTTCTAAGGACCATGGTATGAGAGGAAGAAGGAGCCAGATAGCCTAATACAGTTTCTAGGTCAAAAGCTATAAATATTTTTAAGGCCCACTCACTTCCTCTTTCCTTCACTGTCAGCATCAGTGTTTGAGGGGGTCCATTTCAGCAACTCATACCAACCCATATGTGCTCATTGTTAAAAAAATTGCTAATTAAACAAGTAGGCAACGTTGTCTCTTTCATATTATTATTTGAAGCTTGACTCTTTCTGCATGAACTTATTAACTACTTGTGAAATATTTGTTGTGCTTCAATTTTAAAAATCTATACATGTAGAAATGTGCTTAAATTACTTTTATGCTTTTCTATTGTATAACTGGTGATTATTTTTCTGTTTTTCTTTGATTTGTGTTTTGGGCACAATAGTACATCAATAAATACCTCCAGGAATACATATATATATAATACACATGTACATGCATATGATACATAGATACATGTATACTTTTGTGAATGAGATTGATTGCTTATTGAAAACTGTTTGATCATTCCTGGAATTCTTTGCTTAGTATTCCGTTTCTTCATGTGGATGACCATTCATGCGCTTCCACATACACTTGAAGTAAGTAGGTTTCTAAGGTAGTCCCTAAAATTCCTGCCCTCTCATATATACATTCTGTATAATCCCTTCCCCTTGACTGTGAGCGGGGCCTGTGAATGTAATGGGATTTCACTCCTATGTTTAAGTTATTACCTTCTGTGGCAAAGGTGAGGGGTTTTTCAGACATAATTAAAATCCCTAGTATGTTGACTTTAAATTAATTTTGGAGTGCCTGAGTGACACAATAGGTTAAGCATCTGACTCTTGCCTTCGGCTCAGGTCATGATCTCATGGGTCAAGAGATTGAGCCCCTCCTTGGCTCTGCACTCAGCAGGGAGTGTGCTTACGATTCTCTCCTTCTGCCCCTCATCACCACTCACTCTCTCTCTCTCATTCAAATAAATAAATGAATCTTTAAAAAATTAATTTTAAGGAAGATTAGCCTGGGTGGGTCTGACCTAATCAGGTGAAATTTATGAAGGAAGATCAGGAGAGCAGACATTCTCCTCTTGCCTTGAAGGAATAAAGTGTCATGTTGTGGAGAAAGCTAGGTGGGAGGATACTGCAGGTAGTCTCTAGGAACTGAGGGCCTCAGTCCTACAACCGCAAGGGACTGAATTCTGCCAACAATCTGTGAATTTGGAGAGGACCTCAAGCCTCAGATGAGATTTCCGGTCCAGACACCACCTTGACCCTAGCCTTGTGAAACCCTGAGCAGAGTATCCAGGTGATGCCCAGACTCTTGCTCCCTAGAAACTGTGAAATACTACATGTTTTGTTTTAAGCTGCTAAGTTTGTGGTAATTTGTTACACAGCCATAGGAAACTAATACAGTTGTCATCCCTAATTCTCCTTTGAGCAATTTCTTGATAAAAATTAAATTCAGATACCTATAACTAACTCATAATAGTTCCTTGCTAATTTAGTGGTTTTTGTACTTAGAAACAGAATGATCAAAGACCAAACACAGGAAGGTAGAAGTCCAGTAAAAGGAACCTTTTTATCTGAATAGAATTCTTGTGTCAGTATTTTTTTTTAATAGTAGCTAATATCCTAGGATAAGGTTTTTTTTTTTTTTTAAGATTTATTTATTTGAGAGAGAGAGAGAGAGCAAGCAGGCGGGAGGAGCAGAGGGAGAGGGGGAGAGAGAGTCTAAAGCAGACTCTACGCTGAGCATGGAACCTGACATGGGACTTGATCTCAAGACCCTGAGATCATGACCTGAGCTGAAACCAAGAGTCAGACGCTTAACCGACTGTGCCACCTAAGCACCCCTATAGGATAGGGTTTAGATGATGGGCACCATCATATTAATTTTATTGTCATTTTTCCATAGAAGAAAATAATGCATATTAGTAGTAGGAGAAAATTATCATTTTGATAACAGGGAGATAGGTGTAGCTGAAGTGTATACAGCATAGGCAAGGTGGCAAAGAACAGGACATGGAATTTTTGTATATGACATTTACATATGTATATGTATTTATATTATGAAAGATATGCCACTGTGGCAGTAATCTCTTCGTTTTAAGGACTCGCAAATACACTTCCAGTGGGATCAGATTGGTAATTTGTTCAGGTGTGCTTCTAAAGCAGGGAAGAAGTGGGTGAGACTCAACACGTGTGAAAAACTATCCTACCTCTTAATACTTGAATTCTGACTCTTTTACCCAGAAATAACATGACAATGTGTCAGGGACAGGGAAGGTGATCTTGCTGGCACACTGACATATTTCCAGATCCATTAGTAACATCCATACCTGGCTTCACAGGATTGAAAGTAGTAATTTTATTCTCAAGAAAAATTCTTTAGTAGCCCTCAATGCTCAAGTTGGATGATACGTTTTTCTGTGCGTCATTCAGTTATAACCTAGGTACAGCAAAGCTGATGCTCACTGCTCCCCCTCTTTCCTCCCATCTGCGTGCAGGCAGGACCCCTCAACCATGAGGGCATTTCTGCGGAGTCCAGGTGGCACTACTGGAATCCATCCAACACAGTGATCCACAGAGTAACTAATCAGTGGGTTGGTGTTGGTAAAAGACATGAAAACTGTAGGAAAAAAATTTTCAAATCCATTACTCTAAGTGTGAAGATAGTGAGGTCTGGGTAAGACAAGGAAATTCCCCACATGCCCACAGGTAACCGCGGCAGAGCAAGGAGTCCAAACTGATCCTCCAGACTTCTGACACAACTTGGACTGCTCAGGACAAATCACATGAAGAGTACGGTCTTTCCCCGTATCAGTGAGGGAAGATAACGAAGAAGGAGCCTAGTTCTGTCCTGTGGGCTCTGACCACTTCCACCATGGCTGGGAAATCAAAGTGCATTAACACTTTGCTGAGGTGTGAAAGGGAATGATGACTTCTGACTCTCTGGGCTGTATCAACATGGAGTTTTTTTCAGGAAGGTGATGGATGCTGATGCCCTTTGTACCTGTCTGACATTATGGGAGGTTGAAGAAAGAAAGAAAAACAGTGCTGTAGGACATCGGTACGTGCAGTGGACGTGAGGGGGAAGGCATGTATGGGATCCAGTTTCCCTTTTGGGCAAGGCTGAGATTAGTAATGGAAAACACCCACCCTTAAATCTGTGCTGTGACCACAGCATAGAGGCAAAGACTGAGCATTTTTCTCTCAAAGGGGAAAATGCCATTGTTGGGCGGGGGGGAGTGTGGAATGAACATGTAATATATCTTTTTCACAAAAAGTGTCATTTTAGTGTCAGTTCCTATTTCTTTTAAATCCATTAAGATCCGTACACTTCAGTTGTAGCGAGGAAAGACAGACATCATTATACACATTGGTTCCTGACACCTTGGGGTACATTTTCAGCATTGCGCCCCTGGGAAATCACTGTAGGTGTGCAAGTCTTGCGACTGTTAAATGGAAGTGTGAATCTGATTCCCTATGTACACCTGGGAAACTTAGGCAGCGGAAATCTTTGTTTTCTTAAGTGTTTCAGCTCACTTTAAGTGGAGCCTGTGAATTCTTTGCTTTGTACACAGCCCGAGGAATCTCTCTACTACACAATTTGGATCAGACAAAAGGTGGGGGAAAAAATCAAAACAAAAACATTCTTCTCAACATATAGGAAAGGCTTCTCCATTTTCACATACAAATCCCTCTAACCTTAGTCAGTCAAAGGCCCGAGGGAGGTAGAGTTATTTGTAGGTGTGGGTTTAACTTGTGAAGTTCATACTGTCATTTGAGCCTATTACTGTTTCTATTTGAGGTGTGATAGACGATGAGGTCTATAAAAGTAATTTTTGATCTTGTCGGTCAGCTTTTGATGACAACAGTGGCAGTGAAGGTGGTGAGGATGATGATAACTGCCCTTTACTGAGTGTTTACTGTATTAAAGTACTCTTCAAGGACCTTCACAAATAATAAGTTTATTTATAGCTTATTTGACAGAAATCGTTCAATGCGCTTTACAGGTACCATTCTTTGTCCTACCAACCATTATTTCTAGCTCTTTGGGAGAGGAGACTGAGACTTAGAAAGGTGAGGCACTCATCTCGAACCCAAGTTCTTTGCACGCCATCTCCAGGTACGACCGCCTCACTGCTAAGGCCGCCTCACTGCTTTTGTGTCCAGTGGGAAGGTTTTACCAAGTGTTCCCTCTGGGGCGATGAAACCATAGCGGCCCCCACCACCCTTTGCTAAAGTTGGGCACAGGATGCCAAAGTCATGGGAAAAGCTGCTTCCCTGGTGATCTCTCAAACCGTTATGTACCAGTGATACACTGGAATACGTATCAGACTCATCTGACTCACAACCATTCCCCTCATCATAAATAATAGAAGATGACACATGAAGCAAAATACCTTCCTTCTCCCCAAACTCTCTGAATTTCTTCTAGTTCAGCATGACCCACTTTAAGCAAGATTTCCACTAATGAACACATAAGCTAGTTTCTGATTTCTAAATGTACATTAAAGCTCATCTAATGCAAAATTAACCTATCTTTATTACTGGAACTGTAGACTATTAAGATAGCATGCAGAGTTACCGAATTATAAATTTGGAAGAGATTTCCATGTGAGGCACCTGTGACTTTATGAAAGCTGTTCCCCTTCTTCTGAAATTGGGTTTTGAGTCAAGGATTAATGAAAGAGAGAAGGAACAGGGGGATGGGACAGGGAGCAGCTCTTGAAGGTCACACACACTAACTTTCGGTCCCTGGACAAACCCAGTTTAGCAGGGATCATTATCCCTGGGAGGTACTGACATTTGCAACACAAGGTGTAAAGATAGTAATGCTCCGTAAATGTTGGCTGTGATAAGCACTTCCTTCGCAATTTCTTATTAATCCTCACAAAACCCCTGAAGATGAATGCTGTCCTTCTCCGTCCATTGGAGATAGGAGTAGCTGTATGGTATATAGCTGTTTACTAACGGAGCAAGGAGTGAGGTCTGCTGGTTGCTAAACACCACGCTCTTAGCAACTACACTATATTCCCATCGCTTATTTCCTAAAAGGGTTTAACTCTTGTAGAGAATTCCAGCTAGCCTATGTGGGCTTATGATATATTTATGCTGATCCGTGAAATTATAAAAATAGAATAAACACCAAGAGCAGCTGGTGGGATGTATTGGAGGAAGTCAGTAAAGACAATCTCAGTAGGGAAAAAAAAGTCCCCTACCACAAAAGAGCTCTGTAATCTCACTTCCTGGAATTGATTTATTAGCTGTGTCCTTGTGCTAACATTTGCATTTTAAGGGGGGCTTTTCGTGTCTTATCTGGGAGTGGTGACATATTAAACCATTATCAGCCATTAGTAGCTTAAATTAATGTGTCCAATTAGTTCTCAGTCACCTACAAGGGACCTGGTCTTTCATACAGGAAAGGTGGAAGCTTTTATTGAGCATATATTATGGCAGGAATAAAGGTAGATCAGGGATCTGCAAACTACTTATGGAAAGCGTCAAATATCTTTAGGTTTTGTGGGCGATACGGTCTCTATAGCTGCTACTCAACCCAGCATTTGGGGCACGAAAGTGGCTACAGACACTACGTAAAGGAATGGTGTGTTCTGATAAACCTTTCATTACAGAACTAGGCAGCAGACTTGTTTGTGATAAATGATAGCTATTATTAGTATTATTATCAGTAGTAGTATTGTTTCATAAAAGAACAGGTATTTTAATATTCAAAAATAACAAAAATCACCTAAGACAAAAAAGATGATCCTTTAAATTAAATGAAGAGTGAATTTAACTTCATGAAGGACTCTTTATATCTTATTTTCTTGATTTTCCACAGTCTAGTCTGCACACCTGCATTTGGATACCAGTTTTTATTTTATTATTTACAATTCTTATTGCAAAAAAGTTTAAATAGATTCTAAATAAACTGAATAGAATAATGAATCCCCATAAACCCATCATTTAACTTCAACAGTTATTATTATTCTGCCATATCATCTGTATCTCCATTTAGTACCCATTCCACATAATTCTTGTTCTTTATTTATTTACAGTATTTTATATATATACATATATAAATGCAAAAATCTTAACTGAATTCTGACTGCATTTAATACTCACACTCCTTTGATGTCTGTAGCGTGTATTATCATGCACCTCATGAAGCCATTCGCTGACTTAAGGCCCTGAATGCCAAGATGGACAGTAAATTCAGTGAGATCCCACCTGGAGTCACCAAGGAATGGGGCAGTTGCTTCTCTTTCTACTTTTCTAATAGAAAGGAACATTATTTGACCATTTTCATTAGTGTTCTGTGTAAGAGCCAAGTTATGTAAACTCAGAGAAATTAAGTGTTTCTTCCACAGGACTGCATGTGACAAGGACGTGCAGTTATCAGTGGCAAGACCAGGCTTCCGACTCACATCTCATTCCAAAGCATGGGCTTTTTACAGTCTACAGCAAGGGTTGCTAGAAGCCCTAGGTGCATTCCCATGATTTCTAGTAACCAGATAAACCAGGTAAACCCACCGAATCCATATTACTTGTAACTGGAACAGAACCTAGCTGTAGTATGTGCTCAGTCAACATTAGTTAAAAGAAAGAGAGGGTTGGTCTTTGGAGGATACAGAAATTGGATTACAAGGGTCAGTGACCCTCTTAATATTTTTGCCTGGTGCTGGCAGAATTCAGGAGACAGAGTGTGTGGGAGCAGAAGCTACTCCTCATTGTAAGGCACATTTCTGCTGCATCCTCAGGCAGCAGAACATCAGGACATGGACAAGAAAAATGAATAAACTGTGTCTCGCGACTTCTCTGGTCACTAGCTCGGTACTGTGTACATGATGAGAGCATATGAATATCTTTCTGTCCATATAATTATGAGCCAGGCAACCTCAACCCAAACACCTAGAGCTCTTTAAAACAGTTATGTCAGCTTAGACATACTCTAAGTCCCATTCTATATTATCTATTATAAAAGGGACTCTGCTGAAGCACTTGTTTCTTCCTGGACTGTGAAGGGTGGGGGAGAAGCAAGGAGGGACAAAGGAAGAGGGAAAAGTAAAGAACAAGGGAAGACGGAGACTTGAAGGTGTCTGAGAAGGAACTTGCTCATGCTGCAATATTCTCAGGTGATTTAAATTGTTACGATAATCGAGGTTATCTCCACAGGAGCCTGCAACCTCAGCTGTGCAGGGGCTGAGCATAGAACATTGTCGGGAGTGTGAACTGAGCGACGACGTGGGAACCAGAGAGCACGTGCTTTCTAAAAGGGACAGTGACTCTTCTACTCTGGCCAATTCCACAATAGGCCACCGAGGTCCAGTGCTGTGCATGCATCTCATTTTTAAATGAGAAACCAGATATCCAGATGTTCAAATGAAATATTCTGCTTTCTGAAAGTCAGCCAATAATTTGTGTTTTTGAAAATTGCATAAAATTTTATGCCGCTTACAGGACCGACATTACATTGGCCAAAAGAAATGCGCTCAGAAAGAGAGTTAGGCCCAGGAGCTGCCAGTTTACAGTCTTGGATCTGGGTGTGACTCCTCCCTTCTCCAGTCCTGTTGACACAAGGACTAGAATGGGAAATGGCTTGCAGGAAGCCGCAGAATGAAGCGGCAGAGTCAGGACTAGAATTTAGAGGACTTCTCTTTCCATATTTTCTTCTTTACAAACAAACAAAAAGCAAATTTCTGGTAGCCAGAGTTTGCTGAAAGAGATCCAAAACAACATCTTATTCTGTGTCCCCTGCTTTGCAAGAAAGATCACCCCCCCATTTCACGTAGGTGGGGACAGGACGCAACTCCCCGTCCCATCCCAGCTGTGCCATTGATCATCCGCCACTGGCCTTGTAGCACACACAGTTGAATTGCTTTTCCCTGAGGGAAGCAATGCCTCCAGGTGTGCTAATAATAAAATTAATAGCTTAGAGAAACTGCTTGCTACAGCAACAGTGGCAGGAGAAAGGCAGGATCGATTTCAGTGTTTAACTGTCCTAATTCCATAGTGTATACCCCACCTCAGCCCCCCGTGAGCTGCGCTGGGTCTCACGGTTAATCAATAGATGCCCGATTTAAAACAAAGAACCAATTTCAAGATTAGAAGTCTTTGTGAATAAAAAGATGTATGGTAAAACTGTCAAAATCCTTCAATTCCCATCTTAACATTGCAACTTAGAGGGTAGTCACTAGCTGATATGAGAGGAAAAAATCCCATGCATCGTATCCCCTTCTGCCTATAAACAAAAGAAGGAAACTATCTAGGCATTGCTGCTGCTGATGGCATCACATAAATAAGAATTTATTGAGTTGCTCTGTGTTTAAAGGACTGTGAACATAAAGACATGTGAATACTTTCGGTTGCACAGAGAGTAATATGTTTCTGCTTTAATCGGCCTGCTATCTGGTGGTTCAATTTATACCTTCTTGTAGCTGGCATTCTCATCTTTTCCCTGGAGGGAGGATCAAATTCACAATCAACTTCTGGGCCACTGTTTGAGTTACCAAGATCTATTGAGTTTCCCAAGCCCAGCACTTAAAGAGGCTTTTAATTCCATATTCCTCTCTCCTCCCATGCACCACATCTGCCTTCCATCTCCATGACGGTAACTGACTGGATACTCTGCCATTTTCAGGGGGCGGTGGGCTCCTACTTTCTCTGTTTAGTCTTTCTCAGTATCTGCTCTTACTTCTACTGGCCCGTCTGACTCTTCCACGTTGTGTCCTTTCCCTTACTTCACATTTTCTCCCTTCTGTGAAATAAGCTTATTGAGGGTGGTGAGGATTGCCTTACCTCCTTTTGACATGATTCTCAACCAGCTGTCAAATAAGTCCTTAAATTATAATATGAGCTCCTAGAAAGAAGGGACTGCATTTTTTTTTTCCTTGTCTGTTTACTGTTTTAAATGTCAGTGGAATTTCTTTTAGACAGCCCTAAAAATAGCCCCATCCCTACTTTGTCCATGGTGTGTAAGTTGTACTTGGGTTGAGGTATAAATGTCTTTGTACACTGCTGAGTAGGAAGGAGGATAGATCACTGGTCTGGAAGGTGCTGGTACTTTGAGGTACTTTTTTGCAAGGCTGGTTTATACCAGCCTCCATTTTCCTCACCACCCACTGCCTCCTATGATGGTGAGCCAGCCATGAAAAGGGTTGAATCTTTTCTCTAATTCAAAGAGAATAAAGCAGAAATGTCTTCCAGCAAACCTCCCCCCACCACCCTTTTTTCTTTTGTGTGAATTCTCCAAAGGCAAAGCATTTAGTTTGAAACCAAAAAGTGGCATTACGTTGGGTGGTTGTTGTTGTTGTTGTTTTTCATATTTATTTTTTACAGTGATGGTGGGAGTTGATTCCCAATATGGGCTCTTTTCAACTCATTTTCCCAGCATGAGAGACCTTTCCATATTAGTTCAGTCTGAGTGGAGCCTTTCACTTTCGAGTGAGCCCTTATTTCTGTCACCATTTTATTGCATTAAGTTCTCCCTCTCTTTCTCTCCCTCCCCTGTGTACAGGAGGGGTCCAAAGGCAATGCCAGAGAAACTTTTCTGGAATTTTCTCTCTGCGAAAAGTGTCTCCTAAATTTGGATAAGGAGTGGGAGTGGAGAGTTGTTACATAGAACCAAGGTCTAAGAATAAGTCTTCCCCCAATATATAGGATCTTACGGAGATTTAAATCTCCCTTTTTGTTAAATGTGTTTAATTAAAACTTGTCTCCCCAGTGTTGCCAAGCCGGGAGAGGCATAACATGAGAATGAGTGCACACGGGGCAATCTAAGTGCAGCAGGATTACATTTCAGAGATTTTTCCACTAGGTAATATCTGTCAGAGGGTATACATTTCCTTTTCAGAATCCAAACACTTGTGAAATTAAAATTAAATTTGTGAAATATCTTCTTTGATTACAAGAACCCATTGGCATATTGAACCAACTTCATTTACACACCAAATACCCAGAAAAATTGGGAAGGCACTGAGTTCAGAGAACCATGCACATTATATCTCAAAGGAATCCTGAGACAAATGAGAAATTCCAGGGAAGGAGGAAAGGATGAGGAAGAAAAGCACAGAACATTATGCCCAGCATACCATTAACCTTCCTGCCAACTTCATTTCATCTTCACCAGTGGTTTTCAGTTTCTTTTGAGTATTTTTTTTCCCTCTGTGATGAAAGAAGTCAGAGTGGAATCGGGATGTACCTAACAAAAGTATTCACTTTCTAGCCAGATTTGTCAGAAAGTAGCTATTGCTTGAAGTGAGACATACTTATATGCAGCTGATCAAGCTAATGGCACCTGAATTTTGTTCCCAATAACATAATATTCGAGTAAAGGCAAAACTGTTATTGTATGCCAACTATTTGATTGGAATTATATTGCCTTTTAAAGACGTAATGCTAGGTAAATGAAAAAGAAAAGGAAAAGTCCAACTTTAATGACCTTCATTTCACATCCTGAAAATGATGGTAATAACCAGAAAATAGAGAAGTTCCAGTGAGTTAGGATTCATAAATATTAAATGTAATGGAGGAAAATCACAGATTTTTAAGAAATTAACTTGAACAAATGGTGATTTTAGTTACGATGTTATCATTTTGAGTAATGGTCATTAGCACAGTGGATTGTAATGGCTATGAGCTTACTGTATAGAAAGAATGCCTTCTGATTAACTTGGGATTTTTTCTTGATGCTTCAGCCAGTTTACAACTGTAGTGTATATCGCTTCATTTTGGGCTTGTGATTGGCTCCGGGGGCTCTTTGTTTAGAGATGCGTGTGCTCTATTTTCATGATTAAGCTTTTTTATGATTAGTCTCCATTTTCTTTTTTGTTTTAACTTTTACTCGGAATAATATGCAGTGCCTTGGAGAACTGATTGGCTGACTGATATAATTGAGTTCAGATGCAGTTTCCTTTCTCTCCCCACTGTTTCCAGTCTCTGCTCTGTTCTGGGTTGTTTCTGACTGCCTGGAGACCAGGCTTTCAGAGATCTTGTTTAGCATTTTCTTACAGTGAACTGGTTTCTTGCACAACCCAAATATAATTGCCTTCCAGGCAGGCAATTGTTGGAAGCACAAAGGGGACCCCCTCAGGTCTCACACAGAACCTATTCCCTCCAACGCACACACTCATACACACCCCAACATTCACTCCTAAAGATGCCAGTTGAGGATGTATGTTCTATTGACTTTTCATGGGAAGAAATACCACGTAGCAAAACTCTCTGAACATTCTGGTAAAGATTTCTTGGGTTCCCCAAATCTCCTCTCTCGATATGGTGGTCATGGCCTTCTTGGACTATTTCCTATCCTTTCAGGTTCTTTCTCTAGGTCTTTCTCCAGGATCCCCTCACGTTTCCCTTCAGATCTGTCCTTCCCTACCTCTTTTTCTGTCTGCCTACCTCTCTCTGGACATATCCATACCACATGCCCACCCCCTCATTTTGCTCAGCAAAGAACCTACCTTCCCCAGGATTTACTCTTCTCTGCAGGGGAACTGAAGGGATTTAAATGAGTAATAATGGTTAATTATATTTCTTATCAACTAAAATTAACTTTGTAGTTATATTTAGGTGTCCTGTAGAAGAAAGCAAGAGCTCTTCTTCATTTGCTGGCCTAGATCATCATGTCCACAGTGGAATTTATCCTCCTGCTTTCCTCCCCCAAATTCTACCCATTGACAAGCATATTCCAACTAATGACTCTCCCATTCTCCCAGTCATCGGTGTGGCACCTGGGAGTAGAAGAACCCCAGCTCCCTTGCTTTGGATCAAGTTATCTCTGAGGTGTAACTTGTATTATAGAGTCACCTGGGAGGATGAGGTTGAAGCTAATCTCTTTGGCCTTAGTCTGAAACCTTGTTGGGTGTGTTCCCTTTTCCTCTTTCTTGGGGGAAGGAGACAAGTCTCTGCTGGGAGAGCTTCCTTAAGTCACTTACACATGACTCTTCCTCTCAGGCTCTGCTTCCAGGGGACTCAAACCAAGACAAATCCTATGTAGTATTATTTCCACTTGAGGAACCTGAGGTATAGTGATTATACGTAATTTGCCAAATGCCACACACATCTTATAAAGGGAGAAATTGGAATTGGAACCTGTGCCAATCCAATTCAGAACACGTATTCTTTTCACCACACAATATCACCTCTCAGTGCTACTTGAATGATTTTCTGTAATGTGGTCTTGACTGTGCTTGAAATAGTCAGGGGTCCCTGTTTGCTACATTCCTTTCCTTGCCATTCCACACCCTCATACTTTCTGGCTAACGTAATTTCCTCGTCTAGAGTTCTACCGCATTCCTTCTGTTACCCTTTCTGCCCATGTATGAAGGACTACTCCGTGTTCTTCAGGTATGGCTTCTGCTGGTCAAAAGCTGCCCCTCTTTTTCTCACACCACAATTTCTCTCTGAAATACCTTTCCTATTCCCTATCTTCCACGGCAGTTCAAGAACTAACCCCATATTCCCCCTCGATAGTGGAGCTCACTTGTTACCACTTTCATGAAGCAGACCTGCATCTCCCCAGACTGAAGCAATCATTTTCTTCCTTGAACTACTGTAGACATTCATGACTTTCTTTCATGTCTGTCAGGTAGGAAGGAAAGTCCTCTGCATTTGAAGAGAGTGGACAGTAGAGACTCTCCTTAACAAAAGGTTAAAGACCATTGATTTCGATAAAGCCCTCAGTGGGTTAGAATATGTCATGCTATCATAACAGGACTCTAGCAAAATGTTATTGGCAGTTATCTTGGTCTTTAGGATTATGGATTTTTTTTCAAATTTTATTTTTTATACTTTCTTGTGTTTTCTAAAATATGTCAAATAAACACTTTGCCTCTGTAGGCCAGATGAAAATAGTGCACTTTACATAAAGAAGGAAAGAAAGAAAGACAGAAAGAGAAGTAAAGAAAATAAAGAAAGAGGAATGGAAAGTTAAAAAGGAGTGAGGGAGGGTGGAAAAAAAAAGAATTTGAGAGCTATAAAATGTGAGGAGTTATAAAATCTAGGAAAAGAAAATCAGCCATTTTTAAATAATAACGAGGAGAGGTTAATATTCACAATGGAAGGAGTGAGTAGGTAGTGTAAAGTTTTGCATCTCACTGTCTTCACTGTGGATGTTATGTTCTCTGTATTTGCCGATGTTAGAGATTATTATAGGGCCTGAAAGAAAAAAAAAGGCAATTGAATGGAACTGAAAGAAATAAGAAGTAATGGCCTGAAACTAGGGGGTGGAGGGAAAGAGGAGGGTGGAATAAATTAGATAATAGAAAATAAAATTAATAGTAGGTCAATTAGACAACAGAATAATTTCCCAAAGAAAGTAATTGAAGCAATAGCATCCAAGCTGTTGAGAATGAGAAGAGATAAATCAGTGAGAAGATTAATGTGGATAAACCACAGTGGAGCAAGATGGACCAGAGTGTGAGAAAATCCCTTTAGCTTTCCAGATGAAATGCACACACAGATTTCCCGGAGCAGATGCCAGAAGATTCTTGCCCCTCGACACAGGAATTAAAAATGCATAGACATCCTCAGTGGAATCCAATTTAGGATTGCTAATCTTAATTCTGGACTTCAGAGGGGCCACATTTCTAGCATCAGGCACATATGCTGCAGTGGTCAAATTTACTGTGATGCCAGGGCCGGGGAAGCCCGGTGTCCTTGTCTGAGGACATTACTGCAGAGAAAATGGAATAATTACTCGGAGAAAACTATGCCTCCTGCAGATTAGAGTCCTGTTTGCCAAAAGCTTTCTTCAAAAGCTCAAGAATTTTTGTTTCAAGCAGGGCTTTTAAAGTGACCACTTTTGCTGTGTACACATAAATGCAGACAACTATGATCTGAACAACAGACCTCATGCATATATTACAAACGAGCCACAGGAGCTTCCTCATCAGGATGACCTGAGTTATTTGAAAGCATATCCTGACTTGCCCACTGATGAGCTGTTGGTCTTTGACCTATCGCTCATACCTATCAGCCCCAGTCTTCTCATCTGCAAAATGGGAGGAATAATATATCTCTTCCACCACTTTGGCATGATGATTAAATAATAATGTAAAGCCCCTTGGGAATGCCCAGTACAGAGGGAATCTTTCCACTAAGTGTGTTTGTTTTCCTTTCAATACCAGTTCTTCCTCTTTCTCATTTCTACCCCCACTTTAAATAAATGTTAATCTTCAACTGACACATCAGATTTATGTGTAGATAACTCTCCTTTTGAACTGCAAGGTGCTAGAAAGGATAAGGAAGAATTTTTTTCCTTTACATCATCCCCTAAACTTCTTAATTAAAATGCCATTTTCGTATTCTACTGCTGCCTAACAAGTGAGTGTCAATTTAGCGAATCAAAACAATGCGGGGCGCCTGGGTGGCTCAGTCGTTAAGCGTCTGCCTTCAGCTCAGGTCATGATCCCAGGGTCCTGGGATTAAGCCCTGCATCAGGCTCCCTGCTCATCAGGAAGCCCGCTTCTCCCTCTCCCACTCCCCCTGCTTGTGTTCCCTCTCTCGCTGTCTCTCTGTCAAATAATTAAATAAAATCTTAAAAAAAATTAAAATAAAAACAATGCTTATTTATTATCTCACCATGTCCATGGGTCAGGGGTCTGGGCACAGTATATCTAAGTCAGGTTCTCTGTTTAAAGGCTCACAAGGCTGAAACTAAGATGTCAGCAAGGCTGCGTTCCTTTCTGGAACTCTGGGGAAGAATCCACTTCCAAGCTGATGCAAGTGGTGAGGGGAATTTAGTTCCTTGGGGGTGTAGGAGTGAAGTTCCCATTTCGTTGACATGGGGCCCACTTCATCTCAAGCCAGTGATGGTGCCTCTTGGAATCTTTCCAACGTCCACTTCTGCCCCTCCTTTGACTTTTTCTAGTCTCTCAGCCAGAAGAAAGCTCTACTTTTAAAGGCTTATGTGATTATACTGGACCTACCTGGATAATCCAAGATAATTTACCTATTTTAAGGTCAGATGATTAATAACCTTACTTGCTTCTTCAAGGTCCCTTTGCCATGGACTGTATTTGACATGACATCAGTGCCTAAGGGTGAGGGGAAAAGAGTTCTGCCTACCATTGTTACTCACACACCCAGCTGCTCTGCCTAGATTTCAGTGTCCTCAAACCTTATCCCCCTCAAAACGGAACTTATCATCATTCCTGACATGTTCAAAATGTTTCTGCCTTTATGTTGTCTTTTTCTTCTCTTGTCCCCTTTTGTCATGGTACCTATGACACCTTATTTTATTATCTCTCTGCTTACCTTCGTCACTAGAAAAGGTCACATGAAGAAAGGGACTGTAAGCTATTGGTTTTTGGATCCCCAAAGCCTGCCACAGTATCTGATAAAATGCTTGGGAAGGGAATGTTTTAATCTACACTAGAGAGAACTAGGCATATCCCAAATCTGATGAAAGATAATTTGGGGCACCTGGGTGGCTCAGTCGGTTGAGCAGCCAATTCTTGATATCGGCTCTGGTCATGATCTCAAGGTCATGGGATCGAACCCTGTGTTGGGATCCGTGCATGGCAGGAGTCTGCTTGGGATTCTCTCTCTCCATCCCCCTCTGCCCTTCTGCCTATTCTCTCTTTTTCTTTTTCCCTCTCTCTCTAAAGTGAATAAATAAATCTTAAAAAAAAAAAAGATAATTTGGGCAGATCATGTATCCTGGAGCAAACATATAACTTAGAATTTTAGTCCCAAGCTTTGACAATTGGGCAGTCTTATCTAAGTCACTTAATTTGTTTAGGTCACAGCTTTCTCTTCTGTATTCCATAAACAAGGTATTAAAAAAAGTTGATGTTTCCCAATCTTTTCACTAATCAAAGATTTCGGGGGGGGGGTGTTTTTTGTTTGTTTGTTTGTTTGTTTTTTTAATCTCCCTGGAGATCCAGGTTTGGAAATATTTTTTAACAAGGAAGTATACTCAGTAGTAAATAGATTTCCCCCATGTTTATCTGACAAAATCATGTGTTACTTTAAAGCACACATCATTGAAACATTTGATTAGCAGCGACTATAACTAATGTTAGTTACTGTGACTTGAAATAATTATTGCTACATCAAAAAAATAAATAAATAAAAGAAGAGCCTCTTGAAGGAAGATGTAAGATGTAAAGAAGAGTATTAGAATCAAACTTTTAAATAAGATAATTTTGTATTAGAAAAAGAAAGCCAATTTAGTGCATTGGTAATTAGATTTTAATATTGGAAAAGCTCAAGGAATTGACTTTTTTTTTTTTTTTTTTAAAGATTTTATTTATTTATTTGACAGAGAGAGAGACAGCGAGAGCAGGAACACAAGCAGGGGGAGTGGGAGAGGGAGAAGCAGGCTTCCTGCTGAGCAGGGAGCCCGATGTGGGACTCGATCCCAGGACCCTGGGATCATGACCTGAGCCGAAGGCAGACGCTTAACGACTGAGCCACCCAGGCGCCCAAGGAATTGACTTTTTAAGATTGTCCCAGAGCCCTGTAACACTTGATGGTAAACTTCGAGATTGAATGAAAGTCTACTCCAGTTCTAAAATTCTGATTCTTAAAATTCAGTTCTGCCTTCCATATTCTCTCTTGATGGGACATTGGTGACACTTCTCCATGGACTGGGACTCTTTGTTGTATGACACATGATCAGTGCAGTGTCTAAATTCAGATGCCTCAAGGAGGCTGCACAAAATAAATGGGCAAAGCCAAAACAAGGGAGAGAACACATGAGCACGGCTACTGAGCACCCGCTCATTGTTCTCTTGAGAGATGCTAGCCTGGTGGTGTCAGATCTTCTGATTTTAAAGTGAACTGGAGATAAAGATTTTATTTATGTTACAAAAAAATTGTTTTTAAATATTGGCAAGGAATTCAATTTTTAAAAATTATGTGTGGACCGTGTAAAACACAGCTGTAAGTCAAATGAGGCCTGTGAACTGTGGGTTTGCAGCCAATCCTGAAGTCAGACGACTGGGGGCCCCTCGGGGCTAGCAGTTACTTAGAGTTCTCTCTGCGCCAGGTGTTCTCAAACACAGGCCACACAACTTCCTCAGACTTGAGTTTCCTTTCAGCAAAATGAGACCGCATGCATAAGCATGCCTTCTAAATTTCTAAAGGGCTGCATAAAGAACTACTAAGGGATATTCTTATTTAAGTCTTAAATTGCACTTAAGAATGAAATAATTTCTTTTAGGGAGTAATATCATTTTTTAATTTGAAATCAACTCATGAGAGAGAGGGACATTCTTGGAAAAATGTGTGTGTGAGAGAGAGAAAGAGACAGGAAGGGAGAGAGAAAACCGATATAGAGATTCTTGGTTGTCTCTGATATTCATGACAAGTAAACATGTATTCTTTGCAATGATATGATTGTCTAAGATAAACTGATACAGCTTAGTGTCTATTTTAATCGTTCTAAGCTAATAGTAGATGACTAAGCCTTGAGAAACTTAGAGTAAAACCCTTTACGGTACCATGTTCTGGAGAAAAAGCAGTTGAATGGTCTCATAAATTTGCTAACTTAGAAGTGAGAAGTGCTGTAAAATAAATAAGTCAGATATGCACCAAAGAGCTCTAGAATCACATGGACATAATTAATGTTTTTTTAAAGGCATAGAGAATGCATATATTACCTGAAGATTTAGATTGCAAGTCAATTTATTTTGGTATATTGGCTTGGATTAGAGCTCTTTTAAAGGTTTTCATTCAAGAAGATGTAAAGGTACAGGGATTTTGCTTAGCCTCACTTACCTGCTCCTCCTCTTGAAAATACTAGTGTAATTTAAGGTAAGTTAATGAGGACTTTAATGTTTTCCCATGTCTGGGTTTGTCTGTGTTCTTGAGAGATCTTTTGGCCTTGTAAATGTTGCTCCTGACATCCAAATGTACCTCAGATCATGCTAACATTGAGTGGGAACATGTTGCCTCTGTCTTCCATTTTGGAAGCCATTTCTCTTTGCTTTTTGTTCTATTCAAGTCAGTGGTCAGAGTGGGAACAAAGTTGCTCTGTGGAGATTTCTTTCAGCCTTGGGTAGGAGCTAGTAGCTTCTAGTTTTATCTAAGGGGACTCAAAAGGATGAATTAGAAAGCGATGCCCCTTGCACACAACTTTCTTCATAACTCCTCATGTTGCTCTTACTGGGTTCTTAGTAGGCAGTCACACTATCTTGGCACCTTGGGTGAATTGCTTATGTTCTTCAGGTTTCCTTTTTCTTATTTGTAAAATGAGAATAAGAATAGCACCTACTTCATAGCACCATTATAAGGAAAAATGAGAGAATGCATATGAAAAGCACTTAGTTTTCCTGGCATATGAAAGAACTCAATAAGTGTTATTTTTGGTAATATTGTTATTCCATAACTTATATTGACTGAGTGATTAAAGTTTCTAATTTCAGGCAGCTAATGATTTATTTTTATAGTATTTCCTGCTTTTTGTAAAACCACTTTTTTTTCCTCACATAATTCACCCAATTCAGTTGAAATGCCAGAATTTGAAATCCTGTTTTTTTCAGGGTCCAGGAGTAACCCAACCACTAAAAAAAGAGAGAAAGAAAAAAAGCAAGGTCTGGTTTTCTGGATAATGTCTGATGCTAATAAGGCTCAGTAAGCATATGCTTCTCTTCCCTTATTCAACTATGTCAACTCTCAGCGGCCACTGAATTAA
The DNA here is from genome assembly GCF_004348235.1 of Phoca vitulina. Taxonomy (NCBI): domain Eukaryota; kingdom Metazoa; phylum Chordata; class Mammalia; order Carnivora; family Phocidae; genus Phoca; species Phoca vitulina. Next base: position 11,618,753 of record NW_022589709.1, read on the forward strand.
TATGGCAATTAGTCATATGCAATAAACTTTTTCCTTTGTGCCTTGCTTACCTGGTATATTGCAAACTTCTAGGAGTAGGAGATCATGCCTTAATGTCTTAAACTTCATGCAGTGAATAGCACAGTGCTATAAATATAATAGTTTCAAATAAAATTGATGGCCAAATTTATTTAGTACATTGCATGGATTATTTCATTTATCTCACATGAGAGCTCCATGAAGTAGGTATTATTGTAGGTATTGTTCCTATTTCACACAGTAGGAAGCTGAGGTTTGGTGATATCATCTACCAGAGATCAAGTAGCCAATAGTGGTGGACGTAGGGCTGAAACTCAAACAATTGAAACCAGAGCCCATTTCTACCCACCCTGCTATGCTTCTTCCTGAGAGGTGAGATGAGTGAACGCATGCATGAAGGGAAGCAATCATATTGTATGAAGCAGTTCTAAATATTAAAATATTTGTCTAACCTGAAAAGAAATAAATTTCCCTTTTCTTGAATGAATACTCCTTCTTGAACTGCCAAATCTGTTTGCACTTGCATTGCTTTTTTAAATGCCTGCCTTTACACATTTTTTCTATGAAGTTTGAGCAATATAGTTCACACTTCAAGTCAGTTTTGTAACAGTATATGGAACAAACACCATGAGCGAAATTGTATGTTAGGCAATATGGGAGAAAATACATAAATGAGAATGTATTACCTTCCCTTCACAAGATTGTAATCTGATAAACCCAGATAAGTAAATAATGATAAGACAAGGTAGACTGTGGTAAGTACTGCAGTCACAAATGCCTATGACAACTCTGTGAGGGGGAAAGACTTGGGGAGTTTCAAGGAGGGTTTTGGATAAAGATTCCATTTCAGTCTCTCTTTTGAAATAATCTCGTGTCCCCTGATTAATTTCTTCCATTTTCCATTTCAGTCTCTCTTTTGAAATAATCTCTTGTCCCCTGATTAATTTCTTCCTCAAAATAAGTATCTCACAGTTCTGCTTTTGGTTAAACTGGTTTCCTAGGCCCTTCTGGAAAAAGAAAATCAGTGACTATTGTGTCTAAGTTGTAATCAACCTACTAAGATTTTATGAATATTTTTAATAATTACATCATTTCAACCAACAGGATAAAATTTGGGTGATTGATTATGAATTCTACATTGGCCTAACTCTGAGGATAAGATTCTCCAAAATATTATAAATATTTATGTAAGAATTGATGAAATTAGATGGTTTGATCATCATCTATCACTGAGATATCCATGTGGACTCAGAGAATAATCATTTTTAATGCAATTGGGCGTAACTGATGCTGGAGTCCATACTACAATGTGAGTTTCCTTAGAAATATATTTATTATTCACAATGCTGTGTTGAAGTGTACTTGGCTCAGGAATGTGTTTTCTTCACTCTTTCACCTGTATGATAACATAATAATAACTATTTTTTCCATCTAATGCTAAACTGATAAATTACCCCATGTCCCAAAGACTGTAATCCCAGGGGTGGTGGGTATTCTATATTTAGTACTTGCTCGAAAGTGATTTATTATTGACAGCTCTATGCGTAGATTGACTGGCCATGATGCTATGGGATTATAGTTTGTTTCTCTTCTTAATAATACTAATGACAGATGACATTAGATTGATTTATATATTATAATACATGTCATATATATGATATATTAGCTGGTGATATGCTTTTCAGTTACCATTAACTTTGTTAAGAACTCTACATGTTTTATCTCCTTTTCTCCGTAACAGTCCCATGAGGTAAATTTTATGAGTCCCATTTTACAGAGAGTAAAACTGAACAGATTATAGAAGTTATGTCTCCAAAGCACAAATTCTTACTTTCTCAATTTATAGTGCTTATGCACCAGAGCCCTTCTTTCTAGTAGTTGCAGACATTTCTGTCTCATTGGCACCCCAAGTTTTGTTGAACACCATAGAGAAGTTTGCTTTTAGCTTTTTGGCTTTATAGCCAGGAAGAACATAGTAGAAATTATTCCTCAAGTAGACTAGAAGAGAGAGAAGCCGCTCAACTCAAAGGCTTTCCTTGAAAAGCTTCCACAGATCGACCTGCGGGAGCAGCTCCAGGTGAAAGGATTCGTCTCTCCCCAAGAGCCGCCGCTGCCTCGGCCGCCGCCACCGCCCTGCCATTCTCTGGGTCCCTGTTCATTAGTAGTCAAGGTTTTCATTGTGCTCAGCAAAACAGTCACAGAAAATGAATGTGCCGCACAGATGGGCCCATAGAAAATCTACTTGATGTATTCTTGAAAATTCACAGCTAAATGACTTTGAAGAGATGGGGGTTATTGTGTCCATGATTAAAATGAGGTGTGGCATGAATCTTTCAGATACAACGCTTCCAACGCTTCCCCTGTGGAGCTTTTTAAGACTGATTAGGTACAAAGTGGTAACTGGCCTTTGGCTCATAGATGTACCATGGCTTATTGAACCATTCCCCAGATGATGAAGTACATTTCAAGTATATTTGCTTTATACAAAGTTAAACTTGAAGAACTGCATAAAAATAAACCTGCTTTGTTTTATATAAGCTGAAGCCTTTCATTTAAGGCTTTTTCAGCTTGGGTTTTCAAAAAGTAGAGGAATTACATCAGTGTTTCATTGGACCACCTATACCACCCACACCAGAATTTTCTAATGTTATCTGAGCTGCTTGCCAAAAATGCACTCTATCCCATATATACATTGGAGTAGAAAACAGGAATCTTCATTTTTAACAAGTATCCCAGTTTATTCGTCTGACGAGGATGCTACATTTTATGTGAATTTGAAATAGTATAATTTTAACATAATAAAACAAAATGCATATTGTAGGCAAAATTTGAAACAGTGTGATTCCCTCAAATTATAAAAAATTACAGTTGAGATTTGCTATTTTAAAGCTGGCAAACCAGATGAATTATAAACTACCATCAGTAATGCTAGTTTAGTTGGTAATTTCAAATATCTATTTTTTTTGTATCATCGAACCACATTGGTTTTTTTTTGTACAAATAATATTGGTAATTTTTGCTATATCATTGCTATATTCACTGTTGCTTTGTATTTTGTATATTATAACCATGCCATCCAGGTATTCATTAAATGGTAATGCTCTCACTCGTGTTGAAAAATGCTAAGCACGGATTTTGAAAAGGGAGTTACATGAGATGATAGTTTTGTTAAAAAGATCTAACAACCACTAATGTACACTATATTATTAATGTGGGACACTGGCCTCCATAAAATATTAGAGGCAATACTGAGAAAATTAAAACTGGAAATAAAACCCATTTATGCTACTAACAGTTGCAGATGTATATTCCTATGGGAAAATTTACCTTGAATTGTATGTCTTGAATTATATGGGGTCTTCAGGAATCACAATTTGCATAAAAGTGAACTCTTAGTGCATTAGAGTTTGAGAACTACTGCAAAGCTGGTGACCAGTATCCTGCCAATTTGGCCACTGTAGGCCATTTTTACAAGGATTAATTATTTGGACAGAAATGGACTAATAAGCCTACAATTCTGGCAAATAAACATCAGCATAGAGGGATGCAAGAGCATCATGGTGATCAACTCAGGAGGAAAATTCACATGGTAGTCTTAGGGGGAGACATTCACATTGGATTGTCCGTGGATGGCATGCGAAGCATGCCCCCAATGTGATTGGGGGCTTAATGATGGGACTAAGACATAGAGAGGTTAAGCAATTTGTTCAACATCACATGTCTAGTTAAAGATAGAGCCAGAATGAAAAACTAAGGTGATAACATTCTAAAGCTCCCATTCAAAACTAGAGCCAATTCAGTGTTCCTTTCCCCCATCGTGTGGGAGAGGATTCAGTTTAGATAAAAAGTACATGGATAGATTTATTCCCCCCGCCCCCCACCACAGATCATTTATGGGGGAAGGGTTACACTGGGAGGAAGAAGGAACAGAGGCAAGTCTCAAAGTCTTTTAATCTTCATTGAAGGCCTACCCTGGCCTCTTGAGTCCTCTTCTGTCCAGGCTGCTATGTGCCCTCTTGCAAGGCTCATACTTATTTTCTACCTTGTCGATCTGGTATTTAGTTTTCTCCTTCTATAGTGCAATATCCTTGAGTACAAGGACCATGAATTACGCATCTTTATTTCCTTCATCGTGCCTATTGCTATACTTAGCCTACATAGTAGGTCTTCATAGATCTTTAGAACAAACGAATGAATAAACGGTTCCTGTCGATGCTACAGTATGACACCTACACAGCAGTATTCTAGATTTTTCCATCATTAAAAGATTATTGGTGGAAGATTCCTAAAATTACATATGCATGATATCATAGGTAACAGAAAAATATAGCTTGTTTTATCTAAATAATACATTTTCTGGTAAATTATTGGTATTCGTTTGGTCATTTTAAAAATGCATAATATATACACTTAGATTAATCTTGTTTTAGGTTGTTTTTGAAAAATACTGACCTTCAAGTGGCAAAGGCTCTGTCATGACTTCTTAATGAGTTTCTAAGCAAGAACTATGAGTTCCTAACGTATTTTACTCATAATTATACCTTATGATTGTGTTTAGAAAAGTTGGTGGCGTGACTCACAAATTCTAGTGGAATCCTTTCGAGAGTTTTAATTACACAGCACTGCCACCTAGCATCAACCACACAGACTTTTTTTTTTTTTAAGAATTGAAGTTTCTCTGTATATTATTAAGGGGATCCGTCTGCAATTTTTTTTTTAAGAAGCATGGACTGAGATTACTTCAGGAAGTATTTGCAGCAGCCTCCAACCAACGTTGTTTACTTGAAAACCCTTGTGATTGGGAGTGAATTGGTGTCAATGAAGAAAGGAGTTGAGAAATCTGCTGAAGAGTTTCAAATGTCAGAGCTGCATATTCATGAGTTGCAGGCACCTGTGGCCGTGCTGTCTTCCTGCCGATTCCTAGTGCTGCAGTCTTTAGAAGGGCACTGGAGGTGGTTTCCAAATGGCATTGTTGTTGATTTGCATATAAATAAATATGTAAAGGAAATAGTGGGGACTGGAGAATGAACACACATGAAATTATTCCGGGGCAGGAAAAAAAAACAAAACAAACCCGTCCTCTTTCAGGAGAATGCCAGCTTGAGCTGACACCCTTCTGGGGAGTTGATGGTGGGTGCCCATTTCGAATCTGGATCCCTTTGGTTGATGGTGTGGTTAAGCACATTTCCTCTGCCAACCTGAGAACTCAGTGGAGGCTGACTCTGGGGGAGAAGCAGAAGCCATTAGTCTTCTTTGCCATTTCTGTTGGGTGCCTGGCGGTGTGATGGACCATGTGATTGCAGGACCCCATTCTCAATCTTTTCAGTTCCCAAAGTGTGCTTTAAAAAACACATCACAGCAAATCAATAGTATTTAAGGGGTGGGGGAGGGAACATCACACTTAGATTGATGCTTTACATAATGAGCCCTTTATGAGATGTAATGCCAACTGTTAATCAATAGACATGCCAGAACTGCCTCTAATACAACCTTGTAGAGTTTTTTTTTTAATTAATCCTTATTAAAAATATTGACTTGTTGTGACTTGCTGGGGCCGCTCCCGGCTCTGTTTTTTATCCTAATTAGGAGGTTATGCTACACTGCTTAGGCTGCAGATAATAATGTAATGATTATTGTCTTAAAACCTGAGAATCAATATAAGATATTATCAAATTGTACCAAGTGTCACAATTATGAAAATGACTCGAGATTTTAAAGGTTTACAAGAGCGAGTTTTTTTTTTCTTATACTTTTTTTTCCTGTTTGCTTATATCTAGTTTTCTCAGGATTAGACAGGTTCAAAAGTTTGTGTGTGTGTGTGTGTGTGTGTGTGTGTGTGTGTTTTCCAAAAAGGCTTTGTCGAATCATTATATTTTGACATGCCATCTTCCAAGGGAGCTGCCCTCTTCCTTGATGCACTCCTCTCAGAGAATCCCCTCTCTCCAGTGCCCCGTACCTCAAAAGGCATTTGTGTGTTCAACTTGGCAAAAGTTCTAGTACAAAAGGAAAAACAGAGCAACCAAAGACTTTACCAAGGGGCTCCACTAATCGAAAGACACACAAAAGAGAAAGAAAACTAAATGATTAAAAGTGAGACAATACGTTGTTGCTTTCCCAAGAGACTGAGAATATAAAAATGGGAGCGATGGAATAATAAGAATAATAGTTAAGATGTAGGCGGTACTTCCTTCCACCAACTGCATATTGTTCTGAATTCTTTACATACATGAACTCATTTTAACACTCCCTGTAGTCTTAGAGGATTGTACTCTTCTCCTGTTTTGCCAGCGAGGCAGTTGAGGCACAGAGAGTTGTATTTCCTTGTCCAAAGTCACTTAGGAAGTGGCAGAGCAAGAACTATGAAGCTGAACCTCTGGCTTCCGTGTCTGTCTGTGCTATTAACCGCTGTGATAATTAAGACCATCTGTCAAGCACAGCCTCCTCATTTTGCCACCGAGGAAGTTGGGTGGAGCTCAGCAAATTAAAAGACTTCTCTCGAGGTGTCAGCCAATAGTAAACTGTTAGATATCCCGTGTTACATAAATTACACATCTCGATCCCCTCCACTGTGCAGGCCAAAGGCTTTATCCCCGAAGGGGTTGAGACCAGTTGTGCAAAGCCAGTGAATCTCAACCTCCTGAGTCACCCTGGCATCTGTGTTCCCAGTCTCCTCATGGCCAGCCATTGTTCCTATGAAAATCAGGGAGGGGTGGTCATGGAAGGGAGCCCCACTGTTGAGCTCTATGTTTGTGAATAAGGAAAATGTTTTCCTTCTATAGCCTCTTTAGAGACAATTAAGCATTAGCTTTTGTCGGTTGCTAAATTATGAGTGAATTTAGTTTAAAGTATGTGAACCATGCACCCTTTGAAATTTGCCTGAAAAGGCTCATTATAAAACTAATGCTATGAAAAAGCACTCCCTTTCAGATTAGGGAAAGCACCTGAATAGTTTTCATAAGTGGCTGCGCATCATTTGAAAGCATTCTAGTGTTGCCTGAAACGCTTTCAACACACCTTTCAACTAGGAAATTTCACATTCAGCATATCTGTAGTTCTACAAGACTTTCAATAATATTTAAATTGGTTAACTGTATTTCTTTTATATCTGTTTTAATGCTTTTATTGATTTGAGGTAGATAAACTTGATTGTGCATGAAATCTTATTTTTCCACACAAAGGAGATATGATTTGAGTGTATGCGAGGAGAACCGTACCTCTAAATCAGGCCAGACCTCTGAAATGCAAGGGTTTGGGTCAGAAACAAGTTTCCTGAGGTCATCGAACTATACTGGTACTGACTCCAACGTTTGTTTCCCCAAAAATCAGTGCTGCGAAAAGAGGCCCTGAATGACATCTTTTTAGTAAATCTCACAGAGAAAAGACTCTCAAGTCTCACTATGGGAAGAATGAATGCTTCTTTTAAAAATCCAGTTTTTTTTCTCTCTGTTTTTTGTTTCTTTTCATAGCTCATAGACACTACGATTCTTACAGTTAATCATGTTAGTTTCTTTCTTTTTGTAGCAAGGAAACTAAGAACCACATTTGTAGACATTTCAGCCAACATGCACAAGAACACAGTGGGCAATATAAATTGTTTTCTTCTAAATACTGTGCATTTTATAAGCCAAACCTGGGACATGGCTCATTTTACTTACTGCTCAGACATATAAATCCGATTAGATTTTCACATCACAAATAAGAATCGATGTGTGACACATGGAGCCCTAGCTGCCTGAGGGGCACCTAGGTTATTGGACAGTTTGCATCATATACAGGAAAAATAATACATAACAGGGTCGTGAGAGCTCTATAAAAGTGGGTTCAAATCTGAATTCTGCCCATTAGCCTCATTCTCTTGTTCAAACTGCATCCTCTCTTGGAACCTCAATTTCCTCACCTAAAAAATGGGGATGATAATACTAGTGTTATACGAACAAATGGATGAGAAACTCTGTTGCAGCTCTTTATTGAATGCCTACTATGTGTCTCATACTTTACAAAGGTTTGGGGAGGCAGCTGCAGTCCAGATGGGCATGACTTCTGCCTTCCTGGGACTTACCATCTGGGGGGAAAGTCAAATGTCAGTGCCTGCAAGCAATGTGGCAGGTCGTAAGCACGCGATAAATGGCCAGTTACAGCACATGAAAAGAAAATCCATGAAAATAATGTTTTGGAGTTAGTGATGTATTTTGTACTTTATGCCTAGGACTGAGCTGGTAAGATGAGGGTTATGAAAATAGAGCCACCACGGCACTCATGTGCAAAGATGAGGCGAGCGGAGGAAATCAGATCTTGTGTGTGTGTGTGTGTGTGTGTGTGTGTGTGTACCTATAGGTGGCCGCTGTCCATTGAGTCATAAGATATCAAGCTTTCCTCTTCAATCTCTGTGCTAGTGTTCTTTTTAAAGAATCCAAAGAAAAATAAATACCTGCAATTAGCAAGCATTTTATACATTACAAAAAATGTTTAGCAACAATGCTAAGAAAAACGGTGAAAAAGAGTAAAATACTAATTTTACATGTGAGGAATGGATTTGCTCAAGGCCATGCAACCAGTGAGTGGTGGGAGGCAGAAATTCAGTTCTCCAGGAATTTTGAGCTCTGCAGCTTCTCTCTTTTCTGTATCCAAATCCTGTACTTTTGGTTTAATCTCTCAGATTAAATGTACTCACTAAAGACAGACATATACAACATGACCAGATACTGTAGGTCAGTTGGAGGTGACCATCACCTCTAGATTTCTATCTGAAAAGCCAAGAAGGAGAGTAAACATAGCAGAATATTTATTGAAACTTCATATTTAAGGAAAAATCCAGTGCATAGCTCAACTCTAGGGAATTTTAGGTTATACAATAAACACTATTCCAATGTTAAAGCTGACTAAGAACTGTTTTCTGAGAAAAAATTTGGCCCACTCAAAGGGAACTTTCTTTTCCAATTGCCTCTAGAGAAATGGGGTTTCAGCATCTCTAGCATGTGTCTGAATTTGGATTTTTATTTTTAATAAAAACACCAGATCTATCCCTCTGCACAGATGATGGTCAAGTAATTGACTTTAATTAGCCATAGAGAATATTGACACAACAGACTCCATGTTTGAGGACAGTCTTAAACTTTTACAAATCATTTTCAAAAATACAGTCACAAGAAATACTATTTATAGAAGATTAACTGAAAGGCAATCGTTTTCTAAAATTTGCTTCCTGAGTAATTGAACAGTTTATGCTCCTTGTCAAATCACTTTTGCAAAATATTGTGTTGTCATTGTACCAGCAGACAACACTGATGGAAACTTTAAGAAATAATGGGAGAAAATACACTATTGTTTGTGGGAAAGACTGTGTGGGAGGTGTTGCCTACCAGAGCTACAAGTTCTCTTTTTTATAAGGATCCATCAGTGTCTGGAAAAGTGAACCACTTTAACATCATGGAAACTGTACAGCACCGGTGTTTCTCTCTTTGCTTTGGCTGCTAGGAAACACAGAGTTAACCACATTTGTGGACTGCCTTATGCCTTTAACAGGACACCATGCGTTCCATTCTAGTTTGCAAACATTACCCTCATGTCTTTCTGGAGTTGCTTATTTTCTACCCTTGTGTCCCTTCAGCTTAGTTCCCTCAGTATTTGTTTAATTCTAAAATTGTTTTCAAAGCTGCTTTAAATCTTTTTGCAAAGCAGTGTGGGAAATGCAGAAATAGTTCATTTAACATATTTTTTGTTTCATTCACATATTTAATTATTTAAATATTTTATTCACATATAAATTATAGCCACTTGATCTCTCCTTGCATGTACCATTATTTCATGTATGATTTAATGTGTAAAGTCTGAAAAAAAATTTGAGGAGAGTGGGGAAAAAAAATTTGAGGAGAGTGGGGAAAAAAGGCTATATTGGCCAGAAAATAGTGTTTGATTAGGTTTTTCAATAGTTTTCAAACCTGGTCGCACATCAGAATTGTCAGTAGAGATATTTTTTAAATGCAGATTTTGTGTCCTATCTCCAAATATTTTGATATTTTAGATCTTGGATGGGGCCCTGGCATCTTCCTTTTTTTTGTTTTTAAGATGTTATTTATTTGACAGAGAAAGACACAGCGAGAGAGGGAACGCAAGCAGGGAGGGTGGGAGAGGGAGAAGCAGGCCTCCCACCAAGCGGGGAGCCCGATGTGGGGCTCGATTCCAGGACCCCGGGACCATGACCCGAGCCGAAGGCAGATGCTCAACGACCGAGCCACCCAAGCGCCCCGCATCTTCATTTTATAAAGCTTCAGAGGCAATGTTGATATAAATCCAGGATGGAGAGCCACTGACAAAAGTGTTTAAGGAGTATAAGAACCTCCTAGAAGAATAAAATATACACAGGGGCGCCTGGGTGGCTCAGTCGGTTAAGCATCTGCCTTCGGCTCCAGTCGTGATCCTGGGGTCCTGGGATCGAGCCCCGCATAAAGCCCCACATCTATACACAGAAACGTAATGTGAATTAGTCCAATAACTGAATACCAACTTACTTGGACTGAAAGAAAATTGCTTAAAATTAACCAGACATGTGCTAAGTTCCTACGGCACAGAGAGCTGGATGGTAGATTATAGCAGAAAATGTTCAAGATGCCTTCATATAACAGGGCACATTGCATAATGCCTCCCCTTTACTGCATCATCACCACCATCATCCAAAAACATATGTTGAAACTACTCTAGCAAAACCCTTTGCTGTGTGGTGGAGATACAAAGTGTTTTAAGATACTGCCTTTACAGTCAAGGAGAGTCAGCTATTTGGACAGACAGGACATGTACATAAAAAAGATAATTAACAAAGCTTGGTAGCGTACGCTAAGTGCCAAATCAGTGGCAGCAAGAATAAATACTCTATGAGTTCGGGGAAGCTGAACATCATTGCTGGCTCTGGGGTTGGAAACCTGATAGAGAAGGTGGAACATAAAAGCTTGACCTTGCTGTTTGTGTAGGAATTAGATAAATATTTTTCTAAAAGTCAGTATAACTGCAGCTGGCTGCCTGCTTGTGCAGATCTACTGAAAGTTGATTTTAAAGTAGAAGGCCATATCATTGTATGTGTAACTATGGGTTTTAGCAAAATAATGTCCCCTCCTTCCTCGTCCCCCTTGTTATCAGCATCCTGCTCCTCTTCCTTTTTCTTGTTCTTCATTCTTCTTTTTCCATTTATAGCTCAATGTCTGAAGTTATCAAACTGGAAACCAGTTGGAAATATGTATTTTAGGGAAGCCATAAAGCCCTGGTCTATCTATAAAATTACATGCACTTATGAAGAGGGTCAGCATTTTCACTGGGATTTCAACCCCACCTTGGGTTGACTGCTATTTATCAGAGTTTATTGTATTCCAGTCTGAAAGCAAATCTGCTTTATTACAATTAAGGAGAGTGAAATAGTGCTTAACAATTTTTTGCCATTATAAAAATAAGAAAATGCTTGTTAACATATAATGCATTCACTTATTATGCTAAGAAAGCACTTGATTTCATTTTTCTCCTAAGTATAAAAAGCGTTTAGAAGGAGTTGTTTTTTATAGTGACTCAGAAGAAAATATCGCAGCCAAGATTGAAAGCTAGCATCAATGATTATGAGAGGGAAACATAATTTCTAAGTTTTTTGGGGGGTGGGGTTTGTTGTTATTTTTGTTTGTTTGTTTTGTTACTCTGCAGAACTTTCAATGTGTGTATGACAGCCTGATAGGGAGGACATGATTTATAGAGTGATCTGAAAATTAATAAACAATTATATCAGGAAGTGAAATGGTGCTTTAAAAAAAAAAAAAAAGAACCTTATGGTTTTTTTTATGAGCATGGATAAAAATCCATGAAAACACTCAAGAATGCCCAGATGCTTTCTCTCAAGCAAGTAAAGAGCACTTTAAAATGTCTCTGATAGAACTCAGTACAGAGAAAATAGCATTGGTCTAACTTTAATAAGTGGAGAGTTGGAAATAACACAGGAGACTGGTTCCCTCGAGTTACCAGCTCCAGCTTGGTCTTTGTGTATCCAGATGAAACATGAAGAATTTAGTCCGTAATGAGTCCTCACACCCGAGCTAAGGGCAAACAAATACAGTTTTTAAAATTCTGTTTCAAATGGAAGTTTCTTCTTTCTCTTCCTTTAGCTTCACTTTTACTCTTGTTCTGACTCCCAGAGCTAAAGGACTTCATTACAGCAACAGTGAAGAGCATGTTCTTGAGGCTGGGAGGTTTTTGAAAGTTCAACAATTGAGGCTTTTTTTGTCACCATTGTTTAAAGGCCAGACTATACTTTGTTTCATCAGTACTCTGTTGTGCACAGACAAAATAGAGCCACATACCATTTTGAAGCAAAAATCAACAATAACCCAATTCTTAGAAGCCAGGCTACTTGAAGAGACCAACTTGAAAATGCCAGATTTCTATCAGACTGCACATCACAAGTGCGGGGCTCTTGTGAAAGAAGCTTATTCCCTAAACTTAGCAGGAAGGATTGATTATATTTAGCAGAATTGTGTCACTGATACATTTCAAAACAAATAAGTATTTGAAGACTTGAGTCACAGTGTCTAAACACCGTGCAGTGTGGCTTGTCCTCCCTCATGGACAAAGATATGTATAAAAGATGAAAGAATGAGACAGAACCAAATCGTGATGAAGGTGACATATGCCATGTCCATTTTTTGCATCCATTTGAACATACTTTACACTATCCCCTCTACCTTCATCTTTGACCACTTCTGCATGTCCTGATCCTTTATCCATGACACTCATTCTTCCTGGGAACCTGCCTCTATTAGTTTGCTAGCGCTGCCTTAACAAAGTACCACACTCTGGGGGATTGAACAGAAATGTATTTCTCATAGTTTTGGAGGCTAGAAGTCCAAGATCAAGGTGTCAGTAGGGTTGATTTCTTCTAAGGGCCTCTGTCCTTGGCCTACCGATGTCATTGTCTCCCTGTCATTTTATGCTCTTCTCTGTGTACATATCTGTGTCCTCATCAGCTCTTCTTATGAAGACACCAGTCATGTTGGATTAGGGCCCACTCCAATGACCTCGTTTAACTTTAATCACCTCATCTTATCTCCAAATATAGTCACATTCTGAAGTACTGGGAGCTAAGACTTCAACATATGAATTTTGAGGGAAATAATTCAGCCTATAATAGTACCTTCTGGCTCCCCAAAAATCGATCTTCTCTCACAAGCATTGCCTACACACACCCACTATTAGGAGTCCTTTATATGCAGAAAACAGAATATAATTGAATCTGGCTTTAGTAAAAAAGGAAAGCTTTTGACTCACACAACTGAAAAGTTTGAGGTAGATTTAGTACAATTTCAGACACAGCTGTATCCGGATACTCTAATGATTTTTATCAGGTATTGATCTCACTCTCCATCTGTCAGTTCTGCTTTCTTTTGTAATTGTTCCATTCTCAGGCTCTCCCTCATGGTTACAAGATGGCTGCCATCTGCTCCAAATTATAATCTATTCTTTGGTAACACCAGAAAAAAAAAGACTGCTTTTTTCCACGTCTATTTTAATAAAAGTCCCAGATTCAAGTCTCATTAGTCTGACTAAAGTCTTCATCCATTACTAAACCAATTCTATGGTCAGGTCAGTGGGATGCTCTGATGGGTGAGCCCAGCATCATATGTGTGGCTCTGAAGCAAGGTTGGGGTGAATCTCATGGAACAAGAGTGAGGGAGTGGTGAGATCTCTCAGGAAATTGAAGTTGCTGTTATTAGAGGCAGGAGGAAAGACCACAAACTAGGCAAGATCCACAGATATTTGTTCCACCACCCTTTCTCCCTCTTATACCATAAACTCCCAGTTATTTCTATTCAGGCATCTCCTCTTCCCTGAGATCATTTCTGAATTTCTTCAGCAGAGGAAGTATCACATGGTACCTTATCCACATCTTAATTATTACATGGACTTTTGGCATGCTCTCCATTCTCTCTGCAGCATAGAGTCTTTAAGGGGAAGAAAATCATCATTTTATCTTTCATACATCTAATTCCAAGATAGTGCTTGACATTCAAAAGTGTTATATATGTCTCCACATGTGTAAGTGTATACACGTGTCATTTCTAGAATAAACAATAAAAAGTTGCTGTCTAGGAGTATCTGAGACAGAGATGTCATTGAATCAGTGGCCGAAAGACACTGGAGTTGTAATAATCAAATTACTCCATTGTCAGAGAAGAATATATGACAGGAAGAAAGCTGACTGTTCTTAGGCAATTTGCATTCTGTCTCTGGTCCCCGGTTTCCCTATTTCTAAAACAATCTGAAGCTTGGATTAAATTTTAGAATTCTAGAATTCTTTGACGATCCTTTGAAGAGGTCCGTTTGATGATTCTGTGGTGATAGTGTAATATAGCAGGAAGTAGGCAGAAGTACCGAATCCAGGAATGTGCATAACATAGGGATTGAGTGGTCCATATCTTAGATATAGGCAAGAAAGTTCTAGAATTTGGGAAGCTAACAGAAGTTAAAGGAACATCCAGATGGAAGTTAGGATGCCTCCAGTTCCTTTCCACATCACCGGCTGGCTGGTATTAGCATGTGTCTCTCTCACCCAGCCTGCCTCTACTTGTATACTCTTTTTCTCAATCTGAACATAGAAATGCCTTGGTTCACTTAGTTTGGTCTGCTCTGATTTTTCTTTGCTCCAAGTGAACATTATCTTAGATTAATATGTCTATTTATTTCCAGAAACCTCTCTGGTTACTATTTCTTCTGCTAAGGGTAGATGGTGTCTTGGCAGAATAGCAAAATTTCTCTTGCAATTCCTAGGACTTCTCTTGATCAAGAAATACCTTGTGAGAAACTAGAAACTCCTATTTATGATTAGGCCATAAACTCTAACAGTATATAATTTTAGATCCATGAGTTTCTAAGTCTGTGATTAGAGAAACCCGTCCATCTACTTGATCATCTTATGACTCTTATCCATGTGCCTGTCACATGGTAGATACTCAATAAATATAATTTTTAATGACTGATTGAGTAAATAGACAAATGAATAAGTGGCTTCCATTGGGAGATCCATATTTCATCAGTTTTAAGAAATTTATATTTTTTACATTTTAACATCCCTGAAACAACTGATGGCAACATTTAATCACTTTGCCGAAGACCATTGAAATGGAATTGTCATAGCATACACATGGTAAAAACTTTGATCAAGTCTTATACACCTGAAACTAATATTACACTGTATGTTGACTAACTGGAATTGTAAAGTATGAAAACAAAACTTGTTCAAGTCATGTGCATTATCAGTAATATATGTTGAATTTAATTGCCATCTGCATTTAAATGCAGCAACTTGACATTTCATTTAGGGAACATTTATCTTAGTTGTTGTCTAATAATCTCCCATTTAAACCTTCTCCTAAGATCAAGAAAAGCATCAACAATAAAACTTAGAGAATGGATGTCAACAGCTGAGAAGAAAATCACCAAGACCACAGTAGAACTCTGTTTTTGGAAATGCCAAATCATCAACTTTCCAGCATAGGGAAGTTCCATGTGTGGAAAAGCACAGATATTTATGATTGTTAGTCAAAAAACTAATTCTAAAGAGTGGGATTCCATATATGAAGCAGTGTTAGAAATTTTCTAATATTTGCCACAAAATAATAATACAGTAAAAATCTGTGTCTAAATAAGTACTAGGAGCTCTTTCTTTTTTTTTTTTTTTTTAAGATTTATTTATTTATTTTAGATAGAAAGAGAGCATGAGCAGGAGGCACAGAGGGAGAGGGAGAAAGAGTCTCAAGCAAACCCTGCACTGAGCGTGTAGCCAGATGTGAGGCTCGATCTCATGACACTGAGTCACAACCTGAGCCAAAACCAAGAGTTGGATGCTTAAATGACTGTGCCACCCAGGCACCCTCAGGTCTTCCAAAAAGTTAAAAAAAAAAAATAAATGATAAAGCACTAGTCTATAGTTGGTTTTTTTTTTACATTTTTTATTAGTCATTTGCAAAGTAACGGTAGATCATAAAATCAATAGAAGTTAGGTCCTATGAGAGTAGGAGAGATATTTTGGGGCCAAGCTCTCAGTTATCATACCTCAAATCTCACCATATAGAATATTTCCTTTAGTCTCCCTGATACTGAAAGAACTTATTGTCTATGAAGATAAGCTTGGAATAGACCTGAGGGAGAGTTTCTGCAAAGTTAGAATATCCTAAAGAGAAGAATTAGCTATAGAGAGAGGTTGTGAATTATTCAGCCTCTGAGATTTGCAAAGGAATTTTTTATTTCCTGTACCAGGGATGGTTAGGTTCTGCCTATGTTTTTTCTTTTTTTTTTTTTAAAGATTTTATTTATTTATTTGACAGAGAGAAAGAGAGAGAGAGAGAGCACAAGCAGGGAGAGTGGAAGAGGGAGAAGCAGACTCCCCACTGAGCAGGGAGCCCCATGCAGAGCTCAATCCCAGGACCCTGGGATCATGACTTGAGCCAAAGGCAGATGCTCAACCAACTGAGCCACCCAGACACCCCGGTTCTGCCTGTTTACTTGCATAGAGCAGCTACCTTTGTAAAGTGGACATTTACTTTCATGAATGACTAGGCAAACTGGCCTTGCCTCCTTCTGATTGCCTAGGCCCAAGAAAGAGACCAACTGAAATAGTAAGAATTGGGATTTAACAGATTGTCTTAATCAAGGTATCAGAAGCCTGTGGAGAAGGAAAAAATAGTCAAGTTGTTTGGATTCTCACTCCACTGATCAGGAAAAGATGTTCTTGATCACAGATGAAAGTTGCTTCAGTTTCTATTTTAGAAAAGAAGAGGCTGCTATTTACTTATGATTAGATATTCTGAGAGAAATGTTTCTGGGGGCCCACTGTGCATTGTATTGAGGTATATAAAATGTAATTAGACAGCAGTATTTGCATACTTGGTTGAGAAACAGAGCAATGGCCTTATGTGCCTGAGTCTATAAGTTTTCCTATAAGCAGATAAAATAAATCCCAGAGGAACTGGTATCTGAGTCATTGCCTTTCACAATGAAAACAAAAAGATCTGGTATCTTCAAGGTGTCTTTGAAACATGTCTTATCATGTTTATTTATCTAACCATAATTGATAATGTAGAACACCATAACTAATAGACACTTTTCATTTCTTTTCCAATTTGGACTGGGCTGATTGGCCTCTTGTAGACTGAGGGGGCAGTATGTAAGAGCACCAATTTCAACCAGAGGTAGAATCCGGGTCAGGATACAAGAGTCACACTTCGTACTCCAGAGCTATACCACGCATCTCTCATTTCTCTGTGTTTGTTCCTTCTGCCAAGGACTTGCTTTCTTCTTTGCCTGTTCTTCCTTAGACATCCAGTTCAGGCATTATTTCCCCAAGACTCTTTTCACGCGGCCCCACTCCTCTAACATTGTGTAGTATACGTGCCATAGTGCTAGTACCCCTACCTACATTTGTCTCAGGATTAACCAGACCGTGGTGTACCTTTTATTAGTCTGTCTCCCTACTAGGAGTCTGTGATTTGAGGGCAGGCATGTTGCCTAGATCCAGGATTAGGAAGTGCCTATAATAAAGGATATCTCTCAATAAATGGTGAAACAGTTGAGAACTACATATAAAGTTATATCATATTTATTCATGGGTAAATTAATGAACTTATTCATGATATTCCTTATTAGAATTTTATTGAGGTTTCTCTCTAAAAATACATTTTCACAGACTCTTATTTTCTGGCACTGGGGCTTCCCTTATGTACTATTGTACTGATATGATTGAATAATATGACCAACATCACTCCTCTGAGGAACAGGATAGATAAGTTTTTTTTGATAGATGGCCTTTGATAGATGGCCTTTATTTTTTGCCTTACTTGTCCCTATTTATACTATTATTTCTAATTATTAACCATTTCTTTATAATGCTAAATCATTTGTTGCTTCATTCTTCCTATTTTTTTAATGATATTATTCTTATAGTGAACTCGTCCATTTTCTTAGTTTTACTCCCACTCATTTTCCAAAGCCCTTGCCTTATGTGTATCAGGTAAGAAGTCTTCACCCAAAAGCAGAGAAAAAATTATGTATATAATTTATTAATAGGTTTATTGGGTCATAACAAGAAATAGCAGAACTAGGAGGCTTTAGGGTTTATTGACCCAGCCATTCGTGATGTAATAGGAACCCAGGTTCTTACTATCTTCTGGGTTTGTTATCCATACGTTGGCATTTTTCCAAGCATGACTTTCCTTTGGCTGTGCCGAGAATGATCAACGGTAGCAATTAAGGCTATGTGCTTCCTCCTTCACGTTCAACAGGAGAGAGGGCACATCTCTTCTTACTGCTCTTTGAACAATTTTCCCATATATCTTAAGAAACCTTCTCTTCGTGACTTCTTGCATTGGGTTGGGCCTCATGTTCATTCCTGAGCCATTCCCTGTTGCCACTGAATGTATTGTACCAATTAGCTTAGACCTGGGCTCACAAACAAATCTCTGACAAGAGGGAATGAGAGTAACATAAGTAGCTTACTGCTTGAGGGGAGGCCAAACCACTAAGTATTATGGCTTCTACATCATGGAAAAGGGGTAAAGTGGATATCAAGAAGAAGCTACATGTCTCTATCAGTGTGCTATATCTTTCCTTTAGATGTTTCTGTGATAGCTCAAATCAAACATGTCCCCCAAATGGCTCACAGTATTTCCTCCTATAGCAAGTCCTCTTCCAAATTTTCCTGTACTATGAACTTCATTGAAATTTTCCTTCTCACTCACTTACTCCAAAAGACAAGGAGTTACTTTTGACTCTGTCTCATTCAGTCTCAAACATGGTCCAATAAAAAGGAAGCAAAATACCTAGTTCATTTATTTAGCTACTGTTTACTATATATCAGGCACTAGGTATGTAATTATATACAATGTCATTACTAGACAGATTAGTAATATAAGGTTGGTATATAATGGTAAAAAAATTCAAAAGTCTTATTCCTTACAAACATTAAACAAATTTGCACATACTTACACAAATGTGACAAAGATTCTGGATGCAAATATGGTGTCATGAAATAAAAATTGGAGTTCAGATTAAAACAAGTAGATAGAAAAGACTTCTTGGAAGAAGTGATATGTAAGTTCATTCCTGAAGAGTAGGAAGCATATAGGCTGACTAAGAGAAAGGATAAGCATTGCACACAGACAGAATTACATACAATGGCATAATAAAGGAACTGGAAGAATCTCAGCCAAGAGTATGATACAATAGAAGTCAAGGGAATTGTGCTTCAAGGAGAAAGGATTGACGACACAATTAAATGCTGCCAAGGGTCGAATGAGTTGGGGACTGAAGAGCAGTGTTTGGATTCGGCAACATGGATATTTTTTGACACCTGAGCTGGAAGAGATTTAGTGGAGTGATGGGAATAGGAGCAAGATTGGGGGATTTGAAAATGATTGCAAGATGAAAAAGTGGGGACATTATATGTACACCACAATCTGAAGGAATTTTTCTAGAAGTAGAACAGAGTAATGATTGGTAGCTGAAGAAGACTGTGGTAATGGAATTGGATTGTTTTATTTTTATTTTTTGTTTTGTTTGTTTTGAGATGAGACTTACATTAGCACTAGCAGAGACTAGAACTCCATGGGATTTCTTTTTTTTTTGGTCTGTTTGTTTTTTTCTTTTTAATTTATCTATCCCTGACTTATAGAACACCTGATACATAGCAGATACTCATCAAACCTTTGATAATTAAATGAATGATATTCTTGATTATGTTCATGTGTGAGTTAGAACTATCAATTATAGAATGTGAGACCAAAAGTGCAAAAGAGAAACCTTTCAGGAGTAATAGGACTCAGATCCTGTGCACATATAAAAGTTTTGTCACTTAATGGAAGGAAGAAAATTTTTCTCATTGTAATAAAAGAGCAGGAAAAAAATGGGTGCAGACCCAGTTAGTATCTAGATTTGAAATGAAGTTCCCATCTCGTAGTTTCTAGAGATTCTTAAAGGGAATGAGGCCAGATGATCAGATAAAAGTAAGGAGAAGGTGTGAAAATGCTTACCATATTTGCTGAGGGTAGAGATGGAAGATAGCAAAGAAATGTAGTAAAATTTCTGGAAATTTGAAGGCCATGTCTCTTGGATTTATATCTACATCCTTCTGTTTTATTGGGTAAGACCCATCATTGTTAATGTGCATGGATGCAGTAGGGGTGGGAAACACCTGATGACTGGTTGTGTTTACCCAGGGTTTTGCCAAATAAATTGAAGGGCAAGGGAACTGAGGCTATTTCTGAGGATATTATTCTGGTGGAGCAGGAAAAGGAATGAAGCCTGGAGGGGACTACAGAAGAAGAAAAATGGGTCCTTGGAGATCCACTCAGAGAATTATTGTAGTGAGCTGGGAGGATTGGAGGTTGTGTTCATTCAAGGTGCTGGGCTATCTGAAGTTGTGATTTTGAAGGCTTCATTACCAGTGTCACTTAGTCACCTAGCTTGGACAGTCCATATTTCTCCCAGTATCTCTCTAACCTGCAGATTTTTCTCCATTTCCTCTGCCCCCACTTTGGCCTGAGCCGTTGTTACATTAGTCACCTTCAGGATCCTTCTAACACACCTCCATGACTTCAGGTTCTCTGCTTTCACCTCTTTTTGGAAGTGAAAAAACCCAATTTTTTCCACACTGATACCTGATTGATCTTAATACAGTGTCCTCATCACACAGCATCTCTGCCCAAGGCCTTCATTCTGTGTCTGAGGCGTGTCTTAAAGAAACCTTAGCTTGACATTCATGTCTTCCTATCATTTTGTCCTATTTTAAATTTTGAATTATTTTCTTATAATTCCTTGACAGGAATTCACTTTGCACCCACACTGTTTCTTTATCATCCACTCCCCATCCCCCATGACTTGCCTGGCAACTCCTTCCTCTTTCTTTCCATCAGCGGAAATCATTATTGTGGTTTTAATATAAATCTTCTTACTATTATTTATAGTTTACTAAAGATACAGTTAAGTGCACTTTGTCTGCCAAGGACTTATTTCATCTTTTATGTCTTTTAATGTTCTGATGATTATATCAGAAGTCTTAACATTTAAAGCTTAAGGATGCTTTTCTTTTTACATCACATTCTAATGATAAACAGTAATCATGATGATACCTATAATAACAAGGACAACTTCAATTGTCCAAATATGGAAAAAAAATTTTCTGTATGATTTACCTACAACTGCATTTATCACATGTTAACCTCACTCCCACACAACAGAACATTAATTATATTTAAAGAAAAACAACACTGCTATTTTTGATGCTTAGAACTATCAACCATATGGAAATGCATTTTTACTATGTGATCCATAAGCAGTGAAGTGGTTACATTCCTGATGTGTTCATGTCAGGGATATTTCTGCTTTCCCTGAAGAAAATTCTCACCCTCCATAGGTGTAACCTTCAAGGAAATGAGAAGCCTAAGAGGTTAGTTATTCTAGGAAGCCCCTTGCCAGCATTTGACATGTGGAGACAAACAACCAGGAGAAGCCCTGGGCTTTTGGAATGGAGAGATCTTAGTCACTAGAAACTCCTCCCATGGATAGGTGCTGGACTTTGAGTTAGGGCTAAGGAATAGTGTCTATCAGAACCTCTCAAGGGACAGAGAACCTCTTCCGGGGGAAGAGTGGCACTTCATCATTTGTATGCACCCAGAGTGCCATCCTGTGGCCTAAAAATTGAGCTGTGTTTGTGTGTAGTGACTGCCTGTGGTATTTTAAGGAGTTTTATGAGAAGCGAAAGTATAGTGGAGGTGAGATTTATCAAGGGTTCCTAAAAGCATGACCAAAAGGAAAAAAGAAAAAAAGAAAAAGAAAAATGCGAAGGAACACTTTATAATTCTTGTCAAATTGGTTCCAATTAAAATCCTCATCTGGCCTATTGCTGGTTCTATTCTGATGCCTAATTCTTCCTTGCCATTTTAATTCCTCTGCTGGTTTCCATGGTTTCTTTCTCCTTCCTCCCTCAGATGTACATTAGCAATGATGTTTGCTTTTGTCTTAATTTCAAAACAGGTTTTAAAATGCTAATATTTGTTAATGTCAAGAGATTAGGTAACTTGATTTAAGGAAATATGGCATTTCACACTTGGGCAAACTGTAGTCAAACAGTGCCTTCCAAACAAAGGATGCACCCTGGCTTTTTTTCCACTACCTAAATCATATAAAATCTCGAGAAGTGAAATATGACATATTGTTTTAATTCCATTCCTTAACTCTAGTAAGTGTTCAAGGAAACAGGTACTCTCGTTTACTTGTAAGGGAAGCATAGGATGACCCAAACTTTCTAAATGACAACTTTGCACTGTACCTTAAAAAATATTTCAGATGTTCACATATGTTGACCCAGCCAGTGTTCTTTTAACAATTCATCCTCAGTAAATGAAGAGAATGATATAGAAAGAATATAGTATGTTTATATTATTTGCAAATTTGATTACAGCAACTTAATTTTTTAAAATCCCAATTATCTTATATAAGAGGCTCAATAAGGTATAAAGCATCATACAATAAAAATGCTGAACAGAAATTAAAGATGGTGTTATGGAGGAAAGAATATTTAATGACAAGGGAAAACATTCTCAACATATTAAGATGCAGGCATCTTGTAGAATAGTAATTTGGATCTCACAAAGGGCATATATAAAGGACCAAAGAATAACCCCATTCTCTTCTCTCAAACTGAGGTGGAAACCAGCAGTGAAAGAGCCAGATAATGGAGCTCAGAATATCACCTTCATAACACTCTTTGTCACCTGTTGAACTTCCCCTCCCCCAGTGAAACCCAGGCCCTCCATCACAGGTAGACCCAAACAACGCCAGGCCTCCCCTGGCATGACTGGAGAGAGAGTGCCCCTTGTTCACTTCCTTTTCCCATTTTCACCAATTAGATGAGTTAGTCTTCCTCCCCTAAGGACAAGTCACCAAGAGGTTGGGAAGGGGTAGATCTGGTTCCTGGAACTAGATGCCTTTTCCCTGTGGGATGTGGACGTTTCTTCTTTTCTACATCTAGAAGGGAGTAGGGACATAGGCTTTGCCATTTAGTACTCTGCAGCTCTTAACTGCTTCTTAATTAGTTTAGGACTCAAGAGAAAAAGAAAGGATTGTTATTATTGCTACCTCTATAAACTGTAATAAATATATATTTATTTATTTTGGGTTACCAAAATTTTGCATGGGTGTACTGCTTTATATGGAATGGCTGGAAACATCCATATATTCATGCACAGTATTTTCTACAACGAACGTTTGCTGCTTTTGTGGACTTTATATGTATGTATATAAATATATACTATATGAAGGAATATATATTTATATATACTTTTACATATTATATATAACATATAAATGCATTTAATACCCCTAACCTACCGAACATTATAGTTTAGCCTAGTCCACTTAAATGTACTCAGAACACCTACATTATCCTACAGTTGGGCACAGTCATCCAGCACAAAACCTATTTTATAACTAAGTATTGAATATCTCATGTATTTTATTGAATACTATACTGAAAGTAAAATGTGAATGGTTGTAAGTGTATAGGTTGTTTATCCTGGGGATCGCATGGCTGACTGGGAGCTTCTGCTTCCTGCCACTGTCCAACATCAGGAGAGTATCAGACCGCATATCACTAGCCCAGGAAAAAATCCAAATTCAAAGTACAGTTTTTACCGCATATGAAAGTCAAAAAATCATAAGTTGAACCATTGTCAATTGTGGGCTATCTGTATTCCTTTATATATTTCTTTATAGTGTATTATATTTTATTATGTTTTCATATTATGATATTAAATACGTATATCTAAATATTATATTTCAGAAGAAAAATAAAAGGTATAATGACTAAGTTAAACTGATACATATCATGGCCTAAAACTCTGGGGTGTTTTCAAACAAGCAAAGGCAAGCATTCCATGTGGTGTAACGAAGCACCCTTTGTCTTTTAGGTGGAGAAAGTGGTCAGGAGAGAACTGCATGTTACCCACAGATTCCTGAGCAGTGGGGACCTTTCTGCTTACTCGTGTGTATATGATGGAGAGAGGTTTTTTTGTTGGAGAGGTGGGGTAGGGAAGAGAGGAGCAGGTGGGGGGGGTACCTGTAGATAAGAATGGATGATTGCTGGTACTTCTTATCCTCAACTTCTCAAGAAAGCTCCCTACTCTAATCTTCTTGGACCCACCCACTAATTTGTCCAGCCACCTATCCATCATTCATTATGACAAGTTTATGGAAAATCAGCTAACACCAGGACAGCAAGTATTAATATACTTGTCCCTAACTGAAAGAACTTCTTATCAAAGCATCATTTCAGAGATCAACCAATTATTAAAATCATATCCCTAAGTATTTGAAACCATGTATCAGGCGTCATGATAGACCCTTTACATGAGCTGATTTATTTGATCCTTGTTAACAACAATCCAAGAGCTAGATAAATTCCCACACTTGCTATAGATGATAAAATTTAAATACAGAGTTTAAGGAATTGCTCAAGGTCATCTAGCGAGTAAGTGACAGAGCTGAATCCATACCTGTGCAATTTGACTCCCAAGTTTATGCTCTTTGCTACCATCTCAAACAGCTTTCACAGCCTAATCCTTTCAGATGTGACATTAATTAACTTTCTGAAGTCATATTGCGGTTTGGGGATGGAAGGATACTTTTGTTTAATATTTTGAACCTTTTGGAGAACACTATAAAAGTTCAAGGGTGCCAAATGATTTTTATTAAAAATAATTAGAACGATATCCTAGTCATCAAGAATACATTTGTATTGGAGGAAAAAATAAATGACTAGTGCTTGAAATAGAAACCCCAAAGCAGTATGTAATCACATACAAAAATAACATGAGGATGCCAGCCCGACTCATGTGATTCTTCCCCTCCTCTCCCCCTTGTGATTCTCGGTTTATCTTATAGTTAAAAAGAACAAACCCCTGGGATAAATCACCTCATTCCATATCAGTTCTTTCTGCTTTTTTGAATTTAAATTTGAAAATGTGAAGCCTGAGAAATCCTAGAATCTAGTCTTTTTAATATGAAGTTTAATTTAGGAGATGGCACGGAAGAAGAGCTGTAGAACCTCTAATGGGTTTTTTTTTTTCTGAAGGAACATGAAATTAAATATTGGTAATTATTTGACACGCTTTTAAATGTAGATTCTAAATCCATCCTATCATAGGAACTTCCAGATGTACCAAGCATTAGTGTGACAATTGAAATGGTGAAATGCTTAAAAAATGATGAGAAACCTCATTTTCAAAACCAGATGACAGATACAAAAAGTTGGCAGTATGTCTAAAAGAAAACATAGCATGCAGAGGGAGATCTAAAAATACTATAAACAAAAACTGAAAGACAACTTGGAATCTGACTTCAGAAATGTTGTAGATTTTAAAATAGCCCCAGTGACTTCTTTTCCCCTTTACAATGAAATTTGATGGATTTTCAATTTAAGAGTTTGGGTCTTTTTTTTTTTTTTTTTTAGATGCTTGTGCCATTCTTTGTAAATTTCATTTTAGTTTATAGTTTTATTTTTTTTATTCCAAGATTTAAATATGCTCTCTAAATACGTTTCTCTATCATGATACCCTGTTTCATTTCCAAAACATAGTGCCCAGTGAGTTAGTTCACTTCTGTTTCTGATAATGTTGCACCCTAGCACAGGGCGAGAGGTTGGCTAAGAGCAGTGCTTTTTAAACTCTGCATCAGATTGTACACCAGACTCCCCTGCAGGGCTCCATAAAACAACAGATTGCTGGGCCCCATCCCCAGATTCTCTGATTTGGTATGTCTGGGAGGTGCCTGAAGATATGTATTTCTAACAAGTTCCTAGGTGATGTCTGTGCTGCTAGTACCTGGACCACACTTTGAAAACCCCTGACCTTCCTAGAGAAAGGTTGGGGATGGAGGGCTGCAAGGTTTCAGCATCGACCAACTTAGCTGAATCTGTAGATTGCGGACATAAATGAGACAATGAGTAAAATACGGATTTAGAGGACAGAGATGAAAAAACCCAATATACATCATAAAACATTTTGAAGTTTTTGATTGAAACATAAATTTGAAAGTGCGTAATACGCATAGATGATATGTTCTAGCAAAAACTAAAAAAACAATAATGAAAAAATCATTGGCCTAAAAAAGGAATTCTGGTGATTGACTAAGTTAGTAAAGAGTGAATAGGCCGCTGGAAGGAAATATCAGCATATCTCTGTAATTAGAGCTAGGTGTGAGCTGCTTATAACCATTGTGTTGATCCTTGGCAAGATGACAGTGGTGAAAGTGAGCCAGCTTCTTTTGAATGCATATTATACAATATAAACTAGATAAAAAAGTTTTTAAAATTTACTGGAGTGACTATAAAATATATAGCCCCTTCATACATATCTTTAGGACACAACCAGGATTGAAGCATTGTTGAAGTAAATCCAGGAAAATAGCAGATGAACTACAAGGTATAAAGTACCGATTCTGTGGAGCTTGGGAGGATTCAGAAAGGGGTGAATATAAATAAGGTAGAGAATGGTAAATTTTGGCACCTAGCTATGCCATTTAGCTAATGAACATCATTGATAGAGTTGCCTCACCTTCTACCAGTCTATATCTCTCTATCTCTCTCTCTTCCTTTCTTTCTTTCTTTCCTCCCTCCCTCCCTCCCTCCCTCCCTTCCTTCCTTCCTTCTTCCCTCCTTTCTGCTTTATGTTCAACAAGTATTTGAACATAAACATTTACCCAGAGAGGCCTGGGTAAATGTTTGTACTTCCACGCTTTGAAAGAGAGATATTGCCTTGTCCATTCCTTATCCTTTGACCCTAAAACACTGCCTGGAATATTGTGTTCACTTAATAAATATGTGTCAAATAAATAATTCTGAGCTCTGAGTGTGAATAGGCCTAGCTAAGTGGAGGATTAAGTGGTAATGGGGATCATTCCAGGAAAGTAGCACATGATGTTGTTCCCAAACATAAAGTTGGCTGTCCAGTATGGTAGCCACATGCAGCTATTTTGCATTTAGAATATGGCTAGTCCAAGTTGAGATGCACTATGAGTATAAAATACACAGTAGGTTTTAAAGACTTAATATGAATAAAAGAATGCAAAATAGCTTATTAACAAATTTTAAAATATTGATTGCATGTTGAAATTATTGTAGTTGAGATATGCTGTGTTAAATCAAATATATTATTAAAATTCACTTCACCTGTTTCTTTTTTAATTTTTAATGTGGCTACCAGAAAATGTAACATTACATGTGTGACTTACATTTGTGGCTCCCATTATATTCCATTGCACAGCACTGATATATAGTACGGCATCCAGATTGCTTTATTTGATGGGAGTATTATGTGAGGGGAGTCCGGCATGTATTGCACCCTTTTGCTCTCTGATCTGAAATACGAGACCATTCCATCCCACTTGTTCCCGCACTGTGGGAAGTCCCTGTACAGAGAGAAATGTGTCTTGCTGAAAAGCTGTTGCGTTGTAGAAGCTTACTGTGTTGACCTGTTATTTGATTGTCATATTGTGCATCTCAATACAAAATTTTAGCGTCTAAGAATGCTGCTGAGTGAATAGATTTAGTGAACAGCTTCTGAGAAGTATAGTGATAGATGTAAATGCCAACCATATTTCTTTCATGAGTCCCATTCCTAGTTTGTTTGCTTGAGAGGTTATGTTGATTGGACAGTTTTGGGTTCATTTGGCCAAGTGGTGATATATTGAGGCAAATTGGTTCTCTCTTTTGAGGAAGAATAAACTTTGAGAAATGGAAGTAGAATGGCGACCATTCTCTATGGATACAACTTCAGCTTGTAGGTGTTTTAAATCCCTGAATAGGAAACAGTGCTGATGATTAGAATCTTTATATTCTGAATACATTCAGAAGGACTGTGACATCTGGAAGGAAAAGGAGTGTGTTGTAAAAGTTAATTCCGAGGTCCAGCCTCGCGTGCCCACGGAGCAATAGAAGCATGAGAACTGGCTGTATATTTGCAATTGCTTTCAGTTGAGGGGGCTCTTTGGTTTCAAGCAAATAACTACATTCAAGAAGACTGATAGCACACAAAACTATATAAATAAAACAATGAAACAACACTATTCTATAAGGAAATCTACAAACACAAACATTAATGTTAATAATGTAGGGGTTAAAACAATGGAAACGCATGCTAATGCCTAATGTTATATATGTGCTATACTTTTAGATGATCTTTTTACTGTCTCGTTCTGTCCTTCATTCACTTGGAATTGGGAGGGGCCAAGAAGGAGTATTTTGTTTAATTTTTCTTAATGAGGAACAGACACAAGGTAAGGCTCTCTCACTGCTTCCAGATTAACCATTTTGGGCAAATTCATGATATCCAGTTTGCATTCTCCACCAGTGCCAAAAAATGGCCAAGTGTCTGGGCCTACCTCATCTTAATAAAAGGTGGAGGACATCTCAATGACCCTATGAATTTTACCTGTGAGATTTTTCAGTTTGATTAAGAAAATCACATTGACTTTGGACCATAGTTCAGTGAGGCAATATACTTCTTTGCCCATTGTGTAAATTTTCGAGATTTCATTTGTTAGCTTTACTTTGGGTATAATTTGTCTTTTTTTTTTAAAGATTTTATTTATTTATTTGACAGAGAGAGACACAGCGAGAGAGAGAACATAAGCAGGGGGAGTGGGAGAGGGAGAAGCAGGCTTCCTGCGGAGCAGGGAGACCAACGTGGGGTTCGATCCCAACACCCTGGGATCATGACCTGAGCCGAAGGCAGACACTTAACGACTGAGCCATCCAGGGGCCCCAGGGTGTAATGTTGTCTTGATGTACAAAGCTATAACACTGGAACTTTATCTCAGTCTTCTTGAAGACCTGAAGGATAAATAATATTTGATAAATATTTGAATGCCTACTATGTGCCAAGGTAAATCTCAGGTTAGCATCACAAGAGATAAAGCATTATCTGCATTTGAAATACAGAAAAATTCTCAGCAAAGATTGCTCAGGAAAACTAAACAAGGTAGAAAAATGTATTCAGGGCCAAAGTCAGGCCTTTTCTCGGGGCCTAGTATGATGGAGTTCTCCTGGCATCTGCTCAAGTAAGGGTTCATAAGGCTAATTTGCTCCATGCTTCTGAAACACAAAACAGGAAATTTTAGAGGGCTATGAAATATCCTCTTTGAGGTTAGGGAGAGGTTAGGGAAAACTTTGCAGAAACCAAGAAACCTATAGAATAGAAGTGCCAAAGGTGATAAAGAAAGGTATTGAGGAGGAGGAGGAGGAAATGTTGAGCCCAAAGCTTGGGGAAATATTAGCCTTCCATATAGTTCAACAAGTATGATGGAATCTAGTTGTATTTGTTAAGGTAGGCCAACTACTGTTGTAAAATAGCTCAAAGAAATCATTTATTCCTCAATAACAATAGTAGGCAGGTGAATAACAGTGGATGATTTTCTTTCACACTGTTTTGGGGGAGGAAAGGACCCAGGCTGATAGAAACTCTGCCATCTTCAACATATATCTTCCAGGATCACTTTCATTTTGGCCTACTATGCAGGGAAAGGAGCATCTAAGAGATTTTTATGGGTTTTGCCTGGGAATGGTCCATATCACTTCTGCTCCCTTTCTATTGGTAGATCTCAATTATAAATTGCAAAGGAGACAGTGAAAGATAATCTAGATGTGCACTGAGGCAGAAGAGGAGAACCTGGAGCAAGGCCAACAACTAGTGATTCTGCCAGATTGGTTCAACTGAACATTGATTCTGTGCACCCTCAACACAATCTGATTATTGCCTTTAGATCACTTTTTTTTTTAAAGATTTTATTTATTTATTTGACACAGAGAGAGAGAGAGAGCACAAGCAGGGGAGCGGCAGGCAGAGGGAGAGGGAGAAGCAGGCTCCCCGCTGAGCAGGGAGCCCAGTGCAGGGCTCAATCCCAGGACCCTGGGATCATGAGCTGAGCTGAAAGCAGATACTTAACCAACTGAGCCACCCAGGCACCTCGCCTTTAGATCACTCTTGAGTAGAGTTAACATCACGCCTCATGCCAAGTTAACACTTATAACATTTCAGTTTCTCCCAGGTATTTTACATATGTTCAGCTGGATGATTAATTCTTTTTTTTTTTTTTTTTTAAGATTTTATTTATTTATTTGAGAGAGCGAGAATGAGAGAGAGAGAGAGCATATGAGAGGGAGGAGGGTCAGAGGGAGGAGCAGACTCCCTGCTGAGCAGGAAGCCCGATGCGGGACTCGATCCTGGGACTCCAGGATCATGACCTGAGCCGAAGGCAGTCGCTTAACCAACTGAGCCACCCAGGCGCCCAGCTGGATGATTAATTCTGACCTCAAATGTCATAGCTTTCTGGGAGGAAGTGCAATTCAGTATAATATTACCTAATCTTTTCATATTGTGACCATATAGGCAACCTGATGAATGCAAAAAACATGTATTTTGGAGTTAGACATGGATTTGAGTCCTTGTTCTTGACTTCATAATTGTGTATGCTTGGGTAAGTGTCTTAACCTCTTTGAGGCTTAGATTTGACATCTTAATGAGAAAAACAAAACAAAATGAAAATCCTTCTTTCCAAAGTTGTCAAGAAAATTAAATTATTTTTAAATGTAGAAGTAATAAAAAAATAAAACCTTAGCAATTTTTTCATGTTAAAATAGCGGTTGAAACTTATTTCTCAAATAATAGATATATTTTTAAAACTAAGAGTAGAAGTTGAGTTTTCTTAAGTGATGTTTTAGCATCTGTGATGACAGTAATAGTTTCTTTTCTACTCATTATGATGATTAATATATTAATAGTCACTTATATCCTCCCCCCCAATTTTGCCAACTATGCAGTGTCTAGGGCCATGTTTAGTGCACAGTTAATTGGTGCTCTTTAACTAAAACTTTATTATCTATGCCTTTCCCCAAGCTACAAGCACTGTTTAGCTTTAAATTACATTGTGCATACAGAGCTACAGCAGTTTACATTTACTCAGGAATATAGTTGGTGCTCTTTAAATGCTTGTTGAATGCCTGGCCTCGAATCAATATTCTAGAATTAACAACAATCTAAATTTATTGCAAGATAAAACTTTGAAGATTCTGCTATGACCATGATGTCTACTTTTTCTCCCTCAGATGGGATTATATACAAGGGAAAGGAACTTGGATAGGCACATTTAAAGCTTGCCTGCCAAATCAATTTAAAATAAAGTTGGCAAATTATTTTATCTCTTGCTTTTCCTTTCTCTGAGATTTTTAGTACAAGTTGCTTGATTGACATATAGGGAAAAGAAAAGACATGTTCTGCACTTCAGTAAGGATTAACCAGGGAACAGTTTACACTCCTAAAGATCAGCTGGCATGGTGACCATGAACTTCCGAGCTTCCAAGGATCACAGTAAAAGTGTGCAGAACCAGGGAGAGAAAGGGTGACAAGAGAGAAAGGGCAGTTTCAGGAACATCTGCTTCTTCAGATCTTTCCCACCTAAGAGTTTCCTCATTCAAAGTCTTCAAACAAAGCTCAGGAAGAAAGCCATTTGTGTCAGAACCATGTTTAGTGCTGAATGCGCAGAGAAAGGGCTCTCCTCCCTGCTGTGCTCCACATGGAGATGAAATGGAAGCTCTCTATTATGCATCTATGTCAAAGTCATTCCTTCATCCAGCTATCCTACTTCCAGGATAGGGTAGATTCTATCTGGGTCAGCCGATTAACCAGCCCTTGTCTTAAATTTCTCTACCTTCTCTTATGCAGTCTGCAAGTATTTACTGGACTTGGAAAATATAAGTCTCTTTCTCTCATGGAAGTTACATTACACAACCTCCCCCCCCCCAAAAAAGGGAAGGATCTCAGCAATAAATAGAAAAAAATAAGTGGATTATTAGGGAGAGTAATCACTACTGATGATGAAGTAAAAATAATAAAAAAAAAGCTATCTGAAAGGAAGTAATGAGTGAGTGTTGAATTTAAATAAGGCAATCCAGGAAGGACTTTTCTGTGTAGGGGACATGTGAGCTGAAAGCTGAATGGTGAGGAGTCCAAGGGCCACCATACATAGCTCTGAGCTCAGACCCCTTTAGGAAGAGGGAGCAGTTAAGTGCTAATGCACTGTGAGAGATTGTCCTTGGCTGATTCAAGGAACAGAAAGAAGATCCTTGTGTCCAGAGTGGAGTCAGTATGGCTGATGGTGTGAGACAGAAGATGCCAGATTAACTAGTTCCTCATAGGCCGTGGGAACAAGTGAATTTAGATTTTATCCTATGTGATAAGAAATCATTTGTTCCTACTAAGAAATTATTTATTTTTGTTCGTTCCATGTGGTTAAATATTCTGTGCTATGAAAGTTCTTTTTCTGGTCTCTTGAGCTCTGTACTCAAAATCATAGTCCGTAGGTCTGTCAAATTGCAGAAGTGGAGAATCATTAAAAGATTTTTAATAATATTTATTGACACTTGCAAATTGCACACCCGTGAATGGCAAACGTTATTTCTTTGTAATTTTTCCACACTTAGAATAAAGTAAAGACTAAAATTCTTTTTTTACTAGATGATTGTAATGAGGACTTTTATTTAATGTATCAGAAATTACACCATTATGAAGGTCCTCTTTCCAAGGGTGATTGCTAAAAGCCATGTTCTTTCTTTAAGGCGTGTTTCCCATTTAAAAGCACTTATCTTTGCAAGAATGAATGAAATAGTTTAGGGAATTGGTGCTAATTGGGAATGACAAGCTGACTATAAAGTCCTGTCCCCTTTTTCTTCTTGGTATGTTTTTTTGTGAGCTTTATGCAAACCATTGGTACTTATAAATTCTTTCTATTTCAAATAGATTTCAATTATTTGCTGGTTTGATGTTTATAGCTACATTTGTTTGACGTTTGTCCACTTACAAGAAGTAAAAGTGTTTTGAGAGACTAAGAAACTATAGGCTATTTCAGTTAAGGCAAAAACCTCCAACTAGCAAATGTAGAATATGTCAGTGTTGATTTAAATGAAACAGTATCTCTCAGGTACATGTGTTTCAAAGTTGAGATTTGGTGTGATTTAAGTTTTATTTTTACTTTCTACTTTGTTCTTCATTAGGTATATGGTGATGCCATTGGGACGCATGCTATCACACTTTTGTTTCTCTGCAGAATTGTTTGGAACTCAGGATTATTAAAGAGATGTTTGGAAACAATGAGTTTTTGATAGCAGTTCCTAAAATGTCTTGGGAAACTTGATTAGGCTTGTGATTGCTGTTTTGTTAAATGCTCTTTATTCCCATTCATTATGCATTCTTTTGGCTTTAGCTTTGGCTTTCGTTTTCAGTTTTTGGATGTGATCCTACACTAAGTGGTGCCCACCTTGTATGTGATGAAGTGCCTTTGGGTATGTTTTCTGGAGCTGGCCCACTTGCACTGCATGAGATGCAAGTGAATGAGCTAGATATTATCTATGTGGTTTTGGTATTCGCATAGTCCCTGGCTACAAATGTTACAGGCATTCCGGGTTGGTGACCCTTGACAATGGGTGAGTTAAAACTTTTCAGAGTTAAAACAACTCTCCAGTGCTTGAGGAATAAAATACATTGGTCAAGCATGCTTTGTCAAGAGTAACTGATCCAAACCAAAGAAACAAAGGGTGGAGATGATGGGCCCTTCCCTTAATAGAGCAGTGGGAATAGTGCAAACTGCCAGGGAATTTCTGCTGCTGGCATTTATCTTTTTTTTTAATGGATTATAAAAGTAATAGATGTTTATAGAAGTTGTAATTGGGACTAAAATTAAAGTATTGTATTAACCTTAAAGTATAATGTAATATAAGAACCATTAGTAAAGTATAATACAGATGTTGAAGAACCAGTGAAATTTTTTTATAATCAGAATATTTTTTATTATGTTATGTTAATCACCATACATTACATCATTAATTTTTGATGTAGTGTTCCATGATTCATTGTTTGCGTGTAACACGCAGTGCTCCATGCAGTACGTGCCCTCTTTAATACCTATCACCAGGCTAATCCATCCCCTCACCCCCCTCCCCTCTAGAACTCTCAGTTTGTTTCTCAGAGTCCATAGTCTCTCATGAACCAGTGAAATTTATTCTTTGTCCTCCTATCCCCTTTCTGCCACGTTGGTAAGGGAGGTCTTTTGTTTGACTGCTTCTCTATCAAAATTTGCGGAGATATAAGTAGACTAAACAGAAAGAGAATAATGTATTTAGACTGATTTACTTAGTGAAAAAGTAGCTAGAAAGGGAAGGGGACATTAGGAAAAGAGAAAAACACGGAGATAGGGAGAGAAGTTTTGGAGGGCTTTAGGGGAAAGAAAAGAGGAAGTGGAGTAGCTGCTATGTGGTGTGAGATTTGGGGGAGATCAAGTGGTAAAACAACTTTTAGGAAGTTTTCCTGTGTGAAAAGATAAGGAATTTTGCTGAATATTGTAAGATGCAGTTTTCCATTAATACTTCCATATACTCTGAAAACATCTCAGTAAAGATACCTACATTTTTCTTCAATGCTCTCAGTTAAAAATCGTGCTTCTTTCTCATGCATCATCATGCTGAGATGGGATCTTTCTATTTGACAGGCATATAGATCAAGATTTTGATGGAAGAGCTTAAGGCACTATATCAATAAATTAGGCTATATAGATAAAATAGAATATGCAAAAAGGGTAATACAGCTTTCCTTTATTACCCCACCATAAAATAAGATCAGACCCTATGTAATGCCTTATACCCTGCTTTTTCCACTGCTATACATACAGATATGTATCATTGCATTCCATTTGAAGGTTGCAAAATATTGCATTGTGTGAGGTATTATAATTGATTAATTCATTCTCCTATTTTTGGATAACCAATTGTTTCCAGACAGTTGGTTATTATAAACAGTATTACAACACATATCCCTGTAGCTAAGACTTTGGTTATTTCCTAATTCGTTTTGGTAGGACAAGAATCGGTGTGGAATGAATTATTTGGAAAGAAAAGAATCAAGTCATAAGTATCTAATATTTTCTGGGGGTGAAATGCCAAATTAATTGAGGCAAAACAAAACAAAGCAACCAGGCAACTAAAAAAAGTGTAGAGTTTCATTATACAAAAATGAAAATTAAGCAAAGAAAACTCAGAAAAGTATTAGAAAATGAGTCAAGAAAGGGTTCGCAATCATAAACTCTTTCAAGTTTATGCTATAGTTAAATGGACCAGTGAGATGTAAATGTGTCATAAATAAAATGGAAAATATACATAGTACACAGAAGTATAAAGTAATGTAGTAATTAAAACTTGTCAAGAAAGGAGCTAGAAAAGATCCAAAGAAGGGTAATAGTTAAGATCTGTGAGAGTAAGTTTTTGTATGGATTCCCAAGATTATACTGTTGCATTTTGAAAGATAAAGACTAAGAGTTTATATGGTCAAAATTAATGAAATTGTGAGCCAAGGTGAGGTGAAGAGAAATATACACCCATTTGTTTTCCATATTTCACAAAGCAAGAGATTAAGAATGCCCTTTGAAACTTGATACTGATAATTTTAAGAAAAGAAAGAGGAAATTCCATAGTCTTTTACCAACCATAGTTTGGAGATAGTATGTTTTATATGTTTTTTATATGCAATTTTCTCATCTTTTTTCATGTATGTGGTGGATGCAGTGTCCATACCAGTTAGAAATGTGTTAAGCTGCAAATAAAACTCAAATGAAAGACCCTTAAAAAATAGAGCTTAAATTTTCTAATGTAATA
This sequence comes from Phoca vitulina, assembly GCF_004348235.1. NCBI lineage: Eukaryota > Metazoa > Chordata > Mammalia > Carnivora > Phocidae > Phoca > Phoca vitulina. The sequence continues at coordinate 11,654,538 of NW_022589709.1, forward strand.
AAAAGTCCAGAGAAATGTGGCTGCTGATGTTGGTTCAGCTGCTCATAGACGTGGTCAGATACTGTGGCAGTCCGTTGCATTGTTGTCTCCCAAATGAACCACCCTTGTGCTCTCCATGCTCTTGTGTCATCCCCTGCCACTGGATCTGTGCTTAGCCTATGAGGAAGTAGGTGAAGTGATGTGGAAGTGCTACAAAACATTTTTGTCTTGGACTTTGCTGTTTAGAATTCCATAGTATCAGAAACCAGCTCTTACTTCCTCCCTTAGCTTCCTTCTGTCAAAAAAACACTTTGCCATTTAGAAATATGTATAGACATGGATGAAACTTGATCATTGTAACTATTAAAACTTCAACTGGAATACAGAAAACCTAAGCAATAGAGGGTAGTGGTCTTTACTCAGGAGACTATTCTCTGTCCCTTTGTTTGAATTTGTGCAATGGTACCACTGACAAGAACAAAAAGGTTTTTGCTAATGTCCCTACTATTATTGATCCTTCATAGGTTTCTGGAAATGAAAGCAAGCCAAGAATATACAGGCATCTTAAGGCTTGGATATGCAAAAGGAATGTGCTAGACTAGTGATTCTCAAACTTAAATGGGCATCAGAATCACCTGAAGGATTTGCTAAACACAGAGCGGTGGGTCCTATCTCCAGAGTTTCTGAGTCAGTAGATCTGGGAGAGGGCTGAGAATTTGTATTTCTAACAAATTCACAGGTGATGCTGATGCTACTGGTCTGGGGACCATGCTTTGGGAACCACTGTGCTAGACATATAGTAGCTCAGGGTAAAAAATGTAAATATCAACAGGAGTCAAGCAGGTAATGTAAATGATGAAGTAGGATTGAGTGTCAGACAATAGAGAATACATATAACTAGAGATCTGGAGACACAAGTCCCTGCTTTTTAAAAGGGGACAGCCCCCAACACTGTTCTGCAGATTGTATGTTATGGGTTCAGCGTTGCTAAATGATCTGATTTCTAAAGAGCAGCTGGAAATATATATTTTATAAGTGTAATTTCCCAATTTGCATATGTTGAACACTAACTACAATATGATTTAAGTAATATGTGAGTCAAATAAATGTATCTTCAGGCTGGCTGTGGCCATGTAGGTCACTTGTTTAAAACCTCTCCAGTGGGCAAAAGGTAACTCTGTCAACCCCACCTCTTCACTCCCCTACCCCATAATAACTCAAACGTGAATATGCACTTGCTTTGATTGAATGTAGATACTGAAATTTTTGCAGCATTTGCTATAGATACAACCTTCAATAACTCAAAGAATCTATCTTTGGTAACACTATTAAAAGAAAGAGTAGCTATAAGATCATGTTTATTACCATCTTTAACTCATCTTCTTTGATTTTTTCCTCTCTTCATACTTCCTGGCCCCTAAAATATTTTAAACAGAAAATTCCAGTACATTTCTTCATTAATTCTGATGATTTTAAGGTATTATAGATGGCTAAAGATAACAGTGTTCTACTATCCTTCGAAGTCTCACGCACCTGCAAAGTTAAGAGTTGGTACCATTTGGAAGCAAAGAAGAAGAAAGCCTGTTGATTTTCATGGGTTGCGTTCTTAGCCTTTTATTCCTTAGGATTTCATTTCTTGACTCAGTAAAAATGTTTTATTAACCATATGGTCACCTACAGGCTCAGGAATAAAACAATGCCAAAGTACACCAAGAAATCTTTTAAACACTTTATATAAAAGAATGAAATAAAACCTGGTCAGTTTATCCATCTTAATTAATGATTCCTTGGATAGTTTTCTTTCCCCACTATGACTAACAAGTATCATCTAGTTATGAGAGGCCATTATACAAAATCATTAAAACATGCTTAACTGTACTGTGTTAATTATGCAATGATAAATTATTCTTTATTTCTTCATTAACAGTATTGTAGCAGTAGAATTAGCATTGTTTGTTCCTTTTTGAAGAAAAAAATCATTAATATTAAAAAATGAAAATTCTGGAAACTTAATGTTGTGGAATGACAGTTTTAATTTGATTTTTAAAATCCTATTTGCTGCTCCCCTCAGCTATAAAAGTGTAACCATTATGTCACTGTAATTACATTGGCTGTTTATCTCCTCTTCCATGGGTACAGCTATGTCTGTGAAACAAACTGAGGGCTGGCATTAGACTCTGAATCAGGAGACCTAAGGGATCTTACTAAATCTTCTGCTAAATTGATTCTAATAGTACAATTTAAATCTCTTCTAGATTCACTCTCTGCTTTTGAATCATTTCATTATTAAGCAATAGTTTAATAAATGCTCATGGAGCACTGTGTTAGGCACTATGGAAGACAGGAAAACAATATAAATTGGCATTTGTTTGCTGCCTTGTAGTGTTGACAATATATCATGAAAGTTAAATATCTATATATGCAACATACAGTAAAATGTAATCACTGTACCATCATGCAATGGCACAAGGGCAATATTAAGATGTGGAAAGGAAAATTATTCTGGTTAGATTATTTAGAAAATTTGAGCTTGGCCTTAAACAAGAAAAACAACAATAATGACCAACACCAGAATGTGTAGATCGTTTACTCTGCCTGAGATGCTAGCTCCAAGAGCTTTCCATGCACTAAGTTTTTTAAATACTCCCCGGCTCTCTATGAGTTTGGTACTAGTATTCTCCCACTGGCAGGTGCAAAAACACAGTAGATTTTATTACATGAATGGTTCTTAAAGTATGATTCTAGGACCAGCAGTGTCAGCATCACTTAGGAATTTGTTAGAAATGCAGATTCTTGTGCTCTCCCTACCCCACACTTACTGAGTAACAGAGAGTGGGGACAGCAATCTGTTTTTTTTTTTTTATTATGTTATGTTAATCACCATACATTACGTCATTAGTTTTTGATGTAGTGTTCCATGATTCATTGTTTGCATATAACACCCAGTGCTCCATTCATAGACCCGTACCTCTGAAGCAATCTGTTTTAACAAGCTGCCCAGGTAATTCTGATGTTCACTGAAGTTCAAGAACCCAAGCATTAGGTGAGGAGGATGGTAAGGACAGTGAAGTGTATAGCATATGACACATAGAGGTTATGATTCCTGGCAGTTGCTCCCATCTTTGCCCCTTATTGTACGTGTGACCTTAAATCTGTTACTTATCCTATTTAAATCTCAGATTCATTGTCTTTAAAATGGGGAGAACAGTTGCTATTACTCCTTATTGCCGTTGACCATTAAATGAAATCATGCACATAAAACTCAGCACAGGTTCAGATGCAAAGTAGGCTTTCAATTAATGGTAGCTTTTGTTATAGTGATTGTCATCACTGACATCATCATTATCATCATTACCCTCATTTAGGTAGTGAGACAGCTTGAATTGAGGCAGGGAGGAGAGAGTAGATAGTTTACCTAGGTGGAAGATCCCTCTTCCTCTCTCATGTGGCAGAAGCAGGTCACAAATAATGAATTGAAATATTAAAGCTTCAATTTTTATACCCTTCAAATAACTTCTTTGATTAATCCTCCCCCATGGATTTTGTGTGGGTGTGTGTGTGTGCTTTCCTTGAACATGTATGGATATAGCCTGTCCTGAATAAATTCTCATTTTTTAAATGTTATCCTATAATTGCTCCAGTTTGAAAGATACACATTGTATCTCCCTGGAATAAATAGCTAAGTCCCGTGGGCCTCCCATTTCTTTAAAGTTCTCCAGTGGGAGAATTGAACAGCTCCTATTCTGTGAATCCAAAACTAGGTTCCACCACTCATGAGCTATTTGACTTTGGACCCCAGGTTCATCATCTTTAAAATGGAATGGTATGAAAATATATTTTAAAAAAAAAAGGATTATTGAGATGTTTAATTTAACTTTCAAATTCAAAATAGGGGGATCTTTGGGTGGGATTGTTGAGGATATTGGAAGAGCTAATGCAAAAGAAGCTCTTATCTCATTGCCTGGAAGATAAGAAGCTCCCAATAATGATTACCATTTTTTTTTTTTTTTGCATTGTTTTCCCTGTCTTTTGGTGCCCAGTGAGTTAAAGAAGGATGCCATTCATGGGTTTGTGAGATTCTGAAATGGTGCATCTCAGCTAGGCAGGCCAGAGGCAATGGTGTGTAAATGCCAGTTCTTTGCTTTGCTTTTCCTAGGTGATAAAATGTGTATACACTGGTAGTGGATGAGGATAGACAAGGATACCATGGGGGAGATAAGAGGGGTGGAGGGTCAAGAGGCAGAATTGCCACAGACCCAACAGCTGCTTAGCAAATCTTGGTGGAAAAGGGGGTTAAAAGAGATATATTTTCTAGTCTCAAATATACACTGGGAAAGATACTCTGGGAACCTTACTGAGTAAAATGCAAGGCTATAGGTTTCCTGAGTAATGTTATGTCTAATGTCTTTTACAGTCCAGTTATGACTTTGGGCAAATTGCATTCACTTCCCTCTTCCATTTTGTTTTAAGTACATGAACAAATTAATGTAGACTTGCTAGCATGTATGAGTACGTACTCTGCATTAGGCACTGTGTTAATGCATTGTAGAAAGGTCTCTCTTAAGTCTTTATAATGCTACCCAGTAAAGTGAGGATTATCATCCTCATTTCACAGAACAGTAAAGAGAGACTAAGACAGGCTGAGAATTTTGCTCAGGGGTCATGGATAACAAGGGGAATTCAAGCTGGAATTCAAACCCATGTGTGTGGAGTCAGAGACTGAACTCTTGCATATTACCCCAGGGGGAAATGAGCAGACTGAAGCAGAGAATTGAGTGTTTTCACGTCAGACGAGAATTCTGTAGATTCCACACCACCCACCCATTTTTACATATCCTACTTAGATTTTAAATATATTCTGGAAATTCCCCATATGCTAAAATAATAAATTTTCCATCAATCTTATATTACCAATTCTTGAATATTTCTTTAACACCCTTTTATGTGTCAGCCTTCACCATTCTGGTATCTGCTCTCCTGATTTATAAAACCTTCAGAAATGCTAGGGAATTCTGCTCCTTTTGCAGTGAAGAATAAAAAAATATTTTCTTAGTTCGTACTGCATATGTGGTGGTTGGGACTAGGTCAAACACAGAATTCCTGGTAGCCTGAGTGTCTATTTTAGATGCAAAATTGAAGGTCTCGTGTTCTCCCAAAGGCTTATTTTGCTGAAGGATTGGTCTGAAAATAAAGAGGCTGTGTTTTTATGTTTTAGATATGGTTATTTATTTTGCAGAGGAATGGAAAGATTGATATTTGGCTATAGGGCTAGCATGGAAATGTTAAACTTGTGAACTCGTGCTGCTGGCCCAGGGGACATGTTCTCTCCCACCTCCACCCACATCCTCAGCTTCCCTTTTTTTGTAAATCTTGATGTGGTAGACGAGATGGGGCATACTTGAAATAATCTGGCTGTGAGTGCATATGGAAATATATTCATGAGTGATTTAGGAAATGTGACAGTTGAGTAGTGTGTGTTTTTTTCCCTAAACTCTGGGCTGTTTTCCCATGGAGTGTGTGTCACATCCTCCAATTCCCCTGGCAGCTGCAAAGGAATACAAGCCTTCACCGGGGTCTTGGATAGGGAATTGCCACACTGCAGGATCTTCCTCATGACTGACGCAAGCAAGCACTAAGTCAAGATGTTTTTACCTATATGTTTCCTATATGTCTTCCCCTATTCCTATATCCCCCAGGCCATATATCTTTTCCATCTGAATATTATTTCTTTAGTAGTATATATATCACAAGCGTTTAAGGTTGTTAACATTTGCTTAGCAAGTGAAACTGGCAGACAGACTTGTTAGAATCATCAAATTGTACTTAGGCATCTAGATGCCCAAGATGTGTTCAGGGTCAGATAGTAAATGGGTTCCATAGCTTTTGCAGCCTAAGATTGTATTCTCTGAAACGGCTAACTCTTATGTGAGCCAAGTACAAAGGAAAATGGTAAACACTTCTTAAGAAGATGAAGACAGAGTATGGATAAACAAAGGGAAGAGTGGGCATGATGACCATTTTAAAGGGCTTTTGCTAGTAGGGTGCTAGCATATTGAGGATGCAGGGTGGGTTATGAAATTATCAGTAATTTTACTTGCTGTAAGTTCAGGTGAACTTCTTAAATTGAACTTTCTGGGTTCCAAATATGTGAAACTAACTCAAGGTGGTTTAAGCTGAAATGGGAGATTTACTCTAAAGGTATAGAGGTGTCTCTGTGAATCCAGCTGCAGATTTATACCCAGGCCTGGAAGATACTAGAACTAGGAATTGGAAAATTGTGTGTAGACTCTCCATCCTATATCTCCAATTGTGTAGACATATCCACCCTTCTTTATTCTTCTCTCACTCTTCTAATTGGCTTCTTCTGCATCTGCTTATGTCAATGAGTAGGGGTTTCTGATCTCACATTTTCCAAGTATGTACATTACAGGTCCAACTACCAGAAGATAGCCTGTTTTAATTAGTCTCTCCTCTACCTCCAAATATTTCTGTATTCCTGGAGAAGACACTTTATTCTGATTGGTCTAGCTTGGGTGATGTGGTCACTCTTGTTCCAGTCAAACTGCAGATATAGGGATTGTGTAACCTTTACAATATGGTCAATATGGTCTTTCTCATGGAACTGACATTGCAATGAACTTACATTAATGATCTGTGCTTGGGCCTGGCTCCCGAGGAGTGGGTGAGATTTTTGGAACAGTCCATCTCTTACTTGTTTTCTGTCCACTGCATTTGGCATAGTTCCAACTTTTTTGGAGGTACGTAGTAAGTGCTTGTTAAGTGAAAAGGCATAGAGACCGAATGAAGTTAAGTCCCAGTTATGGAATGTCTGACTCTTTTCCTACTTGAACCAATTGAGCCTCTCCTTTCAGCATCTCCTTATTACAACGATCATTTATCATGATTGTGAGATTGCAAATTGTCACTAATCATCTCAAGGAGAGGTGCCAAATTCCCCTGGAATGAATTTTAATTCACATTTAATTTTTTATCAAATCACATAAAAACACTTGGGTATAAGGGAAAGGGGGTTAACACAGAAAGAGAGGTCATGGAATTTAACCTTGATTAAGAGTTGGAAAATCATTCATTTATTTTCGAAGTGTCTTCTTACTGAAGATAAAATTTAATTTTCCAAAGTTTAGATAATAATGAGAGGTAGCTGTACATAGAGTACTTTCTAAGTTCTTGAAATTTGAGATCATTTTTCACATTGTAGAAACTTAACCTATTGTGAAACAGTAGTGGAATACACAGAAGAGAAGCAAAAGGGAGTGGCCTTTGTTGGGAAATCTGGATTTAAAGCCAGATATATGGATTCACATCCAGCCTCTACTGTTTTTATGTAATCTCAAGCCAAGTTTGTTATTTTATTCCTCATCTGTAAAATGAAGACACAGGTACCTGAATAAAATGGCTATTGTGTTGTTTGAAGACATAAGGGATATGATATCCCTCACATGGTACAGTCACTGGGACCTTTTCCTTCCTATAAATAAAGGGTTTCAGATATCCAGGTTCAGAGATGAATGATAATTTGGTATGGAACTCATGCTAAATCATAAAATGTGAATGTCTCATGAAACATGGTTCACCTTTTATAAGTAGGGGCAGTTTCATCCCATCTGCAGTCACTTCACCTGAGTTTTATAGGACACGTGTTGCTCTCTTTGTTCTTCCTGCAGTATATTTTGAGTTGCCTCTGCTCTCTGTCATCAACTGGTCCTGCCGGCCAAATCAACCTGTTTCTTTTTAAAATCCTGCTGTTTCCATAAAGTGTTATGAAGTTGTATTTGAGTTCCCACAGAAAATTGCACATCATCCTGCTGGTGAATCTGGGAAGGCATTTGATAGAATCTGCTGGCATTCGGTTCTGGTGTGTGCCTTTCTTTTGTTTGCACGTTCATGCTTGCTTTGGGTCCTTAGCTGTTGTTCCTGACAATCCTGACTGCTTAGGGTTTCTCATCAGCTCTACTGAGGACCATTACTAACTTGTCAAGCATGGGCTTCTTTACCATTTCCAGGATTAAAGAGTGTATGTCTTCCTAGGGGTTTCGATGACTTCTTTGTGCCTTTCTTCTTTCCCCCACAAGAGTGACCCTCCATTTTTGTAATCAAAGGCCTGGAAGAAGCTAGATTCACTTTCCAGGCAGTTGTACTAGAACACAAGCATTTTATAACACAAGGGATGTTGGTAATTGCTTTGGGAGGGAACATTCCTCTCTCAAAAATCAGACAGTACCTCTATATTTTAGGCAGTTCATCACAGCTGTCTCCTGCAGAGGATTTTATCTGCGTGTATGGAAGAGTTTACACTGTTGTAGCATTTGATACTGTATTAGACAAACAGAGGGTAGTAGGCAAATGTGAGAGACTTCCATCTCCTTGAACCTCTGAGTGATTACACCATTATGTTTCTGGTGAATGGCAGTGCTAATGGCTGTAAAAATATAATAGTATACCTTGAGGGATCATTAGGAAATGCAGGAATGCAAGTACATAATTTTGAGATTGATGTTATTGAGTTATTTTTAAATTTGCACAAAATTTTGTATCGGGTTCTGCATTTTCTAATCTTCTCTATCAAATCACCTATTGATTTATAAGCAAACTATAATAGTAAGCAGGGGCTACAAAGAGTCCTTTTAATAAAGGTGTGTATAAATGAACTCTTAAGCTATTACCCAAATTCTTGCTCTTTACTTCTTGATAAATACCCTTTTCAAGCTAGAATGAATATGAGCTTCTTTTGGGAGTTTGTGTTCTTCTGGATCTTGGAACTTGAACTATCAACATTTTTGGTCATTTGGTAAATTGATTATCATCTTCTGTCTCATACGTGCGGAATAAGGGAAACCTATAAAACAAAAGAAAGAGTGACATAAGAAAATACTTTGATATCATCATTGGTGCTTCTTATATTCGCTGACAAATCTAAATGCCAGAAAATAATTGGCAAAGTAATAATTAGCCAGAGCAGTCAAACAAGAGCTAAACACATATTAGGCAAAAAGGTCAAATTTCAAACTATTGTCACGAGAGCAGTTAACTACAAGTCTATCATCTCAAGAGATGCCCAGCTTTGGCTTGTAGCCTAAGACACTGTATCAATTTCAAATCAGCAGCCTCCTAAATAAAAGCAATTTTCTCTAGTTATATTGTAGTAGTTATTGCTGCCACACCAGAAATGTCTTGTTTATGTTATTTCCATATTGTCAGAAAGTTTCTGGTCAGGAATTCTGGGAGATCCTTGGTGAAACTTGGTTAGTTTGAAGCTAATAATTAGTCAGAATCCCAAACTTCTTTTTTTTGGTCACTCCCTGTTTACCTATAGCAAGGGCTGTCTTATTGTGGTCTAATGGTCAAACCAGGCTCTCTAGATGTTTTTGGAAATAAAGTTTTATTGGAGCACAGACACCCATTCATTTAAGCATTTTATATGACTGCTTTCGTGCTGCAGTGGTAGTGACTAGTTGTGACAGACCCCAGATGTGGAGAAAATCTACTGTCTTGATCTTTATAGAAAATGTTGGTTGACTCCTGACATATAGTCGTGCTAGGCCTCTGCACATACTTTCCAAAACAGAAAGATGTTTTAAAGGTAGGCCGTCAATTCTGACTTCTTGTCATAAGAGGGGCTAGTTCCTATTCTTTGAGTACTACTTTAAAATTTCCAAAGCAGTAAGCAATATTTATATTTTGCTTCCTAAAGGAAGTAGGGGCTATCTTGAAAGAGAACACTTATATTGTATTTGTTTGACAAAGCAGAAGGGACTATGTCACAAAATTTGTATGAAAATTCTTATGTAAATCGTGCAAATTAACAATAGACTTGAAAAATATGTGCAGAACAGTTAAACACTAAGAAAGACCAAAATGGCCTAAGCCCTTTTAAACATTTATCCTGGGGCACCTGGGGGGCTCAGTCGCTGGGCATCTGCCTTCGGCTCAGGGCATGATCTCAGGGCCCTGGGATCAAGCCCCACATTGGGCTCCCTGCTCAGCAGGAAACCTGCTTCTCCCTCTCCCACTCTCCCTGCTTGTGTTCCCTCTCTCGCTGTCTCTCTCTCTCTGTCAAATAAATAAATAAAATCTTAATAAATAAATAAATAAATAAATAATAAACATTTATCCCACTTTTTTCTTCAGATGCCTCTATGTAAATGCATAGCTATTTTTAACAAAGCTTTATTGGGTGTTCTTTAACAGTGGGTCTCTTCCAGCTCCTGGAGATAGATTACTGGCAGGAGACAAGGTCCTTGCCCTCAAGGAGCATCGGATACAGAACCAAAATACTGCCCTTGTTCTCATCCCTTTCTGGATTTCATACCTCATTTCTCATACCATGTCTTCATTGAAGTAAGCCCTTAATGAATGCTGTCTGCTTTCTTATAGTAGTAAAATAAAAGAAAATTCTGACTCCATTCTCACACACACACGCTATCAAATTTATAACAGAAATGTTGAATGTAGGTTGTGCTGTGAATGCCCTCCCCCCCAATCTTTTTGGGTGAGGGCATGGGGCACAAAGGGTTAACAACACCCAGTTAGCATTCTACTCTGAAAGTCCCCAGAGGATAGCTGCATTCTCCACTCCCTCTCTGAATATGTCTCTTTTACATCCTTCCCCATATGATGTCTAGATTTCTCTGGGTCCAGTTCCTGCACTTACCTCCTCCCTTAAGACCTTCCCACATCTCTCTTTATTATGCAGAGTACTTTAGAGATATCCCAATTCCTCAAAGCCTCTATCTCTACATCCAACATCTGGCGGACCACAGTTTCCAGTTACCAGAATCTACTCTTCTGGCCAGCTAGCAAGTTCATTATAAACAATAAATCCTTTTTGTGCCATTTTCTCCTTATATGTATTATCATTTCTGTGATGAACTTAATATGGTCTATTTAAAATATGGGACAAAGTGTACCTGATTTGCTAAAGAATGGGGTGAGGTTAGATCATCTCAATTTCACATTTTCAGTGTCAGTGAACCTGTTTCATGCAGCCAAGGTTGAATGCTAAATGAGAATATTAGTATCTGTGTGGTCCATCCTCAGAAAGTGCTAACCCTAACAGATACTGTTTGGAATAGTGGTACTTAACGCATACTTTGGGGATCACTAAGTAACAGCTACTGTAATTTTTTAAAAAGATTTTATTTATTTGAGATAGAGAGAGGGCACGCGTGAATACACAATGGGGGGGGGCAGAGGGAGAAGAGAATCACAAGCAGACTACACGCTGAGCACAGAGCCCAACGTGGGGCTCAATCCCAGATCCCTGAGTTCAGGACCTGAGCTGAAACCAAGAGTTGGACATTCAACCAACTGAGCCACACAGGCACCTCCCCCCCAACTACTATAAATTTTAATGGCTAGAAGATATTGATGATTGATGGTAGTGATGAGAATGATGGTGATGGTGGTGAAGTCTGTCACAATTTCAACATCTATCATTAGGATATTCACATGTGCCAATTTGACATTCTCACATTAACACTTCAGAGTAGGCATCTTATTTTCATTGTCCAGATGTGGAAACTGAGGTCTCTCCCTCTCATCTTTCATGAGATTTCTCATGATGTCTTTCTCCTTTGTTTCCATTGTTCATGACATATAAGAGGTGTTTACATGTACTGGTCAACTGACCAGATGTTTTAATTATTTTTTAAAGATGTATTTATTTATTTGAGAAAGAGCGTGAGCAAGGGGAGGGGCAGAAGAAGAGGGAGAGAGAAACTCAAGCAGACGCCCTACCACCAAGCACCGAGCTTGATCTCACGATGCTGAGATCATGACTGGAGCCTGAGATCATAACCTGAGCTGAAATCAAGGGTCGGATGCTTAACTGACTGAGTCACCCCAGCAGCCCAGATGTTTTTCTTATTGGATACATCAGGATTGTGATGCGGTTAGTGACTTTCATGACACAGTTCCATTGGGTTCTCAGACAACTACAAGTGCAATGTTCAAAAGGGACATGGCAGAACATTTTAAGACTGCCCTTTCCTCTGAGTTACTATTTTTGTAATGAAGGTAAGCCTCAGAGTCAGATAGCTCTCAGTCCCCATCTCAGCATGAACACCTATTAGGTATATGGAGTTAGCAAGTCACTTAACCTCTTAGAGTATCCATTTCCCCTTCTGTGAAACATACATAAAACAAAACAAAACAACAACAACAACAAAAACTATGTTGCAGGATTGTATAATTAGTGATAACTTACATAAAAAGCCTAACTCAAGGCCTAGCACTTTCTAGTCATTCATTAAATAAGAGCTTGATTGGACAATGATTTTGCCTTTGGTGTTTTGCCTAGAAACCTGGGGTCCAACATCTTTTGCACCCTTTGATGATCTAGTGCTGCTTTCAGTCTCATGTATGAAGAGGACACACTCAGCAGGATGAGAAGTTCTTTTCTTCATCAGGTTTGAGGCTGCAGGCTCCTGTGTCCGCTCTGCTGCCTCCCTGAGCTCTGCATGGTCGGGAGGCGTGGAGGGGAGGGACTGTCCTTCCGGTTACGGTAACTTAGCCAGCGCCTAAGGTACAGCCATCTGTTCGACTTCTGATCTCAGGAGTCACGTAGGAGAATGGGCAGAGAGCAGAGGGGTCTGTGTGGGGGGGCGGTGGAGCTGAGGAGGCAAAGACTTCGCTAAACTTCCACATTTCACATTGAAATTTTAGCAGGAGGTGTAACCATGCTGACTTTCTTGAATGTTAAACAGTTTGGACCGGAGCGGGGGTGGAGGCACAGAATTGGATTAAATACCAATCTGACATAGACTTTGGATTTTTCATTGCTATTCAAATAAGAATATACACAACATGTAAGCTTGTGCTATGATGGCAGATCTCTAGACTTGTAAGGGTGCATTTTTGCCCCTTCGTGGTTTTTGTTCATGGGGACTGCTAACACACAGACTATCTTTGCATTTCACAATTTATAAAATTCATAGAGAGCAGATCTTGGTACTGCTCTCACCATTTCCTGTGCACATGGTTCCAGGGACCCTAACAGATCCTCAAAGGCAGCAACATGTAGCTCTGAAGCTAGAGAGCAAAATACAGTTGTGAATTTGCTTATCCTTTCTTGCTCTGGACGTTAACCAGAGTTGGCTTTTTATCCCCAGACATATCAGTATAACGGCACAGGGGAACAGAAAGCAAATTGCCTTTGACCTCTTATTTACTAGTGCATTAAATTACTAGGGCACTGTCTTCCACTTTTGTATATTTTAAACCAGATTTTCTGTGGTCCACCCAGAGGTCACAGGGATATTCTGTCTCTAAATATGTTGGAGTATATCTATGTTCAGACGTTCTTAAATGTTTGTAGGAGCAGAGACTGTATAAATCTTTTAGTACGTACTCCAGTATTCACACTCTGTCTGTGGGAGCCCTATTTCAGGGTAGGGGTGCAGGCAAGTGAGTGGGGCTCCAACTCCCTCCCCTATCTCAGCCTCTTTTATATGTGAGGTTCTATATTATATTTCATTTGGTGCTTTAAAGATTTTTTATAAATAAATAAATAAATAAATAAATAAACAAGGTTTTAAAATAAACCACTTTCATAGAGGAGTTCTAATACACAGGAAAGTAATCTGTGAATGCACTGTTTTTAGGTTGACTTAGCATTTCTGCTTTCTGTAATGGACAAAACTTGCAGAGGAGTTAAAGATAAAGGGATCATGCATTATCCATTACATCTTTTTAAACATAGAAACATGGCTCCTGCAATATTTAAGAAACAAGTAGGCAATCCAATTAACATGTTATCGGAAGGAAGAAAGATATTCTACAGGAGCTTTCTGATTGAGCTTTTAAAAAATGTATTTTTTAACTACAAACATGCTCCCGTAATGAAACTTTTTATTGGATTTCTAAAATATCTGTGACACCAGCTTAATTAGGAAACAAGACTATTTGATGTTCATGTACAGACTCCCCACTCCCTACTGGACAAATATATTCAGTGATGTATCATAATTTGAAATGAGAAAGAGAGGTGGTCACATTAATCTATATCAGAATTGACAAAGTCCCAGATCATGTGGACATTTGGAAATGGTTGATTTTCCTGGTACCACACCTCTCGAAGATCTGCAGTCGATTTATGAGACACACATATTCAAGCACAGTGAAACAATGCCTAGGGTGTGATCAAAGATCAATGATGATGAGGGTGAGGCAAGTTTAATCAACTGCCTGCAATATTAGTTGTAACAGGGAAAGAGTAGCTCTCCATTGGGCGTCCCTAAAATTCACCTATGTATCATTCATGCACGCATTCACATACATACGCCGGTGCACTCACAAATACAATAACACACACACATCTCAAATGGTCTGTCAGTGATTAACAAGTCAGCCTCCTTAAGTAGTAGGATAATCTGAAAAGTTAACAGTGAACAGTGTTACAGCTCATAGGATTAGTTAATTAGACAAAGGCTTGCAGGCAAGATCTCTGTAGTCTGTTCTGCTAAAGTGATGGAACCCACTTAGGCAACTGATGAAAAAAGCAGTGTGAACACTGTTCAAGGGAGGAAATGTGGAATGTAACAGAATAAAGCCTCAGCATAGCAGTAACGAGCTGGCAAAGGCATTGCCATCCAATGATTGCCATTTGTCAGCGCCGGAAAAAGCAGAGGCTTGGGGAAAAGATTTATAATTTTGGTTACCATCTTTTCTACTGCTTCAAGGCAATTTTAATTACTTTTTAAAATCAGTCTCTAAACTTGCATTTCCCCACATGAATTGTTGACCTTCACTTTCAAAGACGACTATGCAAAGAGTGCTTGTCCATAATAGGAAATACATGCATTTTATTAGATAAAGGATGGATATTTAGCCAGATTTGGATTAAAGCCGATATTCTATTACTTTAGAATTGTCTTAAGAAGAAAAATATGTTGGCAAATGCTACTTCTTATAGTGTAACTGGCTCTTTGTGATCCTTCCCAGTGGCTACAACAATGTTTCTTTTTTCTTTACACTAAAAGTCATAAACATAATGACCTGCATTTTCCAGGAAGGGGGTTCAAATAAGGGAAGTGGACTGGTGATAAAATTAAAAGGATAGTAAAATGATAATAATAATAGTAATAATAATGCTAGTAATACTAACAATGAGTAATCTCACAGATTAGGTATTTGTTTTCATGATGGACTTTGAGCCCAAGTTTTCTGGATTGCCTGATTAAAATTTAAGAAATTAGGCTTTTTACTTCGATGTAACTGAGAATCAGGTTGCAATTTGAAGTAGTACAGAGACATCCCATAGTACCCTTTAGTCGATTTCCAACAATGGCAACATCTTCCAAACTGTAGTAAAATATCACAACCAGGATACTGACATTGATAAAGCCAAGATACAGAATATTTCCATCACCACACGATTCCTGATGTTGTCCATTTATAGCCATACTCACTTCCCTCACACCCTCATACCCTCTTTAATCCTGAAAACCATTAATCTCTTCTCATTTCTCTAATTTTGTCATTTCAAGGATATTATAGTATCCCAAGTAACCTTTGGGATTGGCTTTTTCACTCAGCATTGTTCTCTGGAGATTCACCCTGGTTTTTTTGTATATCATTAGTCCATTCCTTTTTATTGCAGAGCAGTATTTCATATCATGGGTATACTATGTTTGTTTAACCAGTCTCCCATTAAAGGACATCTGGGTCATTTCCAGTTTGAGACTGTTATGAATAAACATTCTTCCATAAACATTTGTGTACAGGTTTTTGTGAGAACACAGATTTTTATTTCTCTGCAATAAATGCCCAGCAGGGCAGTTGCTGGGTTCTATGGAAGTTGCACATTCAATGTTTTTTAAAAACCATATTTTTCCAAAGAAGACATATAGGCAAGTGAAAAAATACTCAACATCACTAACCATCAGAGAAATGCAAATCAAAACCACAATCAGGGGTGCCTGGGTGGCTCAGTGGGTTAAATGTCTGACTCTTGATTTCAGCTTAGATCATGATCATGAGATTGAGTCCCTCATCAGGCTCTGCCCTGAGATTCTCTTTCTCCCTCTGCCCATCCCTCCCCTCCCTTGCATGCCCTCTCTCTCTCTCTCTCTCTAAAAAACACAAACAGAAACAAACAAACAAAACCCCAAGATCAGATATCATCTCACACTGATCAGAATGACTAATCAAAAAGACAAGAAGTAACAAGTGTTGGCAAGGACATGGAGAAAAGAGAACACCCATGCACTGTCGGAGGGAATGTGTATCAGTGCATCTACTACAGAAAACAGTATGAAGTATCCTCAAAAAATTACAAAAATAGAACTACCATACAATCTGGCAGTTCCACTTCTAAATATTTATCCCCTCCCCAGAATGAAAACACTAATTCAAAAAGAGCCATGCACCCCTTTGTTCATCACAGCATTGTATACAATAGCCAAGATATGGAAGCAAACTAAATGTCCATCAGTTGGTGAATGGATGAAGATGTGATATACATACACATTGGAACATTACTGAGCCATTTGCAATAACATGGAAGGACCAAAGGGTATTATACTAAGTGAAATAGGTCAGACAGAGAAAGACAATGCCATATGACTTCACTATATGTGGAATCTAACAAACAAAACAAACAAAACAGAAACAAGTCATAAGGAACAAACTCATGGTTACCAGAGGAGAGGTGGGTAGGGGGACAGACAAAATAGAAAAATAAACGAATTGCTAAACTGGTTTCCAGAGTGACTTTGCCATTTTATATCAGGGCAGCAGTGCATGAGTGATCGAATTTTTCCACATCCTTGTCAGTAAGTCATCTTGTCACTGTTTTACTTTTTCTTTATTTTTTTTTAAATTTTTTAACCATTCTGACAAGTCTGTAGTAGTATCTCATTGTGATTTTAATTTGCATTTCTCTAATGGCTAATGATGTTGAATGTGTTTATTTATCATTCATATGTCCTATTTAGTGAAATGTTATTTCTTGTCTTTTGCCAATTTTCTAATTGGATTGTTTGATTTTTTTTAATAGTTTAATTTTGAGAAATAATTACATATTCTCAATACTTACCCTTTATCAGATATATGGTTTGTGAGTAGGTTCTCTTAGTCTGTAGATTGTCTTTTCATGCTCTTAACAGGATCTTTTTCAGAGTAAGTTTAATTTGGGGGTTTGTTTTTGTTTTTTTTTTTTAAAGATTTTATTTATTTGACAGAGAGATACACAGTGAGAGAGGGAACACAAGCTAGGGGAGTGGGAGAGGGAGAAGCAGGCTTCCCGCGGAGCAGGGAGCCTGATGCGGGGCTCGATCCCAGGACTCTGGGATCATGACCTGAGCCAAAGGCAGATGCTTAACAACTGAGCCACCCAGGTGCCCCCAGAGCAAGTTTAATTTTGATGAAGTTCAATTTATTAATTTTTCATTTTATAGATAATGCATTTGGTGTCAAGTCTAAAGATTTCCTCCTTTCTACTCTCCAAGTTTTATAGTTTTTTCTAAACCTTTTCTAAAACTTTTATGCTTTATATCTAAGTCACCAAATCCATTTTTAGTAATTTTTGTATTAGTAGGAAAAAAAGTCAATTTTCTTTTTTATTTATTTGTTATTGTTTTGGGTTTTTTTTTTTTTTTTTGCTTATTGATGTCCAACTATTTCAGCACTATTTGTTGAAAATGCTACCTTACCTCTGTTGAATTGCTTTTGCATTTTTAAAAAGAAATCAGTTCAGCATATTATTGGTGGGTGTGTACCCAAGTTCGCTATGGTATTCTCTTTAATTTATGTGTTTGTTCCTCTGCCAGTAACACACAGGATTGATTACTGCAGCTATAGAAGTCTTAAATTTGGGTAGACTGATTCCTCCAACTTTCTTCTTATTAAAAAAAAAAAGTTTTGGCTATTCTAGTTCCTCTGCCTTCCTGTATAAACTTTAGAATAATCTTGTCTATATAAAAATTTTTGCTGGGATTTGATAGGAACTTCATTCAATTTATATGTCAATTTGGGAAGAATTGATTTTTTTTTCTATATTGATTCTTCCAATCCATGAACATATGTCTCTCCATTTATTTAGATCTTTAATTTCTTTCATCAGTGTTGTGCCATTTTCACCATATAATTTTTGTACATGTGTTGTTAGACATATCTAAGTATTACTCTCTTTTTTAAAGAAATACTGTAAATAGTGTTGTACTTTGCATTCTGGTGTCCATGTGTTCATTGCTAGTATATTGAAATGCAGTTCATTTTTTTATTATAGTACATATAGTACATCATTAGTTTTTGATGTAGTGTTCAAGGATTCATTAGTTGCATATAACACCCAGTGCTCATCATAACACGTGCAATTCATTTTTCTTTCTGCGTGTTTATCTTGTATCCTATGAGCTCACTAAGTTTATTTATTCTAGAAGTTTTCTTGGGATTTTCTGCATAGAAAACCATGCTATTTATAAACAGGGACAGTTTTATGTCTTCTTTCTGCTCTTTAATTTCCCTTTCCTATGTCATTGCACTGGCTAGAGGTTCCAGTTTTGAATAAGAGTGAGGACAGCAGACATCCTTGCCTTGTTCTCATTCATAAGGAAATGACTTTAGTTTTTCACCATTAGTGTAATATTAGCTGTAGTTTTTATGTTGTTAACCCATTACCAAGTTGAAGAAATTTTCTCTATCCCTACTTTTCTGAGAGTTTTTATCATGAGTAGATGTGGGTTTTTGCCAAATCTTTTTTTCTACATTCATTGATATTATTGTGTGATTTTTCTTTTTTAGCCTGTTAATATGGTGGATTACATTGATTGATTTTAGAATGCTGAGCCATCCTTGCACCCCCAGAATAAACCCTATTTTGTTATGGTATATAATATTTTTATATATAGCTGAGTTTTATTTGCTAATGTAAGGATATTTGCATCTGTATTAATGGGGAAATATTGGTCTTCAGGTTCGTTTGTGTTTATTTAGTTGTTTTTATTTTTTGGTATTGACTTTGTCTGGTTTGGCTAACAGGGTAATAGTAGCTTCATGAACTGAATTGTCAAATGTTCCTTCCCCTTTATTTTCTGGAAAAGATTTTATAAAACTGGCATTAATTCTTCTTTAAACATTCGATAGGATACTCCAGTGAAATCATCTGGGCCTGGAGATTTTGTGTGTGTGTGAGTTTTAAAATTACAAATTAAATTTCTTTAATAGTTACAGGGTTATTCAAATGATCTATTTCATATTGGGTGAGTTGTGATACTCAGCTGTTTGAGAAGCTGATCCATTTCATCTTAGTTGTCAAATTTATTTTTGTAGATTTCTTTGTGGTATTCTTTAACAGTCTTGTTCATGCCATCAGGGTCTCTAGTGATCTCCCATTTGATTCCTGATATTGGTAATTTGTGCCTTCTTTTTTTTCCTTTGTCAAGCTTGCAAGAAGTTTGTCAATTTTATTGATATTTTCAAAGATAAAACCTGTTTCATTGCTTTTCTGTGTTATTTTTCTGTTTTCAGTTCCATTAAATTTGGTCCTTTATTATTTCCTTCCTTCTTACTTTGGGTTTTTTTTTTTTTTTTCTTTAGATTCTTGACATGGAAGCTTAGATTATTGATTTGAGGCTTTTCCTATTTTCCAATGGATGTTTTTAGTTCTGTAAATTTCCCTCTCGGCACTGCTTTTGCAGTTTCTCACAAATTTTGGTATCTTATATTTTCATTTTCCTACATTTTAATGTATCTTTTGATCTCGCTTGAGATCCTTCTTTTACTCATGAATTTTTTAGGAAAGTGTTGTTTAGTTTTCAAGTATTTACAGATTTTCTTCTTATCTTTCTGTTATTGATTCAGGTTTGATTCCAATATGCTAAGAGAACATACTCTGTATGATATCAATTCTTTTAAAATTTTTAATTTTTGTTTTGTGGCACAGGCTGTGTTCCCTCTTGATATATGTTCCGTGGATACCGAAAAAGAGTATATAATCTGCTATTGTTGGGAGGGATATTCTATACATTTTGAATAGACCCTGTTGATTGATGGTGTTTTAGGGATTCTTCTATATCCTTCTTTATTTTCTATCTAGTTGCATTATCAGTCAGTGGGATTCCAGTGTTGAAATCTCCAACTGTAATTGTGGATTTGTTTATTTTATTTTTTTTAGTTCTATCATTTTTTTATTTCACATATTTACAGGTCTTTTTTTGGTGCATACCTATTTAAAGTTGCTATTTCTTCTTGGAGGATTTATTCTTACATCACTCTATAATTTCCTTCTCTGGAAATGTGTTGGTTTATTTCTGGGTTTTCTATTCTGTTTTATTGATCTATGTGTCTATTTTTTTATATTAAGTAACTTTTTTTTTTTTTTTTAAGAGCGAGAGCGTGCAAGAGAGAGCAGAGGGGAGAGGCAGAGGAAGAGGGAGAGAAAGAATCTTAAGCAGACTCCACGCCCACTCTGGAGTCTGATGTGGGGCTCTATCTCATGACCCTGAGATCATGATCTGAGCCAAAATCAAGAGTCAGATGCTTAACTGATTGAGCCACCCAGGCACCCCTCTATGTGTCTATTTTTGTGCTAGTACTGTACTGATAAATTATCTTAGTTTTTTCTTCTCTTAGATGCCATGTTTTCACCTTCATTCTATAAGGATATTTTTACTGGATGTTAGATTCTGGATTGAAACTTCTTTTTTTTTCAGCATTTGAAAAAAATCGTGCAATTTCTTTCTGACTTTCATGGTTTCTGATGAGAAATCCATTTTCATTTAAATTGTTTTCCTCTGTAGGTAAGATATTATTTTTCTTTCACTGCTTGCAAAATTTTCTTTGTCTTAACTTTTCAGAAGTTTGACTGTATGTCCTGATATGGATAAATTTGGATTTATCCCACTTGGTGTTTGTTCAGCTTTATGTCTTTTGCAAATTTGGATGCATTCAGCTGCTTCTCAGCCCTCTCTCTTTCTTCTTTCATTCTGAGACTCTGACAACCCTAGGTCTTTTGTTACCATTCTACAGGTCCCTGAGGCTCTTTGCATTTTTTTCCTAGGCTATTTTTTTTTAATCTGTTGTATAGTTTGAGTAATTTCTATTTAATTTTCAAGCTCCCTTATTCTTTACTCCTTCTATTCTGCTCTTGAGCCCATCTATTGAGTTTTTCACTTTAGTTATTTCATTTTTCTGTTCTAAAAACTTCCATCAGAGTCCTCTTTATATCTTTTTATTCATTTGCTGAGACTTCTTATCTTTTTTATGAGTCTCTAGTTTTTCATTTGTTTTAGGTGTGACCATAATTGCTCATTGAGGAGTTTTATGATGGCTGTTTTAAAGTCTATGTCAGATAATTCCAACATCTTGTCTTCTAAGTGTTGGCATATATTGATTGTTTTTGTTTTGTTTTTTTTTTTCCCTTCAGTTTGAGATCTTCCTAGTTCTTGGTATGACAGGTTGTTTGTTGTTGTTGTTGTTGTTATTGTTGTTGTTGTTGAAATCGAGACATTTTGGGTATTATGTTATGAGATTCTACGTCTTACTTAAGTTTTCTGTTTTAATTAGTTTCCTCTGACACTGCTCTGTCAGAAGAGAAACCCCACCTCATTCCTGCTAGATTGGAATAAAAGTCCTGGTTCCCCACTCAGTCTCTACCAATACCCTAAGGCAGGGATCTCCCTATTAGAAGCTGGTGGGTAGGGAGGAGGTGGGGGAGTTCTGGCTCCCCACTAGGCCTCCATTGATACTTCCCTTGGTGATTGGGATAGGAGCGCCTCATTACCTGTCATTACTCCCACTGATACCAATATCTAGTGACCCCGACAAACTACCAACAAGAGGCAGAAGGACTGGTTACCACTGGAGATGGTGAAAGTCCTAACTCCCCACTAGGCTTCCTCCTATACCACTCCAGGGGAGGAGAGTGGCATCTTACTACTACTCCATGGGAGTGGAAGGCCAGCCTTCCTATGAGGAGAGGATGGCTTCATTATTTTCTGGAAGGGATGAAAATCCTGGCTCCCTTCTTAGCCTTGTATGAAACCACTGTATGAGATTGGGAGGCCTTGTCACCTCAGCAGCTTGGAAATCTAGGCTCCCCACTTGGCTTTTGCTGGTGAAGGTGGGACTGGGACTACAGGTTTTTCCATGTTGTTTGGCTAGAGGGGAGTTGTCACTATCTAAACATTTTCTTTTTGTTATACTGCCTCTTTGTCCTTTGGCTAGGAGAAGCCTGCTTTTGTTGGGGCTTTTGTTGTCTGTGCCTATTGATGTTTCTGGGTTGCCAGGGCCTTTAGCTCCAAGTCTGAGATATATAGGGCAAAAAGAAATCTCAGGAATTTGCCACAGTATTGTTGCTTGGGTTCTAAAGGTCCTAGTTGGTCTGCCTTCTCTTTCCACCTATCGTATTTTTCTTATATTTGTTTTATATATAATATCCAGGGGTTTTAGTTGTACCTAGTGGGAGAAATAGGTGAAGTACGTTAATTACATCTTTCTGGAAGTGGAAATTTCTAGACTGCCCAAATGTTCATGATAAGCTGGAGATCCAGATTGTAATATAAATCCTCCTATTTTATCTTTTTTAATCTTGAAAATTAATTTTTAAATAACAGGCAGGCTAAGTTCAGAACGTCTTTTGGCCAACAATCTGTGTACTCTGCTCAGTTCCTTAAAAAATTAGCTTTCTCTGACTAAGATTTGTCATTTTTTTTACCTCATTATATATAAACATCTATCATTTGTCCAGAGATGACATTGCTGACAAACTTAACTATCAAGGGAATAGACAAAAAAGAGGAATTTAGCAAGAAAAGATCACTGGACAACCAAATTAGACGTCAAAATGTCCACCCACTATAGTTCTTGTACTTTATGAATAGGTAATAAGCCTTTAGGCCCCCACTTAAAACATGATTTTTTAAAAATATATGAAATAAAATCACATACCCACACACAGAAAGTCAACCCGCTTTCTAAAGCATGATACAAATTAAAGGAGATAGGATTTCATGAGTCAGGAACACTAAAAACATTAAAAAGTAAAAACTTACAGTGAATCAGGAGAGAGAAAAATTATAAAATTCACTCAAAGCACCCAACTTCCCAAAGAAACACTGTGGCTCTTCAGTGTTGGTGCACACACAATCTTAAATACCTTTAATAGGGGCTGAAGGTCTCTCTTTATCTGTGTGTAGTTCAATATTGATATTTATAATTAGAATTTTGAATTCTAGGGTTTTATATTATTGTTGCCATCCTCTGTGTTATGCATATCTGTAACTACTTAGCTAAGAAAAAAATTTTCAATTATTTTAGAGGAAAAAAACCTATTTCTTATAGATCTCTACCATGTATTAGACAACATATTAGGAGCTTTACCACCGTATCTGTTTTAATTTTTATAAAAACTTTATGAAGTAGATTCTGTTATGTTCCATATTCACTGGTTGAGAAATTAAATTTGAAAGTCCAGGACTAATTTTACAAAAGCTCTGGCTAATCAGTGGCCATGGTAAGGTTGGCATCCAATCAAGACTTAAGTGGTCATGCTCTTAACCAGCCTGTAATATGAATTCCAAAATGTTGAGATCACATGTTGTAAACTAGGGAAGGTGATTTTTGGCATCTAGAAATTGCATTAGTGTTAAGATACTTGGATCAGCTATACAGCCACAAAAACTTCCATGCCAACATTGAGTATTTGTGTCCTTCAAGCGGGTCCTGGGGTCTTGACTCGTAACTCGCAAAGATGCTTCTCAGCCTCCTGAGTCAGGAACTGTACGATCCAGGAAACTAAAGATTAGCTCTTTTATAAGTGATCGTGGCAGCAATACCACTGTGCTTGGTGTTCACAACAGGTGTACCCTCTTTTTAATTGTCAATTTTCAAACAAAATTGTCCATGATTATAAGCAGTATTTGATAAAGTATACAAATAATATAAATCAGGAGGATTCATGAGATCCAAAAGGGACGCTTAGTGTAAAAAAACAAGGGAAGGATAACTTGGCTTCTGCCATCTTGAGACAGATGCCATGCACATAGCTTTGCATACAGGCTAGTTCTTTGGTATAAATAGGCATCCCATTACAGTGTGGTAAATAGCCAAAGAAGAGCAGAGGAGTTCAAAACTACAGATCTGCTCACCAAATATTTTCTGACATATTGAGGAGGCAGTGAGCAACAGTAGACTGGAGAAAAATGATTACGCTCACTCTGAGTTGTATTTTCCATTTTAATTAAATTTCATATTTGTCCATTCTGTCCAGGCCCTGGCCCTATGGTCCGTGCTATTTTGCATGGCCAATGAAATCAGTAAGAGCCTATCATTTGAAACTTGGAGGCATCTAAGCGATTTTGTTGTATTTGCTAGGCAGAAGGCTAGTGTTTTCTGAGTGATGTTTGGCATACACTTTCAGGCTCAGGGTGTCAAGTGACAGACTGAGGGGTTCTCTGGTTGCCAGTTCATATGTTAAAGAGATTCCTTCCCATCAGTTTACCTCTTGCATTCATTTACTCTTCCCCATTTTTCTTTTCAGCAGCAGCTAGCCCAGCAATGAAGCCCAGCAGGCTTAGGTTGATGATCAGGTGGTTGTGCCAGTTAGACCTCTTGTGAGCAGGATCTCCTATTGGTAGATGACTAGGGAAGGGAGTGACCTGGTGTGTTCAAGACACAGATTTGCAAAGGAAAGAAAATTGATTAGGAGTTTGCTGAAGGTTCATTAAAAAAATCAGAGGAGCCGGGCACCTGGGTGGATCATTCAGTTAAGCGTCTGCCTTGGCTCAGGTCATGATCTGATGGTGCTGGGATTGAGCCCCATATTGGGCTCCCTGCTCAGTGGGGAGTCTGCTTCTCCCCCTCCCTTTGCCTCTCCCCAACTCATGCTCTCTTTCTCTTTCTCCCTCTCTCTCATTCTCATTCTCCTTCTCAAATAAATAAAATCTTAAAAAAAAAAAAAAAAGAAATCAGAGGAGGATTGTTTGCACGTCAAGAATGGCTTATATTACTATTCTTGAGACCCAGCTAGGCAATTTTATATTAGTCAGATGTGACTTGGTACCATTGCAGAGCTTCAGTAGCATATATGTATGCCACCATGTACTTTTCTTTTCTTTTTATTTATTTAATTTTGATATTTGCTTTACCCCAACCTCTCTATAGCAAAAAGAGAGTGCAATTAAAGATGGGTAATATCAGTTTTGCTTTGAGCCACTTCATAGTAAAATCTTGCATTACTGACAGACTTATGTCATCTGTGTACATATAGGAAAATCAAAAGATGAGTTATTTTAATACAATTTTTTTTCTCAAAATCTATTAACCAGCAAAAGAATTAATTTACTGTATCCAGTTGTTCTATTTAGGCTGATTGTTTAAGTATGCATTAAACATTTGGAAAAGAGATTGTACACTACTGACCAAATTCCCTTTTTATGTTTTTATCTCAGTCAGAGAATGAGTCAGAACTGAAGGCAGCATTTCTTATAATCACAGTCTTGTTCTTTTTCCTTTGATGTTTTCAGGTGGCAAAGTGACAAGCGCCAAAACTCAGGCCTCACTTTTCTGAAAGTATCGACCTTCTGTCAAACCCGGAATAATGGATGTGAAGGACAGGCGACACCGCTCTCTGACCAGGGGGCGGTGTGGCAAAGAGTGCCGCTACACGAGTTCCTCCCTGGACAGTGAAGACTGCCGCGTGCCCACGCAAAAGTCCTACAGCTCCAGTGAGACTCTGAAGGCCTATGACCATGACAGCAGGATGCACTATGGAAACCGAGTCACGGACCTCGTTCACCGGGAGTCAGATGAGTTTCCAAGACAAGGTAGGTAGAGCTGACCCTACTGACTTGCTCCGAGCCGCCTTACATTCTTGCACTGTTGCGTGTCAATCACTGAGGTTGGTAAAACTGGAAGCAAAGCTTGCTGGCATCATCTCTCCTTTAGAGTTTAGTTTAAGAGAACAATCCTTTTATCGACCCATAGCAGAATCCTGTGGGAATGACAGAAGAGCCTCTTTTGTCCTGGATGCTGAATTCCTTGACAATTTGGTGGTTGCTTTGGAGCCCCACAATGGTAGGTTTTGATAAATGTAACATATAGCAAACCTTTGGCTCTGTAAGGGGTATTCCTGAGACCATTATGAATCCCTGTCCTGAGGAACTCAAAACTATCTGTGGCTTTTAAACTGCTCGAATTTCTACTGTTTTACACATTGAGCTTCTCAGTTAGATTCTCTTTAAAAAAAATGCTATATTGATTAAAATCTATGTGAACCTCCCCTATCCTGTGTAATATATAATTTCTTTCCTTCTCAGATGTGGTGTCAATTTTGAGTTATGCATTTGTCTTTTGGTGTTTCAGAGCATAGGTGAACTGATGTATGTTATTACCCAATTCCACAGATATAATTCTCCCTGCTACTTTCACAAAAACTTATTTTTCTTTCAGTATTTTGATTTCTTTGGGGAGGAGGATATTTTTCTCAAGCACTAACAGTTGGCATTCTCTTCATATCCAATATCCATGAGGAAGTTTGTTATCGCTTGTCAAGGGTTGCTGTAAATGTATGGACATGTAGACTTAAAGCAAAAACAGTGCTGAGAGGCAGTATGGTGAGGTTGACTCATGAGTTCCATGTCTTGTCCTTTGTGGACCAGCCTTGCCATGTGTGATTTACAGGAACAGCTTAGCAAAATTACAAGTGAATGCACAAAACCACAGGCAGTGCATCAGCAAGGGTCACTCTGCCAAGATTCCAGGCCCTGCCTGCTAGGTTATTGCATCATTTGTTTATAACATTGATTCTTTATTTCTTGTTTCTTGTTCCTGTTCCTGAATATTGTAACTAATTCAATTCCTCATGCGATACTTTAGCTTGTGTCTTAGTTCTTTCTGGCTGCTATAACAAAATACCATAAACGGGTGGCTTATAAACAATAGAAATTTATTTCGTATAGTTCTGGAGGCTGGGAAGTCCAAGATAAATGTACTAGCAAATTTAGTGTCTGGTGAGAGCTAGCTTCCTGGTTTATTGACTGCTCTCTTTCCCTGTGTCCTCACATAGCTGAAGAGGGCAGGGGCGCTCTCCGGGTCGTCTTTTATAAGGGCATTAAACCCACTCATGAGGGTTCTACCCTCATGGCTCAATCACCTCCCAAAAGCCCCACCTCCAAATACCATTGGGGGTTAGGTTTCAATATAAGATTTTTTTGGTGGGGGGGATCACAAACATTCAGTTGATAGCTTGGAATTCCATTCCTGGTGAAAACACCACATATATGTATTCCCTCTCTATGTATATACACACATACACACACACACACAAATCTGTAATCCAGTGTTTGTTCTAAAAAACATGCTCTTGTATGCTCCCAGTTAACCTAGCTCCAGTTTTTATATTTAACAGAATATTTTTTAAAAAATCAGCAGAGAAACAGTCAAAATTATATTTCCACTGCAATTGTAGACCCTTGCAGGATACAATTTTTATTTAATCTACACTCTCCTTTTCTGAGTTATCTTCATATAAATAAAACACACTTCAAACAGGGGGAGGGTTGCTTGAAAATTGCTCTGTATCAAATGTCTTTGAGCTGTGAGTAACTTCAACAAATGTTTTACTTCACTAAGTTCTCTCCTGACCCCAAAGTGCATGAGTGGGAATTGGGGAAAAAAAATATGAAGAATCCCAGCTTAATTAATTAAGAGACTGTTTAAATTTCCAATATAAAGTATTAGGACACTTGTTATTTCCAAGAGTGTCACTAATACAAGACTCAAATATTTTGAAAGGTGATGCATGTTCAGCATGGTTGAAAGCCTTTCATTTTTCTACTATATTTCTGGTTTTATTTACAGTGTTGCTGCATACATTTTTGTTTCTTATGATTCTGTGCAGAAATGTTGAGCTTTCTTCCTAAGTCTCATTAAAGGTGCATCCTGGTTTCTGGATCATTGTGCACTGAGCTGTAGATCCCAGATTATTGTTGAATTGTGGATTGTCCTGTCACCTTTTCCCTTATTAATATTTACATAAAATGAAACCAAATGCTTGGGATTTTATGTTCAAATATACCTTTATTCTTCCTGTTTAATCTTGTTCCTCTCCATTGATAATAATGGAAGTTGCTTGGCCATATCAAACCCATAGCTTTGCAATTAACAATTCACACATGCCGTGTGTTGTTATTGAGCCCATATTTGTTTGTGTAATGTGTTTGCATGAATTAAAAACTGCAGGCCAAAAGTAGAAATGAAAAGGCATTGGAAAGTATTTGCATATGCAAGTGCAGTTCCTTCTGAAGACATCTATGAATTTATGCATGAAAATGTAGTCAGAGTCTGAGTGGATCTACTTTGATGGGTTCTAAAATTGAACTCAGGAAGTAAATAAGCACATATTTAAGGAGAGGAAGAACAGGAGATACAATCTGGCAGGCATCCTAGTCAACGTGAAACTTAGCCACTACAGAGAGGGTTAAAATAAATTTTACTCTCAGGAATAACAATAATTTTTAAATGTCATGCATTTCCCATTTTATTTTCTTATTCATGAAATCAAAGAGCAGGATCATCTCAGAACTTATTAGCCTAGAGGTACATTAGCAAGGATCATAGCAGGATCATCTCCTGTGGTATTCTTATTTAAAACCCAAGACACTGATCATAAAACAAACATGCTTCTCACATTCAAGCAAGTTTGGCAAACACAGTTGGATGACTCTCCAGATGCTCAGAGTGGAAAAGAATTGCCAGTTACTAAAAGTGGTGTGGGGCCAGGGTCAGACCCTGTCCAGTTCCCCTGCAAGTATCTGCAAGTCTCAAATGTGAGAATCTGCCAGATCCCAGCAGGAGAGAGATGCTAGGTGTTCCTATGAGAAGCTTATGGAAGTTCCCATCAAATTATACCTTCTTCGCTTGCTTTCAACACAGGATCAGCCTCTGCTCCTAAGAAGAGACAATGCAAATTACCTGTCTGGCCTCTATTATGCTGGATCCTCCTGGTGTGAAGGGAGAAAATTGCTGACCTTAGGTCTGTGGCCATTGGAGTAATTAGTAATTAGTAAATGACTAATTCTGCACTGAATAGCATCCTAGTGGTCTGAGAGTTAATGCACCTGACAAAAGTGACCAGTGGTCTAATCCCCGGTCAGACCCAGCCCCGGTCTAACCTGTGAAATAGATGCCACTTTGGATAATGAAGGTCAGCCAAGTGCCCAGGCAGATTGTATAAGCTTGTTCTTTGGGACCCTGAAGTTAGGGTGTAGAGCAGCGTGATACACAAGACATTCCCCCATGGCTTGCGAGCCTCAAGTTAGACTTGAACTCTGCTTTTGCATATTAATGTGCCTGTGACTCTGGTCTACATTTTGTGTTTCACTGGAATTAGTACACCATTTTCAGATGTATTAAACAAGAACAATGAGAACAACAAAAGAATAATGGCTAACATTCGTTGAGCACTTTCTATATGTCAGGTGTCAGTCTAAGCATTTTGCTGATATTAACCCAGGAGAACGTTCACAACAGTGTTGTGAGGTGGGTCCTATTTTTCCTCCCTTTTTGCTGGATAAGGAAACTGAGGCATGAAGAGGTTAAATAATTCATTCCAAGGTCACAAATATAGGAATTGGTGAAGACAAGTTTTAAATCCCAGAAGCTGGATTCAAGAGCTGTGTCTTGAACTTGAACTACTGTGTGTGATGCCCTCCCAAATAAATAAATAAACAAACAAAAACAAGCTCGTAAAGCCTAAGTCAAAGGCTGTGAAGTTCAGTTTGTAAACCTTTTTGGTATCAACACCTTTAAACATTTCTTACTGTAGGAACTACAGTTGCTACCTTGAATGTCCCCTGAGCACTGCCACCAGCACTGCTGATCTTGAGTCCCGTGCTCGCCCATTTGCCGCCATTCCCACAAGTGTCCCAAACTCCCCGTAAGCGTTCCGACCTACAGTAGCTCTCCACCAGCCACCACTGCAGGAGAAAGTTCCTGCTGTCAGAACGCGCGCCAGGCTGTCGGCATCAGTTCTTTGCCCTTCCCTCTAGTCATCACCTTTTACCGCAACCTCTCAACCTGGAACACTAGCCAAGAAGGGTGTTGCTATCTAAATGATATTGCTCAGGAAAGCAGAACCGACTGGTGTCTGTGCTAGGCAAGGCCCAGTGGGCCAGAGAATTCAGCCAGGCTTCTCATGCCTCAAAAAGCCCTTCTTTCTAGTTAGTAGTGCAAGTCTCTGGAGAGGGGGCCAAGATTGAATTCTTTCTCTGCTCCTCAGGCTGTCTCTTTGGGTCAAGGTTGAAGAAAGAATTGGGGGAAGATTGGATTTTTGAAAATACGCTTGCATCAGTTCCCTCAATCAGTTCTAGCACAGAAATAACTTTCACCAGCCCTTTGATGCACTTAAAAAGTACGTAAAGATGGACACACATACACTTATTAGACTAGGTTTGATTTTGGTATTTCATAAACCAATTTTCACTCTTGTGATCTTTAAAATAATTGGGTCAATATATTTTACTCTGTGTAATCTGGCATAGCATAAATTTAACCTGTGTTGATGTGCTAGAAACTCATGAACCACTATAAGCTAAAATGTTAACTGTATTCATTCAATCAATGTATATAAGAATTGGTGAAATGCTTTGGAAACCTATGAGCATTTCTGCCTATACCAGTATCTTAAAAAACTTATTTTTACACTGTACCCAAAGCAACAGTTAGAAAGATTCTATATTGAAAACCCCAGCCCTTTCCCTACAGAGAATTTTAGTGAAGTTCAAAAGTTTGTCAGGTCAGTATTTGGAAGGCTAAAAAGTACCTTGAGAAGATTGTTTTTAATTTATTTTCCCACCTCTAGGCAGGACTTCTTTTCATAACTCAACTGAGAATAACATGCTGCTTCTTATTCTTTGGTTGTGTTGTTGATTGATTGATTGATTTTTTTAAGAAAAAGAGAATCTACAACTTTTCAGTGTAATATGATCCATTGTCTTCTTGCTGGCTAATTTGAATCCTTCTTGCTTCATTTGAGAGGCACATAGGAAAGCAGTTAAGAATGCAGACCCAAAGCTCAACTTTCTGTACCCCAGTACTGATGCGTTCCATCAGTGTGAGCTTGATCAAATTCCAGAACATAGAACCTCTGAATCTCATTTTCTCCCTCTGCAAAAGTTCCCACATTATAGTTATTGGGATAATGTTTTTATGATTATGCATTTATCATGGTATGGATGCTATCTTTCTTTTAATAAGTGCTGAATAGGTGCTAGTGGTTATCATTATTGTCATTTTAAGTCCGTTGCCAGCAAAAGTGGTCATCATCAGCTCTCCACCTCTCCTAATATTGTGTGCAAGAGAATATTTTTCCCTTGGATTTTTTTCTTGTTTCTTGTTTCTTATGACTTGCAAAAATTCTGACATCTTCAAATCCAGAATTTTTCTTCCAGTTGTTGATAAAATGTGTTTGACTCCCTGTGCACCATACCCTTTCCTACCAAAGATGAACATAACGCACACATTATTTCCCTATTTTTAGAGAAAAAGGAAAGATACCATCTAACAACTGTCAGCTGATGCCAACACACTGTAAGAGTTTCTAGTCAAACAACTTTACAAGTAAACAAAGAAAAAAGATCAGAAAAAAAATGCTCTAAGGTAGTGTCACCGGATATGGACTTTGTTTTAAAGATGTGCATTTTATGGCATAAAAATAAATGTGAATTTTAGGGCTGGGTTTAATTAAGGGAAGGTTTTATCCTTATAAAGTCTGGAGAAAATTAATCCATTCTCATCACTCTATAGGTAATAATTTGAAGTCCTTGCCACTTAGTGATTCAGTCTTCTCTGGATTTTCTTTGTTGTATTCACTGCCCTTCTGGTATTAAATCTATACTGTTCAAATTTTAATCTTTGTGCTTGCCCAATTATTGCCCTTTAAGTAATTACCTGTTGTCAGTTCTGCATTCTACTTTTGATCTAACTTTCTCTGAATTGAATTTCTTTTTTTGCTCTTTTTCTGTGGTTCTTCTCCAGTTTCGCCCTTAGCCCTCCATTCTTTCTTTTCTGTGGCACTTTCTTTGTAACAGTCCAGTTCCTATAACTTCACATTCACTGTTCCTACTTTTCAAGACTTTTTCAGTTACAAGTGAAAGTAAGATAATATTCTGACTGAAACGAGCTTATGAAAAATATGTGATGCTTTGTCTTACATCACTGGAGAATCAAACAATGCATCTGGACCTACGCGTACCATCTCTCATTTCTCATTTTCTGACTTGGCTTTATTCTTTGGAGAGAATCTATTTGAAGATGTCTGTTGATAATCCCACTGTCACATTCTCTGCCCTCCGTAACATTGTTGGAAAGGGTCAGATCCAGATAGGCTTCGCAGGGAACACATGCTGATGCCTCTATCATTCTGACTTTTCTTGGCCATGTCTTTGACTTAGGCCTTCTCTGTGCCTGGAGATGGCTTATGGTGAGTGCCTCCTAAACTGGATGGAATGAATTCCATATTGGAAAGAAAGGTTCTGGTATCAGAAATGGGTGAGGAATACTGACTGGCCTCATACAAGATGCTCCCAAACCTGCTGATACTCAAGTCTAACATAAATGGTATTTCCAAGCTCCATTTCTACTTTTCTAACTACTCCTGGAGTATGTCTTCTTAAATAGTCCAGTAGAAAACTTAATTGTCTTTTCCTCAAAATCTGTTTCCATTTTTATTTCCTGGCTTTTGGGAATTGGTATCACAACTCTTGCATTTTTGTCTTCCAAGAAGACTCTTTTTTCTTTATACTGATGTTCATCAAGTTATGATGGTTATTCTTTCTTAATTTATCTTTTGTCCAAGTTTCTCATTCCATGGGAAGCTTCCAACATTTCAAGACTGGACAACTACTTCACCATTCAAATTCCCTCCTTCCCTTAGTCCTTCCCCTGGCACTTTTTTTTTGGGGGGGGGAGGGTATCATAGATAGTCTTGAATTTCTAAAACATTGCTCTATTTTTGCCCCTTCACTCAAATTAATCCAAATATATTTTGGGGAACCCATGAGGCAACTGTGTTAAGTTATGGTTTAGAGCAATGAATAAGGCAAACATAGTCTGTAACCACACAAAGCCTGGTGATCCTAAAAAGGAAAGATATAATAGACATGTAACTAGGTATGTCTGATAAACACCAAAAAGGGAAAATATTGTGTAATTCTGGAGAGGCATCTAACCCAGAATTGTGCATCAGGAATGTCAGAAATCATGACATCCTTTCATACACTTGAAGGACGAGGGGTTGGGTGATCAGATTGGCAAGAAGTTTTCAGGCAAAAGATGCAGAACGTGCAAAGGTTCAGAGATGACAAAGCTTAGTTCTAAGAATCTAAAAGAAGTTCAAGTTAGCTGAATGTGGAGTGGGGACAAATGAGCTAGAGTAGTAGGATGAAAGTTGGTCATGATGCTTTTTGAAGAGATAATGCTGGCTTGGGAGACAAGATGCTCAGTGAGGTAGGTTAGGAGAGTGTGTTTCATGGAGGCAAGGGAGCTTAGTAGTCTGACTTGGGATGATGGAGATGCTTGAAAAATGTTGTTAAGCCACAAAGATTGTTGTCCTTTTTAGGACTCTGTAAAAATGGAGGCAGATATATTGTTCTGGGACTCTTGGGCATTGGGAATTTTACCTTTCTGATGTTCAGTTTACTTAAAGAGCCAGGAAGGGTCAATGGTTGTAATTAAGCCCTTAAATGGAAGTGCATAGATTGTTAGTTCAGGTTCTCCTGGAGTGGTTACATACACCTGAGTATAAAAATGTAGCATTGTTACAAGAGTTTAGATTTTTTTTCCCCCTCAACCTTGTTAGGTTCCTGCCTACGTAGAGTAGCATCAGCAACAGAACACCTCCTATGGATCCATGGCAAGAAAAATGCAGAAAAAAGATTAAGTTTTATCTACCTCTTTTCTGTGAGACAACAGTACCTTATTCATTCTGTCATTGGCTCAATAAATCAGAGACTCAGCATGTGTGTGAGGGGTATGTTGTGTGTACAAGTGAATATGTATTGTATTCCTGCCAACTGGTAACTTGACTAGCAAATCTGAGGATGTTCAGAATGTGGGGTTAATACTTCCTGGCAACTGATGGGAGACGCAAGGTGAGGGAGAGAAGAAGATTCAAGGACTGAAGTTTCTGGTTATGGCACCTGTCTCAATGTTAGTGCTAGTCACTGGGGTTCGAAACAGAGGATGAGCTGGTTTGTGGATAAAGATAGGATGTGTAAGTGTGGACCTTTTGAGTTGGAGGCGCCCTTAGGCCATGCACATGTAGATATCTAATAGGCAGCTGAACGTAAAGGCTCTGAAATTCTGCTGAGAGATCTGAGCTGGATAGAGATTTAGGAGTTGACAGCTAATAATTTCTTGGGACTCAGTGTGATCATCCAGGAAAAATGTACGAGGTAAAGAAATAAGAAGCTCACATGGGAACACAGGTAATCAATGGACAGGAAAAGGAAGAAGAAAATCCTGCAAAGAGAGTAGGAAAAAAAAAAAAAACCATACAAAAAAACTTCCTTTACACGTTCTACTCAGTCCTACCTTCACTGTGTATTCTAGACATAAGTAAATCAGACAGGACTAGTTTTATTTCCCACTCCCCTACTCAGAGGTGACCTCCTTTTTATCCCCTAAATCAGAGGTCACAAAGTTAATGCACACAGGCATACTCAGCCCCTACATACGTTTAGTCTGGCTTACAGATTGCTTTAGAAATGTTGAATCGAGTGCCTGTGGCCAGTCCATTCCCATTCCAGTTTGCCACAGGCCACATCTCTTGCCTTTTGCCTTCTCCCAGTTCTCTCTTCAGTCACTGACTTTCTCTACTCGGCCCCCGAAGTCTATAGCAATAGCCGGAAGAGCATGTACTTTCCTTTGCCCATTTCTTCTTTGTAGAATACATATCTGCCTATTCCAAATCCTTTCTTCCCACAAGGCTTAACGTATGAACCACCTCTTTGGTGAAACCTCTGCCTTCTGAACTCAGGTGGCCCTTCATGAGCTGCTATTGTGACCGTTAACCTCGGTCTGAGTGACTCAGCATACAGGGCCTGTGGATTCAGACTCCCGCGAAAAGGGAGATAAGCGAAGTGCTCTGCAGTGACTCATGGTTGCGACTCCAAGAGAATTTATTCTTATTAGCGGCTTGTTTCCTGTTCCAAGAAGAAGAATTTAAAGCACGGCTCAGAAAAGGAACTTAGAACACGTGGGCTGTGTGTCTGTCCAGCGTGACAGTATCGCATCCCACACTATGAAATGCCAACTTGCAAGAGTTTTCTCCAGCACACTCTGACATTCATACGTTGCACTAACATTTGCTTTCTGGGAGTATTGGTGACCCACTCTGAGCTTTTCTATGCTGGTGCCACAGTTTGCAGTTGTGCCTCTGTAGGGACCTACTGTGTCATATGTGTAGGAGGCCTTTGGTGCAATGGGATCTGTGACAGGATATAATTCTGACCGGGAGCTTTAGAGAAACTGCTGTGAGAGATGGAGTAATTGCCAATGTCGGGCTCACCATGCCTTACGGTGTGGGTCCAGGAGGGGTGCCGCCCCACCCACTGATGAATCATCGCACTGATATTATCAAAGGAGACATTACATTTTCAGTGTCATGTTTTAGGTTTATAATTTAATTTGCAGCTCTAGCAATTCCAGAAGCATCCCCATGGATGTATGAAGAGGAGGGGACTAGTATGTACCCGAAATGAATTCATGTTCATTTCTTGAGCACCTTAATTGGCATGCATATCTCCCAAGCCCTCTCTCCCTGCTGCAGCCAAACTCCCTTGCACCAAGTTACTCAATATTCCTCCCGCACTGATTGCTTTCCTTTTCCCTCAACCTCAAGTCAGATCTACTTTAGCAATAAATCTCTGCTGGGAGCGATTAGAACAAATACTAAGTGTGTGCAAAGATATTAAAAATAAATGCAACACAGACTTATTTAATAATGTCCACCAGTCTTTTATAATATTTGG
This sequence comes from Phoca vitulina, assembly GCF_004348235.1. Lineage (NCBI taxonomy): Eukaryota > Metazoa > Chordata > Mammalia > Carnivora > Phocidae > Phoca > Phoca vitulina. The sequence goes on from NW_022589709.1 coordinate 11,690,507, forward strand.
AATATTTTCCCCAAGTTACTATGAGCATTATCTTTAATGTATTTTCTCCAAGATAGAAAGATCTTTTTGGGAATAAAACAACAACAACAACAACAAAAAGAAGCAGAGAAAATCAGATGGGCTCCGTTGTATTCTCAGCTGAATCTGTTATTCTCCCTCCTTTTCAGGTCTTTTTCTTTAGCCAGAGCCACAAAATGTGAAGCTTCTCTTTGTTCAACCTGATTTATGAATAGTAGGCATTGGGCAGTTGCTGTCCCAGTGGGATGCATTTTATTTTAAAAATAGTTTGAAGCACTTCCTTTTAAATCCCCCCACGTCTGCTGCCACCTTGGCTGTATAATGCGTGCTTCTCAGTTAGTCCTTGTACAGGTAAAGTCCGCTTCGTGTGTGGGAATTAAAGCACTGAATTTATCTGTAGCGCTTTGAACCAAAATGTGGAATTTATTTAGAGAGTAATTCCAGTGGATTAAATATGTTTCTATGGATCTGTTTGCTGGAACACTGAGAGAAGGGAAAAATATTACTTTAATGTTCTAACAAAAAAAAAAAAAAAAGAAGAAGAAGAAGAAAAAGTCTAGTCAACTGCAGGGTGAATATCTGTAGCCCAAACAAATTCCTCTCAACGTGACTGCCAATCCAGGTGACACTATCAACTTTAAAAAGACCTCGGTTCATCTGGCAGCCTTGGGTTCAAATTCTTCTTAGTTCACAACAACAATTCAGTGAATGCTCACACTCCGACCCCCATTTGTATGTGTTGCAAAAGCCTGGCCTGGACATGACCCACTTCACACTTTCTGCTTCACAAACCCAGAGGTTGAGCAGCAGGGAGGCTACAGCAAGGTGCTGAGCAGTGAGGGGACAGCGAAGGTGGCCGCAGCCCCATGCCATTTCTGTCTCCAGACCGGTGGCAACTCATTAGACTCTTCTGGGGAGTTTTGAAAAGACCCCATGCCCAAACCCTGCCCAGGACTAGTTAAATCTGAATCATTGGGAGGTTGGACTAAGGCATCAATATTTTTATATAAACATCTTGAAGGATTGAGTGTCACTGGATGAACTCTATGGAATATAACTTTGGTAACTGATAGCCTTTCAAACATTCAGGGCCTCATGCTTAGGACGGTGACTTGGAATCTCACTTTTCATGCAAAAGCCCATAATTCTGGTTTCAATAGAGCTTCCTAATTCCTAGAGGGCTTTGCTTAATAAATGCCATGTTGCTGGGAGCTCATTATATAGTATTTCCAAACCAATAATGAGCAGCCATTTGCTTGCATATTAGATGTTGCAAGTCCTTGGTTGTCAGGGTCTACCTCTTTGTTCTGAGTCCGAGGAAGCAAGTGGACTGATTCTTCTAGCACTCCTACTTCTTATCTTACATTCTGCTAAACATTAAATGTGAGGATTTAATGTGAGCATCTGGCTTGGAATATAGCACGTAATCAATTAATTATATCCATTGATCTAACATCTTCAACATCAAAGCAGTAATGATGAATTGAAACCTACTGTTGGAAGAAACACAATCAAATTATGTTTATTTTGAAAGATGAAGCCAGGGAGGAAAGATAGTGTTAATAGTAAGTCCCTGCTTGCTTTTCACTGTGAATGTTTATGAAGTCTAGGGATAGTTCAAGTCAGGGCAAAAAGTCCAACATTCACAGGAGAAGGCAGGTAAGCTCAAGGAATGAAACAAGCTGGGTTTTCAGCTATGTGTCAGGGATGGGGACTGTCCCGATTTGGATTATGTAGGTCCAGGCAGTGCCTCTCGGCTCTGGCAGTTTGGCGCCTTTGGGGAATTCAAGTCTAGTTTTCTAGATCTCACAACTTCAAGAAAATGAGAAATCTGGATTTTTTTTTCCATAAAATCCTCAGGTTTTAAATGTTGCTGTAATGTACTCTTGGAGCTCTTTAAGTAAGCTCTGCACAACATGCCGGCCTCTTTTCCTGCCCTGGAATTTTCTGACAATAAGGTGCTAAATGCCCTTGAGGATGAGGACAATCAAGTGTAAGCCATCCCAGAATCAGCACCTGTGGGGCCACCTTGACCAATGGGTTCAGACGCTCCTCTCCTTCATCCTGAGAAGTATAGCCTAAGGCTCCTTGGAAGGTCCCAGCACCATCATTGCTAGGTTCCCACAGCAGTGGCCAACTCTATCACTCATCCTTATATTGGCTCTTCTCCTGTCCTGTTTTTCACCCTGTCCCTCTCTCCTGCTCTTCTGAGTCACTTCCCAAATAAAGTACTTATTCACAAGAATTCTTCTCAGCCTCTGCTTTTGGGGCATGGTGGGTCAAGGCCTTTGGCAGCTAAATCATTTGGAGATACACCGTGTAGGCCAAAAGAAGACTGTCCCATCTGGGAGACGTAGCTCCCAAAGATGCCAGCATAGGACTTCTTAGTTGGGAATTGATTGATTGAAAAGGAAGGCCCTGAGCTTGTGTTCCAGATATGGCCTGGTATTTACTAAATTTTAGAATGTTTGTGGTTTGTTTTTTATTTTGTTTTACATAAGAAACATTATGATTTCTGTTTGGTTGGTTAGTTTTTTTTTTTTTTAATGGTAAACTTTTAATTTTAGAATAGTTTTAGATTTATATGAAAGTTGCAAAAATATAGAGAGAGTTCCCTGGTTGGTCGTCTTTGTTGTTGCTTTTAATACATGTGCAATTTCTCACTACATGCCTAGGAAACGTGGTAGTGCTTTTTCCCCTTAGAAAGCCATCACATCAGATCTCCGTGCAGAAAAGCAAGCTGTAAATATACCCTGTGAGTTCCTTGAGGATGAAGACAGTGCCTCATTCATCTTTCCATCCCCCTTAGTACCAGCTATAGTGCCATTCACAGAGACATTTAATAAATGTTTGTTGAACAGAGATTCTCATCATACATTAGAATTTGGAGAGATCGCATCTGGTCCCAAAGCTCTCCCCCATCCTCCCTTACGCCCCCTCCGCCTCCCCCCTAGGGCATGTTTGCCCTGTGTTATTTCAGTTTGGCCACAGTAGATTGGGAAGGACCATGGGAAGGCACAGTTTGTTACTCAAAGCTGACTCTGCCAGACCCCCTGCTCTCCGCATGATCAAGTGATCTTTGTTGCCAGACAAAGCCAGAGCTGCCTCTTGGCCGCCCCCAGTACCATGCGAGCTTTCTAGGACATGCCTGTGTGCTGCATGTCGGAATGTATTTTTAGCCAAACCCTGAGTGAAAGGCAACGTGCATTTTGGTTTTTTTTTTATATCCTCTAAGCACACATCTTACTTGTGTTCTGGGTGACTAACAAAAACAGTAATAATAACACATGCTGTAATTTCAGCCTCAGATTTCAGAGACCTTCGGGAGGTCTTTCATTAACCCTTTTGAGGAAACTCAAATGGCTTGATCTCAAAGTTGTAAGAGATAGAATTAGTATCTGTGCAAACAACTTACTTTTTGTTCAACCTCAGTTTACATCTCGGGAGAATGATTTGTCATAGAATGTTTAATTCTGAAGCAACTTAATACTGTAAGCTACTTGCTTTTGGTCTTTAACAGAATTAGAAGGATTCAGCATGCTGTGGCAGGGACTCAGCACATTTTGTAAAGGGGCTGAGGCAAGGATGAAATGAACAGAAGGAATCTTCTTTCACAGAGGTTTTGTTTGTTTGTTTAATGATAATACTTCCCATTGCATAATTTGAAGTGGCACATGCTCAAACCGAAATACAGAGATCATGATCATCGGAACTAAGAGGACAGTGGAAACTATTTGAGGATTTTCAGCTGGAGAGCAGTAGAATATCATTACGGCACAAAGAAGTCGCTGACTTCTCAGTGGGGAAACAAATCCTAAGGTGGAGTGTAAGCAGGAAGAACAGGTACAAGCCATCCAGGATTACTTTAAGGGGAAACAGCATCCCAAGTCCTAGAGGCTGGTTCAAGTGTGTCTGACAGAAATTTGTGAAGTCTCTGAGTTCATCTATACATGGAAGGCAATAAGCTCACTCGTTGTACTGAATTTGCTAAGAGTTACAGAGATGAGCAGTGGATGTTTTGTGGATCACGAAGAAAGCACATTTCAATCAGATCATGGCCCTTATCCCTAAGTCTCACTTTCCGGATCAGAACAGTGCGTCCAGTCCTTTTTTGCTTTATCTTAAACCGTATATCCTCCACTAGCTTCCACCCCTTGCCACTTCCCTTGGAAGGCATGGTGAATATTGACTTCTTGTTCCTCAGTCATCCTTAGTGGACAGTGATTCATTCCTTAGCTTTTTAAAGGTGGTTTAATTTAGGTAAGTCACAGTCCTTTTTTTCTTAAGAGGGAAGAATCTTTTTTTTTTTTTTTTTAAGATAAAAACCCTCTGTCATACACAAACATACCCATCCTTGGTTGTATGGAATATCATAGCTTCTCATTCACAGATAGCTTTCACAGATGGGTGCAGGGAAGCCAGCTAAGCTACGTGTTGAGGAAACAAAGCAAAGAAGTGGATAGGAGTTCATCTTGAAAATCACCCATTTATGGGACTTATTTAGCCCCCGGGCAAGTTATTCTGAGAACTCTGTCTTTTTTGAAGCTTTTTATCACCTTCATCTATTTCTGCAATTCTCTATCACTCTAATGATCGCCTTCTCTTGTCTAACACAGAGGCAAAAGAGGAGTAACAGTAATGTTAATAGCTTAAGTTACTGAGGTTCATACCTTAGTATGTGTGCCTCATACCTATGAGGTTCATAAACAAAAATCATCACCATGCTTAAGGGGAACCAAGGTTTTGAGAGGTTAGTTACCCTACCCAAGGGTAGGCAACTTGTACAGAAGTGGTGGAAAGAAAATCAAACCTAAGCAATCTACCTGTAGTGCTGCTGTTTGCAGGTGCTAAGAACCGTTTGTTGATTGACTATATAACAACCATTCTTACCTCAACACTTGCTGGAGGGAAGAAGTCAAATATTGAGATGGTCTGAACAGACAGGCTGCTGAAGAGCAGAGTATCATTACAGCTATTAAGACAATGCAGAGGGTTATTTTGGTGCACAGATCTGAGCAGCCAGATGGAAATCATAGTTCAACCTTAGTGTTGTCAGACAGCAGAGGCTGTGGGCAAAGGGGAAGGCATGGGTGAGTGATTTTTGACTGTTTATCTCGAATGTGTGTGGCCAGTGTCACTCCCATCTCTGATGGCTGTGATTTATTCTATTATACTGTCAGGATTAAAACACCTTAGCAGAAGAAAAATAAAGGGAGGGATACAAATACTGTGTCATTGATGTGACAGATGCTATTTCTCTGGAAACCATAGATGATGAGGGTATGGTAACTCTCCCAAAAGTACTGGGAACATAGAATATCAGAACCACACAGACCCTCAGGGCCGATCTATTTCAAACCACTCACTCGACAAATAAGGAAACTGAGGCCTAGAGAGCTTCTGAGGTGGCCAAGGTCACATAGAGCTTCTAAGTTTAGAGCTGGGATTCTAATTCAGAATTCATCCAGCTAAACCACCTGCTGGTCAGGTTCCTTGTTCTCTCCCCTAAATTCATGGGGTTGAGTTTACATTGACTAAGGAATCTGTTTATATTTAACAAGTGTGGAGCAGGAGACATGGGAGGGGAAACTCTGTCCTTTGCCTCTCCAGTGTTCATGTGTGAATCATTTAAACATCAAAACCATGGTCTTTAGCTGTCCTCACTTGTGTGTGTGTGTGTGTGTGTGTGTGTGTGTGTGTGTGTACCATCTCCTTTCCTTTCTCTGAAACCAGAGGAGATAGGTCTCCCCTCCTCACCCCTGTTAAGTGATGGGCTGGACCATTCTCTGACTGCTACAGCCTCCAGCTCCTTGAGGTGTCCTCACCCATCTTTACCTCAGGTTCGTTATCCCTGTGTCTCTCTCCTGCTGTTTCCTGTGTGAATAAATGGGGTGAATCAGAGCAAGTCAGAGTTCCAGCCTGCCGAGAAAGCCACCTCCTGCCTCCCGCTTCACTTGTTCCCTTGCACACATTTCCAGCAACTCAGCAATTCAGGACACAGAATTTGAAGTAGGGAGACATGGCTTCAAGCCTGTGCTGGACCGTGATGAGCCACGTGATGCTGGGCAGGTCTTGGGCAAGACTCCCTGGGGCAGATGTGTTCCTCTCTACATTCAGTGTCCTAAGACCTACTCCAAAGGTTTACGTGTGGGGTGAAGTTTATTAATGATGAAATACTCTGTAAGCAGCATTTGTTATCACCAAATTGTTGAGGTGGGTGAAAGGCCTATGACAGATTTCTTTGTCAACTCCACAACTCTACTTCAAAATCCCATGTGCTCAAACACATTCATGTGTTCACAGCAACCTCCTGGGTATGGTCCAGCCCAGGAGACTGAGCCCAGGAGCCCCCGAAACCATGAGATCTCTCAGGTACCAGAGGGAGCTGTGTCCTCTCTCACCTCCCAGCCCACCAGAGCTGTTCTCTGTCCACCCAGGGCCAGTGTCTTCCCCTCTGAATTCCAGTCACCGCTTGGTGGTGAGGCAGCATTTCGTGTGGCCCAAATCTCACAAAGTCCCACTTACCAATCCGCCATCAAGCTCTGCCTATAGTGTTCCTTTTCTAAGAGAGAAATCTGCCATGGAGGCTTAAAGTTGAGATCACAGTGTTCCTAGTTTCTAACATGGGGGCAGACACACAAAAGTAAAACCAAGGGAGACCACTGTGGAGGTGAGAGCAGGGGCAGCGACGGTGGGGATGTTCCTGCTTAGACAGAGTTCACACTCAGCTCAGACCAACCTAACTGCTCAATACTTTTACCTTTAGAATTGCCTAGAGTTCTAAATGATCTAATTTTGTAGGGGCTTGAATCTTTATCTGTATGGGGGGAGGTTTACATTTAAAAATCACTTTTCTGAGAGAATGTTCCTGTCTCCCCTAATAAGTCTCCTACATTGTGTCCCTTACCTGAGGCAGGTAAGCTTGCTATGGATGTAGTGCCACACAGGAAAACAGGAAAAACAAGGACCGCCACTCTCCCTCTTTCCGATAGCAGGATAGAAGCAATCTCTTCCAAAGCTCGAACCAGCTTTGGATGAATGAACATCTCTAAACAGCTTGAAAGCCTCAAACACTGTTCGCTTTATTCTCACCTGCATGCAAACCTTAGGACTGTGGAAAGGATTCAGGACCTCAAACCCTGTCTAAGGACTTTAAACCATGGGGGATCACTCAGTCAATCATCAAACACTTACCTATGGCTGGCTTTGTCCCCGGTTTTGTTTAAGAGCTAGAAATACAGACATGGAAAAGGTACAGTCCATGCTCTAAGGAAACCCACAAGCTAATGTGAGGGCAATAAAGAGAGTATAATGCTAATACCACACAGAAACTACCATGGCAAACAGAAGCACTGAGTATTATGGGAGCAGAAGGGAAGGCTTCCCGGAGACCACTGTAGGTAGAGATTCTACGCTATGAGTCAGGGTTGAGTTTGCTAAAGGTTTCCTAAGATCCATTTAGGTTTGTTCTACCGTGAACTAGATTACTAAAGTAGACAGAGAAAATAGCATCCCGATATTTAAATATATGATTACCCTTTCTTTATGAGTACTTAGCTGAAAGTGTCTTAGGATGAATACTAAAGTGCCTATCTGTGAATGTACACCATATTGGAAACAGATTTACTGTCCCAAAGTGTAATGCTTACTCAGCCATCTGATGAGTTCTGAGCACTGAACAGTTTGAGAGGGATGCATAGAGCTGTTTTATTACAAGATGCTGTTATGAGTTATAGCAGCTTTCCTTATGCTATACGGCTGTCGCCAAACAAGTTACATGAATATAAGCAGTTTTATTTGCAATTTTTTGCTTACATTTTCTTAGCATATTCGGATTATGGCTTCTCACAGCCCGACTCATGCTCCTGTAGCAGCCCCAGTATATTACTTTATTCAGAGCCAAAAGGACCCTTTAAAAATATTTGTAGAAAGTCCTCCTTAGAGAATGCGGTGTTTGTGTATCTAGATGCTATCACCTGGCACTTGCTTAAAAAAAAAAGAAAAAGAAGCCTTTTCACTCTTGCATACATGTATTTATTTCAGAGTAACCTTAATAAACACATTAATTAGACTTTCATTTGATGCAATTGCAGTGACCCCTGAGTAGGAGGTTTTGTGTTTTAGGAAAGAAAGAAATAGCATTCTGAATTTCATTTGATCAGGACTGAACCATAAACAACTAAAAAAAGAAAGAATGAAGTTCATATGAGAGATGGACACCAGGCTTGGTTGTTACATACAAATTATAGGCTGGAAAATTAGTGTTGTTGATTCCCCTTGAATGTGTGAAAGTAAATCAGAGAAATTGATGACATTAATAAAAATGATAATAACAGTAAATTAGTTTATACTAAATGTAAATAATTGTTTCGCTGGGACCTGAATGAACCTTAGACAGTGAAGGACTTAGTTTAAACCCCATTTATTCTTATTTTATTAAGTATCCTTTTCATTAAATTAATTGCATTATTAATAATTAAAGTATTTAACATACAATGCTCAGTACTAGAGTCTGTCTTCATTTCGCTATATTTTTAGAAAATAGTGAGTTCATTAGTGCCTGGTTTGGCTCAGCATTTGGGGGACCCTGGATGTTTGAATGTGGCAGCATAACCAAGCTTCATGGAGAAGAGGAGTAGGGCTCAGGCTGCTGCTTGGGGTTTTGGATAATTTGTGAGTCAGTCTTTGAGAGTCTTTTTAAATTACTTGGATTGCATTTCTTTTCTGATTATAAAAACAATGCATATCCATTGTAAAGAATTTGAGGATGACAAATATATAAAGAAGAAAATTAAAACAACCGATGATCTTACCTCTCATTAGCAATTGCTATTATCATTTTGGTATGTTTATTTTCTAGCCTTTTAGCTGCTTGTGCACATATGTAACATATTTTCAAAATTGGAAGTATATGACCTTTTAGTACTCTGCTCTTTTTACTTATTGTGTCCTGAATTTTTTTTTTCTTGAAATATTCTTCTGGAATAAGATTTCTTCAACAACTGTGTGTCATTGCCATGTGGCTATATCCATGCTCTTCCTTCCACTTAATCTTTTTATTCCAGTGGAATTTTAGTTTTTACATGCTTTTTGTAACTAGAATGCTTCAGTGATCATTCTACATAAATCTTTGTGCATGTTACTAACTTGCTCAATATAAATTTGTGAGTATTTTAAATTATGCTTATGTAGAGAGAAAAAAATAACAAGTAAGCTGGACTTTAGTATAAATCTAAATGTTTAGGGCGTGCATCAAAAATCAAAAATTCTTCATAAGGGGCGCCTGGGTGTCTCAGTCAATTAAGCAACCGACTCTTGTTTTCGGCTCAGCTCATGATCTCGGAGTCCTGGGACTGAGCCCTGTGCAGTGGACTCCATGCTCAGCAGGCAGTCTGCTCAAGGATTGTCTCTGTCCGTCTCCTTCTGCTCCTACGCCCCTGCTTATGCACGTGCTTGCATATGCGCGTGAGCGCACTTGCGCTCGCTCTCTCTCTCTCAAATAAATAAATCTTAAAAAAATACTTCTTAAAACAAAATAAAATTCTCCTTACAAATCATATCCCAGTATCATAATCTATAATGTATCATTTTGTTGTACTGATATTTTGTTAAGCCAATTTTGAATTTTATGAATGTAGGGATCCTATGTCTTATTTTTCTAAGGCCCAAGTAAAGGGAGTTATAAAAGGCCAAATGACTACCCCTGAAACTTCAGGTTTTTTTGCAATGGCATTATAATTATTAAATCCTATAGTATTTGGAATTGTAGTATTGTATTATACTTTTAATGTATTATACTTTTAATTTTTTCAATTGACCATACACATATATAGTGATATACATATGCAAAGTGCATAAATATACACATATTATATATGCATGCTTGATAAATCACATAGAACATATTACATATATTAAACACATTAAAATTTATAGATTTGTAAATTTGTAAGTACATAAATTTATATATTTATATATTTATGTTCATGACTATACACAAAAATTGTATGTACTAAATATGTGTTAAATTACTTAAAGAGTTTGTGCACAGAGTTAAGTGATTTGATTGGGTCTGATTGTGGTATATTTTAATCAAATGACCATTAGAACAAGGAACAATAAATACTGTAGGCTGTGTAGTAATTGGGTATACTATTAGTCTCCATTTACCTTAACTGTAAAGCATTGCTTAGATTTATCTCAAAAGGAACTCTTGCATCTCGGTCCCAAACACACAAATGCCCAGAACAGAAAAGATGGAGTCAAGAGACAAAGGCAAGACTTGCTGGATTTTTCTGTCTCATTTTGAATGTGTCTGTGGGCAGCTTTCCACCTATACAACAAATCATCCCTAGGGAGGGCAGTGTCATGATACGAGAAGGGAACAAAAAATGAAATGATGTCTGATTCCCATGGGAAAAATAGGTCTTATGTGAAAATTAATCTCAGTGTGTTACAACGTTTGCTACATAAACCTGAACAAAAGAAAAAAAAAAAACTTGCACGAGATGCTTTTTCCCGTGGAAGCTATCTTTCATAACCATCTCTAGTTTTGGGTGACAGTGCCAAGGTGATACAGGATAAAGCGTGACATTCTTGGAGGGGCCCAGCAGCTGAGCAGTGAGCATCTACACTGCTGGACAGGACCCTGGCAAGAGGACAACACTGTCCTCCTGAAGCCTTGACCCGAACTTGGACTCTGACGCTAATTTACTTTGTCACCTTGACATGTCACTTATCCTCTTTAAGCCTCACTTTTCTCTTAAAATGAGGCCAAGGAAGGCATGAATGATCTATCAGACCCCTCTCAGATCACTCTATCTCTGCTTCTGTGTGGACTCAGTCCCGGCTCTTCTGTTTACTTGCTAGATCTTTGACTATGTCTGCTCATATTTAATTTCACATTACTAATACCATAGGTTGTGAAATCTGCTGAGTGAGAACTAATGGTGAATGCCATTTGGAGTAAAGAACCTCCTCCAGACTTACCCTGAAGGGAGTGTCCTTTCTTCTCCACCCACTTCCCCCCCTATTGTCATTTTCATGCTCACCAAGATCCTCTACCAGATTATGTCATCCCCAATTTTTGATCCAAGTGGGTTATGTTTACAAATACCGAGAGACTGACATAGCCTTTCGGTATTACCTTAGAGTGGCAAATGGCGTTGTAAAGACGTGGAGCATTTTAGAAAAAATTATATGGATATTAATTATACATAGGAGGACTCAAAACTCTCTTTCTTTAGGTTTTTACTTCTTGCACTCCTGAGGAATTGGATGTTTTTTCTCCTATTATGCTTATCAGTAAATTCTTAATTTTGTTAAAGAAAAAAAAAAAATCCAGGGCAAGTGCTTACATTATCACCATCATCTGCTCGAAGCCTGAATTTCATTAAGTAGATTGTTAATAAAATGAGGAATGATATATCACAACTGCAATGCTGTGTCTCCCAAAGTTAATGAAGAGTTATAATTTTCTAGACGACAAATTAAAAGGCTGTTAAAATGGTTGGTAAGACTGTCAACGGATTTAGCAACATTCCAATTAAAATAGGGCATTAAAGAGAATTAAAATCTTGAATTTGGAGAAATGAGAAAATATGTTTAATATGTGATTTAATATATTTAGGAGCCCTGGAATCTTTACATAAGATGAGATAGATATCGTCTTAAAGATGACATGACACAGTTAACAAAAAGTGGGACATCACCATCTAATACAATTTCCTGGGCTTGGTCCATAATTTGCGTGCCTCAAACATGAAAATTATATTTTTAATTGTAGAAATAATATTAGAACAATAATAATACTGTAACACATGAAATTATTTTAGTACATAAATTATTATTAGATACATATTACATGCATAATATTAATATATATATTAATGATATAGACATCTTTATGACACCCATTCATAACAAATCAAGTTTTTATTTTCTTCATTTCATTTTAGCTCCTATCTCAACCATCTGGATACATTTTTACATAGAATAGTTACACTTTTACATCCTTTTATTCTTCAGTTATCCTTCAGACTTATATACCCTCAGTGATTTTCTTTTTAATCACCAAATACCACACATTGGACTAATATATGAAATTTTACTTAACCATTCCTTGCATAGTAAGTAATTAGATCACTGCCATTTTTTTTTTTTTACTAAAATAAATAAGATTCACTAAACAAGTATACAGACATTTAGAGTAAGTTTCTAGAAATAGGATTAATGAGTGAAAAAGAATGAACACTTCTGAGCCTCTTGAAACAGCAAACTTCTCTCAAATGGCTTTTATCATTTTACACTACTACCCATAATTTAGATCCAGTTGTAATTCAACGACAAGCTGGACAGCATTAGATGGCATCATGATTTTACAATTTTTGCAAAGTTAATAGGTAAGATGGTACCATATGGTTGTTAACTTATTTTTAACCAATCTGCCCCAATATTTCCACAGGTAATTAGAGAACATGGCCATTTTTCTCCATTAATTTGGCTTTCTATGTCTTATTCTTTAACAAGTGGTAATATGTAGGGTGACCTGCATATGATGCCATAATTTTTCATTGGCAGATTTTTGAGATATTCACAGAATTGAGATTAAGTTTAGCTCAAATGTAGGTACTCATGGAGTGAATAGTTCTCTGTTGGCAGGAATATTTAATGGACTAAGGCAGGGATGCCTGGGTAGCGCAGTCAGTTAAGAATCTGACTCTTGGTTTCGGCTCAGGTCTGATCTCAGGGTTGTGAGATTGAGCCCTGTGTGGAGCCCTGCATGGAGCCCCGCTTTCGGGCTCCATGCTCAGCATGGAGTTTGCTTGGGTTTTTCTCTCTCTCTCCCTCTGCCCCTCCACCCTGCACTCATGCCCTCTCTCTTTCTCTCTCTAAAAAATTAAAAAAAAAGACTAATGCAAAAAGTGTTAGAGAACTATTACAAAAGTCAATAACAGGCATAGTGGGGATGATGTTTTTTCAAGTGGTACTAAACTTAAAAATTGACCCTTCATTGATAGAGGGAGATGGGTGGGGGATGGGCTAAATGGGTGATGGACATTAAGGAGGGCACTTGTTATGATGAGCACTGGGTGTTGTATGTAAGTGATGAATCACTGAATTCTACTCCTGAAACCAATATTACACTGTATGTTAACTAGAATTTAAATAAAAATTTGAAGAAAAAAATCGACCCTTCCTATTAGTATTTCAGAAGCTCTACAATCCCACCTGTTCCCAAGCAAAGAGGAGGGAAAAACAAAGAAGAGCAAAGAGGCTGACAAACAGAAGACGTAGCTGAAGTGGGCAGACCATCCCTGGTTACATGCCTACCTACTCTGTAAAAACTAAAAGCTGCACTAACCCGCTTGGCACTCACTCCCTATTTCCCTTTATCCTGCTTCATGCTTTATATTCTAATGTGTGCTTAGTCTATATACATAGGAATGTAAACTCCATAAGGGCACAGTTTGGGGGGGGGGTTTGTTTGTTTTTGTTTTTATCTTTTTTTAAAAAAAGATTGTATTTATTTATTACAGGGAAAGAGATATTAGGGGGAGGAGCAGAGGGAGAGAGAAAAGCAGACTCTGCGCTGAGTGTGGAGCCTGGGAGCCTGACAGGACCCTGAGATCATGACCTGAGGTGAAGCTGAGAGTCAGATGCTTAACTGACTGAGCCCCCCAGGCGCCCCTTGTTTTTATCTCTTAATCACTATGTACCCTTAGGACCTGATAGAACAATGCCTGTCCTCTAATGCATGCTTCGTAACTATTTGCTGAGTGAAGAATGAACAAATGAATTGTGGAAAATCACAGATGGAGAAACTGCCCAAACTCTAGTTGTCATATCAAATCTGATACAAACACATGACCATTCCAGTATCGAGTCGTATATAAGGAGATGCAGTTTGGGGACCATGACATTCTGCAGAAAATGATGCAGGTTAATGGCAACCAGTGAAACTGAAGATAAGATGGATCCTGTAGCTTCCTCTAAGTGTCCCTTCATTTCTTTCTGAGAAGGGATCAGAGGCAGATTGGAGAAGCTCACTGTATATGATTTTCAGTTAGGTGTGGATATACATATGTTATGTATATGTCTAGGAATGCCTAGCCACAAGTACGTATCTACACACATACATGTACTCACACGTATGTGTGTTCTGGAGTGTATTGCTCAAGTGAACTTCAGTAAATCCTGGGGGGTGGGGGTGGTATCAGGTTGAGTGAAGTTAGTTAATCCCAACTAATATTTTCCTATCTTTTAAAAGTTTTTTAAAGAATTTTTTGAGATATTACAATGAAGAGAAGCATGGAACAAGTGAATTTCAATTAATAATTGCAGTCAGAGTTCTGATGCTCATGCTGCGTAGGCCAGAGGTAAAGCATCCTTATAAATAGTCACGCTTTTTTTTAATTTTATTATGTTATGTTAATCACCATACATTACATTAGTTTTTTTAATTCTTTTTTCTTTTTTTTATTATGTTATGTTAATCACCATACATTACATCATTAGTTTTTGATGTAGTGTTCCATGATTCATTGTTTGCATAGAACACCCAGTGCTCCATTCAGTACGTGCCCTCTTTAATACCCATCACCAGGCTAACCCATCCCCCCACCCCCCTCCCCTCTAGAACGCTCAGTTTGTTTCTCAGAGTCCATCGTCTCTCATGGTTCATCTCCCCCTCCGATGTCCCCCCCTTCATTTTTCCCCTCCTGCTATCTTCTTCTTTTTTTTTTTTTAACATATAATGTATTATTTGTTTCAGAGGTACAGGTCTGTGATTCAACAGTCTTACACAATTCACAGTGCTCACCATAGCACATACCCTCCCCAGTGTCTATCACCCAGCCACCCCATCCCTCCCACCCCGATGTAGTGTTCCATGATTCATTGTTTGCGTATAATACCCAGTGCTCCATTCTGAGAGTGCTGCAAAAAAAAAAAAAAAAAAAAAAATATATATATATATATATATAAAATAAAGAGTGTCCTGTGGTGATACCCCCCTTCCTCTGCACACCCCGTATTATCAATGTGTTATTATCAATGTGTTCTTATAGCTGTTTTCTCATCATCCATCGGTTACTTTTTAGGCTATTTTTTCCCATTATGTCGATGACTTGGGGTACCGTTAATCCTTGACCTTCATCCCATCTCTAAACCCCCTGACCCAGTAGATTTCCCTAACTTAAACAGCATGGTCATCAATGGCAGAAAATCTCCTTCCCCTTAGCAGTCCATAATATAACCAGAAAGGATCCTTTCCATAGGCTCATGATTCTTCTTATCCAGGGAATGGCCCTCGGTATTTTGCCTTTAAAATCAGTTGATTTTATTTTCATATTTGATTCTTACTCATATTTTAAAAGTTTCTTTTTTCCTACTAGGCTAAATCAGCAGTAAACTCTCTCTGTGGTCATTCTATATCTCAGCTCTTCTTTTATCCTCCCATAGTATTGAGAGTAAAAATGCTGGAAGAGACCAGTGAAAGATCAACTCATCAACCCTACTATTAATCACAAAGTGAATTCAGCTCTTTCACCATCTACGCTTCTACCAGGAAATAGATCCCTGAGCGTCTGTCCATTATTCCTTTTGTGTGTTGTGCTGAACGGAAATTCTCCATACCTCCGTTTCTGTGACTCTGCTGTCAAGGGCAATCTCTTAGGCACTGCCTGTCATTGTGATTATTGCCAATATCACTGAATTAAGGTAATCAGGCCACATTCATTGCATGCACTTTGAGCAGAAGCTGAAACCACAGGTAAAATTGAAATGCCCAGTAATGGCCATTTCAGTGTCAGTTTCCTGTTCTTTCCTAAAGTGCATTTGCTTTTGCTTTTCCTTCTTGCCTGCTGAGATCATTGTGTGGGTGTGAGCGTCTGAGGGCTCAGGTTGATAAGTTGCAAAGGGAAAGGGGGGAAAAAAGGCCACACAGCTTGAATAAATAAATACATAAAAATATATGGTACTCTAGCATGCCCTACTGCCATGTCTCCATCACTACACAAGGATGTCCTCACATATTAACTTCAGCATCAGAATTCTGAAGGCAGGGAAGCAAAAGTAGCAGCTGTGGGAGCTCCCTAAAGTGGAGCCGGGCATGACATTCTGAATTCTGAAATTGCAAACCCACAGTTCAGTAGGTTGCAGCAACATAGAATGCAGATGGCGTGTTCCTTTGGATGTCAGTGTAGTTCTACAGTATAAATAAATGGCTCTGGTTCTCTCCTGTTAGCTCTGTCACTGCCTTTTAACACCAACATGTCAGGAAAGCCATGTTGCAGTGACAATCATATGTTGGTAATGGGGCTCAGAGGAGACTACCTTGGGAAAGTTTGAAATTAACCATTTCAGGATGGAAGACTCTTAAATATGTTACATGTTAGAGAAATAAACAAATGCTTTACTACATACCTTAGGTGGCTCTAATAACATGGATTCACTTAAGGTATGTCATGGAATTGAAGAATAGATGAAGTAGTTCATTATTTTCCCTTCTTAAATACAAACGTGTGTGTGTTTTTCCCACAGCATGAATAAAATGAGATAACTGCACCTTAAAACCACCTCAGTGATTAAACCATCTTCTTTTCATCTGTATAATAGAGTCAGAGTAAATATAAGGCTGTAATTAACTTTAAGGCCTCTGCTGATATATTGTAAGAATAGGGCCTAACTACTTTTCCAATGGCAGCTGAGCCAAAAAGATTTCTATTTAGAAATTATGTGTAGAGGCATCTCATTTCAAGAAACATTTGCCTTCTCTCCCCACACAGCCTCACTAGCCAGTTGAGAGAATTAGGTCCCTGTTTGTGATATTCCATGTTCTCCTGAGTGTCCCCAACTTATCAACTGCTTTGTGACTCAAATCTAACAAGTGGGACCTGTACATGTGAGACTTATTTAGAAAGTGATTTTTTTTTTTTTAAATTGTAAACTACATTTTTGAGACTGTCAGCCTAGACTGACTGCAACTTCCATTAAGTTGAGGAAGAGAGGAGCAACTGGAGAAGAATAAAAAGGTAGTTTCTCGGTAGAATCATTAGCTATGTCTTGTAAAGGCATCTTGTCCATTAAGGCTTTCTTGTATGGGAAATTGGAATGTCAGTATCCACACTGCACCTGTCTGGGGAGGGGGGACTCATATGTACACTCAGGCATACAAGCAAATCGCACCCATACATGTTCAGAAATTTAGATACCTATTTACCAATCTGTATACAGTTGGCTAATTTAGAGTGATGACTTTACTTCATTAAGGACCAAAAGGAGATTGAGACCAAGAGTATTTTTGTGGGACAGGCAGAAATTTGTTTCGTTGTTGTAAAATACACTGTAGTTAAGTATATTTACTATGAGGTCAGGTGTCCTAGATTTGCTTTTTAGCTATAAGACTATAGGCAAGTTAGTAAATTTCTCTAAGTTTCACTTTATTTTTGTTTTTTTATGGAGATATTAATAATACAGATCTCCCTCGACTTACCATGGGGTTACGTCCTGATAAACCCATATCAAGTTGAAAAGATCACTAAGTTGAAAAAGCATTTAATACACTTAACCTACTGAACATCATAACTTAGCCTATCTTAAACTCAGAATATGCTCAAAATTTTTGCATTAGCCCACAACTAGGCATGATCATCTCACATAAACCCTATCTTATAAAAAGTGTTGACTATCTCATGGAATTTATTGAATGCTGTACTGAAACTGAAAACCAGAATGGTTGTCTGGGTGCAGAAGGGTTGTAAGTGTATTCGTCATTTACCCCCGTGATCACGTGGCTGACTGGGGCCTGCAGCTGCCACTGTGGCCCAGCATCATGTGGAAATATTGTATCACATATCACTAGCTCGGGAATCGATCAAAATTCAAAATTTGAAGCATGGTTTCTACTGAATGCTTTCTCACCATCAGAAAGTGGAAAAATTTTAAGTCAAGCCATTGTAAGTCAGGGAGCATCTGTACTTTATATTGGCTTGTTGTTAGTGTTAAATGAAAAAATACATGGAAAGGCACTTAACTTGCTGCCTGGCATTTAGAAGTCCTCAGACCATGTTAGCAATGATCATTATTGATCATTACATAAATGTAATTATGTTAATTACATTTACCCGTACAGCCTAGGAAAGCTATAGAGGGAAAACCAAAAGGAGATTTGACTTCCCCATCTGCATTTTCTAAAGGCCTTACGGAATCTCACTATGAAAATGATTTAGAATTACAGGCAGTTAATGCTAGAAGGAAACATCAAGAGTTAGTCTAACCCTCCTCATTTTATAGTCAAAAAAGAAATGTTCAGGTAAGTCCAGGAAGTGACTTTTCCAATGTCCTGCATCTATTTGGAGGAAAATATCCTGTCAGGTGCTGGGTTTTCTCCATTCTGGTGTGATTTGTGCTATTGCACATGGTTCTCATAAATACCAACATATAAATTAACTGGATTTTTTTAAGTGTTTGGAAATAGCATGACTTGAGTATCTACCTCACTTTATATGCAAACCTACCCAAAACCTATTAAATGGCTGAACCAAGGGACCATTTAGTGCCATATAACCAGTTGTAATGAGCAAGGTCACTACCATGGTAAATACTATATGCAACCAGTCTTTGATCATTCACTCTGCAAATATCTATTAAACCCCTGGTGTCTGCCAGGCACTCTGCTAGTGATAATAATAGCTAATAACTGTTGAACACTTACGTTACTTCAGGCCATAAGCTAAGAAGTTTGCTTGTATAATCTAATTTGATTCAAACAGAAGCCCTATGAATTAAGTACTGCTGTTATTTTCTTTTTATTATATGAAGAAAAATCAAAATCAAGTAAGATACAAGTCCTCAGTCTATCTTAATAGTGTTTGTCTTTTGGCACATACGTGATGCTCACTAAAATATTTGTTGACTGGATAGGTTTATTATAGTCTAATGGAAATAATATGTGTATGAAAAAATGGATGGATTGAAACTGTTCTAGCCAGTATAAAAATCAACCCACCAAAATATAGTTAGGGCTCAAAAAGTAAATGCACTTCATGCAGGAAAAAACCTGAATAAAGAGATTCTTAAATATACAGATGAATCCTGTCTTAAAGCACATCGCAGTTCTTGCTGTATCTTTTGGTGGACACGGAAGCAGATCATTCAGGGTGTAGCCCTATAGGAACAGCTTCTTTTTGGGGTGGTTCAGACCTTCATTTTCAAGTATCCCTTTTACTTTTAGAGGGACCTCTTCCTCTATTGACAAAAAGACATCTGGAACACATCTGCAATCCTGATTCCCTGTTTTACTCTTTTAACTCACTTGCTTAGGATAAATAGCTCCTCCTCTCTCATTATTTAGAGCCCCTGAAATAAATTCTCCATTTTCAAGCAAGAAGGAACTAGAAAGTTGCTATGTAAGTCAAAAAGACTTATTTTTAAAAACTGATGCTCTTTACTAGAGATTATATGACAATTCTAGCAGTGATCCATATTCACAAAATGAAAAAAAAATGTAATCCAGGAGTAAAATGCAAACTCGTTTATTTGACTAATGCATCAAAACAGGCAAAGAAAAAATAATAGGGCATTTTGGGGGCATTCGCACCAGCATGGGAAAGGAAATGTGTGTCATTCTTAAAGTTTCTCTCTCTCCAGCCTGCTTTTTCCTGTTTTCTATCTGGAGGCTGACAGGAAGGGATCACCCAGAAGTTATACTGAAGTTAATGTTATGTGGAGTGGGGACTTTTTTTCTTCCCCTTTTGCCGACATGAGCCTTGCAGGATTTATCACAGCTCCTGGGGTGAGAAGATTCTTTGCCAGGACTTTGTCTGCTCTGACTTTCCTTGACTTTGGTTGCTCTGCCAACTGCTTGCTCCTTGTTTCTAGGCCAATGACTAGGTTGTTTGCTAAGGTAGAAGGGAATAAAGGCAGCTAAGTCTGAGATGGCCAAGTTATTCTGTTATCCATGCCTTCTTTGTGTTATGCTTTCCTCGTATTTCAGCTCCAGGTGGCATTTATTGGTTTCTTTCCCCTTAAAGTCAGCCTGGACATTGAATCTCTTGCCTTCGCTTTTATGTCTTCTTGACTCTCTTTGATTTACTTGTTTATGATGCTCATTCATTCAAGTGCTGCAAAATATTTATGAAAAACAAATAAACACCCCCCCCCCCAACAAAGAGCATCTCTAAAGGGCCTACGGTGTGTTATATCTCAGCCTCAGCAGACTCGGATCTCCTCTTGTCCCTTTTAGCCATCTACATCATGAAGAGGGAATGTCAGCATTTTTCTCTTTCTGGGAAACATCATGAAAACACTTGGGCTCTAGAAGAAGATAGATCCCATTCAAATTTCACTGCCTTACTCCCTGGCTAAGTGACCTCAGTTATGCAAATTCTCTTTACCTTTCCCTCACTTGCAAAATGAAGATTAAAATTTTCTTCTTCTGTAGTGTTGTGAAGATCAAATACCATGGTTCATATCAAATGTTTAGGCCGGTTCTCAAGAAATTTTAATTCCCCTTTCACTCCCTTTGTTACTCTCCCCATTCCTCTTTGAAGGTGGAAAATAAAGCACTGTTGCCCAAAAGAAAAACAGGACGGGATGAAGGATTCGATGGTTCAAGCTGGAATTTGCCTTTTATGTACTTAACTAGTGGGTCATTCAAGGTACTTCACAATTTGTTGAGAGAACCATTAAATACCATTAGTAGGTCATCTGCCACTGACTTCAAAACTATAGTCTTTAAAATTCAGCCAAATAGGGAAATCATTTTAATAGCTCCGATCACTTTGATTTAGGCCATAAGGCCATGGTGACAGATGCACTAAGCATCTCATAAATACGAGGGTATTTCCTTTAGCTGGCATAATTTGCAGAATGGAAATGGTCATGTGCTATCATTATGTAATATGATATCATTTAAAAATGCAAAACTGTAGTGGGGGCATTTTGATCGAGTGGCCCTGAAACTATAAGCACCTTGTTGAACACCCTTCAGTTTGTTCTGGTCTCATCTAAATGACCCTCACATAGAAAAGTACCTGATATTTGGCCTTTTTCTCCTTCAAACCCTGAGAGGAGGATTTACATTAGTACACTGTATAGAGCTGGACTGAACTTTGAGACTATCTAGTCTTTTAAAAGTCCTCTAACTATGAGATGTATGATTCTAGCCCAATCTTTTCAGTGTACAGATAAAGAAAAGAAGATTGAAACAGTGAATTTACTGCGGACGTTGGGCTGAAAACTGAGCTTTTATCTTTTTTTTTTTTTTTTGTAGATAAGGGTGTGTGTGTGCATGCACACACACATGTATTGCATATATATGTATATAACATGTGTGTATGTATTCTCCTCCCTAGGAAAGGTGCTGAGATGTTGACACCTCTGTAAATGTCACACTTGGGAGGTTTTTTGTTTTATTTTTTCCTAAATGCAATCAGCTTTCTATTTGCTGAAATTAAAAATTTTATGTGCTGAATTTTTAAAAGTCAAACAATTTAGAAGAGTATAACAAAAGCTGAAATTCCAGAGATAATACCTATAAATATTTTGATATATGTTATATTGATGTATCTTAAATTTCATGGAAGTATATATAAAACTCCTGGAGTAAGACCAGTATTCAGTTGGTCTTACTACAAGGTTTTACATTCTAACCAAGAACATGATATGATGTAGGACAATAGTTGTCCAAGTGTGATCTGGGACCAGCGAAGTCATTACCTCTGAACTTGAGAGAAATGCAAATCATCAGGCCCCACCCAAGATCAACTGATCAGAAACTGTGGAAATGGGGCCCAGTGATCTGGGTCTTAACAGGCCCATATGACTATTCTGCTACAAGACCAAGTTAGAGAACCTTTGGTGTAATGGTCGGAAAGATCTGAGTTTGAATTCTTCTTAGCTGTGATCCTATTAGATTGTGACCTCGAGTAAGTTAGTCACCCAGCTGTAAGCCCTGGGTTTTTTCATGGTGAAATGATGATAATATTTACCTTGAAGTGTTGTTGTGGAGAGGAGAGATAGATTATGAGAAGTACTAAATACAGTGACTGGTCCGTGGTAGGCACTCAATCAGTGTTAGCCGTTATATGAGCCATCGTAGCTTCCATCCACAGCTCAGTTATACACCTCATTTGTGAGTCATACAGGTGTATGCGCTCTAGAAGAGAAGCACACTGTTGTTGGTGTTTAGCATTTACAAACAGCAGGGCACCCAGAGCTATGCGATTGCTTTCTATTTCACAATTTGTACTCCTCAGAAACAAGTGGATTCTTCTTTGCCAATTAAGTCTCCACTTAAAGAAGGATAGCTATTTTTTTCTAAATATTCTAACCTGTGCATTTTGAGCTCGTAATCATGGACATGAGATTCTCCAAGGAGAACTCTAATTTGATCATAAAACTCTCAACTGCAGATATGGGAGCGTACAGGATTTCATCCTTCTCTATCTGCCACATACAGAAAGACAGAAATGGGAGAATTAACAGTTATTTGACCCACACTGTATTTGGGTAGAACCAAGGAAGATATTATTTAAATAAATATGAAATATAAATAAATATGACTGTAAGTGGTTTTCATTTTATTTGTAGTGCCTTAAGATATTAATCATATAGGTATGACAAGGTAAATTGATCTTAAGAAAGATGATTGAAATAAGTTTTCAGATAAAGGAAACAGGATGAACTTAGTAAGATGCCAAGTAACTTCTCTCTAGCTCTCCAGAAGGGTCGAGATGGACTGAATTTGGCCTAATTTGGCGTAAAATGTCAAATTTCAAAAACTGCACCTTCCACCATTATTTAAGCTCATGCCTGGCTCTAGCAGCCCCTGCTGGCAATTAGGTATAGTGATGTTTAGTAACTCTGTAGAGGGTTTCCCTCCCATTCCTGCTCTATGTATTTTAATCACCTTAAATTGAGAATGAATTGCTATTAGGAACTTTCAACAGTTTCAGAAAGATTTTTAAAAATAAACCAATAAAATGAAATAACGCAATGACAATGTTTAAGTAGGAATATTATGGCAGATAAATTCTTGGAGGTTTACTGCTAATGGCCACTTGACATTTTTAAATAGAGCATTTCAGTAAATCACTGGAAATTAGCTGACAAGAATTTATATTCATCTATTTAAATGATACTTATAAATAAGTAAACATGGTTTAAATATAGTTTGAGTGATGCTGGAGTTTATAGCAGCAAATGTCCTACTGCAGGTTTTTGTTCTAATTTCAGATCAATTCAACGAGCATCTATTGTAGATTTCCTTTGAGCCAGGAAATGTACTGGTTCCTAGAGACCCATAGAGGAGAAAAGCCCAATTCTGCAAATCTAGTAACTAATTGCCCATATTAGGGTCTATCACCCTTCACCCCAGGAAACCTCGTTTCTTCCTTGAATAACATCCCATACAAGGGGACTTATATGACTTCCAAGTTAGAGTTGAGAATTGTTCTACTTTTCTATTCTTAATTCCATCTTGTGGATTTTGGCTTACACACAAGAGTTGTACATTGGCTATTTGTAATAATGCTAGTGGAGTATTTTTATTATGTATGCATTAATTCATTCATTTCAAAAATATTTGTTATGCCCATTCAACTATATGCCAGACATTGTTCTAGGCACAGAAGATCTTAATAGTGAACAAACCAAGATTTGTGCTGCATTAAACTTATATTCTATGGTAAGGACATCAACCATGACTTTGTAAGTAAATAAATAAAATAATTTCAGTTAGTGTTGTTAAGGGGAAAAAAAAAGAAATAGAGATCTTATAGAGCACTTTGGGGAGGAGTAAGGAAAGGACTCTTTACACAGAGCTTTCCGCAAAGACCTCTCTAAAAGGTGACATTTGAACTGGAACCTGGAGGATGAGGAACAGAAGCCCGCGCTGTGGGGATAGGGCTGAAGAGCATTCTGGGTAGAGGAATGGTCAGTATACCAACCTGAGGGGGGAAGGTACTCCGTTCAGGACAAGAGAAAGGCCGATGCAGCTGGGCCTTCATGAATGAGGGAGGAAGATCGTGCCACAAGATGAATTTGGTGAAGAAAGCAGAACATATTCTGTAGGCTTCTAGAGGTTCTGTAGTTTTTGAAATTATAATGGGAAGCCCTTAGATTTGAAACATGGAAAGTGCATCTACTTTGTTATTATACTTCTGGAACTGACCAAGAATCTTCGTAATTTTATACATATCGTTTTAAAATGGAATAAAGTCAAGTCTCCCAAGACACATTCAGTTGAGATCCTGGGGAAAACCTCAAAGTTCTACCCAGTCATCATTTCAATTCAAGAAGTGTTTATACTTATGAAACTACTAAGCTAGTCTTTTTGAAAGATACAGTAATGATAAAGTAATAGTTTCTGTCTCAGATTAAGTACATGCTATTGAAGAAAGAGCTATTGATAATTACCTATGATATGAAATTTTAATGAAATAATTTCTACTATAGAAGCCTAAAGGAGAAACCAACAAATTCTAAATAACATTATTCATGTATTCTACAAATATTTTTTGATTACCTATCACGTATCAGAAAAAAAAAAATGCAGTGGTGAACAAAACACACACAGCTCTTACACTTAAGGACTTTGGGGTCCAGTTGGGAAGGCACGAATTAAATATGAAATATAGTCACAAATTAGAATAAATGCAATGAGAAAAGAATAGTGCTTAAGACAGTATCTGGTACATAGGCACTTAATAAATATCAGTTAAATCAATGAATGAATGAATGGCGTATAATAAAAGAATAGGGAGTGACAGACTTTAGATAGCATGTTCAGAAAAAGCCTCCCTGAGGAGCTATCTGAAATGAGAAGGAAGTGAAGGCACTACCATTTCAAAAGACTAGGAGGAAAGGCAACCTCTAGGTAGGGGGACAACTACGTAAAGGTCTAGAGATGAGAAAGAGTTCCAGAATATGTCGGAATGCCAGAGAGGTGATACTAGAAAGGGAGAACATGGCGAAATAGGGTAAGGCATTTCAGGCCATAAAGAGTTAAGTTATATTCTAAATCAATAGCTTAGCCTTTGCAGGGCCTCATATATTTAACTGATCATCCTAATTTCTGCAAAATGAATTGATTAAGTGGGGACAAGAGCTAATGATGGAAAACCATTTATGATGATACTGTTTTAAATTAGATAAAAAATGATGGTGGTTTAGGCTAAGCTAGTGAGAGTGTAGATGGATAAAAATGGATACAACCCAAGGTTTTACAAATACAGTCACTGGATATAATGGGATGTTGTATTTTCCTTCTTACAATGTTTAAGCTAAAAACTTGGAGTTATCCTTGTCTCAGCATCAAGTGTAATCCCGTTTAAAAAAATAATCAGTCTCATTTCCCTGTTCAAAGCTTTCCAGTAGTCCTCCATATCATTCAATAAAATATGTAAAATTCTCAATATGATTTACAAGCCCCTAAATGTTCTTCTCCCATGTGAGCCCCTGAATCAATTTCCTGCTAGTGTCCTCCCCTCTCAATCTAAACTAGCCACACTGGCCTCCCTGATTTCAAAACATAGTAATGCCTCCACCTCATGCTATTCATTTCTCTTTGCTATCCCTTCAAGATGGAATTCCATAGGTAAACACTTGAAGCAGTCTTTCACTTTCTTTGGCTCTTGGCTCAAATATTACCTTTGCACTGAGATCTTCCCTGGTTGTCTACCTACATTTTCAAACCCTTCTTTCTGATATACTGTATCCTTTATCTCTGTTTTATTTTTCTCCTTAGTATTTCTCAGTACCTAACAAAGTATATATTTTATTTATTTTTTTTAGTTTTTTTGCTTGTTTCCCCACTAAAAGAGAAATTCATTGAGACTGGTGTCTCTTGATTTTTTGTTTTATTTCATTACCATATCCCTTTTGTCTGTAATAATGGTCAATGCACATTGGTTGAGTGAATAAACAAATGACAATAGTTGCAGAAGGAGTAAGTGCCTTTCAGGATAAATTTTATCATCGCTAAAGTTTATTGACCATTTGAAATATCAGGAATATGAGTTTATTGACTTTGTGCAATAATAGCCCCTCTCAGTGTGAGAGTATGGGTAAGTAGATTTGGGACTCCTTGAAAGAATCTTAAATAGCTTGTCAAAGGGCTTGGACATGGTCCTATAGATATTTGGGGTTCAAGAAAAGGAAGATGGCAAATTCTGTCCTGTGTTTTATGTTAATAGTTTGAGGAATGGTGTGAAGGAGGAAGTAGGAGTGAGTAGACTTTGGAATTAGTAAAAATCTATTAGGAAATTACTAAATTAATCCAGCTATGTGGTATATGTCAAATGTTCAAACTTCAGTTTTGAAAATGGAAATGGAAAGAAGAGAAAGCAATATGGAGGATGGAAATCATGGCTTCTTACTGAGAGTAGAGATCACTGTTGGTTTTAATGAGCTTCCTCCTCATTAAGACAATTTGTTTAGTTTTTCATAGCCCTAATTCTCACAAAGCATTTGAGTCAGTTAGTCATTTGGATTATGAAAGTCTACCTTAAATCCTGTGATACTACTTATTATAGGAAAAAAAAAAACCAAAAACGTTATTTTCCTGGCTAAAATACTTGGAATTTTCCTGAATTGTTTCATAATGACAAAGTCACTGGATTTTTTTTTTAAGATTTTATTTATTTATTTGAGAGAGAGTGAGAGCGAGAGAGATCACAGAGGGAGACGGAGAAGCAGGCTCCCCACTGAGCAGGGAGCCCGATGCAGGGCCTGATCCCAGGACCCTGAGATCATGACCTGAACAGAAGGCAGATGCTTAAAGGACTGAGCCACCCAGGCACCCCAAAGTCACTGGATTTTTAGGATATCTCAGTTCTTACTATATTTCTGTCATCAACCAGACATATGATCTTGAGCGTGTCACCTCTCTAAACATTGTTACCTGATGGTATAAAAGAACATCATGGAAAGAGAACACCAGAGAGTTGTCTTCAAGATCTGCATTTGAACCCAGTCTCTCTGACTGCAGATCTCATGCTCTTGACTACATAGGCATAATCCATGTGGCCCCTGGGGTAGAAGCAGAATACTCATAGTTCCAATTCCATACAGGGAAGAACTTTCAAAATGCAGAGAGGTGGAGCTGTGACAGAGTGGTCTTCCTGTCATAAGAGAGATTCAAGCAGAGATGGGGCATCGTGGACATCTAGTACATTCACTCACCAAGTATTGTCCAACAAGATCCAAGACAAAATAGTAGCTGACTTCTGTGGTTTAATTCTTTCATACTCCTACCTAAGTCTGAGAACAAGGGGTCAGCAACAGTTCATGTTTCCACTACCCACCATCATTTCTGTTTCCTCATCATTCCTGTAACTTTAGGGTCTGCAGCATCTTTCTGGCACTTTTAATTTGGCATTCATATGTTTTTATCTGTGTCTCCCCCTTAATTTTGAGGGCAGGGATTAGACTGCATTCTTCATGTCTTCTCCAATGTGTAGACCCAAACTTTGCTCACAATAGGCTTTTAAATCATACTTTGCATTTATTATATAATGAAGGATATTATGAAAAAATAACTCCTTCAATTCGACCTGAATGCCAGTTGAAATAAATTATTTCAAAAATGTATATCTAAAAGCTTCGAAGTCCAGTCAACTAGGGACTTTTTCAAGATCAAAAGATAGATAGATGGTGCATAAAAAATAAGACCAATATGACCACTCCCTGCCTGCAGGAGTGATGACACGGGGAGTCTGCACTTCCATAGCCATACCTGAGAAGGATTCGGTTTCAATACAGAAAGTTCTGTCCTTATAAGATAACCAAAAATTATCTTTTTCTTTGTTGAGAGCAAAAGAGAGTATATTTTGTTTTGGGTAAAAGAGAAGAAGAACCTCTTCCATTTGAAAGATGTATTTTTAAAGAGTCTCTGAAAACAGTGGATGTAAAAGTAACCAGCAAGGGAACCGTGGTTGGAATAAATGTGGTAAAAGTGAGACCCGTTAAATGTGAGCACCACTGTGTCAAGCTGCCTATAATTATCATAGAAGACAATACCCAAGCAGAGAATGTTCTTAATGACTTGTCGGAACCCAAGTGGTGTGGAAAACAACGTGGAGTGCATTTACTCCTCCTTTTATGTAGCCTATCACAATGTAAAATTGAGGGGGCACCTGGCATTAAATACTGTATTTACAGAAATGCAGTTAAAAAAAAAAAATCAAGATAGCATTTAGTGTATTGTTCTTATACAAAAGAGAAAGAAGGAAAAAAATGCCTTTATCGACCAACATATTCCAATTATGATGTTTTATTTAAATAATCACAAATGGGCAATTTGTTCAAACTTATTTCTGTATTCCCAGCATGAAATAATTCCCTATCCACTCAACTTTTTCTATGAATCTAAGATGGGATAAATAGAACCATAATTACAGGAAAAAATTAGGGCGTTGCAATTGCAGTCCAAAGTGTTGGGGCATTTGCTTTCATGACCTCGGCGGTTCATTTGTCTTTGTTGAGGCTCTGTTTTCCCCCTCACTTTAGCTATGGTTTCCTTATGGTATTTTAAATTAATTATCAATACCTTTTATGCTTTTTTATGTTGTTGTTCTATATTTGTATAGATAGCTCTTGCTATTCTTTGTCAAAATTGCTTCCTTTGCCTCTAGCGCGTCTAAACTGCCCTTGAATCACAGTGAGGGCTTCCTTTGCTGGTAGCTGCACCCGCCTCAACAGAAACAGGCTTTGTTCCCTGGAGAACAGCTTTGTGACAAGGGAACTGGAGGCTTCTGCATCGACGGGAAGGGGGTCAGGAGATGAGAATTCATTTTTTCTGGCACTGGATGCTTGGCTTTGCCTCACTTTCATCCCCATGAGTAGCTTGCATTCATTCCATAGGATGCTTCGTGTGACCTGTCACTTCAGGAGTATCCTCTGCAGTATGTTATTTGCCTGTACTGGGTTGAGTTCATAAACAGTAATCACAAAAAAACTAATTAGCTCAATGGTGAAAATGGAAGCACTGAACATCTTATGAACAGTCTTTCAGGGTTTTTGATTCAGTTAGTTATCTTGTATATTTCATATCCTACATATTGCAGTCAAATAATAATATTCTATAGAGATGCAATTATCAAGGAAGCCAGGAATAGAAGGTCCTGCATATAGGCGTTATGGCTGAGTCCCAGATTGAGGAGGAAAATTCATCTTCTGAATGATGTGCAAATACAAGTGTAAAACCAGGTAAGGAGTTTGTTTAAAAGGTAGTGTGAGGCTGAGGAAGAAATGGATGTGAATTTAAACTCCAGAAACAACTGTGCACACAATGGAAACTCCACAAGGAAGCAATAGATCATTAACAAAGATAAAAGAAACCTTGTGTCAGTGATAGAGGCCATAAGTAAAATGGATGAAGAGAGAAAATGTAATTGGAGGAAGCCTTCCCTGGGGAACAGGAAAACTCGGCTGAATTCCTAATGGATTATTGAGGCAAATCCAAGAAAATGGGAGAGGGAACATCCTAGTGGCTTCAGGGCTCTGGTTTCCTCAATTTCGAGCTGTGGAACCCCCAGAACTGTTTACTTCTCTTCTTAGCCTTAAGTTCCCCGTGTATAAAGTGGGAATAATGGCATATCACCTTGTAACCTTGTTTAATGAGGTAATCTTTACATAAATGTATTAAAGAACTACCCAGTGTATATTAAGTGGTGGCTGTTGTTGTTGTTATTAATATCACCACTTATTTTCTGTGTCTTTGAGCTAGTTAATATACGGCACAGTCTTTTAGGGCTGCATGGTGGTGCTGGAAGTAGGTGGAGTGCTTCTAGTGGGGTTAGAGAGAGATGACAGTCTGTTGCTTTCTATTTGGTGGTTGTGTGGAAATGTTTAATATTCTTGCCCCTTTGCTCCAAGGTCAGGGATATAGATCCACTGCACAGTGGGGAAGATAATGTCCTTAAAAGTAAGACTCTAAAGAGCAAGGCTGGAATAAGCTTGGTCTCTTCAAAAAATCAAGGAGCTTTAGGGGCACCTGGGTGGCTCAGTCGTTAAGCGTCTGCCTTCAGCTCAGGTCATGGTCCCAGGGTCCTGGGATCGAGCCCCGCATCGGGCTCTCTGCTCCGTGGGAAGCCTGCTTCTCCCTCTGCCACTCCCCTTGCTTGTGTTCCCTCTCTTACTGTGTGTCTCTCTCTGTCAAATAAATAAATAAAATCTTTAAAAAGAAATTTAAAAAAAAAATCAAGGAGCTTTAGAAAATCTTTGTGAAGGTACACCTTCAAGGCTTAATAATCCAGTGGTTTCCTTGGCTTCGCTCTATAAGGTAGCAATGTTGGAGAAAATAGTTTCAATCTAGTTAAAATAAAGTCATTAAGTCAGTGGTACGGTCTGCCTTATCTATAGCTGATGAGTTGATGTATATACATATTTTATAACAAAATACATAACATTTAAAAATATCTGAATTAGAGCTCTGCTAATAATTGCAGCTTATATTTATTGAGTACATACTATGTCCCTACTATGTTAAGTGCTTTTATGAATTGTTTTATGTATTACTTCACTAAAACCTGTAATATAGAATGCTTTAATTATCCCCATTTGGCAATAAGAAAACTAAGCTGAAGATAGGGTAAGTAGTTTGCAAAAGTTCACATGGTTAGAAAAGAACGGAGTTGGCTATGGAAAACAACAGTACGGAGGTTCCTCAGAATTAAAAATAGAATTACCATATTGTCCAATAATTCTACTAGTGAGTATTTACCCAAAGAATATGAAAACACTAATTTGAAAAGATATACAGACCCCTATGCTTACTGCAGCATTATTTTCAATAGCCAAAATATGGAAGCAACCCAAGCATCCATCTACAGATGAATGGATAAAGAAGATGTGGTGTATATATACAAGGGAGTATTACTCAGACATAAAAAAGAATGGGATCTTGCCATTTGCAACAACATGGATGGATCTAGAGGGTATAATGCTAAGTGAAATAAGTCAGAGAAAGACAAATACCATATGATTTAACTCATGTCAAATTTAAGGAACAAATCAAATGAACAAAGAAAAAAAAGAGAAAAACAGACTCTTAACTATAAAGAACAAACTGGTGGTTACCAGAGGGGAGACAGGTGCTGGGGGTGGGGGGGGGAGGGAATCATTGAAACAGGTAAAGGGGATTAAGAGAACACTTGTGATGAGCACAGGGTGATGTATGAAAGTGTTGAGTCACTCTATTAAATACCTGAAATTAATATTACAGTGGATGTTAACTATATTGAAATTAAATAAATAAACAAAAAAAGGAGTTAAGTTCTAGGCCAAGAAGTCTAATTCTGGCCCCATGATCTTACCCAAACTTAAAACAACAACTGACCTTAAGCAGATCCGTGGTCACCATCTGGATTCAACTGACAGTGGAGCTTCCTTAAAATTCCTTAAAGGTACTTGATGAACTTTATAATACGCCTTCAGTGTTAATATTAAAAGTCTGTCTTTTGAAAATAAAATCATTGATGTCCAGATACATTTAATGGTATAAAATTATTAAGTAGCATATGCATGAACCCCCATCCCTTTCTCTGAAAATTGGAGTTAAGTGGTACTTTTTCGACTTGGCCAAACAAGCAAGGCACTTCCTATTCCAGGAATTCCCCTTCAATAATGCATTCTCCTCTCCTTCTTTTCCTTCCCTCCCTTTTCTTTCTTTTTCTTCTTCGCTTCTTTTTTTTTATTCCTTTCTTCCATCGTGTTTATAATTTCTTTCAGACCTGTAACTCTCTGTTAACATGCTATAGGTACGTTTCATTTTAACAGTCAGGGTTCCCCTTATCCTACAGTCTTTGGTTTACAGGTCATGTTATTTGCAGTGGCAATCTCTGCTGGGATCTTAAAAAGACACTGAATTGAGGCTTTGATTTGCAAGCATTTTGCAATTGTCACCAAAGCCATATTTGCCTTTTGAAATCAGAATTTGTGGAGGGCTGGGAGATTTTAAATCTAACAGGAGAGAAAGGTGACAAAATCCATTGTTGAATAGAAATTCAGCTCATGGGTGTTGCCACATTGAAGCCTTTCAGGTTACTGTGAGCAGGGCTTGCCTATTTTAACTTGGTTGGCTAGCAACCTTCTGCTCTGTGACACCAGTTTTATGAGCATGCCCACTCCCTCCTACCTCCCTCATTCCTACCGCTTCATTCTGCATACAACATAAGAAAGTCTGGTTTATCCCAGAGATTCAAACCTTAGTGCAACAGATGAGACCAATTGCTTTAACCCCTTTAAAGATGAGGGAACCGAAGCCAGAAGAGTGGTTTGTTAAGGATAATAGAGCTGCTTAGAGGTTCAGCCATGCCTCAAATTCCCCTCTTCCAAATTCCAGCCCAGCTATTTCCCCCATATTAGCACAACACAGCAAACTAGTCAAACTATTATTAGTTGCTAGTGTCATGCCAATGGTGATTGACAACAAAGGCTCAGATCCTATGTATTTGTCTAAGGGGCCAAATAACACATAAGCCTCAATGGGAGTGAGGTATGAGCTCTGTGCCATGTTCTATGTTCAGTATCACACCGAATCAATTCAGCAACATTACGGGGAATCTATCACGATCCCTTCACCTTCATAAATGAAGAAACGAAGGCTTATTAGGTGAAGTAACTTCCTGAGATTCACAAGTGATGGATTTTGCTTGTACGTCCCTGTCTTACTGATGCCAACCTCTGTGAAGCGCTGCCCCCTGAAGCGTGTTCAAGCCATTCCTCCCCGCTCCCAAACCGGAACATGTGTAAACATGTATTTGCCCCCACAACAATCTCTCCACGCTCTCATCTGATGTCAATCCTTTTGGTTTCTCCTTTTTTTTTTTTTTTTTTTTTTGTCAGGGTGGGGACCTAGCATCTAGAGTAGGTGCAGTAATTTATAGTTGCTCTGTTTTTGCTAGCTGTGGTAGCCAGCTGGTCTGGACCATCCCTACTTGGGAGAGCTGCTTGGAGTGTGTGCCAAGTTTAGCCTTTGATTAAGAGCATGAAAAGGCATCTCTGGTCCCTGGCTTTTTTTTCTGCTTTTGTTCTTGCCCACAGGAGTGGTAGAGATGGAGAATGAAGAGGTTCGGTAGGCTGGCTGTGAAGAAAGTTGAGGAAAGCTCCTTTATTACCTAAGGAATATAAATCACATGTCAGAAGTTTGCAAAGGGAAATCTGGACAGAACTGTAAAGACTTCTAAGGGCCCCTTATATTCTTTCTAATCAGTGATTACAAAGCATAGTCCAGCAAACTCAAATGCTAGTATACCTAAACTTCCTGTGTTACTTTTTTACAAGATTTATCCATTTATTTTAGACAGAGAGAGAGCAGGGGGACAGGCAGAGGGAGAGGGAGACAGAATCTCAAGCAGACTCCATGCTGAGCACAGAGCTCGATGTGGGGCTTGATCTCAAGGCCCTGAGATCACGACCTGAGTTGAAACCAAGAGTCAGACACTTAACCTACTGTGCCACCCAGGGACCCCTAAACTTCCTTGTGTTATAATACCATGTATAACAGAATAGAGACAGGAAAAATAAAAGCAAGTAAGCTGACAACCTGTTTCCCTTTGATGATTAAGAAAAAAATTAAGCATTATGAACATAAGTATCCTTTGTTAAGTATCCAACATTTTCAGGCAGAAACAATTTATAATTTGACACTTTCACCCAATCATTCAAGTATATTGTAGCTACATAATACAGTGAGAGATGTTTTCAGCTCACTTAGAATTCAAAAATAAAATGAACAGACACATTAACAGGTAAATTATAATTAAGGGGAATAAGTGTCATAATAAAGGTAGCCATAAAGTGATTTGGGAATCTAAAGGAGGA
Source organism: Phoca vitulina (assembly GCF_004348235.1). Classification (NCBI taxonomy): domain Eukaryota; kingdom Metazoa; phylum Chordata; class Mammalia; order Carnivora; family Phocidae; genus Phoca; species Phoca vitulina. Next base: position 11,724,353 of record NW_022589709.1, read on the forward strand.
GATAATTGTTGCTAAAGATTTTGGCCAAGATTTTTCAGAGCAGTTGACATGTGGGTGAGTCTTGGAGAGTCATCATCCATATGGGAATGGCGGCAATGAAAACTTCAAGGCAGAGGATGCCCATTGTGTAAAGAATCAATGTTACAAAATAATGTGGTCACAGAGGGAGAGTTTTTTCACCATGGTGGGGTGACATCAGAAAGTGGCAATGAGGAAGGAAACTAAGTGTTAGCCTTGGGAATATAAAAGGTTGAGTTATAAAAGGTTCACAACAAAATGTGACCAATTTGAAATGTCAGTCTCAGTATGTGTTAGGATGTTTTATCATAAATCAAGATTAATCTTCTGTTTACCCTTATAAATAATAAAGACTTTGCAAATAATGTTAAACAAGACTAGATGAAATCGAAATGCTGTTCCAAAATTATCTTGGATCCGGATATTTTTCATAAAAATGTTAAAGCATAAAGTGAAATTTTGTGCTTTCTCAGTAGACTACCAAATCTGTTGGTAGTTAAAACATCTACATCGTTACAAAGATTAATACATTTTTATTTAGTATTGTATCTCTAATATATGCCCACTGTGGTTATTCTGTGAGCTACAGCAGAGCATTACAAAGTTTGTTCTTGTTTGCTTCTCCTTTTTCCCTCCTGTAGGACTAAGGGTTTTTTATTTGTTTGTTTGCTTGCTTTACTGTTTTGTTTTACTTTTTTTTTTTCCTTGCAGAACTAAGTTTGCTGTATCAGCCTTAACAGTGGAAAGTCTCAGGGACATAAAACAACACATGTTTATTTCTAACTCACACTGTTTGTCCATTGTGGGTTCACTAGGGTCTTTGTTCCTCATTGTCCTCACTCATACATATAGCTGATAAAGACCTGACCATCTGGAACACTGCAGGTTGCAGAGGCAGGAAAAACAAAACATATGGAGAATCATGCCCTCTTTCTTATTAAAGATGCTCACTGAAATTGACAAATGCCACCCTTGCTGACATTTCATTGGCTACAATATATCATGTGGCTTTTCCTATTTTTAAGGGAGATTTGGGAAGTACAATCTTAACCATATACCTTGAAGGAAGAGAACCCCAATTGTATAGGAGCCACTCTAAGTTGCCTGCATAATATATTAGTCAGCGTGGGCTGCCATAACAAAATAACATAGATTGTGTAGCTTAAACAACAGCAGTTTATTTTCTTGTGCTCTGGAGACCAGAAGCTATGATCAAGGTTCCAGCAGAGTTGGGTTCCGGTTAAGAGCTTTTCCAGCTTGCTAACAGCTACCTTCTTGCTGTATTTTACACGGCGGAGAGAAACCACTGGTGTCTCCTCCTCTTCGTCTAAGGGCACCAGTTCTATTGGACCAGGACTACATCTTTATGACCTCAATTAACCTTAATCATCTCCTTCAAGACCCTGTCTCCAATTTAAGCACATGAAGGGTCCAGGCTTAAACATATGAATTTGGCGGGGGGGGGGGGGGGGGGGGGACACAGTTCAGTCCACAACACATAATATATTTTTTATCAAGTTTGATTGAATATAAACTTTGAGAATGACACTATCAAAATTATTGGGTGCATATAAAAGGTGGATTGGTGCTACCATGGCATAAGCCATATTGACAAATTATTAAACTATGTGCTCTAAAAATTGTGAGTAAATACTGTCAAGATTGATATCCTAAAATATGCCTGTATAGGCTTTTAAAAAAAATTTTTCAACAAAATTCCAAAAAAGACAAGTCAGAAGGACGTAGAAATGGGAACTTGCTCAACTGTCACTTCTCATCTCTCCTCCCTTCCCTCTCCGATTGCAGAATGGAGGCAGTTCTGCTGACATGCTATAGATTCTTATTCAGTACGAGGCCATCCCTGAAGATCCTGTCAGCGAGCTTCCTGGGTCTCTGCTATTCCTGTTTGGGTCTAACTTTAGATTAGTGGTAGGTGTGTACTGTTTCCTCATGATCAGTTCATGGCAAGCTCGCCTGTGAGTTGTTCTAGTTCAATTGTGTGCTTTATTTTTTCCTTCCCTCATTATGTTTTAAAATTAGAAAACAGGATTTTATTTTATTTTAGGTCAATATTTTAACTATTAGTGATTGGCTTGTCCTAAGGGTAAATTATCTTTCTTCTGTTGCTCCTGATGAAGTATTTTTTAGGGTCCCCTCCCCAAAAATGCCAGGATATTACTAGGTGTATGTATTTAATATGTTTAAACTGAATCATCTACCTATTCAACAAAGAACGAATTTAACAGCTTCTTTTTTTATTTATTTTTTGTTATTGTTTCTTAATTTTTCTGTGAACATTTCAGTCATCTGGTTACTCCTATGCTGTTAAATGATTCATATGAAGGCAGTACATGATCTTTGATGAAGTATTTCTCATTTCGGGTGATTGAAGAAACCTTCTGTCTTAAATTTCATGAAGGAGTAATTGTGTGTCTATGTGTTATTATTTAAGATGACATGCAGATCTCTTATTGTTAACCAAAGATTGGCTCCTGTGCTTGGAGGCTAAGTAAGGAGACATAATTTGGCTGTTAGCTGTGGTTTAAAAAAAAAAAAAAAGAAGAAGAAGAAACAAAGTAAAATTTATATTTCACCAAATAGTTTCTCGACTTCATTTCCCTAAAGACTGATAAATTTCCCCTTTTCTATCACTTTTTTTTTTCTTTTACTGGATGGGATAAAGTTGTAGAACACATTTGGATGAAAAATTTTAAACTTTTTTATTTTAAAAGAATTTAAAATTTTAAAGTGTTTTATTTTACAGATTTATTACAAAGATAATACAGAGAGTTTCTGTATACCCCAATTTTCTATTATCAACATCTTGCAATAGTATGGCACATTTGTTACAATTAATGGAACAATACTGATACATTGTTATTAACTAAAGTTCATATTTAGTTAAAATTTTCTCCATTTTTCCCCTAATGTCCTTTTTCTGGTCCAGGATCCTATGCAAAAATACCACACCACATCTAGTCATTGTATCTTCTTTACCTTCTCTTGGGTGTGACAGTTTCTTAGACTTTCCTTGTTTTTGATGACCTTGGCAGTATTGGGGAGTTTTGATCAGGTGTTTTATAGAATGGCCCTCAGTTGGGATTTGTCTGATATTTTTCTCCTGATCAGAGCGTTATAATGTCTTTTTTGAAGGAGGGCTACCGAGGTAAAGTGCCATTCTCATCATCTTATATCCAGAGTACATTCTATCAACATGACTTATCACTATTGATATTAACCCTGATCATCATTTTACTGAGTTAGTGTTTTTCAAAGTTCTCCACTGTCAAGTTGCTGTTTTTATCTTCCTTTCTGTAATGCGTTTTTTAGAAGTCATCACTACACACAAATTTCTTTTAAAGTGTTTAGAAGAAGTTACTTACACTTCAGGATTGAGGAGTTATATTCCACTTCATTGAGTGCAGAGTATCCACATAAATGATTTGAAATTCTTCTGCATGAAAGAGTTGTTGTCCTTTGTATTTATTTATTTATTCAACTTTTCATTTACATCAATACAGACTTGGGGGTATTTATTTTATACTTTGGGTTATAAACCAGTACTACTTGATTTATTCTGCTGACCAAATTGTTCCATTTTGGCCACTGGGAGTTCTTTTGAGTTGACTTTTGGGTCCCTGGGATATACACCGATCATTTTGGGTTTTTATTTTGTTTTGAGCACTTTCTCACTTTCTGAAGTTACAGATGTAACTCCAGGCTTTTGTATATTTTCTGTTCCAGTCTTAGAATCAGTCATTTCTTCAAAGGGACTGGTTTTTTGGTTTGTTTCCTTGTTTCTTTATTTGAGAAGAGTACTAGAAACCAAGATCTAGGTATGATTTGATGTCTTCAATTCTCTGTTTTAATTTAGCTTTAATATTGGCTGGCCATTGAGAGCTTGATGTTTCTCCCACACAATATGGAAATGTCATATTTTGTTTCATTCTCATTTATGTACTCTATAAATTTTAGATTTTGTTTCCAGATGTTTGCCTTTACCTACTAGGACCTCTAGAACCAGATTTTAACTATAGCAAAGTTGTGCTTTTGCTGTAGTTCAAGAGAGTGTAGCTTTCTTCTCCACTCTACCCAGGTATGAGGAAAATATCAGAAATCAAACTAGAATTGATAACTAAATGCATTTATTGAATTTTTAAAAAGGAATTAATAAAAGGAATTTGTTCCTTAATAAGATCATTATTAATTAAATTAATTGTCTGAGATAATTATATTTTGGTTTCATTTTTCTTAAACCCTAAGTTACACTGATCTGCCTTTTGTGTAAGAAATGTCATGTTGCAGAGGGCATGGGAGGGCAGTATGACTGAGGCAAAAAATACTTATCATAACAATTCCTGTCATCATAAAATTTATTAATTTTAGACCTGAAAGGAATCTTAAAAACTATTCTTTAACTGAATCATCTTAATATTGAGTAAAATGGCTTATGTAAACTCATCCATTTAGGTAGCTACAAAACTAGAACCAGAATTCAAGTGTCCCGGGATACAGATTCTATCCAGAATAGAAAAAAAAAAAAAAAAAAAGCAATTACTTCAAGAACTTATACATATATATGTGTGTAATTGCAGAGAGAAGAAACTCATTTGGTAAGGCATTTTGGTGGCTGAGGGCATGACCATCTGAATTACATTTGCTATGTTTGCCTTTAAGACTTACTGGGTAGAATCAAGAAATTTTGAAAAGAAATTCATCTCAGCTTGGAACTCAAATGTACAAGGGGACATTCATTATTATTAATTAATTATTCCTTTATTTAAAGGAAAATAAAATATATAGCTTTTGATGATTCACCAAGAATATATCCCTTTGAGTGGCACTAAAAATGAAACTGAAGATTTCCTAAAGAAACAATTAATATGATTGTGTTGCCTTTACCTTTCCTGGCAATTGGCCAGGAACTTTGGATCTCATAACTCAGTTTCTCATTCCTTCCTATTCCCTCTTGCTGATTCTTGGGATTGGTGATGAGGAAAAACGTCATGGAAGGCAGGGCACAGCAGAAACTTGGAGGGGATTAAGATGTCATGTCTGTTCTTTAATTTCTTGGAACAACAATCCTCAATCCCTGAGCTACCAGACAGAAAAGGAGCATTGCAGACGAGAAGTGGGTAAATGATGCCCATTCTGAGCTTCCGAGATCAGGCTTTTACAAGTCTCCTTTGTCCCCCTGCTGTCCAGGCCATGAGACAGAAGGACAGGAAATGATGTCTCCTTTGAGGGGAAGAGCGAATTTCAGCTTTCTTCAGCATTTTCCTGCTATGTTGCTGATCAGCATTTTACAAAGGACACAGAGACTCGATTCCTAAAAGCTGTTTCTCGTGGCTTTAGAGTCAGTTTTTCAAAAGCAGGCATCACTGAGAGTTCCGCAAGGTGAGCAGAGAGTCATCCTGCAGGGTCTCAGGTGCTGGAGTCACTACTACGCAAGAAGGCAGTGTTCCCCAGGCCCGCCCTCCATTTAGGCTTCAGGGGCAAGCACATGCACTTCAGCCTGCGGCCCAGGACCCCGGAGCACGTAGCTTTCATTGTTAGGGGACAGAAGTGTAGTCCAAGTGTCAACTCACCTTCAATCATTTATCACTTATGTATCAGTTATGTTGGGTTTGGAGACCATGAACATATGCAGTTAAAAGAAAACTGGAATTAAAATGAGAGAATTTGTGTACCTTTAGTTTCAACTGTTTTGTTTTTTTTTTAATTATTATTTGCTAAAGATTTGAAACTGCTTCTTTAGTATGAGAGTGAATCCCTAAAGAGAGAGATTCATACAGACATTGCCTTTGGTAGAAATAAATAAGGTTTTCCAGTGGCCTCTAAACTTTTTTTTGATGTTACTTTTAAAAATTGATATAAGCCGCAGTACTGGAAAGGAGCTAATATTCCTGATTTCTTTAAAAACTAAATTTGGACAAACCAAAAGAGGGTGAATTATAGAATCTCAGCATAGGAGAGAATGTTATTTGGCAATCCACTGACCCTATTGAATTTTTGTTTTTGTTTTTGTTTTGTTTTGAAAAGGAATTTTTTTTCTTCTTCTCTCTGATTAGCTCTGATCATTTAATTCAGCTGAACAAAACATAGTAAAAAAACAATCAATAAAAGATAGCATAACGTGAGTTTTACCAAATATCTGGTTCTTAAATAGATTCTTCCAAAATAATACAATAGTAAATGTGGCCCAAGGAAATGTTTTATGAAATTTTGTCAGAAGTGGAACAGAAAGACCTGTCCTATTGTCAAGGGACTTCTATCCAAGTCTGCCCATCCGTCCATCCTCCCTCCCTTCCTCCCTTCTTTCCGTCATTCCTTCCTTCCTTCCTTCCTTCTTTGATCCATCCATCCATCTATCCATCCATCCATTTACATTTAAGTATGGAAAACCTTCAGTCTATATACCCAGCACTGTTGTGGGTGCTGAAAAACACAGAAGTCAGTTAGACAAAATACTCCCTTTGTGGGGCTTAGATTGTAGTCATCAGCTCCCATGCATACGATGCTGTAGGATTATGGTAGATTGAAACACTGAGTGCTACATGAAAGAATCCACCGCAGTACTCACCATACATTTCCTAATGTCTTCTTGAGAACATTTGAGAAGAGAGGAAAGGTTACCTCATCCCAAACTCTAGTAGCAGACAAAGAAATTTCCCCATTTGCCTTTTAAACTTTTTAACAGACCGGGGGTTTATTATTCAGGAATAACTCAATTATGCTGGTCCTGCTTAGAGTTTGGGGAAAATTGTTCAAATCATATGGGAAGTGGTTCTTTGGAAGCCCCAGTAACATGAAAAAAAAAAAAAAAAAAAAAAACCGAAACCAGGAGATTTACAATCCGAAGCCAGACTTAATAATACATAACAAATTGCAGCTCTTTTGGGGAATCTCCCTAGGTACCATTCCTAGGGATTCCAAGTGTTTAATTGAAATTTCTTTGGGGACAGTAGTAATCATTCACTTAAGCATTATATTTATATTTGTGCATGAAGGAAGGAAGTCAAAGAGCTAATAGACCAAGTGAGCAGAATGGCTGCTTTTCAGCTGCAGGCCATGACGAGCTGGCAATTCTCAGAGGAGCACTTATCCTGGAGACAGCTTGCTTACGTTGTCCTCCGGGGACTGGCGGAGGAGGACAGAGATGTGACTGACAGCTGTTTCTTCCTGGACTGAGACAGAATGCACGATCCCAGTGCAGCCTGTTTGATCAAACTATTTTCGGTCTAGAGGATTTAAACACCTCAAGATAGAAAAATATTCTGGTATAGATTTATTCTTAGAAAGGCTATTCTTTTTACCCTCACGGTTAGCTTGGTGTTTTACTCCCAGGAGAGCTGTGCCTTCATGATTTTCAAAGCAAAGTTAATGAGTAACTATTATTCTAGGAATATTTTAGCCGCTAACATTTGTGATGGAATCAAAATAAAAGTCATGCTGTTACAATAACTCTGTTTCTTTGCATAGTCAGAGATCCTACCTCCTTTCAATTCATATGAGAATAGTAGATTAGCTTCAAATAGTTCTTTCCACATTCTGTAAATCTCAAGTGTTGACTCTATTGTTGTTTTCTGGGCTTTGCAGGTGCAATTTTCACCTACATTCATAGAACTACTTGCATGCAACTGGTTTAATTTTTTAACAGCTTTATTAAGGTATAATTTACAAATCACAAATGCTCCCCTTTCACGTGTCCAGTTGCATGAATTTTAGTAAATTAACAGAGTTGTACACCCATCATCACAATACAACTTCAGAACATTTCTATCCTCCCCAAGGGATTTCTCGGGCTCATTTGCTCTCAGTTCCAGTCCCAGGTAGCACTGGTTTAGTTGTAACCTACTTTGTTATAAGGGTTTATGTTCATCACCTGAATGTCTTGGTTTAGTTTCCTTGGATGTGGACATTAGTCTGTATTTTTTAATACAGATAGATGTTCAGATTAAAATATTCCTTATTTTATAAATGAGGAAATAGAAGTTTAGAGAAGCCGGGAAAATGACCCCAGATCCCAGAGCGACAAAGCTGGAGGATTTGAACTTCATTTAGTCTGATTCCAAAGCCCCTTACAGTGGGTTGCATGATCACTCTTAGTTTGAGAGTGAGCTGGTTGTGCATCTTAACAGAAGTTGGAGATGAATCAAAGATGATTCTTGTTATTCTTGGGGATGTGTATATCACTTTGCTTTTCTAATTTCTCAATTCTCTTATTATTTTCATTATTATATATACATATATACTATATATGTACATATTATATATATACACACACATTTATACACTAGCATCTCTCTTTTTTTAAAGATTTAATCTATTTATTTAAGAGAGAAAGCACACAAGAAGGGGCAGTGGGAAGGGAAGAAGCAGGCTCCCCGCTGAGCAGGGAGCCTGATGTGGGGCTCGAGCCCAGGACCCTGGGATCATGACCTGAGCCAAAGGCAGACGCTTAACGGACTGAGCCACCCAGGCGCCCGCATATCTCTTTTTTTATTTGGGGTTGCATTGGGGTTTGATGTCTGACAATTTTCTGATGCTAACTTATGTAATCATTATCTTCCTTCCTGTTAAAAAATTGTGCTAGAGATTCTGCTATTATCTCTTTTCTCATATGTATGAAAACATCTCATAAAAACATTTGTTATTGAAGGATAAAATTGTGGCTATTGGAATACAATATAATGTTACATATTGACCAGGTAGTTCTTTATGTCCAAATGTTTACTTAGAGGTACTTGTATTAGTCAAAGCTGTTTTTTTTTTAATTCATAATATAAATAATTAGAGATTTAATATCTGACGTATCAGAATGATGCTAAATTTTATTAATGTTGGACTGGTAGGAATTTTAATAAAATCTTAGTCACCAACTCATGACACTGCAACAGAAATTAGTGTAGGGCTGTGAGAGCTTTGTGGAACTGCCAAAATCTGAGTCCGAGTTCCTGCTTTTCTTGACCATGTCCTTCAGCAGGTTGTATCATTTTCCTGCTCCTACAAAATAGCTCTCACTGAATAGTAGTTTCTTTTCATTAACAAGTTCCCAACAGAAAGTCACTGTTTTATCTTTTGAATCACATAGTTGTGTATGTTTCCTATAAAGCACAACTTCAAACAATTCAATATTGGCTGCATTATTTTGGTTAAATCTGGATGACGAGACAAGGAAATTCAAATATATATAAAGGATCAGCCACAATCAAAATTAATTTTTTTTTTATTGCTGTGAAGTCCGGAATCAGGAATGCTGATGACTGGGTTCATCTCCTCCAGGGGATGACCCTGGGAACACGGTTGCTTTCATTGGTGGTGCTCCCATCTTGAATCCGTCATTCCGGATCTCCTGCATCACAAGGGAAGGAGAACATGGAGGGGGATCGTTTGCTTTTTCAGCTCTCTGGATTTTATTTATTTTTTTATTTTTATTTTTATTTTTAGAACATCTTAAATTTTTAATCCTTTCTTTACAGGTTACCCAGACCACTTTTGATTAAGAAAACTGTAGAAAGTTAGTAACTGCCGCAAGCAAACGCCCGGCGGCGGCACGTGTCAATTTTCCACAGAGTCCTGCTTTGCGGGGCGTCCGAAGGCGTTGCTCGGGGTCTCCGCGCACACTCGCTGGCCTCGGTCGCAGCAGAGTTTAGTCCACAGGTCGCTTCTCCCCGTATTTCTTTGTAAACTCTTCAGCGTTCTTACAGAATTTTTTACGGTCCTTATTCTTCATCTAGGTCAGCCCGAAGTGGGTGCTTCGGGCTGGGGGTCGTTCACCAGTGCTGTGAGGGACGGGATTACTTGGTCGGTTTTGGTTGCTGGCTCCCAGTTTTCGGCACTAATTACTGGCAGACAGACCTGCCCCTTTTCATCGACGTTCGGGTGATCTTTGTTTTAAATGTGATCTTCGGTGGTTTGAATGGGTACTCTGCTGGAAAGTTGATTTTGATACTGAAGCCCCCCTTATCATATGGAGGGTTGTCAGGAACAATAAGCCCTTGCCAAGTCAATAAATTAGCTTCATCAACCTGGATGTTACGGAAGTTTTCGTTCCCCGTTTGCGGGTTTCTTCGCGCTCCGTCCTCAGCCGCCTGCTGGCCGCATCTTGGATTGGTGCTGCCAGCTCTCCGGGCTTTAAACGGCGCGCGTCACTTGTGCTTCGCTCGGCTGACGGGAACTAGACGTGTGGTCTGACCTAGATGGCTTGGGAACGGAGTGATCATTCCTGGCTGGGCAACCACCTTCTAGTAGCGGTTCTATACCATGGAAAGGGAAACACTAATTTTAGTAGACAGTTAATTCTCAGTGACTCTCAAGCCAAATCTCTAGGCAGAAAATTAAGAGTTGATCTGACTCTGAAACGTAAAGGAATCTTGAACCCTGGGCCAATTAGGTGTCGATGGGGGAATGGTGGTAAGTAACTTGGTAACTCTCAGATGAGGGGATGGTCCCAATTAGCTGTTTTCGAAAGTATCCTGGCCCACGTCATTGTATTAAATTAGAAGAGCGCCGTTGCTCTGGTTAGAGGGACTTTGGGAAGGGACAGCTCTAGATAGGTCCTTCTCACCTACTGCAGGCGCTCAGCAGAATCCCTAGGGATCCTGGAAAGTAGATGAAAACCACCAGAGTAGGTTAGCTCAGAATCCCTTCCTCTCTCACCATTCTCTGACTTAAGGTTTTTATTCTCTCTCCCTCCTCTTTTACTTCTTAATAAAATCTTCTTTAAATGATCACTATAGAAAGTCTGGAGTAGAAACTAAAGACTGGCAGCCCAAAGACCTACCTTATTTGGATTGCACTTTTTTAAAATTACATTTTTTGGCCATTATTTATAAATAAGTAAATATTACACAGAGTCTAGATTTAAGGCTCTTTTAGAAAAAAATGCAAAACCAGGCAACATTACTTCTGTCTTTATGGATGGCAGATACCTACTGGAGCTAACAACTGCCTTATCAAAACTCTCATTTTTCTACAAGCCCCCACTGCTCCTTAATGCCCTTTACACTGGGTGACTTAGCTCCTTTGTGTTAACTGCCTAGCTTCTGTAAGTCATTTGAATTTACAAAATGCGATCTAGTGGAAAAAAATATGACCTCATTGAAATTTTTATCTTTTTCAGGCAAGCAGGTAGATATTAAAAACTTGTGAGCAAGATTAAATTGAATCTCCACTTTCAATTGTTCTTCAACCTATTTTTCATAGAAAGTTCTACTGCGTGATCCTCTCCTTTTTGGGAGACATTTATTTATAAAATGAATTTTCCACAATAATTATTCCCCATTGCCTCTGTTACTCCCCATAGCCTTTCGGCTTACAAGATTTTAGACTTCTGCTCTGAATTAATTCAAGTAGTGATTTTCTCTTACCAGACAAAGGGTCTATATAGCAACAATATATATGACAAAAGACGTAATGGCACCTTTATTTTTTTTTTTAATTTGGCAGTCTTTTTCTTAGAGTTGTAGCTAATAATGTCTTTCTGAGGATGTGTAGTGAAACTTTGACATATGTCATGGTTGTCAAAGTCAGCATTAACACAAAATAATAAGTTATTTAATGTAGGATTCAACTTTATTATTTTTTCAAGTAAGCTGTCTATCACCAAGTTCTAAAGTGGATTTCTTTAAAGTCTCCCTGTCTCCAGAGAAAAGGGGAAAAGGCAGTGTGTCCCTGGACAGGATCTATGACTCATTATGTCAATCAAACCCCACTTCAGAAGGGAATAAAGAGATTTGTATCTCAAAGCTGTGCATAACGACTCCTCGGCTTTTCATTTCATATTTATGAGCGGTTTACTTTGAAGTGTTTATCAGCCAATGCTCAGAAACATGAGGGAGCCTTGCCTGAAACCATACTCATGCGTCTAATCTGTGAAATGCTTGCTGAGCAGACTAGCTCATCAGCGCATGCCATGCAAAAATAAATACATAAATAAACTTTTTGTTATTTGAGGTCTTGGAGCCATGTCTTTATATGAACTATAAAAAAGGGATAAATGGTGCTGAACATTTGGAAATCGGTGTAACACAGGAAACTTGGCTCTGTGATGTGCAAAAGGAAGAGAGGGGTGGATAATTTCTTGCTTGAAATAAAACCTGGTAGAATGCAGAGAAATAAAAATACACAAATATTTGCATATACTTCTCAGATGGTCTAAGGCTTTGGGTCTGTCCAAGTGACCACATGATGGCAATGAATAGTATAGGTTGTTTTGTTTAAAAATATACATACAGATATATGTTTTTTGAAGATAGAATTCTCAGAATGGTTAGAGAGATGGCATTGCCAAGGTGTCAAAAGCACTAAACAGAAAGCTGTTTTACATATTTTATCTGTATTAGTGCCCCATGTGTATTTTAAGATGTATAAAATAGGTAGAAGGAAAAGTCAGAGAAGGTGAAGAAGGGGGCGGGTGCATAGAGGTAAAAAAAAAAAAAAGTATACATTCTTGATGAATGACACTGGTACGTTCTCTCTATTTTTAATCTACCTCTCTAACTTTCTTTAACTCAACAAATGTTCATTGAGCAGCTACTACACTAGATCCTGACTTTCCAGTGGTAGAGATCAGCCAGCGTTGCTGAGAAGGATCTGGCATGTTGAGCGGGGCTGACAAGTGGACAAGCTAATGTTACTGTCACACCTCAGTTTCTTACTGTGACCAAGGGATGCTCAGTTGTCTACTTCTTGACATCGGATCCCTTATGTCTGTGCTTCATTCTCAACTCTTCATTGCAAAAAGGGTGTTTAAAGAAATAAGCCTAATTCACTTTTATAAGCTACAGATTATTTCATTGATTTGAACAGTTGGATGGACATAAAGGATGGGAATTCAGAAGCCATTCTCTTATAAAACAGTTTGTTTCCTGTTTTGCCCTTTTTGTGCAGATTCCCCTCAGTATTCTAATTGGGAAAAGTGGCTCTGATGCCTAGACTCTCACTAGAAATATCATATAGTCACTGAAGTTTAAAGCTGAAAGTCTTTAGACTCAACTAAAAAGCATGACAGGTGAGAGAGGACCCAGGCTTTGGAGCCAGAAGGAGAAATGCACTAATTGGGGCTATTTTATCTACTCATCACATGGCCTTAGAAATGTTATTTCTGTCTTTTGAGCCTAATACCTTCCTCCTCATTTTGTCTTGAGGATTATATGAGATTTTACACATAATGTGTTTATAACCCAGTCTTGACACGTACTACACAACCAGTAACTACTAAGCCATAAATGTTTGTTGAATGACTGAATGAAGGATGCCAACCCTCCTGATCCCATCCTTTTATTTTCAGAGAAAACCTGAGGAGTCAGGGGATGAAGGGGCTTACCCAAGATTATATGTTTGCCTCTCAGAATCAGGCTTTCTAGAGAAAAAAAAAATAGAGTTACCTCCCCCGCTGCATCTGCCTTCCCACACCCACCAACGTAGGTAGAGTGAAAAATAAACTCACCAGGAATACAGCATGATATTGGCATTGTATATGTATATGTTTATCTTCTTTGTTAGCCTGTGGAGATCGCCCAAAGCAGGGACACAGCTTTTCCATCTCTGTATCCCTGGTTGGTTCCTAGCACATCTTTTTGTCTATTTGTAGAACTGCATTGAACTAATCAGTTTGAAACATAAACAGTGGGTGCCCTTGGGTCTGTGTGAGCCATATAATGGCAATGATTCTGAGGAAGAGAGACTTAAGTACAAAGAAGCATAAAACCTGCCAGATATGTAGGAACATCAACCAAAGCCTTTGTGGGGTGTGTTCCTGATAATGCTGATGGATAGGTTTTCTGAAAAGACTATTTTGATTTTCTTATCCGAATGGAGATTGAGTGCACTGCACACAAGAGAAAATGATTTGGAGCCAATTCTAAGAGAGAGGAAATTGAAGCAAGAAATAAGTGTTTGAAATAATAATCTGCTGCTGATCCCTAAACAACCTGAAATGAGAGCACAGGAATTAATGAGGCTCCTAACCCCTTGTGACATAGGCACGTGGGACTTATGCCAGTGAAGCAGCAATTTCCCTGGTGGTCTGTTCACGGGCTATGAGTGAGCAAACAAAACCAATGTCCCCTTTGAAAGCAAAGCTATCTTAATAAGGGAAAGGTTCTCAGAGGAAGGCTCACAAAGTGCCAGGTAGTGCAAATGTTTTTCATAAAGCACCTGGAAAAACCTCAGCAAAGAGAAACATCTCAGTAGAGAACAATTAAGTGTCACATTGGATTTCATTGCCCATCATTCCAGAGAAGTAGCAGTTTTGCTGGGAAAAGTTGGCTTTCTAGGAAGGAAGCAGTCTACCAGGAATGACCACTGATTTTTTTTTTTTTTCTATTTAAGGCAGGGAGAGGCAAGAGAGATGCATCTCAGTTCTCAGTTCTGTCAGAGATATGCTTTGTGATTTCTGGAAAGCTCAGGAACCTCCCTGCTTTTCTGCTACTTGGGGGAGGTAATTCTTGCAACTTTCCATGGATGATGTTGATTCCTAAGGCAGTTTGCTTTGAAAATCTTCAATAAATGTGCCCTCTGAATACCAAATGGAGGAGATAGATAGTATAGTCACTGGATTCTGGGAGATATTTTGGGAAAATGAGGAATGCCAAGGAAGTCATCTGTAATGACTGAACAGTTGTTCTACTAATTAGAAGAGGCAGGGTGATATTAACTCTGGGCATAGCTTTGCCAGAACACCTGAAAACGGAGACCAGGCACTCTCCTGTGCCTCTGGAGCAGCCAAGTGGCCAGAGCACTTGATGTCTGTGCAGGGGATGATGTTCTTTGTGCGTTTCAGGATAGGAACACTATTAGAGCACAGTCCGCATTTCATTTTAAAATCCTTTGAGGAGGTTGATGTTTTGATTCATTGTGATTTTGGCCTTCCATACACGGGGAAGGATTTCACGGAGGATGCAGTGCTGCACCATAACTTTCATGGACCTTAGGCACTATTGCCTTTGTTGGCCCCTTCCTCCCTAAAAAATATTTGATATTATAGTTACAACTATGTAATATAAAGACAAACAAATTATTGTTAAAGATTAAAACATTTTCTACAAACTAAAGGTTTTTTTTCTGATTTTAAAAGAAATTAAACTATTTCTGTGGGCCCTTGAAGGTGTTATGGCCCTGGTGACTGTACTGTGTAAGTTGGCCCTGGGGCTATTGAAATTGACATGTCTTCTTGTCATACTCACCCATGGATCTAAAAAAGTGAATTTCAATATTTTGAGACAAAGACTTCTTGTCTGAAAAAATGGTACAACCATCTGATGAAAAGTAGAAGTTTGTGATATAATATGAATTAATTTCTATGGGTTCAGAATTTATAGTTACATTTACACGTAAGGAATAAATTGGTCCACATATAACACATCACCCTGATTACTCTACTTTTCCCCCTAACATAAGAACCATTCATTTTAATAACAGTGTTTTTACATTGCATTTAATATTTTCTCATTTTTAAGAACTGAATGTAGTCACCATAATTTAATTTTTTATGCAAATCAAAGCAGCCCTAGTGAATGATGAGTTCATTGTTACATGTGCACTGTAATAAATTTGTCCCAGAAGTTTTGGAAGTTTATTAAATTTCAAGTGGTCCCTTAATTCTGCTCTGCAGTTGTACTAAACTGTCTGATCTATACCTGGCCTCACACTCTTAGATGTCTGCTTTATCTCCCCCGCTCTCTCCTAAGCCTCCGGCACCTCCTTCCCATCCTCAATCAGTGGCAAACTCCCAAATCCACATCTACCATCTCCCCACTCCCACCAACTGCACCCACAGGCTCTGCCTTCCCTCCTATCACTATAAATGAACAATCTCTACTCTTATCCCAGGTGAAACCCCCACTTGTGTGCAAGATCAGTGTCCCACTGATCTACTAAAGAATGTTGCATCAAGAGCTCTCCCACCTCTCTTTCCTAAATGAACCATCCTTTCATTCCTACCAGCATACAAACATGCTGTGACCTTCCCCCAACTTCTGTTCACTTACTTTTTCCATCAGCTACCACTACATTCCTTCACTCCTTATTGTAGCACATCTCAGATGATGTGTTTGTCTTATTGCCACTGATTCTTCTCCCCTATTTTCTTATAAACACAGTCCAATCAGATTATCACATATACCCCTCCACATAACTCTTTTTGGTGTTTGTTTGTTTGTTTGTTTTTCACCAACGTCACTAGTGATTACCATATTGCTATATCTTCATGTCACATTCTCGATTCTCATCTTAGCAATCTATCAGCAATGTTTGAAACAGTTAATTGCCCCTTACTCTTTGATACACTTTCATTACTTAGATTCTATTCTAGCATATGCTCGTGGCTTTCCTCCTACTGCCCTGGTTGTTCATTTTCATACTCCTTTACAGCTTCCTCCTCTTTGCTCCAAACTCTGAATATAAAAGTGACTTAGGGCTCAGTCCTTGATATTCTTTTCTATGTAGAGTTATTCCACACTGCGATGTCGTCCAGCTCCATGGCACTAAACAGAATCTACATACCAATGACTCCCAAATCTATATCACTTACATATCTATATCTTTTATGTATCCAACTGCCTACTCAGCATCTCCATTTATATGCCTAATATGTAGTTCAAACTCAGATATCCAGGATTGAAATCTTGGTCTGTATGTGTCTTCCCCATCACAATTAATGGCAACTCCTTCTTCTGATTTTCAGTTCAAAAACATTGTCATGGGGGCACCTGGGTAGCTCAGTCGTTGGGTGTCTGCCTTTGGCTCAGGTCATGGTCCCAGGGTCCTGGGATTGAGCCCCACATCAGGCTCCCTGTTCGGCGGGAAGCCTGCTTCTCCCTCTCCCTCTGCTTGTGTTCCCTCTCTCGTTGTGTCTCTCTCTGTCAAATAAATAAATCTTTAAAAAACAAAAACATTGTCACATTCAACTCTTTCTGCCATACCCTACATACAATCCATTAGGAAATCCCACTCTGCCCACCACTTTGCTCCTTACAACCAGAATAGGCTGTGATCATCTCTTACAAATGCATTCTGAGTGGTCTCTTTGATTCTGTTCTTATTCCCCTCCTTCAGTATTCTAACCTAACAGAACAATCCTTTAAAAATGAAAATTAGACAGTGTCACCCCTCTCCCCGAAAACAATGCAATGGCTCTCTGTTTCCCTCTTAGTAAAGATAAATGTCCTTAAAATCACTCTCAAAGCCCTTTAGAACTCAGCTCTCATTAACTCTCTGGCCCTTTCTCATAAGTTGGCATCTTTGTTCGCTGCATTCCAGCCACAAAGTTCCTCTCGCTGTTCCTGGGACATGCCAGGCACATTTCTGCCTGGAACCTTTACACTGATGGTTTCCTTTTGCCCCAGGTATTGGAAAGGCTGACTCTTTCAACTTCTTCAAGTCTTTGTTTAAATGTCATCTTCTCAGTAAGGCCTTCCTAGATCAAATTATTCAAAATACAAAAGGCTTTCACCACTCTATTTTCTGTTTTCTTTTCATAGTACTTACCACCTTTGAGGACACTACACACTTATTCATTATGTTAACTGTTTAATATCTGTTTGCCCCAGCTAAAATATAAGCTCCACTAGGACAGAGATCTTTCTCTCTTTTGTTTTCCGATATATCCCAAGCCTGCAGAACAATGTTTAGCAGTTAATAAGCACTTAATAAATATTGAATGAATGAATGAGACTCTTTACCTTTGTTCTACTTGCCTAGATTCCCTTCTTTTAGGTTTATGTCTCCTCTCATGTATTCATGTTTCTGCTCCCATGAAGTTAGCGGTCTCCATAGACTTATGAATATAGATATTATTAAATCTATTTTATTGCTGTGGAGACTGAAGATCAAGGGTGGAGGAACTAATTAACTTGAACATCATCAGACCATAAGTGGTGGAATAGGGATTCAGATTCTGGATTACTTGCTTCTGGTGTGTTCTTAATCACAAGGATCTAGAGTGTTTCTCCTAGGGAGAAAAGTACATCAGTTTCCTGGCAGTATACCTGTCATGTAATGATTTGTTTGCATGTACTTTTTTTAAAAAATTAAGAATATTTTGTTAGAGCAATTATAGGTTCACAGCAAAATTGAGGGGGAAGGAACAGAGATATACCATATACCTCCTTCCCCCACACATGCATAGCCTCTTCCATTATCAGCATTCCCTACCAGAGTGATAAATAAACATTTATTACACCTGATGAACCTGCATTGGCACATCATTATCACCCAAAGTCCATAGTTTACATTACACTTCAGTCTTGATACTATAAGTTCTATGGGTTTGGGCAAATGTAAAATGACATGTGTCCATCATTATAATATCATACAGAGTATTTTCACTGCCCTAAAAATTGTCTGTGCTCCACATATTCATCTCTCCCTGCTGAATCCCTGGCAACCACGGATCATTTTACCGTCTCCATAGTTTTGCCTTTTCTAGAATGTCATATAGTTGGAATCATACAGTATGTAGACTTTTCAGATTGGCTGCTTTTACTTAGTAATATACATTTAAGTTTCCTCCATGTCTTTTCATGGCTTTATGGCTCTTTTCTTTTTATTCCTGAAAAATATTCCATTGTATGGGTGTATCACAGTTTATTTATCTATTGGTTGCTTTTACTTTTGCTTCATAATTTTATTCCTGATTGGCTAGATGTTAAATAGACATGCAAGCAGAGGCATTTCTTTGTAGTTTATTTCAAAATGTAACCATAAAAATGTTGAAAGACATGACTTAATAGAAAAATTATGATTTTGCAAATATTTTTAAGTATGTGATAAAAATAGACTGTCCAAGACTTCTATTTTTCAATTATTTTAATTTTTAGGAAAAAAAACTTTAAATCAGAGAAAAGTACAGAGAATAAAGTACACAGTACTCATCCCCTGTAATTAACAAGTGTTAATATTTTGTCAAATTTGTTTCAAATCCTCTTTCCTCCCTCTACTCACTCCCCCACCATTGCATTCTTCTCTCTGTATTGCCAGAAATAATTGCTATGAAGAATTTGGTGTATGTTTTTCCAGTTCAGATTTATCTTCTTAGTATTATGTATCTAAAAACAACATATAGCAGCCATTATATTTTTCTTATTATGCTTTTGTAACTTGACAATTGGATTTTGAGGTCTATCTCTATTAAGACCCAAGGCGGTTATTTCTGTTAATTCTCTACTCATAAAATTGCCAATATGTGGCTAATGGCGGCCAGTATTAAAGGTTTGTTTTTCTTCTTGCTGGTTTCTCGGGAGACTTATTTCCTCCAAAAGTAAGCAGTGTATAAACTAAACTACTTGACACATCTAACTTTGGTAATAACAGTTTTGAGTGGATAGTGTGAAGATCTTGTTTTTAAAGAGTTATCAGTTGATGCCTCTAGATATGCTAAAATCCTTGTAAAGCTGTTGTCTCCATTGTATGTGAATGAATCCATCACTTGTTAAAAGCAATGCTTGTAAGGCCCTTTAGTTGATGGCTCAAACTACATTGGGAATGAAGTATTTTAGTGGCAAGTTAGTCTCTGGTATTGCCGAAACTGATTAGTTACAGCATCACTCACACCATGAACATAATAGTGCTGATGGTAGAGTATTTCAGCTGTGATGATATAAGATTTTTTTACTCCATTGAGCAAGCTTCTGCCTTCTATTCCTGAATTTCCTTTTGACTTTGAGTTTATGTGACTCAACAACTCTCTGTAAGTCAACAGCTGCCAGATGCTAAATGTAATTAAGGCTTTACATGTACTTGTAACCTACGACATGTGTTTGGAACACAGGAAGCAAGGTGGGAAAGGAAGAAAAGGAAAACTCTTGATTCAGTTTCAATTATCCTGTCCCTGTTTAATGATGCTAACAGGCACTAGGAAACTGTGGTCTTGCCATTCCCTACAATCTCTGTGCCTGGATGCTTAACATAGTTTTAAACAAGTATCTAAATCCTAGCAGTAATTGGTAATGAAGCAGTTGATTTAAAGGAATTGATTTACAAACAAGAGTATATCATTAACATTTCTCCCCAATATTTGTGGTTACAAAGTAGACTCTGATTAGTTACTGAACAAAATGTCTGCTATACATATATACACCTGGTGATAGACTGCGATCTATCCATCTCACAAGATGTCAGACTGTAGATTAGTTAATTAACTCTTGAGATCTAGAATAATCCTTCAGGATGGGAAAGTCAAAGTGTTTTCAAAACATCAAGTGCATGATAGAGACAGGGACCTTCATGAGTGCTGAGAATGCAAATGTCATGTCTTTGTCAAAATTTTAGTTAATGTTGGTAGTGTCTTTACTGACAAATCAAATATTCTCCGTTTTCAAGAAACTAGAATGTTACCTTAATTAATAGAATAAACATTAAATATATCTAAATAGACTGCAGTTTAGCTGGAAAAGTATTCTGTTTGTGTAGAGGTAGGAAAAATTACAAAGGGAATCATGTCCATCATTTTGCATTTTTATGCTTACTAGTAACATGGTAATAGTAATATTAATAATAGCTAATATTTATTGACTTTTGACTTTGTTGTGGAATATTCTAAATATATATACTCTCTGACACAATGCCCAGAGGCAAGTACTGCTATAATTTCCTCCATTTTACAATTGAGAAAACTGAAAAATAGGAATATTGAATAGCTTGATCAAAGCAAAAATAATATAGTCCTCCCAGTAAGTAAGACAAATCTCCAAGCGGCTAAAATAAAACAAAATAAAAATCAAAATGAGCTAAAGCCAGAAATCTGAAGCTTGAACTGCAAGCTTCTGGTAGGTCTTCACTGAGAGCAAGGACTAATATCAGATCTGCATTTGGGACATTGGACCTTGGACTTAGAGCAAGAGGGACATGAAACTGAGATTCTTGCACTAACCAGGAATCCTAAAAAGGATGTGTGATTAATACTACCACATGTCTTAGACAGAAGCAAATACAAATCTTCATCTGAGGCCCTTGTGATTTTCAAAAATTAAAATAAACCAATGTCAGCTAAAATAAATATAATTAAGTACATAAGAAAACAAACCTTCATAATTAAGAGCAAGCAAATCAACAAACAACCAATTTTCATCTTTGAAGTCCTAAAACATTATAATTTGTTGGATCTGTACTTTCAAATGTATAATATGCAAATTAGCAAGTAAGATGATAATAGAAAAACTGAACAGAAACACTTAAAAAGCTATGTAAGTTTTATAAATGAGATACATAATTGTTGAAAAAATAGTTGAGTTCATACAGTAAATATGAGATTAGGCACAATTAAAGAGAGAATTAGTCAACTGGAAAAAATAACAAGAAGAAATTAGCAAGAGACAGCACCGAGAGAAAAGAGATTAAAAATATAATAGAGACATTTAGAGAGAAGGATAATACTTGTTTAATTAGTGAAAAGAATAAACAGTATACAAGTAAGTAAATATTTAATAAGCAATGACTGAGAAATTTTTAGAATAGAGAAATGATGAAACTGCAGAAATTGAAGAAACAGCATATTAGAACTCTGAATAGACTGACAAGGCATACATATTATAATCCCTAGAGAAACCACTATAAATTATTTGAGGAGATAACTAAAATATCAATAGAAAAATTAAAATGAAATTAAAAAAAAATATTAACCCAAGTGAAGGTGGGAAAGGAAATATAGAAAGGAATGGCAAAAAAAGGATGGATAGAAAAAACATGACAAAATGATGAACTTACATCCAGCCATATCAATAATTACATTAATATAAATGGACTGTCATACCAATGAAAAGGAAAAGATTGTCAGATAAATAGCAAGTCCCAAATATATGTGGTCTACGAGAGACATATTTTTAAATACAAAAACACAGAAAAGTTGAAAGGAACAGAAATAGATGTACAATATGTTTACTACATGCAGTAAACTTAAGAAAGCTGTCTTGAGTATTTTCTATCAAGAAAATAGGCTTTAAGGCAAGCAGTATTATAGAGAAAAAGATGGATATTGGAATTGATAAAAGTGTCAATTCACCCCGGAGATGTAAAAGTATATGTGTCTAATAACAGTTTGAAAAAGAAGAGAAAAGAAGAAGAGGAGGAGGAGAAAAATTGACAATTGTAAAGGGAGAAAGAAAAAAAACCCAAAGCTAGTTACAGATTCAACCCTTTCCTCTGTAACTAATAGAAGAGCTAGCCCAAAATTATCAGTAAGGATCTAGAGAACAACATTGTTATTTCTCTTGACCAAATAGATATTTATAGAACACTATACACAACTGTAGAATACACTTTATATTCCAGTGAAACATTCAGCAGCATATACTGTATTCTGAGCTACAAAGTAAGTTTCAGTGAATTTCAAGAGGAAATCCTAGAGAGTTTGTTCTTTGTCCATCAAGTACTTAAATGAGAAATCAATAATGATAAGAAATCTAGACAAGTCCAGATATGTAGAAATAAAATTACACACTTCTAAGTAACCCATGTGATATAAAAGTACAAGAGAAACTAGAAAATGTTTGGAATTGAATTATAATGAAAGTACAACATATTCAAATTTATGGGATGTAGGTGAATAGGAAGATTATTAGGCTTGATTGTTTAAGAAATACTGTTTTTAAATCAGTGATTTATATTTCTACCTCAAGAGCCTAGAAAAGGAAAAAAAAAAAAAACTAGAAAAGAATGAACAAATAAAACCCAGTGTTAGGTTAAGAAAAACAATCGAGATAAGAGCAAAAATTAAAGAAATAGAAAATAAACAATAAAAGAAAATACTAAAGCCAAAAGCTGGTCCTTTGAAAAAATTGATAAAATTGATAAAGATACAGCATAGGGAATATAGTCAATGATATTGTCATAGTGTATGGTGACACACGGTAGCCACACTTGTGAGCAGAGCTTAACACATAGAGATGTTGAATCACTATACTGCACACTTGAAATTAATGTAATGGGTGTCAACTATACTCAAATGAAAATTTTAAAAAATATTTTTAAAAAGAAAAAGCACAAATAAGTGACGTCAAGAATGAAAATAAAGACAACATTCTACAAATCTAGCAGAAATTTAAAAAGATTCAAAAATACGTGGATAACTTTGTGCCAATTCATTTGAAAACATAGATGAAATGAGCATATTCCTAGAAATATAGATTGTTCCCAAACTTTCTAAATCAACTCAAGAGAAAATAGAAAATGTTAGTAATTATAATTAAATCATAATTTTAATTTTAAAATATAAATTATATAAATTAAATTATAAGAATTATAATTTAAAAATAAAGTTTCTGCATCTGTAAACTGATGATCATCACAATAGCTATGTTTGTTATAAAGTTATTCTATGGCAGGCAATATCCTAAGGAGCATTTTTACCTGCTTTGTCTAATTCATTGCTCACAACAGCCCTATGAAGGTGGGTGCTATTTTTATGTTTATTTTATGAATGAGTAAATGGAGACTCATCAGAAGAAATAATTCTAAAAATTTATGGTCAAGTATTTTTAAGACAGACTCTGGAATTCCCACTTTAACCCTCGCCTGTATAGTGACTATTTTATAGGGCTGTCATCCTTATTAATTTGAAAACTGTACATGAAAGCATGTAGAACAGTGCCTGCCACACTGTGGAGTCCTCCATAAATGTAAGCTAATCTAGTAGTTGTTCCCAAACAGAGGACAGCTAGACTATTGCAGCTAACTCACTATTGTCCTTTTATTTATTTTTTTCTATCCCAAAAAAAAAAAAAAAAAAAAAAAAAATTTGTTTGCAGAGGCAGAGTCCCACATGGTCAGATGACTCTACACCTTGGTAATGCTGTTATATAGGGTAACTGATAGGTATAGTTTTTAATACCAGAATTCAATTTTTATCTGGTTGGAATTGTCATCAGCAGAAAAGAATCTCCAGCTAGCTAGGTTACTGGTGTTTCATTTCTATTTATGAACTGGCAGTAGTCCAGCTGAACCTTTTGTTGTGGCTGCTTTGGGTTTTCCAAATCGGGCTTTGTTCAGCCTGGAGCAGTGAAAAGGCCACCATATCAGAGGAGAATGCCACATTCACCTTTCTCTTTGAAGTTATAAAGCTTACAGAGAAACCAAGGATACTGGAAACTCTCCTGTCGTCACTAGCTATTTTGATGTTTCCTTGATTCAGAATGTGTTTATTCACACTGGAATGATTCTAGTTAAAAATTATGAAATTTGTGACATATCATGCATTTAGGGAGAGTTTAAAATAATCTGAAAGTTTAGAATATCAAAATATTAACATGTTAGGAGCCATACATGAGAGAAAAGTATTATTCTTAGAGTGAATTTTTGAAATATAAACATTTGGCTTAAAATCTTATAAATAATAATGCACGTACACCTCCTCTGTAGTTTTAAGCCACAGGATTTTTCATGAACAATTTTGTCAACATTTGGGAAAATATCTGAATATGTAAAATCAGATGAACTTTAGAAGGGCATTAAGAAGGAGTTTATGTGAAGAATTTTAGTATACACGAGCATAAAACATTCGAATTCATGGGTAGTCTCTTCAGTAGTTTTCAAAATTGTTATCAATGCATTTATAGATATGTAGATTTTAGATTGCTTGAAAATAATATTTTAGGTAATATTGGTAAGTTTTTGGTAAGTGATTATTTTGTGTAGCTTGAACATATCAATAATTTCTCAAATTTCAAGGTAAGGTATTGATATTAAATATCAGGTAACAATTTGGTGGTACATTTTTGATTAATCAAAAATAAAAATTATCACATCACTTATAATTGCCATATTTTTCTTGATAACTTTCTGTTGCAAAAACTTAGGGTATCAGATCAAATTACTCCACTTACTGTGATAAAAAAAGAACTATAACATTATAATTTATATCATTTTCTTAAATACTTGCTGGAAAATTTGGAGTTCATACTCATTTCTGACTTGAAAATGTAGACTCTAACATTTGCTCAGGAAAAGTGGCCCATGTTTATTTACAAGAGATTCTCTTTGTCTTCGGATAAATGATGCTGAAATAAGGCCACTTAAAAATGGAATCAATGTTAAAATAGAATCAACTTTATCTTCAAAAAAGAAAATTGATTATCAATAGTATATTTTATTTTATGTTTATACAATTTATTATTCCAACTATGCTGTAATTATTCAAAAGGATAAAGAATAACAATTCTTATGCAAGGCATAATATACATTTTATGGCAAAATTGCATGGATGTACAATATATCCTTCACTTTCTATTTGAATTTTACAGCATGATCACAGAGCATTGTATTTTGCAAAAAAAAAAAAAAAGATGAATTCATTAATTTTCCTAAGGACTGTTCATTAACCTTTTATTTAAATAATTATCAGTCCTCGTTCAAGTTGAGATTTTCCTGATTCTTGGTATGATGAGTAATTTTTTATTGTATCCTGGCTATTTGTATTATGTTTTGAAAATCTGGATCTTATTTAAATCTTCTGTTTCAGCAGGCCTCCTCTGACACCAAGCCAGTGGGAAAAATGGGACACTGAGGCTTAACTGCCAGATGGAGGTGAAAGTCCAAGTTGCCCACTTGGCCTACTTTGACAAAGCAGGGCTGGGGATGGGGGATGGGGGATGGGCGGTGGTGTGGATTGAAAAGGGATGCTGTCTTGCTGCTGAGCCAAGCTGGGATTTTAGAGTCTTCGCTAGGACTCTGCAGATAACAACCTGGTTGAGAGGGAGAGGGGCACCTCTTTACAGTTCCTCTATGAATCCTTCAGTGGTGGTGAATTTAGATTTAACATTAATTCTTCTCTGAGACCATCAGGAAGAAGAAGGGGTGCTTCATTACCACTGGGTGGGGATGGAAATCCAGGATGCCCTTATGGCCACCAAAGACACCTTCCTGTCAGGTGTCTGGGAAGGCTCATTCCTACTGGATGAAGATGAAATTCTGCTTTATCACTTGATTCCACCCTGGAGTGTTTGTGGAGGTACGAAAGGACCCTTAACTTACAGGAGGCTTTACTCTGGGCTTATTTTGCCTGCTTCCACTGGTGTTTTTAATTTGCAGATTTCTCCAGCACCAGGTCTGGGGTATATAAGGCAAAAAGAAACCCCAGGGAACTCACAACCAGGTCCTTACTCAGGTCCTGGGATCCTAATAAGTCTATCTTCTTTAGACCCCTTTTAAACTCTTTCTATGTAGTTTTTCTATGTACTGTCCAGGGGGTTTGGCTGTACTTAGTGGAACAAGTAGAGAGACATGGGGAATTCTATCTTGATCCAAAACCAGAAGCCCGTCAAGTCATCTTTTGAAGAAGCCATCATCACGCCAACATGCATTTCAATTTTTTTCTTGTTCACAGGTTAATTCTGTTAGATCATGGTAATTATGTGGCCTTGCTTATGATCCTAGTGTTTCTTAGCATCACTTGTATTGACTTCACAGAAATCTGCATCTTCACAAGCTTTACAACTTAAACTCACATTGGCATCATATTACTTTCTGTTATCAGCAACTAACTGATGATAGAGATGTTGATAGGGTGGTTGATATGAGAAGAGATACTAGCAGTAAGTGGGTGGGGATGGTGGGGATTAATTTTATAAGTGATCATTAGTGACCATTTTCGTGTTGTAACAACTTTTGCTCGTGTGTATGGAATTTCATCTCTTAAATTCAGGGGACTTGCATACTGAACATTTAGGTAATACAAGTTTTCTATATTGTGCTCCCCTATTACTAAGTTAACTTTTATCTTCCTGCCCTCATAGTAGAAAATCTGTTCAAATGCTGACATTTCCAGTGCTATTTGTATTCCCTGGTATTACCATGACACGATAATTCTGACTTAGCGACATATGTGCTTCTCCTAGTTAAAGGTTATTTCAAAGTGTGAGAAGTTGGTAAAAACTTAGAAGATAAAGCCATGATCACAATACGCTGCCATATCTTTCCTTTGAATTGTGTCCCCAAACAAAACTAGTTGGTCAAAGGCTGATTTTTGATATCTCTTGCCAAATTTACCTCAAAAAAAGTTCTGAAGAGGATCTGGGTTAAACACTGAAGTTATGGTCAAGAAAAAGACAACTCAAAGACAAAGAGACCTACCAACAGAATTATTTTTAAACACTTGTGTTCTGCTATCCTGGTCACCTAACAGTTTTTAGACATTAATGTTCTCTCCCAGCACCCCAAATTATACTCCAATTCCATGCTATAAATATGGATTTTTTAAATAAAAATAATGGCTTTGGCCTTGATAATATAACATGGGGCCACACCAGGCAGTTTATTGGCAGCGACCATAAAATACATACCTGAGATG
The DNA here is from genome assembly GCF_004348235.1 of Phoca vitulina. NCBI lineage: Eukaryota > Metazoa > Chordata > Mammalia > Carnivora > Phocidae > Phoca > Phoca vitulina. Next base: position 11,751,654 of record NW_022589709.1, read on the forward strand.
AAATGCATTTGAAACATCATCCACATCCACTTTAATATGGTATCAGAGAGACTGGAGGCAGATAGAAGGTAAACATATGTATATGAATACTGAAATATGATGACTCTTTCTATCTTTCTGCAAGAAAGTAGAGAAGGAAAGAAATGTTGACTGCTTTCCACTAGAAATCTTAGCTTGAAGAATCACACAATGACTAGTCTCTCTCTTCCATTCAAAGCTGCCATGGAGCTTAATAAAGACATAATTATACAAGATGAATTAAAGCAAAATCAACCTTCCATCAATGAGCAAAGTAAGTGCAAAACAATAAGTTGACATGGTATTAAAACTCCCCTATGCTATTTACATTCTGAGCAGAAGAGTATGACATGAGGGTTTTGTGCTGTAAGAGGAACTATGTGAAAAACGTTTGTCTGAAATCAATGTATATAGGGGAATGTTTGGGAGCAGTACGGTAAGAGCAAACTGAAGGGGGCCTGATAATTTCCTGGAGTAAATTCACAGTCCCTCCAAGTAGTGAGTCTACCAGTAGATGAACATCTGCTGGCCAAGCTGTGAAAGGATGAACAGTTGAATCACTAGATAACCTTTCATGGCTCCTTGTCCTTTTCCTATATAGTATTTCTCACTGTATAAATTGTAGTTTGTTTATGGGATTCTTTGATTAATGTCTCTTTCCTGATTAGACTGTAAATGTCATAGGCTCCATTTTTATAAGGCTCACTGTTATATCCCCAATGCTTAGCACAGCACTAGGAACGATAAATATTTGTTGAATGATTCAGTAAATGATAGATCCGTTTTTCCTTTCCATATGTGGCTTACCAGCTTCATATGTTAAGCCAGCAAACTTGGAAAATGCTTGGGCCAGAACCTGTCCCAGGTACTTAGAATAAGATTCCTATTCTTTGAGTTAGTTGAGGACAAAAGGTACCAAACTAGGCATTGTGAGGAATGGGTAGCATTGGGGAACTGTGGTCCTACTGGAAGATGAAGGTGAGGAGTTTAGAAGGTAATATTTTTGAGGAAACTGTTATGAATTTAGGCGAAAACCTGGCTTCCTATAAGCCAGTGTGAACATAGTTACTTTTTCCCCCAGTGAATTCAGTACCTTACCTCCAATTTTCTTTACAATGTTGCTTGTTTGTGGCTTATGGGGCTGTAAACTTAAAGCTGAAACTCTTGAAATACACTGTTTCTTAACATTTGTGGTTACTTTAAAAGTTGTGCAAATTTTAACTGATTTATGATGATCTCAAGTTTGTTTTAACAGAAAAAAATAATACTTTAATTTCTTCTCATCAAGTAAATTTGATAACCAAAGAAGGGAGACTGTATTTATTCCATGGCTTTCCATGCCCTAGGCTTATTGCCTAGTACTTCGGGTACCCAGATTGAAAAGCACATGGGATGCTCTGAAAACTGAGGTTTCTTTCCTCACACAGATGTTTCTCTTTTCCTGAGGAGGTCTTTGAAGCTAGTTCCAGATAATGAGATGTGGGAAAACCATCAGGAAATTTGCCTTAATACATACACACTCCATTTCAAATGGAATCATATAGCTAAAAATTCCCACATGTGGAATAAAAACATGTGTGTTTTTGTTTGACTTGTTTTCATTTATTGTAGGAAAAGGAAGCGTTGTATTTCATGCCTGTCTAGAACAAACATGAGCTCTAAAAACAAGATGGGAGAATGCTCATATTCATTTACTGAAGACTGAGAAAACAAAAATAGAAAAGTATTGTAACATCAGACATATATAAACTTAACTTTCATTTTATAGACTACTAAAATATACACTTTAGTGTACAATGATGAGATAGTACCTAATTACCAAAGATGCAAACTGGAACAGAGTGCCTGGGCAAGGGATCTCAGACAACATGATAAAATGTGCACAGGGAATAAATAATAGCACTTAGGACTGTGCTGGTGGCATGAGGACTTCCCTCTTCTCTGTGCAGTGAGCAGGAAATCACCCCATCCCCACAGGAAGTTTTGCTTAGGTTAGCTCTCCGATGAATAGGTTTCATTCTGCAGAGGCAATTATGTGTAAAATTGGGTTTGATCCCATTTACACAGCTAACTAAAGAAGGCTATGGAACTTCAACGTGTAGCAAAGTTGGGAAGTAAAACCTCAGAATAAAAGTACATGTCTATTACAAATTAAAGGCACATGACGTTAATACAAACAGTTGCTTAACCCTTTTTAAAATAAAAGCTGAGAAATGATGCCATGTATGTGGAGTATCATAGAGTAGTTATGTTACATCGTAAGTTTGGAGATATGATTGATAGGGAATGACCCTAATATAATCAATATATACAAAGTAAACCAGGGGTTTGGTGTTATTTATAAGGTTTTCCTCACTAATAGCACGAAAGTGCATTTCTTCACTGCATTTCCCCCATTGTCTATAACTTGGTTAAAGACAAAAAATAAATCAGCTTTATATGTCAGTATATAGAATGTACCGCATGATTTCATCTAATTTGCATCAAAAGTTTACAATTTCTTGTAGGAACCTGTAAGAGTAAAGAACACAGAGAGATAGAGCATTCGCTGTGCCAAAATGTTGCCAGGCTGGTTTTTGTTTGAGACTATTTCACACTGTAGAATGAGCAGATGCTTGGAATCTGCAGATGAGAGGTGTATCCTGGATCTGCCACTTGCCTAGGAGTGACCTTGGAAATGGTCAACGTCTAAACTGCTGGGCTATTATGATATTTAAATGAGATTTAAAGCCTATACATGGTCTGCCCATGCCAAACACATGGTAACATATAAATGGTCAATAAATGCCTATTTTCTGCTTCCCATTTGCACACACATTCACTCTCCATGGGTGAAACCTACTTGTGGTTTTAAGTTGGAGACATTGTTTGATATCATTTAAAAACATAAGGACTGACTCTTCATCCCTACGATGCTGAATTAAATAATACATTACATAGTTTATTTAAAAAAAAAAAAAGTTTGGTGTATATTATCACATGGAAGATACACAGTGATCCTGAGAGGAATTTAAGAGATTAATACCCAGATTTTACAGATGAGAAAACTGGGGCTCAAGGAGTAAGAGACTTGCCACAATGAGACTTACCAGTGGGAAGCTGGGACCAGTACCCAGGTCTCCTGGCCACCACTCACATTTATTGGAGGATTAAGGTTCTTTGACATGAAGACAGACTGCTCAAGGATCAGATCCATGTTTTGCTACAATCTAGATGTATGACCTTGGGTAAGTCACTTAAATTCTCTGTTCCTCTGTTCCTCAGTTTCCTTACAAAATGATTACAATAATATTATCTTCTTCATAAAGCTGTTGTAAAACTTAAAAATGTAAAATAGAAGTTGTCAAACAAAAGATGCCCAGAGCAAAGTAAGCGCTTGGTATATGTTAGCTATTACTATAAATCCCATGTTTTTTCAGCTACATGTGTTACCTAGACAACAGTAAATGCTGTAACATTTTTGAAACAAAATCTGAGCATTGTGGCCTAGGGTTAAAATTAATCTTAGATGTTTACTTTTTTGCTCTCAAATTTACCCCAATATCCTCAATACTCTTGCTCGTATATTCCTGTATACCATGGAAATCTGGTCGATTTTTTTGGATGGGAAAAACACCTGTCTGCTCTTTGTAAGAATAAATTTCCACTTTGTAAGGCATTTCACAATTTGTAATCAGTCTCTCTGTTGCTGTCACCTTAGGAACTAACTTCACCCTTGCGGAACTGGGAATCTGTGAGCCCTCCCCGCACCGAAGTGGCTACTGTTCTGACATGGGGATCCTTCACCAGGGCTACTCTCTGAGCACAGGGTCTGACGCCGACTCCGACACAGAGGGAGGGATGTCTCCAGAACACGCCATCAGACTGTGGGGGAGAGGGATAAAATCCAGACGCAGTTCCGGCCTGTCCAGTCGTGAGAACTCAGCCCTTACTTTGACCGATTCTGACAACGAAAATAAGTCAGATGATGAGAACGGTAGGCCTGCTTCTTAAATACCTTTTCATGTTCTGGGTACGGCACAGTGTGGCGTTTGGGATGCCTGTTTTTTAATAAAGAGGAGTATAAAACCATTCATTTTCTTTTAAATCGACCTTGTCTACCCACTCCGAGCTCAGGAAGAATAAACCAGCAAACCTCAAGCACACAAGAAATGAGGAGAGAATTTTAAAATCACATTTTGACGATAACACAGTATTCAGGTATAGTCAGTTGGTCTTATTAGCAAGTAAATTACATTGCAAAAGAGGCAACTTGATAAACTATGACCTATACCTAGAAAATGTCCTCTCGCCACAAGTTGCTAGGTCTTTGTATTGATTTCCCCTTCCCAGTAAATGGCAACCTGGGGTATTTTTTTTTTCCATGAAGATCTCTTAAGAATCCTACCTTATCTTAGACTTTCATTTCCAGGCGGCAATGCCTCATATCCGTATTGAAGATCAAACCAGGAACAGATGCTCTGGAGTTTAATAATGACAAATAGGAAGAGACTTGTCTTCAAAAAAAGTATTCTCTTCTCTGTTTACTTTTCTCCTTGGTACCTATGTAGGTTAATGGCTTCCCACATCTTCTATCACAAATCACTATTGCTTATCCATCAGCTTTGTAGATGAGTTTTAATGAAACTTTGAAAATTAAATGCTTCCGATCATTAAGCAGTAAATATAGGGAAGCCTAAGCAAGTCATTAAAGAGATAAGGTGCTTATTTGTGGATTTCTTCGCGACTCAGAACTGTGTTTAGTCAAAAACATCTTTTAAAAGATAAATTGCATTAGGTACAGCTGATTTATGAAGAAAACATCAAATGCTGTGTGGTTTGTTATGAATATATTGTGTGTTTGCTGAAAGAATTGCCATTAAAATGTTTACAAACAGATCAGTTAAGAATGTTTATATAAAATATTATAAACTTCTACTAGAGCAGCTTTAAGTATTTTCTTGCATTTAAAAAAAGAAAAAGAAATTTGCAGGCGGACAGCTTGTTGTGAATGCGAAAGCATAGCTAAATATCATTTAATCTCAAAACTGTGTTGAAAATACATCATTTCCTGGGTAAGTCGCATATATTCAAAAAGATGTCACTTTGTGGAATTTAAATTTGTGTTTAATTCTGAAATAATTTATTCTACTGTGGGGACAAGGAGATGTGTCTTACTTATGTCTCCGTTCATGTAGCTAATCAAGGTGTACTCTCAAGGAAAAATCTGTACTTGACTCTTTTTGAATTTTAACAGAATTCTGACACTTGGCACATTCAACACTCTAAGGTACTTATTTGATAGGAAATTACTTTTAGAAGTTTTCATAAAGGCATACATTGAATCCATTTACTGATGTACTTTTTCAACTCCGAGTGTGTCAGATACTATTTAAGTGGAGGCAGTATGATTGCCTAATAAATAAAATCACTTGCAATCCGAGAATTTATGGCACATTTTAAGGAAGGTATTTTGGCAAATCTTCCATGGTGGCATTCTCAGTGGTCTCATGGGAACCATCTATACAAAATTTATGCAAATTGATAGAATCCCCACCCTCTCTTTTTAGACCTATACACATCTGAAAAACTGAACTGATAAGGAGTTTTCCAGTGAAGCAAAGGGAGCAAAAAAAAAAAAAAAAAAAAGCTTGCCTTGAATTCACCTAGAACTGTTATGGATAGGAGAATTTCGTAATGAATGATGTATTTGGTAGACCAAAAGTAGTCTCTCTTTTTTCCAGTATTATTTAAAACATCACACTTGAACAATTTTCCCCTCTGAGGAGTCTATGTAAATCCCTATATATGGATAGGAAATAACCCCTTAAATCTAGTGTCTCGATTTTTTCCATAATGCTAGTTATAAGGCAGTCAGACTCGCATCAAGAAATCTGTACTTGGAAGAACTGAGCGACTCTTTTATGCCTGCATCTGGCAGAGCACGAAGGAGGTGAGGAAGCCAGAGTTCAAGCTTCAGTGCTGGTTGGTTATTTTTAAATGTACAGATAAAAATGTGTTTCCTTTTCTGTTTTTCAAATGTTTGAGTATTCCACATAGTCAGAAGATGTACATAATGCATGTTCTCTTCTCATTTGGGGCCAAGAATAAAAATAAGGAATGTGGCACGTCACATCATAAACTCTTTAAGCAAATAAAAAGTGAAGCACAAGCCACTCTCTGCAGGCTGAGGTGTTAACTTCGGTAAACGTCTTGCTCTTTCTCTTTGACAAATTCGGTTTGGCTCACAAAGAAATCAATGCATTTTCACATCACTGACTTTATGAAGTTTGGGAATGTATTATCATATAGATTGACAGTTGCCCCACTGGTTCCACACCACAGCGTGGACACTTACAAAGCCATCATTAATTTCTCACACTTGTACCCTGCGATGGCTTCCTCCATAATAAATACTCTGTCCTTCAGAACCCAATCAATAACCTTTTAGGTATGCCTCTCTTGGAGAGGAAGTTAAAGAATCTATACTTTGAGAAAGAAACTCTCTGATTCAATTTTAGATTTTAAAGATATGTGCTCACGAAATGCATCTTTTCTTTGTATCCCAGATATTTTCATTTCATGTTTATGGTGGGATCTTGGGGTACCTCGATTTTCACAGTGCTTATTCAAAATTGCCCTTAAAACATTCCAGTTGTGGTTTTGCTAAGCAAAATTAGACTGTGAAAGCAGATCTCAAAAACCAGATTCTCTTTCTGTGGTGTAAAACATGTATCCAGCTGTCAGACGCATGTAATAAAAACTCTGCCTGCCAGAAGTTCTTCCTGCATGCGCCTGTGACACAGATAACCTACTAGGAGCTTGAAAGTCCCATCACACTGAACACATGATAAATTTGTCCTTTTTTTTTTTTTTTTCTTCACAGCTCTGCATCTTACACTCACTGTATTTATGGCCACCAAGTTAACATTGTGCTGGCTGTGCTTGCTTTAAATAAATAACAATTCTCAGGTACAAGTGGTTTTATCAGGTCATTTAACTCTATCTTTAAGTTAAAGATGGCTTAGTTAGAAATGACAGTGAGAGTTGAAAACAGCTAGGCCAAGTTTTTGCTGCTGTGTAATTTGACTGCATCTATAGAAAGAACTTCCTCAGTGACTTTAAATTAGAATCATCCCTTTTTGGGGGTATTAAATGTCCCACTTAAAATATGTCCTCTCTGAGGCCCTTTGTATCACCTGAGTTATGGAGAAAATGGGGCAGTCACTAATACACAGGAATAACTAATTGCCTCTTTAAAAATGCAGAATAGCACACACGGTAAAAAATCTGGTCTATGTACTCTTGACTCCCTTAGGCGGTTTCTTCACCTTGGGGACTTAAAATATCCTTGAGTATTTTTTTTTCAACATAATTCTAGTTTTACTTATTTTATTAGGAATCCAGAAAGAAAAAAAAAAAAAGAAAATACAAAGAAAAGAAGCTTGTCTATGGAATAGAGAGCCAGAAATTATAGAAAACTAAATCTGGCCTTGGTTAAAGAAGAAAATTAGCCTTCCCTTACCCTCTCTGCTTTCACCCAAAGTAAATAAGGACAATGTTCATTTTCAACTCTTGTCAATTGGGAAATTTATAATTCTCATAATGTACTTTGAGGTTGAAAATATAAATGTTGGGTTAATTTCATTGCATTTCACAAAATGCATTTATAAAACAAGCTGGCTCTTGGCACATAATGGATTTGTGTAAAGTGTATTTGTGGAACATAGATTCTATTAGATTGTGAGTCCTCTTGGCTGAGGTCTGCAGTGTTCCTTCCTCTTGAGGAGGGCTTGAACCCTCCTTGCATGTTAAGATACTCATTGCATGTTAATTGAGGCATGAGGAATGAACTCTGAGGGGAGGAAGGATTTTCCTTAATACCAGGGACAATAGCTATAGGTTATTGCCACCAACCACACTGCATTCATTTATTTGTCATGTGAGGTGAGTTTCTCAAGTCTTCTTCCTTTCTCTTCAAAAAGCAACCCCTCAATAAATTCATTAGAGTGCTCTGTATATAAGCACATCCAAGACCTGCTAGTGGGTTTCTATTTCTGAGCCACTCTATTACACTTACAGACTTTTAAGTTTATTTTGTTTTATAATCCACTCTACTCCTTTCTTCTTCCCCATCATCTCACATGTAAAATTTACAGAGAATGCCTGGAACAGATATAAAGACTTACTATAAGCACCAGATAATTATAGCCAAGGGCTCATAATTTTGCTCTTAAAGTCGAGAATAAGAATAGTAAACAAGCTACAGAAATCATGCAGTAATACTTGACCATACTTTTGATGTAGATACAGGGATGATTTCTTTTCCAGCCAAACTTTATGGAAAAAACTTCCATAGGAAAAAAATATTGTTTCAATTCCTTAAAAACGAAACAAAACAAAAAACATGGAAGAAAACAAAACAAACTTTAAATCCATTTTGATGACAATTATTTCAAATGGTATTTTTAAGCTTTATTTTTTTATACTTGCAAATCTGAAAGAGCAATATTTGTAAGGAATGTGAAGTGAGTCATCATAGATTGAAAAGTTAAAGACATGAGAAAAAAAAATCACCCATCAGAAGGTTCTCTTCTTGTCTATTCCTAAATGAAAGGATGATATGATTTTAGTAACTGCTCGATTCCCTAAAAATTCACATATTAGAGGCTATAGAGGCACCTTATTTTACGAAAGGTTTATTAACAAGAGTCTTAAATATATGATCATTGCAATGCTAAAATACAGGTGATAATAATATAGAACCAGGCGCAAAATTTAGGAATATCATATTGTCACTTGGCTTGGTACATTAGGAAGAAGTGGAAGGATGGATGTTTTGCAAAGGGACCTGTACGAGACTTTAGAGATTTAGGTTTTTGGCAAATGAAAGCAATGCTGACATTACTTGAAGGTAAAACAGATGACTTGAAAGAGTGTCAATACTGCATGTTCCAGATTATAAACTTTAGTGGCATGGTTTTTAGTTATTTATATATTTCTTTCTTTCCTTTGGTGGTTTCTTTCATGTTTGTTAATGCTCCTGGGGGCTATCAAGGAATGGCGCCATTCAATAAATACAATAAATAAAATGAAGCACTAAGCCTTACTTTTGGCAAGGGCAGCCTGATTATTACACGTGTAATCTCTAGGCCTTCAGGGAGACATTGGGCTTGGTGGATAATCACTCGGTTTTAAGCTGCTGAGTTCCTGATATCTGTACTTTCACTTCAGTTAAGCAGCAAAGGCAGTAACCGGGTGAGAGGCAAACTGTTTTTGTCACTTCACCATTGAAAGCCTCTCCACTCAGAAAACTCTTCACTTTTTTGCTTATTGTTCAGTCACTTTTCAGTTTAGTTGTTGTTCGTCAAGGATCAAACTAAATTTACATTTGGGGGGAGAGACACAATCAAGTACTAAAGCCATAAAGACAATGAGTTAAAGCTAAGGAAGTTGATAGTATAAATTTTCTATGGACAACTGCATCCGGATGAAGCTGCACAAAATAAAATATGAAGCTAAAAAGGGGTTGTGAAGGCATATGAGAAGTAATGAGACATTTCATTTACCTATTCTGAAACTAGGCCACAGTGAGGGGAAGGAGAAAATTTCAAGTAATAGATTTGTAAGTAGCATAGAAATTACAGACATGTACGTATTATGTATATATACTTATACTGAAGAGGAAAAATGTTACTTGTGATTTAATGTTGAGTATTATTTAGTCTAGCCGAAAGAACTACCTTGAAAATTGTCCTTCCCAGTTTCCCTAAACTCAGTTTGAGGCATGTTAAAGGCGTCCAAGGTCGAGGGAAGAGATTCACAGAATGGTCATTAACATAGAGGCTATGAACTGTAGTTCATGAGTTGTTTTATTTGGTCAGCCCAGTGTTTTAAAAAATTTGACATTACGAACCAACATTTTTAAGTAGAAATTTTTATTGTTGGCTTCTTTTGAAATATACAAGATCCAGTAACACTTGTCCAGCTTTCCTTCTGGACAAATTTGGTTAGAAATAGTCACCATGGTAGTTCTAGATGGGCCCATGTCACCTGGTTCACCTGGTTCACCTGAGCTCCCCTCAGTCTACTCCACTCATTTACAGTCTGCTTAGCCTTTGTAGCACTTGAGTTACCAACCTTGACCTATGTGCTCCCTTCAGGGAAACCACAGACAATAAAAATGGTAGAGAGAAAGCCAGAAACAAACAGTGTTAGCTTAATTTCATGTGTGCTTAAAATAGGGATGTTTCTTGTTCTTTGTTAAGTTTGACTCATCTGGAAGATGGGCTTAATTTTGCTAGACCAAATTTCTAAAATAATTTTAAGGTGTTCTTATAAAATTAAATCAAATGAAAATCAATTTAATTTGGAGATTAAGAAAGTAATTGTATGTGTGGGAGGGGATGGTGAGTGCATGATTCGCCAACCCCATCTTCTGCCATACTAAGAAGTTACAGTCAGAATTTTTGATTCTAACATATACACTTAAAGCTACTCTAAAGTAAAAGTATCTAGGTGGACTTTTAGGACAGAGATGAAGGGAAAACCTACTTTAAAAACTTTAGTTATTTCAGCTGATTGAGGAAAACCCCAGGGCTTTTTAGGAGGAAGCCATTTAAAGAGGAGGAAAATGACTTTGTACTAATTATGTTCAGTTTTGATCAGGCAAAGGGTTTATGGAGTCTGTTACAATGAAGTGGAAGACAATAAAGCAAAGGCTAGAAGAGGAAAATGCAGTGATATACAAAGGCCTCCAGTGCCCCAAGAGAGAAAGACTTGGAGCAATGTCGGATAATGCTGAGCTGGGAACAAGAACTGGAAACAGTGCTCCACAAACTCAGAAATGCTCCTCTCCAAGTGGATAAGCAGGATCCCTGAGTGTTGTTCAGGGATGGCTCTTGCTCAGAGTGTAGTATACTCCCAGTTCTCTTAGCATCCCAAGGATATTTGTGAAGGAGAAAATGTAATTGAAATACAAGCATGTTTACTAGTGGAAGGGGCTGAAATATCTGAGTTGGCATTCTTTGGGAATTCCATTCATGGAGGCTTACTCTGGCCTGAGGGGAATAGGAAAGATTGACACTACAGCAATATCTCTGCTTGTGTTAAACATAAAAAAGAGGGGCATGGACTTACACAGAGAGTCCAGGCACAAGAGGAGAGTTGGGAAGTATTTATTTTATGCAAGAAATACGCTATCACACATACACTGATCCAAAAGGATCTTTGAAATTAATTTTACAAAGACGAAAATTCGTATTTATAAAGTAATGCATATTGGTTAAATATGTATATTTTAAAAAACACACATATATGATTCTGACAAACCTATGTTCCTTTTTAATTAGAGTTGATGAAAAGTAGCTAAATAATCTCAGATGAGTGACAATTTAATTTGGAGGATCCCTCTTTTATTTCTGAAAATATTTAAGGATGGGCTGCTAGATGCTCAGCATTACACAAAACGACTGTGTGTGTCTTTTTGTGTATCTGTCTATCTGTTTTGGTTTCATGGGAGAAGGGGGAGTTCACTTGGGAGGAGGGCTATTATTGAGAAGGATAGACATCAAGAAATACAAACTGATCAAAGTCCAGGGAGATGATCACGTAAGGTCATACACTAAAATGCCAAAATGAGTACTGTTGACATTTGGTAGTATACAGTGTTAGGGGAAGGAGAGAAGGAAGACCTGTGCTGACCCTCTTTTGCCTTGAACTCCGATGGTCCTCTTCGACCAAGTAGCATTCCTTTTAAAGCTTCAAGCCACTGTTCAGTTATGCTCCTGTCCGCTCAAGTCAGAATGCATGTAAAAGGACCCACTTTCTCTCTGTAAGAACTCTTCCCTCCTGGGAGCTCTCAACCAGTAGGAGTCTGTCAGAGGTATAATGTTTGCTTTGGTGGGGAGGGTGATTTTTTTGCAACCTAAAATATGTTCTTCTATGTCATTCCTCTCTTCCCAACCCTGATCTCTGCCCTTAGGACTTCAGGCTCAATCACCGCATCGGTGAGCTAATTTCTTTATTATTTCATTCCACCCTCTTGTTAAGATTAGTGGGATTAGGTTTTCAAAATCTGATTTGAGCATCATGGTTCACTGGGGTGCAAAAAATATTATAAGTTCTATTTATATTTACTTTTCTGTACATTTATCCTTTAAAATTTCTGTTTTTGAGTGTGTTTTATCCTGCGTATATTGGTATATGTGCACATAGACACACACACACACGATAGATTATATAAATGCAGAAGTGCATACCTTGGATGTGTCTCCAAAAGTTTTATATTGATATAGGCGTGTGACAAAATGTTAAGTGAATATTGTTTTAGACATTTTATTTCCCAGGAGATGAAGTCAAAGCAGCCAGACTCTCCTTGGAATATTTGGAGAATCCATTATCTTGTGGCAACCTGTTAGGTTGTCTTTCTTATTGTTCATAGCTCTCTGTACTGATCGTGTCTTACTGGTTTTTTTTTTTTTTTTTTTTTTTTTTTTTGATGCCATTCCTATTTTCTTCTCTCAATTCCCTATGTCAACTTTCACTTCTTATATGGATAGATAAAAATATGTACTTTGCTGTTTATTGAAGAAATCAAGCACCCCTGTGCATTTATAGAGAAAATTTCCGTCTACTCTCAGTAGGGAAATAAGAAAATAAACATTACCTGTGTCAGCAGACTGGTATAATAGGGGCAGCTGTGAGGAGGTGGAGTATTAATTAGGTTGTGAATGAGGGTTAGAGTTTAAGTGAGTGGAAACGAGATGATGGATATTCCCAATGAAGAAAAAACAAGGTATATGGTGGCTGGAGGATAGGAAGGTGATGTAAAAATGATGATGGTTTTAAAGGAATATTCCTTTCCATCAAATTCCAACTCTAGTCAGACTAATGGGAACATAGTGATTTTTACTGGACTCTAGTAGAAATATATCAATAGATTGTAGGGACTAAATGACCAAGAACTTTGACTTTCACCCTAAGGAAATAAGGTCTGACCAAGAAGACATGAGAGAATTACTGGAAGTTTTTTCAAGCAGAGACTGTTATGTTTTAGGAAGCATCCAATTAAAGCACCCATGTATACACACAGGTGTTTGGACAGGAAGGTAACAAAATTAGAAGTAGTGATACCAGAGAAGGGAACAGTAATCCAGGTAGGAAGCCATAAGCAATTCCTGGATTACAGAGGTTCTGGTTCCTGCTTTTTGGTGTTTCAAGAGGAGAAATTAACCCCTGACTAGCGACTAGCATATGAATGGCGAATATAATTAAAATACAAAAATTTGAAAAGCATCTAATTTGAAGCTCATGGAGTACAGGGAATATTCCTGATGGTTGTCTACGGTGCTTCCACACACAACACAGTATTATTACAACAGTGAGATGCAGCATTTATACTACTGAATCAAATGATCAAATAATAGCATCTAGGGGCACCTAGGTGCCTCAGTCGGTTAAGTGCCTGACTTAGGCTCAGGTTATAATCTCTGGGTCCTGAGATCAAGCCTCATGTTCGGCTCTACGCTCAGCGGAGTGTCTGCTTGTCTATTTCACCCTTCCTCTGCCCCTCCCCCCCCACTGGTGTTTGCGCTCTCTCTCGCTCTCTCTCAAATAAATAAAATCTTTAAAAATTTAAAAGCATCTAATATTGTTATGTACAAGGAAAACAGGTCATAATCTTATTCTTATAGGAACAGTTGGTGTGTTGTTGTTGATTAACAGTTTCTTGAAGATTCTTTCTGTTTCTATGTCCATATTGCTTCTCCTGGAGTCATATATTCATATACTTTATTGTAAGTTCTCTTGTAACTTATGATAGTGAAGTGATGTCTGCCTTCTCATCCCTAAATTTATATTTTTCTCTCTCAGATCTTTTAAAAGTCAGACTTGACAGGAATATATTTACCTTTCTTTCAAGCTTTCTACTTGTCTTTATTACTCACTCTCACTTTTTCTTTTTCATTAAGTTCATTCTTTATTTTTAAATTCTCTCATTTTTAACTCTTAGAGTATATTTTATTGTTTTTGTCTAGCTTTTTAGTATGGGTACTAAGTTTTAGTACTTTCAGTCTTCCTTATATAATAAGAATAAATATATTTGCCAGGTCTGTAACAAGACGTGGTGTCCTGTCCCATGCTTTCTGAAGAGTCCTAGCCATCTAGACTCCTGAAATAAATCCCAACATTACCAATTTTTCACTTTAGCACTAATAATTATTGAAGACCAAATTTTTATCATTAATATTTATGATGTCCAGAGTAAGATATATATATATTTTATATGGTTATATAGATTAACATATTAACATACAATATATATGTACTATATACAAATATATATGTCTAAAATACATAACATAAATATGTAAAAAGTATGAAAATATGTTGTGTATGATATTAATATTTTTATAGAGCTGGCATCATGATTTGCATGCCCTACATAGCCTTAATTTTTTCAGTAAATATAAACATTTTCCCATGGCATTAAATGTTTTTTGCAATAATTAAGGGATGCATAGTACTCCTTTAGCATAATACCTTTTTTTTAAATTTCTTTTATAAGACATTTAACTTATTTTTATTTTAGAAGCAGTAAAGAACAGTGTGATGAATAAAATCCTTACAGCTAAATTCCTGTGCACATTCCTAATTCTCATCTTATAATAAATTCATGAAAAATTTAGACATACATGGCTATGCAAAATTGTAATTCTTTTCAACTAGTTTCCTGATAGGAAAGTTTATGCTTGCACCAGCACTGTCTGAGAATCATGTGGGACACAAACTAGTGCTCAGGAGTCACTGGAAACTATCTCAATATTTTTTTTATTTCTTGATGAAATATATTTATTATGGTTTTCATTTATCTGAGTATGGGTGAGGCTGAGCAACTCTCCATGTTATGTTAACAGTTTGTATGTCTTATTTTATGATTTGTATTTCTTCTCCAGATGAGACTATGTTGGATTATTCTTCTCATTTTTTAGTTTGTCTTAACTCTTTACAATGCCCACAGAATAAGTCCTGTTGTACTTTGTTATCTATACATATGGCTTAAAATCTTTATTTACAGGTGTGAAAATCACTTGGCCACATTCTCAAAATTATGCAGCTTGGCACCTTGTTTCCTATAGGATGGAACACTATATATATATATTGCACACATACACATACATATATACATACGTAATCTTGACCTGGAGATCTCAGAAATTCATTTAATCCATCAGACTAAAGCTAAAAAACAATTTAAAATGGTTGCATTTATCAAAGAAAAATAACTAGTTCTTTATAGGATAAAACACTTTTTTCCATATTAAATATTTCAGCTGTTGTTCAGAATGCAGGACTTTATTTCAGATTGTTAATTTATAACAAACCAAGGATAGAATTGCATTCCACATGATGAAAGGAAATTCACATCTGCTAAGACAATCTGCAAGGCACCTTGAGGAGATAGAATCGAGTAAATGATGTATTAAATATTCTTAAAACTTTCTCCATCTATATGGTGCCTTTGATTCAATGAGGATAGTAATCATAAACACAGTGGTATCCCAGCTATTGGTATTTTTACAAAGTAGGTAGTTTTGCATGCAAGATAAATATCTCAGTATATAAAGAAAAATCTGAAAATAATCATGTGGAAGCAATTACTATTATAATAAGCATATGGCTCTACTAATATAGAGCATTGCTTAATAATTAATGTTATAGAAATAAAAGAGTAGAAAAAGTTCTATATTCTGGGGCATCCCTTTGTACATTCAGAATGGAAAAGACCCTAGTGAAATGCAGAACAATTAAGAGAATACAGGCTGTCTTCCACTTCCGCTGATACACATTTATGGCTATGAACAAAAAGGCACATTGGGAAGGCAGGAAGTATACAAATCAACTTAATCTGTCCCTTTGTGGTATTTCATGCCCTCCACAATATAGTCCAATTTTATGTTTTTAGCCCTTGCTCCCACTCCTCCTCTAAATATATTTTCAGTTCTAGCCCAACTGGGCTATGTATTTTTTCCAGAGCATATTCTTTCCTCCTCTGTGTCTTTGTTTGTACTGTTGCCTTTGCTTTGACTGCTATCCCAAACCCACCCACCTATAATATTCCCATTCATTGTCAAAGAATTATCTAAGATGCCAAATCCTCTTGGACTTGGACTCAAGACCATTCTGGTCTCTTTAACTGTATGTGAACTCCTACACCTTTGGATTCTTTAGCATTTCATTTATCCATTTCTTTTGGAAGTTGGGGGAAATGGTGTAGCTTTTACCAAGGTAGAGAAGTAAATGATTTGAGATTCATTTGAGAGATAAAATTTACAGAACTTGCTGGTGGTTTGAATGTAGGAGATGATGAATAAGAGCTGTCAAGGATTTCTGACTTTAGCAATTGAATGGATACCTAAGTATTCAGATGGGGAATCCTTGGAGAGGATAGAATTGAGGGGCTGACCACGAGTTCCATTTTGGATATTGCTAAGTAACATGAGATATTCAAGTAGAAAGGTAATGTGGATAACTGTGTAATTTTTAGGAATGGAACCTAGAGGAGAGGTCTGAACTGGAGACATCAATTTGAGAATGAACATCAGAACAGTGGTTTATAGATATCTCTGGAAGTAGATGAACTCACACAAGGAGAAAGGGAGAGAGAGAGAAGAGTAGAGGACCAGGAGCAAACTGAATAGCTCTTAATACTTGGATAGAAGACAAAGAACATACAAAGAGACTGAAAGCATACTGGCTTGCACATAGTTCTGTATTCATTCTTGCTTATGTAATTTTCATTAGGGCTCCTAATGGATTCCAGTTTTGGTGTGGCTGCATAATCTCTCAACCCAAAGTCTTTTTGTTTATTTTCTCTCCATGACTGCTGTTTTAATTAAAGGGGGCAAAACTGGATGAGCTTATACATTTCAGGGGAAAGAGAGACATTAATTTAAAAAGGGATAGTGGATCAGGAACATAATTAAGTGAGATAGACTTCCCCATATGAGTGGTAAATTGGTCTCTAGGGTAGTTTAAATGTACTGAGTAATGAGTAGCAACAACACTTAAGTATAAACTTTTACTGCATTCAAAATATTTATTGAGCACCTACTATGTATTATGCTTAGGATATATCAGTAGCAAACTAGAAAAATATTCCTACCCTCTTGGAACTTTTTACTTGGAGAGATAGACAATAGAAAATGAATGAATGAATAAATGAATGAGAGAGAAAGAAAAGAAAGAGGGAAAAGGAGGAAAGGAAAAAAGGGAGGGAGGGGAGAGAGAAAGAGAGAAGGAAGGGGAAAGAAGGAAGGAAATAGAAACTATACAAAATGCTGATAAATGCTATGAGAATTTAAGGTAGTTGGGAGTCTGTGTTTGCACTTTTGCAGTATTAAACCGACTGGGGGGTGTCAGAGAATGAATGAGAAAGGCAGCATTTGAACAAACCAAAACTTAAAGGATTCAAAGACTTTAGCTGTGAAAGAATATTGACTATGCAGATTTCTGGGGATATTGAATCCCAGGCAGATAGAAGAGCTAGTTCTAAGACTTTAATGCAGGAATATTCCTGGTGCATTCAAGGAAATCAAGGTGATTACACCAGAAAGCAAAACTGGGAAGAATAGTAGGACATGAGGACAGAGGCAAAGGTGGAGCTAGGTCACGTAGGGTATCATAGATAATTTTAAACTACAGCCTTTGTTCTGAGGAAAATGAATATCCATGCAGAGTTTTGAGCATAAGAGTGACATGATCTGACTTGCCATTTAAAAAAATATCGCTCTGGCTATTGTGTTTAGAATAGAGTGAAAGAGGCAGGGGTGGGGAGACCAGTTAGGAGGCTATTGCAGTGACCAAGACAAAAGATGACAGTATCTAGGACCAATGGATGTGGTGATAAATGGTCTGATTCTCAATCTATTTTGAAGGTAGAGGTAGTAGTATTTACAGATATATTGGCTGAGAAATGTGTGAAAAAGAGGAGTCAAAGATGACTCCCAAGTCCTTTGCCATTTTGTAATTGGATTATCTGGTTTTGGTTTGTTTGTTTATTGTTTGGTTGTTTTTTTGTTTTTTTTTTTCTTTTGAGTTGTAGGAGTTCTCTATATATTTTTTATATTATCCCTTATCAGATATATAACTTGCAGATATTTCCTTCCACTTCACAGACTGCCTTTTCACTCTGTTGATAGCTCCTTTGCTGTACAGAAGTTTTTTTAGCTTGATGTAGTCCCATTTGTCTAGTTTTGCTTTTGCTACCTATACTTTTGGTATCCTCTTCAAGAGATAATTGCCAAGACTAATGTCGTGACTTTTTTCTGTATGTTTTCTTCTAGGAGTTTTACAGTTTCAGAACTTATTTTTAAATCTTTAATCCATATTAGTTGATTTTTGTGTATGGTGTAAGATAAGGGTTCAGTTTCATTCTTTTGTATGTGGATATCCAGTTTACCCAACACCATTTATTGAAGAGACTGGCCTTTCCCCATTGTATATTCATGGCACCCTTATCAAAGATGAATTGACCATATTTGGGTGGACTTATTTCTGAGCCATTGTCCATATATCCATCTTTATACCAATACTGTAATGTTTTAATTACTCTAGTTTATATTTTGAAATCAGGAAGTGTGATGCCCCCAGCCTTGTTCTTTCTCAAGGTTGCTTTGGCTAGTTGGTGTCCTTTGTGGTTCCAAATGAATTTTGGGATTTTTTTCTATTTATGTAAAAATTATCATTGGGATTTTGATAGGAACTGCATTGAATCTGTAGATTGTTTTGGGTAGTATGGACATTTTTAAAATATTAAGTCTTCCAGTCCATGAACATGGAATGTCTTGCCATTTATTTGTGTCTTCTTTAATTTCTTTCATCAAAATTTTGTAGTTTTCAGTGTATATATCTTCCACCTATTTGATTAAGTTCATTCCTAAGTATTTTATTATTTATGATGCTATTATAAATGGAATTATTTTCTTAATTTCCCTTTCAGATAGTTTGTTGTTAGTATATAGAAACACAACTGATTTTTTCATCTCCATTTTGTGTCCTTCAGCTTTCCTGAATTCATTTATTTCTAACAGGTTTTTTTGTAGAGTTTTCTGCATATAAGATTATGTCATCTGCCAACAGATAATTTTACTTCTTCCTTACAAATTGGATGCCTTTTATTTATTTTTCTTGCCTAATTGCTCTGGCTAAGGCTTCCAGTACTATGTTAAATAGAAGTGGTGAGAGTGGTCATTCTTGCCTTGTTTCTGATCTTAGAGGAAAAGCTTTCAGTTTCACCAAAGAAGATATGCAAGCCAACAAGTATATGAAAATATGGTCAACATCACTAATAATCAAGGAAATACAGATAAAAATCACCATGGGATATCATCTCACACTTGTTAGAATGGCTGTTAGCAAAAAAAAAAACAAAAGATAAAAACTGTTGGCAAGGATGTGGAAAAATTTGAACTCTTATACACTATTGGTGGGAATGGAAAATGGTATAACCTCCATCAAAAACAGTGTGAAGGTTCCTCAAATAATTAAAAATAGTATTGCCATATGATCTGGCAATCATACTTTTGGCTATTTGCCCACAAAAATAAAAAACTGCATCTTAGATATTTGTGACTCATATTTGTTGCAGTATTATTTACCGTAGTCAACATGTAGAAACAATCTAAATGTCCATTGATGGATGAAGGAATAAAGAAAAAGTGCCACGTAAATACAATGAATATTATTTAGCCATAAAAAATAAGGAAATCCTGCCATATATGATAACATGGATGAACTTCACAAACATTATACCATGTGAAATAAGTCAATTACAGGAGAAACACTGCACGATTTCATTTATATGAGATATCTAAAAATAGTAAAACTCATAGAATCAGAAAATAAAATAATGGTTGCTAGGGGCTGAGGGCAGGAAAAATGGGGATTTGCTGTTCAATGGGTATAAAGTTTCAGTTATGCAAGACGAATAAATTCTGTTGTACGACATTGTTTTTATAGTTAATGATACTGTTCTTTACACATAAGGATTTGTTAAAAAAGTGATCTCAAGCTATCTGTTCTTACTACACTAAAAAAAATAAATAAAAGAAGAAGATGATGCCTAATTCTTTGGCCTGAGCAACCGGATGTATGGATTTTCTGCCAACAGAAATGGTAAGTTCCATTAACTGAAACTGAAGTGAAACAAATTTTGGAGTGGAAAGTAGTGAAAGACTGAATGTGGTGGCATTAATAGAGAACAGGATGACAAGAACTAAAGACACAAATAAAAATAATTTCCATGAGTTTTGGTGCAACTGTAGGAAGGGTCAAGAGAGTTCTTTTTTTCTTCCTAAATAAGAGAGAACTATATATTTGTGTAATGGTGAGAATGATCCACTAGAGAATGAAAGATCTATTGATAAAAGATGAAAGGATGAGATCTCTTTCATAAGTGCAAGAGGATGGAAAATTCATCTGTTGTAAAGGGAGAGAGCAGATTATGGTAGATGGGTAGATACGTGATGGAATTCTGTGGAATTTCTCCAGTGATTGCTTCTGTCTTTTCAGCAATGTATGATCTATGGTCATCAGCTGAGACAGAGGATGGAGGGGGAGGTGTTAAAGAGAGAAGTGTGAAGAAGTTACTAACAGAGTGAGGACACTGTTCTTCACTACTCTTCGTGGTCAGTGTGTGTGTGTGTGTGTATTTTGATCCATATTTTATTAACAAGTGCAGGCACAAAGTAGGTAGGGTTTGATTTAATTGAGGCTATGGTTTTTACCAAGCCAATACCAAATACCAAAAAGCAATAGAGGGGCCAGTGAGTACAAGGAGTAATTATAATCATTACAATTCACCATGAAACTTAAGCTAAGGATGAGAAGTGGCTGAGAGAAGGTCATAAAATAAGTTGATCAGGGGTGCCAGTGGGTATCAAAAGACTAATGAAGTCAGGGTATGTCTCTCATACCCCTGAGCTTGGAAGGTAGACAGTGGGGATTAGAGAGTGGGTTGAATGAAATTGAGATTGAGGAGGGATTGTAGTTATCAACAATGAAAAGGTAAGACGATGAACATGAGTAGCTGAGTCTGGATGGAAGAGAAGAGTGGCAAAAGCATTTCAAAGAAATGAAAGTGAAGGTTTTAGAAGATGACCTACATGTGTGCTGAAATGGCCACCACAATGGTAGGTGACAGAGAGCCAGGAGTTGATTTTATCCAGACAGAGGAGGAATAATGGCAGGGCTGAGATATGGTATCTGTGAATGAAGGATAATGTTCATTATGATCAGATGTCAAGAGACTCAAATTTGAGGATATTTGCAGAGCATTGAGGGAATATGGTTTACCAGTGACAAGGAGCAAGTCCCTTTTCCCATCTGCAATCCTAGTGGTATGAGGGCACAAGAAAGAACAACCACTACCACTTGAGCACACTTCAGGGGGAGGAGTGTCCTTAGGGAGAGTTGGTTTTCTATTGGAGCAAGAATGTGAAAGAAGCATTTGGGGAAATGGTTGAAATTTTTTTCAGTGATGAAGTACATAAAAAGGATTTAAGGTGAATAATGAGGGCAAGGCTTTGGATGTTAGGGTAAGGAGAGGTAGCTCTCTTGAGCTTCTCTTAATCCCTGATGATGGGATTAGATGGATCAGGAGAGGTATGGTTTAATCCCAGTGTGTAGGTTCACTATTGATCTTAAATAAATATTTCTCTCATTTAAGGCAGTGGTCAACTTGTGATTCTGGAGAAGGCACAGGGTCACCCCTTATTCAAAATAAATGGTGGTCCTTGGGAAGTACACACCATTTATAATACTTTGTATCATAAACTCTGTGAGTCTAGGACATGTTGGGGGCAGGGTAGTGTGGCTATTAAGTACAGATAGACAAGGGTCTGAGACCTAGCTAGGTCTGTTTTTTATCAGCCCTTGCCACATTACCACTAAGCTCTTGAAACCCTTGTATCTTTTTCTGTAAAATGGGGATAATAGTTGTACCTCTCCCTTATTCTTATAATTATTAAAGGAGATGAATTATATAACACGGTTAGCAAAGTGCCTGGCACATGGTAGACACTCCATGCCTAGTACTGATTATTCATATATTAGTGTTTTTAAAACAGTTTTCTTTATTGCCACATTTAATCAATTTAGACTGCTTTTAAAGTTTATAGATTTATCACATGCAAGTGATTTGACATGATTTCTGATGTCTCCTTCATAACCCTTGGCTATGGTCATTGGACGGAAATGTAAATCCCTGTTCTTACATTGATCCTGCAGTAAAAGTGATGGGAATTAGATCATTTTCACTTAGACTGGCCATCCTCTTTTTCTGAGAACCTGTCATGAGTGGGAGGTCTGCCTTGTATAGCAAAAAGGGATTATAAAGGGTGATTTCATTTGTGCTTTCATTTTGTTCTTCAAGGAAAGGGAGTTAAATATTAATTAAGAAGTCTAATCCAGTAAATATGGAGATGCAACCATCCTAGATTCACAGAATTTATGATAAAACGAGCTGTGAAATGGATCAAAGCCAATAATAAGCCAGGATGAGCAGAGTGAGGGGCAGAGCAAGATGGGGGATGAGATCAAACCATGCAAGACACCCAATCAGAGTCTGCAGTGCTGAGTACCTTTAACTACAGGAGAGCACTGCAGCACCACTCCTCCCGAATACAAGTTATCAAACATTTATTGAATATCTACTACATGCTGGGAACTGGAAATGCAAAGATAAATTTCACATAATCCCTGCCCCCAAGTAATTCACATCCTAGCAGGAAGAAAGAGACCTAAATGGTGACAAGAGGTGGCATAGCACAGTAATTAAGCACATTTCTTTGAAATGAGACTGTCTGGGTTTAAAGCGCAGTTCTGCCACTTCCTTGCCTTTGGGACATGGAAAATTATTTCATCTCTCTGAGCCCAAGTTTCTTTATTGGTAAAATGGAAGTACCTACCCATGGATTTGCTGTGAAGAGTAAATGAGTAAAATGTTGAAATGAGCTTAATGCAGTGCTTACTATCTAATATGGGCAATAATACATAATATTATAGGCAGTAATACATATTTTTACGAGTAAAGATTTCACAAAGAAGTGAGTATTGGGGCTTGGCTTTGAAGCTAGAGGAAGATTGTTCCAGTCAGGAAAGAGAGTGGGTGGCATCTTGAGCTGAGGATACACTAGAACTGTAAATTCAGAGGTGTGACTACACTGATATGGTTAGGGAATGAAGAATGGCCTCATAATGGAGAAGAGAATAGTGGGTTAGGAGGGAAATTGTAAGTAAACAAAGAGAAGACTGGCAAGATCAGCATGGGCCAGCTTTTGGAAAACAGAATTGCATGGCAAAGCATTTTAACTTCACCATATAAGCCAGTCGGGGGCCCCTGGAAGTTACTAACAAAAAAGTGGCTTGATTAGATTTGTTTTTTAGAAACACCACTCTAAATGTAAAATCTATATTGGGAGAAGGAAGGCTTGGGCCAGAAAGAGGAATGAGAGAATGAGAAGGCTAAGTCAATAACAGTCCCACCTAAGGCAGTGAGAGTGATGGGAAGAAAGTGTGAAAGCAGAGTTCCCCGACATTGACAGTGGTGAACAACTGACTGGAGTGGGCAGAGCTGGGCCAAGAGTGGGCTGATTCAAGCATGATTCGAAGGACAACAACTAGGATAGGTAAGTTAGGAGAAAGTCCATAAATGACACAGAGGCAGGAAGAGGAGAACATCTGTCGGGGAGACAAGTTCAGTTTTGGAAAATATTGAGGATGGATTTTCTTGGACTACTGTATGAGGATATGAAATAGGTGCTTGGAAGAGTTTTAATGTAAATAAGGCAGAGTGTGAACCTGGAAACAGAGATAAGGAAACTATCACCCTCTCTCAACTTTCAACTCTAAGTGGGGCTATGTCAGGGGGGTAAGCTGTCTGGGACAGGAAATGTAGAGTGACCAGAGCCAAGGACAGGGATTTAGAAATGCTGCCTTTTAGGGGACAGTCCAAGGAAGATGAACCAGCAAAATTGATGGAGAAAGGGTGCTCAGAAAGAAGAGGGGTGAATCTGTTCTCTTCCTGGAAGAAGAGACTATGAAGAAGATCAAGGTCAACTCTGCCATAAGCTGCAAAGTGTTTAATTAGGTTGAAGAAGGAGGAGAGGCCATTGGTTTTGACATTGATAACATTTGATGGAGCATTGTGGAGTGATGCAGTTACAGATCCTTGATTAGAATGGCTAATGGAGAGAAGAATGTAATGTTGCCATTTGCAATAACATAGATGGAGCTAGAGAGTACTGTGCTAAGTGAAATAAGCCAGAGAAAGACAAATACCATATGATTTCACTCATACATAGAAACAAAACAAACAAGCAAAGGGAAAAGAGAGAGAGAGAGAGAGGGAAGCAGACCAAGAAACAACTCTTAACTATAGAGAACAAACTGGTGGTTACCAGAGGGGAGGAAGGTAGGGGGCTGGGTGAAACAGGTGAGGGGATGAAGGAGTGCACTTGCCGTGATGAGCAGTGGGTGATGTATGGAAGCCTTGGACACTATATTGTGTACCTGAAACTAATATTACACTGTATGTTAACTATACTGGAATTTAAAGAAAGACAAAAAATTAAAAAAAAAATAAACTCACTAACAAATTACTTTTTGTTGTAGGTAGTTTTGACTTTTTTTTAGCTCTAACTGGAGTTTATCTTTGTCATTTCCCTAATGGTAGAAATTAAGGTGGACATAAATGAACTCTATAGAGAGTATGTTCTCCTTTCCACTCCAGCAAATGCACAGTTAATGACCCTTCCCTCCTTTTTTTTTTCTTTAATAGAACATGCCCTCTGTTTTTACAGCTTTTTAGTAATTCCCCTAAAATAAGACAAGATTGGTAGTACCATTTTTTAAAATAAGAGAAGTAGGTAAAATAACACGAGAGAATATAAATACCTATTCTACAAGGTTGTTGTGGGGATTATATAAGTTAGTGCATTATATTGTCATTGCATCTTCTTAGTCCTATATTCAACCAAGAGGTAACATCATAATCATATATAGAAACAGTCAGCCCTGAAAAACCCCTCAAACTGGCTCTAAACTAAAGAAGGCACAGGTTTGTGCATGCAACCCTATGTGGTGATAAGTACGTATAATAATTTAGTGCTTACAAAAATACACAGAGCATAAGGATGTAAACATGTATCAAGCAAGGATATATTTAGTGTATCGAGACACATATGGTGAGCATTAGGGAGAAATGCCATATCTGACGTATGAGCTGAATCATGTCTCTCATTTCACACTCTCTCTGATAGATACGCTCTTTCTCCTTCTCCATTCTCCGCCAAAAGGGAATTCTCCAATGCACATAATGGGATACCACTATGAGCCAAAGGCATACTACAGTTCCTAGCACATGTTAAACACTGAGTAAATAGCCATTATTATTTTTAATGTCTTTGGTTCTCCTAACAGAAGAGTTTTTCAAACAAAAACTGCTCTCTAGCTTACGAAGGGTCTAAAGAGCCTCCTTCTGAGCCAGCAGTATCAGAACTCTGAGAGAAGCAGCCTTACTGCTTAATCCACCCTTGGGTGACCATGCTCAGACAATGCAATGCTGCAGTGTGATTGGGCTGCAAAATGATCATTTGACTTAGTTTTGATCTCTCTCTCTCTGAAGTCTTCTGAGAGCCTCATAAAAGGAATATTTCCTTAAAGCTAATACAAAGGAAAGCCTAAAAGCCCCAAATTGTGCAGCTTTTGTTGGATTTGAGGTAAACCTTTTACAAGGAACAAGGGAGAATGGATTTGGTCACGGTTCTAGTTCCTTTCCTCAAAGAAGATTTCCTAGCCTAGACATTGTGTGTATGTATGTATCCATGCATGTATGTGTATGTGATGGTTTTTAGCTTTGGTTAATAAAATTGCCTTAGAATAACACATCCTTGATACTGAGAGAATAATGCTGTGACATCTGGGTGATTTGTGATTGTTTCCACAAAGAAGCTTTTTGGGATGCCAAACCAAGCTGACATGTCTGCCACCCTTGATTTTGGGGAGTAAAGAACAGTTTGAAGTACCCTAAAGACAGAAACATAAATCAGTGTTGTTCATGGCTTACTTATGTTGTGCTAATATATTTGCCACGGGCAAGAACTACTTCTAAATATTAAACTAACTTTAAACCATTAGTTTAAGAGTCTGGACATTTCCTTCTAATGATTCCACCAACCTACGTTTTGTCTTAGTGTCTTCACATTTTGCACCCAAAAGTATGTGTCATGATAAATAGACACAACAAAAAACTTTGATTTTTTTTTTTAAATGGGAGTCGAAGATCTTAAAACCTTGCTTCATACTCTGCTGTTGATTCCTCTGAGGAATAAAATATACGTGGCAACTTCTTCAGAAAGAACATATTAAAGTTGAAGTATAAGGATTTTTATATCAAAAGGATAATGATTTTTTAAAATCTTTACTATGTGATAAATTATTCTGAAGGCATTATAAAGATGTACAAACTTGAACTAGGGAATAACACAGAAAGTTGATAGTGACTTTGAAATTAGTATAGACATTATACTAACCTCCTTCTCTCCTTGGCTGAATTTGTTTATTGCATGATACTGCTACTGTTTAAAGCAAAAAGTCATTTTCTCATAAAAAAATTTTTTCCTTTTCATTTTTAAGCAAAATTCATGAGAACAGCTGCATGTTTTAAAACATGTGAAACAGAATGCCCTTGCCAACAGTTTCCTTCCATTTAAAAATAATGGTTTCATAGAGTATTGTAAATTATTTCCATCCTTTACTTACCTTTCATGAAGAAAATGACACCTAAATTTGAAACCAATTTAACTCTCAAAATGTACCATCTGTGCCTTTCCTCTTGTCTCTAGGCCAAGAGAAAGTCATTAAACTTGAAGATGGGTAGAAGAGAGGAATAGCAGGGAGAGGCACTATAGTGTTTGAGAGACATGAGGGGAGATGAAAGGCCTCTGAAATTGGAGAATTTCCTGGTGCATTTCCCTGAGAAAGAACTAATGATGGTGATTTGGGGTTATGAAAAGTGACTGACTATCCATCAGCATAGGGTAAGATCAGAAGATGCTGTCATTACAGTGAATGCAGGATTCCTGCAGGCAAATATTATGCTTGACTATCACTTGGGCCTCAAGCGGGGTGAGTTCAAGCTAGTGAAAATGATCAAGCTCCCGTGTAGCCCCTTCAGGAGAGACAAAGCTTTGAAGGAAGTCCTTTTAACCACTTTGGTCAGCAAGGCCACAGGGACTCTCTCCGAAGTTTGTCACAATTGCTCTTGCGTGAAACAACGTATTTTCACCACATTCTCCAGTGAAGGGAAACCCAGTGCTGCTGAGTGGTGAATTGGACAGTGACCCTCTGTATGGCTGTTGGGTATTATCCATTCACTTCTTGGTGCCCTTTAGCAATTGCTCATGCTTCTTTAAGTTGCTCCTTTACCTTTTTCTTTTTTTTTTTTTTTTGGAACAGCATTATTGAAATATAATTCACATGGCGTAGAATTTACCCATTTAAAATACATAATTCAATGGCTTCTAGTATATGCAGAGTTGTGCAACAATTGGCACAGTTTTAGAACATTTTTGTCACCTCCCCAAAAGAAACCCAGTACCCTTTAGCAGTCACTCCCACTACCCCCCCCCCCCCTCACCTCCCAGAACCCTGAGCCATTTGCAACCTACATGGATTTGCCTACTCTGGACATTGCATATAAATGGAATCGTGCAATTTGAGGTGTTTATGATTAGCCTTCTTTTACTTAGCATAATATTTTCAGTTTATTCATGGCACAGAGTGTATCAGTATTTCATTCCTTATTGTTGACAAAGAATATTCTGTTGTATGGATATAGCACATTTATTTATCTATTTGTCAGTTAATCAACATTTGGGTTGTTTCCACTCTGGCTGCTCCTGTGATTTTTGATCATTGGCATCATGCATGATTTCTGAATGATATGGTGTCAAGAGCGCAGGGGTTGCCTGCACTTCGGCTCAGAGCCCCGTTCTGCTGCTGATTATCTCTGAGTTCCTGGTCAAGTTGTATCGCCTATGTGATCCTTCCATTCCTCATTTTGTACAAATAGGCATCCTTTGCCACACACCTCGCCACTTTGGCTTGATGTGAGGATTAAATGAGATGACTGTTGAGCAGCTATCCATTTCTTGAATAGGTAGTCACATAGTATGAGCCTTCCCATGGAACTCTTGTATGTTTTATATAAAAGTAATCTGAGTAATGCCAGGCTATTACACTCTGTTTTAAATCAAGCAAGCGAAGACTTCAGAGACATCTCATGGTATTGACAGTGTGCTCTGCAAAAGATTCAGCAAAGCTCCACAAGAATTGTTTCTGCTCATCTTCTCCTAACTCATCGTCACCCTGTAATTCCAGGAAGTAAACCCCGCAAACCTTTGCCTCAGATAGAATGCAATGCACAAAAACCAAATCAATGCCGGCAACCAGCGTAAAGGAGAAACTGGCGTGGGTCTTCCCATTTCATAGCATTATCTGTTGAGGCCAAGATAAAGTAATTGATTCACTAGGTAATCCAGGATTTCAAAAACCCAAGAGCTAAGTCTTTTTACATCTTGAGACCTAAAGTGTTGTTTATCATGTGCTGTTAAAACTCTCTCATTTTAATTTCAGCCAGAGAAGAATACATGGGATACAAATGGGACGCTTTAAAGGAGTGTGGGTGTGTGCCTAGAGTTTCTTTAGTAATTGAGTCAAAGATAGTGGCTCGCCAAGTCTTTAAGTAGAAATGCTGGGCCTAAATAAATGCTTCTAAATGAGGTTGCAGAAAATGAATAGACTTTTGTTTAATTAAACTTACTTGTAAAGTTTGCTTAGAGTGTATAGTAATTCACCTTGTCAGTTCTCATCCAGGATGTTTAATGATGGGTGTGCTTTAGTTTCCAAATCAAAATCAGCTTCTCCTTCTTTACAGCCTGACATTAGGCAGCCTGTAGAAATTTCATTATTCTCCACATGAATATTCATAGAATTAAGTATTATCGATGGACTTAAAGAGCTCAATTATTTTTTGCAATTGCATGCTTAGTTGCATATGCTGAAGTACAATAGACTGAATATTTCAGGGCCTGGTCAAATCCTTGAAATATAAAAAGAAAATGAATATCAGCAGGAAACCACCATCCTTGCTTTATCAGTTGGATTTTTAAGATTATTACCATCAATATTATTTCTTGATTTATAGCTCACAAAATGTCTTAGATTATAATGAGCACAGTCTTTTCCTCATAAAACTGTGAACAAGAAGTATTTTACAAATGAGGAAACTGACTGCCTTCCAAGAAGGATGTCTTATCTACCATCACACACTTAGTGATTACAATAGCAAGGTTAGAATCTGGACACTTCTGACTTGTTCTTCATTACATCTTCTGCTCCCTACTGCCTGCCTGGGGAATGCCTTGTTCCTGTAGGTTTGAAGATACCTACCTACTTGAGGTTTTTATCTTAGCTTGTGTGTGTATATGTTCTGGTATTGTCAATTTAGTTGCCAGGCCACTGAGCCACATGGACATTTGGTAGTGGACAGAATGCAGCATTTCCTGACACCAGGTAAATGTAATTCTTGATTAATAATTTAATTAAAAAAATAAGGTGTTTGTTTACAGTATTAATTAAACATTCAAGAAAAATACAGACCAGCAATTCATTTGAGAAAAACACTGAATGCAAACAGGCAAACAAAAGAAATGAAGATAGGTCAATTCTATACACATTTGAAATATATCACCTGCTTCGCCCTTGCTTCTGGGACATTCAAGTTCATCTTCTTTTCCAGGATTATTGTCATTATGTCGAAGTATTACTATTGCAGTGATGGGTGGTGGTGACTGGTTTATAGAAATATATAGCGTACTTGAAAACAGTAGTCTCAAATTTAAATGCTTATAGGAAGTGGGTAGATAATATTAAATGACTGGGTATATGGTGGTCGTAGACACATGTGCTGCATGTGTTCTGCCAGTGGTGGGAACTGTAGAGAACTGAAATATGTGTACTAGTTAATGGAGACGTTTCTTGCTCTGGTTGGTCATTGCCATTTTGACATTAATGTCTGATTCTTCCAGATCTTGTGATTTTCAAATAAGGACAGAAATTAATATATCTTAAAGTCATAAAGTCTCTTAATATTTGAATTAATTAAATTTAATGAAAGGAAATTCTTTGCAGGACAAACAAAAAGCACAAACTGGCAGGCATTGGCCCGAGGGACATTCATTTTCAACTTTCATCTAACTGAATCTTCTCCCTGGAGAGAAAACCCATTCCCATTTAATACTGAGGTACTATAAGTGAAAACATTGTTAGTGCTTACATTCTGATCACTTTGGTATTCAGAAATTCATACAAAGAATCAGACTTTATCAAACCTTCATTCTTTTTCTGGGAAACCATCTAAACTCCATTGAATCCCCTTAATTCCACTGTGGCCCACTGTGATTTCCTGTAATACTCAAACACATCAAATCTAAGAAATTTTCATGAAAACCAAACTTAAAGGGGGAAAAGTGGAGAAACACGATAGAGAAAATAAATTAGTCTCCACCAAAGGATAATCTTTAAAATTGTTTCCACTCTCAAAATCATGGGGAATCTTGGAACTGGAGTTGTTAAGGAATGTACTTAGAAAAAGAAATGCAATAAATATTGCTCTTTCTCAAGAATATATCTGTACGTATATATATGTGTGACTTACTTCACTGTTTGAGTCTGAGCATTGAATGAACTCGGGATCTTTTGGCAAGAAGCGTTAGTAGATGAGTAATCCTTACTTTCATTGTATTTCTCAAGGAATGCCCCTACTTCTTGATAACATTTCTAAGGTGCCAGAGATTCAGGTGACAAATGACATTTTTATTCCTGACATGCTACTTTTTATTATATCATTGAGAATAAAGTTCAATAAGTGACTTCTGATAATACTTTACTGCAGTCTTTATGAAAGATCGATTCCATTAAGTAGGTACATTTCAGTTGCTATTACTTCAAGTGATGCCATAATGTACTTGAAATGCAGTCTTTAGTTAATAATAGCAAGCTTACTGAGTGTGTTAGAGATGTGCTAAAGTATTTACTTTTGGGCCAGGTATCAGCCAAGAAATAGTATTTTAGACCTCTATGCTTTCCGTGTATTTTCCCAAAAATCTAATGCATATGTAATTAAACAAACAAGTATATATGTAATTATTTTATAGAGCATGAGATCACTTAATGTAATGAGGTAATTTCATTGAATAGAACTTGAGAGACAACTACACTCACAAGTCATTTAGGAAAGATCTTCATGGTCATGCTACTCAAAAAAATGAACTCACATCTACCTACCTAGGTAGGACCTCGGAGATGTCATTTGAAAAGCATTAGGTAGTAAGAATAGGTAACTGAACCAATTCTATTTTTTTTTATTTATTCTTATTACAAGGAGTAACTATTGATTGTGTGTGGTGAAAAAAGATGTAACTTCTAGCTTTTAGTGCTCAATAAAAAAAAGATGAGGGTGCCTGGGTGGCTCAGTCAGTTAAGCGTTTGCCTTCGGCTCAGGTCCCGATCTCAGGATCCTGGGATCCAGCCCCAATTGGGCTCCCCGCTCAGCGGAGAGCCTGCTTCTCCCTTTCCTTCTGCCCCTCTGCCTGCTTTTGCGCTCTCTCTCTTTCTCAAATAAATAAATAAAATCTTAAAAAAAAATAAGATGGAAAGGTTTAGGCAGAACAAAGTGGATAAACTTACAGAAAAGTTACAAAAACAGTACAAGAAACTTCCATATCCTGAAGGGGCAATTTTAAAGTAATTGTGAAAATTTTAATAACATAGGGAAGTGCTCACCCATCTATTGTTAAGTTAATAAGCAGTCTAAAAATTGGCATGCCCATTATAGAACCAATTAAGCTCCAAAAAAAAAAAAAAAAAAAAGATAACTCATGTGTAAAGCAGACTAGAAGCATGAGTTCAAAACTATTAACAGTGGTATGCATACACTATAGGGTATAGGATTATGGATGATTTTCCGTATGTTTTTCTGTTTCTCTGATATGTTAAATAATAAGAATATAATTCCTTTATATAGAGGAAACATTTTAAGTAAAATTATAAATATATTGGTGATATTAAATGTGCTTATACCATTTTTAGTCAAGTAGGCATCTTTTGCTTTTTGTTAGTTTTAGCACATTGATAATAAGGGAAATGCTAGTTGTGTGAATGATCCGTGGTGAAATCTCTAACACTGATGATGACATTTCCTAATGGAATTTTCTTGTACTTTTGAAATCCCTCTGCTTTGGTTGGTATTTTTAAGTTAAAAGATTAGGTCACAAGGAAAATATCAAAGAATAATTTGGGGGTTAAAAACTCATAATTAATATTAATTTCATACCCCAGTTAAGCAAAGTATAAATCTATGGTTTTGTTATAGTGTAACTGCATTGCTTTGGCATGGTTTCTCTCTTCCATCAGGAAATAAAATTCCTACATTTTCCTTTCTTTTAAATTATGTATCTATGTCTATATGTATATATTTTTATTTTAATTCCACTATTGTTAGCATACAGTGTTATATTAGTTTCAGGTGTAGAATACAGTGATTCAAGAATTCAATACATTAGTCAGTGCTCATCATAAGTGTACTCTTAATTCCCTTCACCTACTTCCCCCATCTCCCCCACCCCCATCCCCACTGGTAACCGTCAGTTTGTTCTCTAGAGTTAAGAGTCTGTTGTTTGGTTTGTCTCTTTTTTTTCTTTGTTCATTTGTTTTGTTTTGTTTTTTTCATTTGTTTTGTTTCTTAAATTCCACATATGAGTGAAATCATATGGTATTCATCTTTCTCTGACTTATTTCACTTAGCATTATACCCTCTAGATCCATCCATGTTGTTGCAAGTGGCAAGATTTCGTTCTTTTTTATAGCTGTAAAATTCCTACATTTTCAGCATGGAGTTTGTAGAAATATTTGTGGACAGCGGGAAAGTCTTTCAATGATAGCAGCAAACATCTCCAAGATATAATGTCAGATCTAGTTAATCAGTACAGTAAAATATATTAGAATTGGTCTTGATTAGGAAAATAGCAATCAAAGCATTCGACTCTTTTCACTTGTTGGGACAGATGGCCCATCTTTATGAAGGCAAATATCCAAAAACAACAACCCACTACCTTATCTTTCAAAATATGGTGCTCAGAATCATCTTGGAAAAGAGCTATTTAAGCCTAATAAGCCATATGCTCAATGAATTGATTTATTCCATTCTGCGGTATAGACATACAACTCTTCTTTGCAATGTCTTTATTATATCTGCATTCCCTGCAACTCAATTATAAAAATTAGCAAAGTTTCCAAATAAGAAGTAAATTATTCTAGAGAATTCAGCTTTTGTATGGGGGGGGTGGGTAGAGTTAAATGTATTTTAAGTGAACAGTCTCTGATTTGCCAAAGATTCTCCCCATAGAGTTCACAGTATGTTTGAAGATCAGATAAACTGACAGCTTCCTTGATATACATAAAGCAGGCCTAAAATTATTCTAGAAAGAATCCCTGAGAGGAATGCAACTTCCCTGTCATTCTTACTTATTTAAGTTAGAGGTTGACCATGGGCTCAAAAGGAATTTACAATGTTTCTGGGGTCTTAAACAAGAGGGTTCATTTAATTTCTAATTTAATGTATTTTAAAGTACATTTTTAGTGCATCATGTTTCGTATTGTAAAGCACGACCCATCAAAATAGGCAGCTACATGTGTATATGCTTGAATGGAGACTGCACCTGTGAAACTCCAGCCATGTCAAAGTGATCCAATATTTGAAACCCAAAGTTGGCTAGGTGCTCCTTTGTTTTAAATATTGTGTTCCCCAGAAAAATTCTTTAAAAGTGTAAATTCCATGAAAAGATGAACCTGTTTAATCAATTTAGGGAAGTAGTGTTGTGAAATGAGAGAGAGGCAAGATGGATTCCAAACCTCTGTCCACCATTGGCTTAACTGTGTGATGTTGGGCAAGTTACTTGAACTCTCTGAGGCTGAGAGAGTGTAGGAAAGCATGGTGATGTAAGTCCTCAAAACTAAAGTAAAATTTTAACATAAATTATATTTCACTTTTACGTGTATAAATGTATACTTACATAAATGTGGCTATTTCTGATAAGATAAAACCTAGGGAATTAGATGTGAGATTAGTAGACCAATTTTTAATTCCTTTGCCCCTAGAAATACACAGTATTTGAGAAAATGTTTCTTTGGCTTTTAATTGTATAACACAAACAGAAATCTAATCTTTCTGGAGGATGTTCAGTCTTTAACTGAAAGAGATGGAATATTAGTCTCAGAAACAAGATCAAGAACCTGATCTACATTATTAGTTTTAGAAAGCTACCATATTTGTTATCCCACTTGTGTCTGTGTGTGAGACAGAGGGAGTGAGAAAGGGAGAGAATGAATGATTTCTCCATGAGGTTCCAGGAGATTTGAAGAGTCAAAATTATAAAATAATCTAGAATGCATTAATGACTCGCTCGAGTATCAGTCTACTCAATTATATTACCAGAACTCAAACAATTTGGCAAGAATAATCCTCAGTGTGTAAAATGCACCTGAAAATATGAGGAATTAACTTTTCATGGCTCGATTATTAGGTGCTCTATTTACAATATCCACATGCTTATAATATGTTCATATTTAAATGCATCTGTTTTGACTAAGTTACCATTGATCAAACCATATATATGTGTGTGGAAAAGGACAAAATATAGAAATGTAAATGCCAGGAAAACATTTCACTCTTAAGTGTGAGTATTTTCATTAAAAGACATTATCAGAAGGCTGACCAAGGAATGTTTTGTGGGTGCTTGATTGGTACATAAATCTCCAGCCGCCAAATTGAGTGTCGTGGGATTTGAAATTTCACCTGGAAGCTATATTGAAACTTTATTTAGCTCTAACAAATGGTCAGAGTCTCTCCAGGTCAGCAAGTTTTTCGAATTTCCAAAGCTCTTACACCCTGACCAAATTTTGTTTTGCAAAATAGTCTCACAGAGGAAGAGGAGTTGCAGTTACTGGGAAGTGTTTTTAGCAGTGGTTCTCAAAATATGGTCCACAAGGCACCAGGGCATTGGTTAGAAATGCACCCACCCCAGACCTCCTGAATCAGAAACTGGATATGGTAGGGGGTAACGGGTAGTAATCTGTGTATCAACAAGTTCTCCAAGTGATTCTGATGCTCACTCAAGTTTGAGAACCACTGACACTGTGTCAGTCTTGTGAATGAAATGCAAATTTTGCAAATAAAACATGTTTATTTTTTCTTCTTTCAGAACTATTTGAAAGATTACTAAAAGATAGCCCCACAAAAAGCTTCACAGATAAACTTTCAGTAGGAAAGTGATCACTGGGTGACTTGTACCTAGGTTTGTAGGTAAGGTCAGACATTTTTGTTAAAATGAGATTGTCTCTTATCAATTTTGGAAGCAATGGAAAAAAATATGAGATACTTTTTAACTTTGTTTCTCCCTTGAATTGGAAATCAAGGAAATAGCATACCAGGAAAAATAGAAAGGTCAGGCAATTTATACTTCCCAGTGGTTTGAAAAAAAATAGTGGCTGTTATGTTTCTGCTAAATGCTGCTAAATCAAAATTGATCATACGTTTGGCCCAACGTAGCATCTTTCCCTCTGAAATGTTTTGTCACGTCTGTCAGTTTAGTCATAGTTTAAGATGTTACATGTTTAACTTAGAAAGATGAGTGCAGAGACTGAAAATATGTCATCAAAAGAAAAAAAAGTGACTTCAATTTATGACAGAAATATAGTAAAGGGACTAAATAAGCATCTTCAGAGAGCATGAGTATTTGAGATCTAGCCAAATGTTCACCATCTGCAATAGAACTAATGATTAAAAATCTACACTGGACTGATATCTGTCATGTAGCTGAGGAATACCATTTATATAAAAAAAATTATTATTGAATTTTGCACCATTTTGGCATCTTTAAAAAAAAAAACTTTTACTCTGGGATTTTTTTTTTAATTTTACTGGCTTTGATGCTCATTATTAATTCAATTCTATCAGTTTTCCACATAAATAAGAAGTTGCTCTATTAGAGCATCAATCTATTCCAATGTTACAACCCATTTTATGGTTTCAAGGAGGTGATGTTGGTATCTATTCTTATTTTTTTAAGCCCTGAAATAAGGTAAGGGTGTCAGATTAACAATATTATACAACTCTGTCTCTCCTAATGAGCTCCTTCCCTTTATATTTACCCAGGTGGAACCATGTGTATGTGACTCTACTCACTCACCACAGAGTGAGACCGTGAACTTGTAAGAGGTCAAGGTTCATGCTAGTGATGGCACTAATGTAAAAGATTGCCAATTTGTGACACCTTGCTATTGCCATGCCTCTGAGGCTGGTTGCAATGAGTTGTCTAATTCAAATTTCTGAACCATGCTTTTAAAGCTCACAGACCTCAGGTATTTATCCAAACACACTGTAGATTTACCTCCCTCAAATATCCAGCCATCCATCCGTTTCCTTCTGAGCAGAGCAATAAAAATCAAGCCAGACCCTATGCTTCATGTATGGAACCGGTATGATTTACAGCCAGGCTGAGTATAAAATCATAAAACTTTCAGTACGTGGTTAATATATAACCATCAAAATAACAGAGTGCAATTCTAAATTTATGAGGCTGAACTTAACACTGAATATCAAATAAGAATCACATTGATCTCTGTAGCGGATGACTTAAAAACACATTAGGTGGCATAACTGCAAGACAGTACATTGATTTAAGCATAAAATGCATAGCACTCAATACTTTACCGCCTAACGTTTCTCAATAATGAACAAAGCTGTTGTATATTGATGAAAGGAAAATTATTTGTTTTGTTATATCACAGTGCTCATGGAGATGCCTCACATTTAGGCTAGGCAAACATGATTTGAATCACATTTAGCGGAGGGTGACATTGGGTGGGCATTTTACTGAATTTACACTTGTTTCTCAAAATAGCTATACAGAAGAATTATCATGATGACAGTTTCTCAACTTTTTTCTTTTTTTTTTTTTTTAACAAAAAGGAAAGATTCATACAAGGTAGGTACTGATTTTCTGGAGAAATACATTTTGCTGTAAATTTTCTGATGCTGATAAAAGCAATCCCGCATGGATTTTTAAGGTCGATATCTCTAAATACTTGAGTCTATCTTGTAAAATTATCATCATAGTCAGAAAATCTAAAAGGATCTTTTAAAAGAGAAGTAACAATCTTATGATAAATACATGTTTTATAAACATCCTTGAATTAGAAGAATCTCTGAGTTTAAAAAAGTTTGGCTTGAGGAGAATTTGGAAATTCTAGTAGCTGCAAGGCTGAAGGTAATGTAGATGACATAAATGGATAAATTTGTTTCTATATGAGATGAAAAGTGGTAGTTAACACTCAGCCATTGATTTATGAAGCCGTTTGGGAGTGTTAGGGATCCTGGTTAACTGGAGACTGAATGCCCCACTTCTGGGCTTTGCCATAGAAGCCATACATACAGATTTTTATGTGAAGTCTCTTGATTTTAAATTACTAAAAGCAAACTGAAATGCAAAATAAGGGGTACAGACAAAATTTAACCCATCCTAAGTCCATTCTCAGGATACACGCGGTTGGTTTATGTTGTCTCATCTCAGGGCCTTTGAGAACATTGCTCCATATTGAGGACCAAGAGTCATCCTTTCTGTTGGTGGGAAAATCAGTGGAAGGATCAGATCTATTCCAATGTTCATAACTTACAGGAGAGATATTGCCTTGGTAAGATATCAGTTATTATTTTACTGAAAGGACAACGTATTATAAGTTTCCATCAAGTGGGTGGTAACTTCCTCACTCTCTGGTGAGAAAAGCTTCTTTGCAAGGTGATTCTCCTTCCTTACAAGTCTGTACAGGTAAAGAATGTCAGCAAGACAAGTGAGTAGCATTTAATTAATCCACATGTTAATTTCAAAGCAAATCTAGATGCAAAGTTGGCTGACAGACCTACCGCACTTGAACTTTTCTGTCAATCAATGTTCTAACTATAGGATAGCTAGGCAACTTCTTTTTCATAGAATGGTGTTCAAGGGAAATCATATTATTCCTTTAAATAAGTGTTGTACAAAAATACTGCAGCTTTTACTGTATACTTGAATAAGTTATATATGGATACTTGTGACATTTATTTTACTTGTATATTTTCTAGCATTTTCAGGCTATTTTTCTTCATAATAGATTAAGTTATTATTCTTCATGACATGCAAGATGGACTGTGATGTTAAAGAATAATGTTTTCTAATTATCATTGACATTTTCAGAGAAGATTAAAATTTAATAAAATTAATTGTCCATCCTTGAATGGTTCACTTTGCAGTTAATCATAGAACTCTGATTTCTCCTACTCATATGAAAACTTCTGAGTTTCATGTCTTATTAATTCGTAAAATAAACCCTGCACTTAGAAAGAGTTTGTTTTTTCTCCTGTTGACTTGGTTAATACATTTTAGGCCAAAAAAAAAAAGTATTGATTTTGAAAGAAAATTATGGGGTTGTGATTTCCCAACTGAAATATTCACAGGTAACCTCACCTACCTTATTAGGCCAACCTAACTTCTGGAGGTTATGTTGAATGGCAAGGAATGTATCCTCCTCACCAAGGTACATCTCTAGTAATATAATTTGAAGTGCTAGGGCCCCTTGCATCCATTTCTGAATCTATTATTAGTTGATTAAATTAACGGGCTGGATCAGTACAGTGAGAAGAGACGCAGTAATGATATTATAGAATTAGTATGCTATGATGAATTGTCAGGAGAAGTAACTGTGACAGCCCTGTGGCCATATGCACTTAGCCATGCAATTTATAGTCATTTGGAGAGCCAAGGACTTTTCAGTTTGGGTTAGGAAATTTGTTCCTGCTTTTGACATAGTTTGAGGGATATGTGTGTAAGAGTGAGGGGGCGCTTAGTGGCAATTCAAGATGAAATCAAAAGTCTGTTGTTAGACACTAGCATTTGGGTGGTTTTCAGAGAATAAACCACAGTGTATGGATGTCTTTATTGTAACCGTGCCAATTCCTTTAAATAGATTTATATGATAGTGCAGTTTCTTTATGGTCGCCGAAGATAATGTCACTTTGGGTAAGATAAAAGTAAATGCAATCTGGTATCACAATTTCCCTGGTTATGGAACACTGTAAATTCTCATCTATGTGTTGCATTTACAGCAATCCTGAAAACATTGTTGGGGTTGTTTTGATTTAGATACATTTGGGGCTCCTAATTGCAAGTAGTTTTTAAGCAACTTAAAATATAACATTACTTTTTTTGCTTTGCAATGATTTGCAAGATAAACGGATTGTCAGATGCCTCTAAAAAGCTTATGATGACAGTGGTTGACGACGCAAATACTGGCACAACATCACATTAGGCCAAATTTATTGCAGGATTACCAAAACATGTACAACTGTGAAGTCGCCTCGATAGACACTCTTGTATGAGAATTATTCCCTTGCTGTTTTTGTTTTAATGATTCTGAGATCATATTCAGTAATACACTAAAATTGAGTACCCACATTCCTACTCCTAACCAGATTCATGCAGAAAACTACTGTCTTTTTCTTTAAGCCCGTTATAGAAACTTGCCATGTGTAATGGATCCCTTTTATTTGTCAAGCAGGATTGTCATTTGATCACCAAGCATAGTGTTCAATTTTTGCTTCTCTTACAGTCAGTGCTCAATCGATCTCAAAATTTCAAAGCAAATCTATAAGAAAATGTAGTCTTGGTGTCTTAATTTATGCCTTAGCCCCTTCACCTTGTCCCTAATTTTAATTAACTATAATTACGAATTTAGAAGAGCTTCTTGATGACACTATCAGTTGGGTATTTCAAGTTGAAGGGAATAGGAGGACACCTATTAATCTGCCCCCCTTCTGTCACTGTCACCCACTGTCAACGGTGTTATTCTAACTCCCTAAAGCTCTTATCTGGGAGTTATTTTTGATTCTCCTCCTTCACTTTCCACATCCAACTTATCACCAACACCTGCTCACTGCTTCCCAGAAGAGTCTCTTAGATCACCCCTTCTTTTCCATCTCCGTAGCTACCATCCCTGTCACCTTCCATCATTCTTCTGCACCTGCACGACTCTGCCACTCACTCTCCCCGTCCATCTTCCTGCACCTCTCTCCTCATGCCAGTAGAGCCTAGGCAGGTCACGCTGCCAGATGGATCTCTTAAATATTGATTATATCCATTCATATTGCCTCCCTACAGCACTGGGCCTTTTGCTTATTCTTTTTTCAGCCTATGGAACTTGTGCACTCGTTTCTTTCCCTGCTCTTCCCCTTTCCTTAGCACACATAATTGCCTAATTATGTTTGTCATTTATAATTTTTTGGGCCACACACTGTGCTAAGTGCTTTCCATATATTATCCAGTTTAGTCTCCCAGCATTCCTACAAGATAAGTGGAATGATGTCAAGGAAAGAGGCTCAGAGATGTCAAACAACTAACCCACCAACACACAGCCAGAAGAGGGAGAGCCAGGGTCCAAAGTAGGTGTGTCTGACTTCACAAGGGTGTGGTCAGCAACCCCATACAACATGGGCACCCTTGCTGGATGTGGCTGGACTGCCATTACCATTTTTTTGAATTTGTATTCAGTGCTCATTTTTCTGATAATTCGTGTGCCTTTTCACTTTGTGCACATTCAAAGACTGACCCCACTTTTCATTTGGCATTTCCGTATTTATTTTTACTGCATTAATTTGCATTGGATAATGTATCACTTAATATTTGTGCTCATCCATGTGCATCCTAACCCCTCACCCCTATCAGATTAAACTGTTCTGTAGAAACATATAGAATCAAAATATTGTCCATTCTCTAATACAGCACTCTGTACCCATAGTCCCTAATAAAGGTGAACATCAAACTCACTGATCATGCCACTTTGTTAAGGATGGCTTTGATGCTATATTAATGTTTCCATTTGGTAAGCCACAGACTAATTATATTTTATTCCATTATGAAACATGAGAAAAGCTAAGTTTTGCAAACAAATCCCTGACCATCCAACCATATCCAGAACAATAAGCAGGACATAAATAGAATCTGTGACTATTTGGAAGACATGAAGCTTTGGATACTTCCAAAATTCTATGTGATTAGTGTTGGATTCAATCTGTACTTTTATATAACTTTTTTTTCCCATAAAAAAATGTTAAGAATGTGTTTTTGGGAGGAGGAAAATGTTAATTATTCTTATGGTTTGGTTTGTTTGGAAAAGTCAAAAATGGGGAAATCAAACTTGGTAAAAATCAATTGGTGATGAGGATGAGGAGTAAATTATATACTGATCTTTGGTAGCAAGAATGAATAAAACAAAAAAGAAGAATGAATATGAATCATCATATATATGTATGAATAAACACACTTGTGTCATTTTTTAAAAGTTACAATTGCTGGAGTGCCTGGGTGGCTCAGTAGGTTAAGCATCTGCCTTCAGCTCAGATCATGATCCCAGGGTTCTGGGATAGAGTCCCGCCTTGGGCTCCCTGCTCCACGGGGAGCCTGCTTCTCCCTCTGCCTCTGCCTCTGCCTCTCTCTCTCTGTCTCTCTCTGTCTCTCATGAATAAATAAATAAGATCTTTAAATTAAAAAAAAAATAAAAGTTACGGTTGCTTCAAAGTAGTTATTATTAAATAAAATGAAACATTTTGCAGAAAATAAATAATTTGAGTCATGTAGATAACCATGTTAAACAATCCCAACTTAAATTTTTAAACTTAAATCCCAACTTAAAATTTTATATATATAAATAAGTTATATATATAATTTTATATATAAATAAATTACGTATAATTATATATAAATATGAAAGATATACATAAATGTAAAGATAATCATTTAAATATGTTGATACCTGGTTATCTACAAAGGTAAAATTCTATAAACATCATTTTCCGTTTTGCTTAGTGCTCTGAAAAGCTCTGCTCAGTCAGAATGACTGAAACAAAGAGATGGCTTTTGTAAAGTTTCATTACATATTTTCAGTGTATCATATCCCCATTCATTCAAAAGCCAGACAATCTAAGTTACAATCCTGAATTTTCACATCACTTGCTCTGTTTCTCTGAATGAATTATGCAACTTCTCTTCAGTAAACTGTGGATAAAAGCATCTATGTTATAAGGCTGGGAAGATTCAAGGAGAAAAGACCCAGCTTTCATTGGCACTGAAATCAGTTTAAAGGACAAGTTGCAAGTAACAGGAGAGACTCACTCCAAGCTCCATCAGTAGTACACAGGGCAGGACTTTGCAACAGAGAACATGGTCGGGACATTTCAGTGGCTTTTTTTTTTTTTTTTTTTATGGAGAGAGTTCGAACTAAGTTGAACTTTGAAGGAACAATACTAGTTAAAATAGTAGATGAAAAG
Organism: Phoca vitulina; assembly: GCF_004348235.1. Classification (NCBI taxonomy): domain Eukaryota; kingdom Metazoa; phylum Chordata; class Mammalia; order Carnivora; family Phocidae; genus Phoca; species Phoca vitulina. The sequence goes on from NW_022589709.1 coordinate 11,794,186, forward strand.
AGTAAAAGTTAAGGATGTAAGCAAGTACAGAATTTTACATCGTGCCAAGTATGGCTGGTCACTTAACAAGTAAGGACGCTGGAAGAAAGAGTATTTCACCACCTGGACAGCACATCCGGTGAAAAGTTTTCAGCTAAAGTGTTGCCCTGTGAGAATGAAATTGGAGTTATCAGATTCTCTGATTCTTCTAGAGAGTCCTCAACTTCAATTTTTGAAAAATCCTGATTTTGAATAATGTTCACTTGTTAAAGCATTCTGGGACCAAATAAAATTACTGTGTGGACCACCCTGTGACTACCTCTCTTTATACTGTGAGGACCATGTCTACCTGTAAGAAGCATAATGCACATGTGGTTTAGTTGTCTTTGCAATTTTTTCTGCACTGGGACCCTAGAAGTTCTGTGACCTCACCTTGATCTGTCTTCCCTGCTCCTCTCCTTTTCAGTCATGTTATCTTTTAACGAGACAGACCCACTCCAACTTAGGGAATTTTCTCTAAATGTTCTCCCTGCCTGGAATGTTCTTCCCCCAGATACCTTCTTGTCTAACACCATCTCCTTCAAGTTCAGATGTCACCTTCTGAATAAGGTTGTTATGTACAAATTTAACTCCATTGCCACCTCTGCTTTGCCATCATATCCCTTGTCTTTTTTCCATAGTACTATCACCCTTGAACCTACTGTATAATTTATTTACTTAATAATACTTCCGCTTCTTATCTGTCTATCCCCACTGGAATGTTTGGGGGCAGGAGTCTGTTTACTAATATACCTAGAACATAGGTTGAACATACTCAAAATATCAGTTGCAGAAGGAAATGAGTGAATGGCTTTATTTATGGTTTAAAAACCATCAGAGAAAAAGATAGATATATGTTTTTGAAATTCAAGACTAAACTAAATTAACCAGAGTGGAAAGGACCTTGAGATTTAGGACTAGAGGGGCCAGAATAGTAAGAACTGGAAAAAGCTTATGAAATTATAAAAGTACTTTGAGGTCACAGTTAAACAGTAATAATGTCTATGATAAAACTTAAAGTATTTTCTAATTAACTGAACTCATATTTTAAAAAAAGCATTGTTGACACCTCAAAGGAAATAGTCTGATTTAGGCCACTGATTCATGCTATTCAGTGTTGTTTTCCTGACAATAGCAATAAAGATAATTATATCTGAGTATTAATGGTTGTTTTGTAAAACATTGTTCTGACAGAGTAGTCACTTAAACCAAAATTAACCTTTCCACTGTTTACAAATTAACCTTGCTCTCAACCAGCTAAAATGAAGTACCTATCATAGCTCTATTTAACTAGAGTTCAGACTAGTCTTGGGGGGGACATCTTATCAGGTGTCATCCTTGATGTGTTTAAACAGAGTGAAGTCTATTCAACAGGTGGCCCCTATTTGAAACTTCAGAGAAAGCTTCAGTTAATACATAGAGAAATACTCGATGAGCAGTTGAATGTGCTAACCCAGAGCACAGACTTTGGAGACCAGTAGTCTGGGTTCAAAATGGTTCTTTCACTTCCACTAGTTCTGTGAACTCTGTGAACAGTTCCTTGTGAGATTCAGTTTCCTTATCTATATAAAGATAATGGGAAAATCTAGTGCAGAGGATTATTATGACTATTACGAGCTGATGCTTATAAAATTCCTTAGCATACTGTTCTCAATACTGCACTATGCTTTTGATAGTATTCTTAGGGATGTTATAATTACCTGCTCCATTGATAGAGTATACTCATGTCTTTAATAAGTAATCATCTTATTTGCTTGGCGTTGTGATAGTGGCGATGATAGTTTGATGATTAGAAGAGTTATTCTGTTCCAGTTGGATGTAACCTAATATGCTAGTTTATATATATATAAATATATACATATATTTATGTGTATGTAAAATATATACATTTTATATGTAAAAGGTATACATAATATACATATATATGTGTATATATGTATGTATATGTGTATATATATACACACACACACGTGTATAGATATATAGCTAGCAGTTTCACAATATTCAAAATACTATAGAAGTCCACAATATGCAGTTCAACATCATAATTTTTCACTTCTCCAATTAGCATCCCAGGAGATCTATTTATTTGAGCAAATCAGTATATCCATGACTTAAGCTATGAGCCTTCAGAAACTTCAAAAGCCCAAAGCTAATAGGTGGACAGATATGTACATGCCCTTTTAAGGGATTTTCAACTCTCAGTATCTTATATTGCAAAAGGGCTTCGCAGCATTCAGTTACCAGGCAGCCTCTCTGTCCAGACTAGGGTGTTCTCTAGAGTGGTTCTGTTTGTTTCACATTTCCCTTTGCTGTGATAAGACAACTCTGGTGGAGAGAATAGGTAGTTACTAGGATGCACGGCACTGATAGCGATAGTCTATTTGATGCGCTTTTCCAGAAGAAAAATGTAAAGTGGACCGGCTAAAGGCCTTCATGTGAGATGCCCCCATGAATCCTAATGCGTCCACGTGAATCCTGGCGTCAGAGACGCAAGGAGCACGCCGTCAGGGTACAGAGAATGAAGACCTCTCGGCTTTCAAGTTTAAATGCCCTGCTCAGCAGGGAGTCCAGAGAGATTTGTTCAGCTAAAATGAGTTTATAATCAGGCTTTCATCCAAAGATAAGGAAGGACAGCATCCAGTAGTTTTATGATGCACTCTTACCAGGAAAACACAAATAGATTTTTCTGTGTTGAGTCCTGTACAGCATATTTCAAACTTCAATCATGAAAATTTTCCATTTTGGACCACTAAGGAGAGAAAGCCACGATTTGAAACTGGATTTCCCTTTCTTTCTTTCCCTTTCTTCCTTCCTTCCTTCCTTCCTTCCTTCCTTCCTTTTCCTTCCTTCCTTCCTTCCTTCCTTTTCCTTCCTTCCTTCCTTCCTTCCTTCCTTTTCTTTCTTTCTTCTTTCTTTTCTTTCTTTCTTTCTTTCTTTCTTTCTTTCTTTCTTTCTTTCTTCTTTCTTCTTCTTTCTTTCTTTCTTCCTTTCTTCCTTTCTCCCTTTCTCTCTCTCTCTCTCACAACAAAGAAGGAATATATATTCTTAGTGTCTACCATTCTCTTTTATCTTTCAGTTTCTTCATATGATTTGGAGGGTATACTTTTTTTTTTTTTGGAGGGTACTCTAAACACTTGCAATCATTCAAATAAAATTATGGTAGCATTTTTAGCGGTCGTGGATACATTTCCTCAGCCAAGGTAGCTAGCTTGAAAGATATAAATTAACTGCTAATCAGTGTTTAATGAGAGCTTTATTATATGATGTGTGAGTGCTTGTCTGTATGAATGTATCGATTAGCCAAGCCACCTTTTGGACTTAACTGTTGGTAAACTAGGTTGATTTCTGAGGTGGACAAAATGCATAGCTACATATTCTGTCCACTGTGCTGTTGTCAGGCTGTTGTATATCACAGGGTTTTAGTATTCCTAATGAACTGTTAACAAGCTGTCAATTATGGTGTTTATGCAAATCAGGGAAAGAGACAGTGAAGGATTGATGTGCCTAGAGTTAAAAATGCTTCCTTGAAATATTACAAAGTTAATAATTCCCCTTTTAATAACTGTCCTTAAACATTTGCTCTTTTCTACCACTGAACCATCCCCATGATGTGCACAGTGGAAAAAGAACAGCCCACTTGCTCTTCTCTGAGTGATGCGCAGAGAGAACAAGACACATCTATCTCCAGGAAGTGTTTTTGCTTTATGTTAGCAATCCTGGAATCATTTTCATTGAGCCTCAGCTGTAAGTGAAGTTCAATTTTAAGTGTTCTGAAATCCACGGGTAACTGTTTTATGATTCTCATGTGGGACATACATTTCTCCCTCTCTTCCCACTAGAAAATGTCTACTATGGTGAAATCATCGCTCCCCCCACTCCCAATTCTTAAATGTCCTGCGCTAGTGGTAGCTGTCCCAAATCCCTTGTGTCTTCGTAGGACTCGAGACTGTATCTCTTTAGTACAAATCCTTTTTGTAGTTATGGATTGTCTGACAGGAAATATTCCTCTGAAAAATCTTTTTCTCCACACAGAGCCCAGAAGAAATACCCCATTGGTGGCCAGTGGCCAGTACACCCATTAATTCTTTTAATTTTCTTCATCTCATATGCTCTTGAATTTGTCGACCTAATACACTCACATGCATCCTTCAGGGACCTATACAACTGTTACACTTTCCCTATAGTTCTTCCTGCCCCCTTCCCCAGGCAGAGTAAATCAGTCTCTTTTGCATTGTCTCCAGAGTACTTTAACCGACTTGAGTGTCCTCTACCGTCACCCTCTGTCCCCCTTCCTACACACAGACTGTGAACTCCCTCAGAACCCAGCCTGCCTCGTGGCGATTTTAATGAATCACGTTTCTCCATGTTAGAAAACAGCCACCTCATGACACTTTTGAACATGTTCTGTTCAGACAGAGGTTTTGTAATAAAATTAAGGTTATTAAATGGTTTCCAATATTTATAATTTGCTGCATTCTCATCTCTTTTATTTTTAATTGTTCTGATCAGAATACTATCCAGTTATTTTGAGAGAGCAGTCCTTGAAGAATGCTTCACCTCACAGTACAATTAAAGTAGACATCTTTTAAAGGCACTTAATATTCCCCCAGGAATGCAAAATTACATCTTGTTTTGTTTTGTGAAAGTCATGTTTTGATTATATGAAATTGGTATTTTATGTGAAAAAAAAAAATCTGTTCAGCTTTGAGCATGGAGACTTGTGCAGTTGTTTGCATATTACTCATTCGAAAATTATTGAAAATATTTTTCTTGCAGTTTTTTTTTTTAACCTCATACTCTCAGCTCTGGGAGTTATAGTGTTTCATAAAGGAAGTATCTTTATCTACAGAAAAAATCATGCATTCATATCTAGTTGCAGTGATGGATTAAGCTGTTTTATTATAAGTATATCAAAAATGCAATAAATATTTGCCAATGAAATGTAGTTATCATAAGGTTTTGCACAGTGCAATTTCATGTTAATGTCCAAGAAGAATATAGATGGCTTTATATGTCTTTATACCTGCTCTGTAGTTTGAAAAATCTATTTGTAAGTGTTGAAAATGTAAATATAAGAGTTAAGTATCTATGAGTTATTTCTAAATACCACTTAACTCCTCCCAAGACAGATGAGGGCAGTATAAAACTGTAATTCCCGTGACTGATAAAACAAGCTGGGCAATGAAAGGAAATAATCCAATAAACTAAAAGAAAAAAGTGAATTGGTCTTTTGAAAAGTAGGAGGGCATGATGGAAATTGCTGGGCTCCAAGGTCAACAAGTGTCTTGACCTCTCAGGTCTTTGTGCCTTCATCTCTAAATGGTGGGAATAGTGCCCGGCTCTTAGGATGGCCCTGTGGATTTGATGGGTTAATCATGATACTAAATGCTTACTGTATGCCAGGCACTAGTCTCATGCATACTTTCATCTGTGTATTTTAATCTTTACATAGCATATAGCTGTTGATATCAGATATGTGTTCTTGGTTTTTTCCTTCCCCTTCACAGACACTTTTAGATTACTTTCCTGAGCATTTGTGCATGCGTTTTATGTAGAAATAAGGTACAGGTACTGTGTTTTATTAGTCCTAATTCTACAATTTTATAACCGTATAAACTTGGGAAACTTCTTTAATCTCTGTGTCTCCGTTTCCTCAGCTATGGAACAACAGTGCGCGGCCGCCGTACATGATGATGGCACCCCTTTCACAGGGCTGTGGGGAAGATTCAGCCTTGTAATCCCTGCCAAGTACTGGGCACAGTGCCTGACGCACAGCAAGTGCTTAGGCACCTGTTGTTATTGTTAGTTGCAAGGTCCTTAGCATTGTTATTAGTATTATTAAGGATTGTATGATCTTTAGAAATCTTGCCGTAGGTAAGAGGTCTAGAGAAGGAACTGGGGATATTTTGTGGCTAATCATTTTGTGCGCCAATCACATTCCTCTCATATTTTCTTATTGGACTTCTAATCTTAGCAATCCAGCCTTCATAATATGGAGGACAGGGAGAACCTGGAGTAACAGAGAGGTGAGCCAGCCTGTTTCCCCCTTGTCCCACAACCTTAAAACCTTTAAAAGTCCTGGGTAATAGTAGCTTTGTCTTTGCTTCCTCTGCCTTCACCATGCTGGTAGAAATGGAGGGGGCTTCAACATAAATTGAAGAATCAGGACTCCCTTTGGGCTGCCCCTGAACACTGCATCTCAGAGGAATGCCCAGAAGTCAATCTCTAATGTTCTAATTAATCTACATTTTTTTAAAAGTGTTTTTTAATCCACATCACTCAGACTTTCATGAGCTTCTATACTGTTACCTGTCGTATTTCCAACCACGTGTTTATAGTGCCTCTTATCTGTTGGTGACACTTCTCGATCCTCCAGGACTCTCAGGGGCTCTAAATGCATCGTTTCCTGCTTACAATGGCACCATTTTCTTTTCTCTTGATCTCTTCCCACAAGTCAGATGAAGAAATTGTTTTTGCTTTCCTCAGCAACTCTTGTAAACACCACTTCTCAAGGACACCTTATTAATCTAATGGTTGTTGTAGCTGTGAGATTTTATATCTTTCACGCCAGTGGAGAGAAGAGCCCAAAGTCAGCCTTATTTTAGGATTTTCTTTAAACATTATCAAAGACTTCACAAGTTTACAGAATGACCATGTTATGAAAGACATAGTAGTCATGTGGGAGGAATAATGCAAATGCAAACCATGGGAAAATGTTGACAAAACAGAATCACTTGTTTTTCTGTATATCCTGAGGGCCACAGTCATCCACTTTCTTCATTTACTTTGTCCAACACATGTGTCTGACTACTTATAGTCAACCAAGACTTAAGTTCTTCATTGGGAGCAATGCTATACTAACGTAACCCAGTCCCATTCTTCTCTGCTACTCTTACACCATCTCTCATGTTGGTGTTTTATATCTTCATGAATGGGGGTGAGCCTTAGCCCCGCTACATAAGAAAAGGCATATTACTAATAACTTTTTTGCGTTTTTGTATACTCCTGTTCTATCTGCCCGGTACAGCTTTTTGCAATGCAGCACTTTTGTCTGAAGAAGATAATATTCCACAAAAACAAAATATTGTCCACAGGGCTGTGATTTATAAAGAGATTACAGGGACTATTCTATTAATGAACCAATTTTAGTCAAATAGTGCCTGTCTCTAGAATCAGGCTGATTTGGTTACAAATTCACTTTGGCCACTAACTTGCTCTGTGATCTTGGGGAAGTTCTTTAAACCTCATCTAAATTTCTCATGCTTCATAAGTACTGTAGTATTGTACTTTTTTACACATTATCTGGCTTATAATAAATGTTTAATAAATGCACTTATGGGCGCCTGGGTGGCTCAGTGGGTTAAGCAACTGCCTTCGGCTCAGGTCATGATCCCAGAGTCCTGGGATCGAGTCCCACATCAGGCTTCCAGCTCAGCAGGGAGCCTGCTTCTCCCTCTGACCCTCTCCCCTCTCATGCTGTTTCTCTCTCTCTCTCAAATAAAAAATAAATGCACTTATTATTATTGCTATCCCCAAATGTTGTTAATGTGATTTTTCCAAGAATTATGCAAGTGTTTTAGTATCTTTGTGACATAAATAGCTAGTTACTGTGAGTATTAAATGCTACAAGTCTTCCAGTAAAATAGATTTTTCTAGAATCCTAATATTTGCCACACCATTTAAAATGGCACTACAACATCACTTCAGATATTTACACTGCTATTCAAAATAGTATTTTTTAAAACAATCTTGCAAATGTTTTATTTAGAAATATCTAACTGTAAGGATTTTGATAATGTTTCAAATCACAGCTATTGTTTTCACGGCTTTGGCATGACCGGGGTCCATTTTGCATTTTATTAACTTAGTGTTTAACTGAGCTGACTTGTCAACTCTATCAAAACACAAGCAGTTGTCGATACAGTTGGAACTATTTGTCCCTCATACCTTGAAGCATTTCCTTTTAGAGTTTGTCAGCAAATATTCATGGGGAATTTGGAGACCTGGCAGCAGGTTGAATTCTAGAAAAAGGGAAGTATGTTGTAGATTTATTTTGATACATAAATGATTAACTCAAAGATCATTTTCACTACAAAAAGCTCCACCAGTCACATAAATAGCTTGTGCTTTCAAGATCCTAGAATAAAAACCACAGGGGCAGATGTGTTCTCCTTGTCATTTTCCAGCTGGGGCTCTGTGAGAAAGGGGAGTGGGGAGAGGGCAACCTTCAAGCGGGATGTGTTCAGGGTTCAAGTTTTATTTTAAAAAAAGAGAGAGAGAGAAAGAGAGAAAAAAGGAGGGGAAGAGGGATGAGCAAGGGAGGAAGGAAAGAGGGAAAGAGGGACAGAGAGAGAAGAAATCCATTCTAACAATCTCTGCTTTCAACATCTGGTGCTCTGCTGTACTTTTCCACCCACATACACTAATTGAAAATTTTCTCTGTGCTGTTTTTTTTCCCTATTTCTATTAATTTTTGCACGTCTTTTAATATCTCAATTTTGAGTAAATGCTTTCTCCTTGAAGAAAACAAAATAGTATAGAAATAGAGATAATGCTGTCTCCCAGATAGATGATGGGCTTTTTGAAAAAGCTTTTTTGAAAAAGTTACTCTTACTCTTATGGCTACATCGAAATGCTTAGTAGGAAATGGATCCCAACTGCTCCTAAAGTAATAAGGCCCAAGTGCCTTAGTAACTCTGTGTTTTGGATAGGCACAACCAAATTTCAGTTCACTATTTTTTTTTTTTTTGCACACTTTGACAGGTTATTGCAATTCTTAACAAATGTCATCGCCTCTATTTTTAAAAGCAACGTTTTGGTCATTCAGTATGTGTGTAATCAGTAGCACTGATTCAGGTCAAATACCTGAAATGTGCTAGCAGACCTATGAGCCAGGGTAGCAGTTCAACTTCCTTTTGTATATCATATATGTTCATCCACAGTTGACTACTTAAAGAAGTTTTGAAATTGAGAAAAAATAATTTGAAATTTCACATGTGCCTTTGCAAAAAAATAAAAAATGATTAATTTGCCTGGGATGCTTTTCCAGGGCTGTCATATTGAAGTCTTGAATGATGTATCTGATTTTATCTTGAAATTGAGTAGCCTTGTTTTAGTATAAAACCCTGAACAGTGAAAAAAAACAAAAACACATTGTCTTTATCCCTGGTCACCCTTATAAATGATATCCACCTTGAATAATTGTTCAATCGAAGCTGAGCTCAGTACATAGAAAAGAAAATATTTCCTCTCTTTCTTAACAGTGGCCAGGTCCTCCGACAAGGTAGTTTCGCGTTTTGTTCTTTATGCTCCTTAATGCTCTTAGTAGTTAGCTGATAACATGTTCCATCACTAATAAAAATCCTTCTTCATCAGTAATGTCCTCTAGGTGGTAAACCCATCACTTTCCACATTCACACAAAGTATTTATATACATGTGTGTATTTTTTTCTCTCTCCTGGCAAATCTATAAATGGGATTTTTCAATGGAAAGCCTATGATATAAATATCTTTGAAAGCTTTCTCATAGCTTTACCTGCTTTGCAATCAGCCATTTTCTCCTTCTGAATCAATGCCTCTCATTAAGACTACTTCTGGCAGGGATGAAGCTCTAGCATCAGTTTATAGAAAAGTGGTCATGATTTTGCCTCTGGGTTTGTTTTAATTGTTCTTCATGCAGCCAGCTTTGTAGTTTGAATAGTAGAAAATTCATTTGTAAGCTTGCTTCCTACATTTCTCAAAATATTGTTGTGAGAACTAAACCCATCGCAAACTACCGACTGCACATCTACTCCGTTCCAGGCCCCCCTCAAGGTGCTGGAGACATAGGGGTCAACAAGACAGTTCCTATGTTCCTGGGATTTCACTCGAGTGGGGGAAGACTGAAAATGAACAAGACAAAAATCACAAGTGAGGACTGCAGAATAGAAAATACACTCTGGTAATGTATGAGTAGAGCAGTGGAGATCTTCTTCAGGAGGGTCAGGAAAAGCTCCTCTAAAGATAAATCATTTGAGCAGAGAGGCAGATTAAGAGAAGGAGGCAGCGATGGGCAAACCTGGGCGGAAACAAAACATGCCCCCAATTTTCTGAGAAGAATGGATGTGGAGTGTTGGTGGAGGGGAAAGAGAATTCGATAAACCTGACTGAGCTGGATGATGTAAGAGATGAGACGGTTGAGGGGACGGACAAAATCCCATAAGACCATGATGTGTCAGGAGTTGTAATTTTATTTTAATAAATAAGATAAAGTGGTTAGTAGAGGGGCTTGGGGTGGGAGTGGCATGCTGGAATTTACATTTAGGAATAGTAATGATGTCTGCAAAAATCTACCAAGGTTGAATCCTGACTCTGCCATTTACCTCCCCAAGTCACAATTTTGTTATCTGTAAAATGGGCATCTTTATGATCATCATAACTTATATGTAAAGATGAAAGACAATCGTCATAAACCGCTCCGTCAACAGTAAGCATTGTGCAGATGGAGATAGTCAAGAAAACGCTTAGGCCTCTCTTAAGGGCTTCCCTTGGTTCTCTAGACTGGACCATTCATTAATTTATTTTGTGCTCTCCTCCTTTCCCTTAATATCTGAAATTTTTGACAATTTTCTCTGAGATTCCTGGCATTTGGGCCTCTGGTGATGGCAGGGGGTCTGGTTTACTGTCTGTTAATTTTAGCTCTTCTCTGCTGGAAGCGCCATCACAAGTAGAATAACCAGAGAGAATGGGAGGTGGTGCAGCCTATTAAGTGGCCTCATGGGGCTGCCCTGGCAGCAAGAATCAAAACAAACAAACAGCGTCCCAAAACAGGTTTGGGCTTTAGGGGCTTTAAAACGGACATTTTCCCATTAATAACATATCAGTTAAACTCTAACGTGACAGCTCTCAAAAAGTTTCTTCTAACAAAACCATTTCAAATCCAGGCAAATCACTCATTTTGCCTACAAATGTCAGAGCCAAGCAACACTTAGTAGATAATTTGGTCCACAGTTTTCAAGGGTACAGGTAATAGCAAGTAGAAATAAGTGACCTGCTCTCTTTCATGCCTCCAGTCTTCCTGTACAAGCTAACCACCTCATTAGACCCGAAAACTTCAGGAGTTTTTAATGATCCAAAATACCTGGTTGAGTGTTTTATAAAGAAACATACCCAAATGAGTGAGAAATGTATTTTTGCCTTCTGTTTTATTCAAGGAGTCCCAAACCTAAGGCCTCACAGAAAGAAAGAAATTAAACATTTAAATATGAAACGAATTTTTATTGTTAGCCTGGCCGTAATACTGCTATGAAATTTTTATGGTGAGGGCATAACATTTAGATTGCAAGTTATTAAGACAAGTGCTAATGTCTTTTTATCTGAATCATTGCATACACAGGCAAATGGTATACTTCATTTCAATGCTTGGTTAATATCAGACTATGAAAAAGGTGGAAATTTTCAGGAGAGAATTGTAAAGTTGATGAAGTTGGTTCCCCCATGTTTAACTTGATGGCTAAGGGGACAGGAAAATTTCAGTGGAATGTTAGACATGAGACAAAATTGTATCCTAATGGTTAAGAAAAACAGTGGGGGGAAAAAAACATTAAAAATCTGATGTAAAGTGAAGAAAATCACTTGAAAAAATGGGATTCTATCTTTACAAACACAAGATGGGGCAAAAAGTTTAGAAGAAACATAAGACAGTTGTTTGTATTACATTATATTTCTCTTTCCTCCTTGCCTAGCTAGGGTTTTCTACAAAATAGGTTGCATCTGATCTTGAAATGCACATGTATACTTCCCTATATACTTCTATTCCTATGTACAACTACACATTTATCAATTTATATATCCATGTACATATTTATCATAACTTAGGAAGTATAAGATAAACTCGTTTTGCCTACCACCTACTATTTTTAAAAGGACCTTCTCATACAGACTGCCTGCAAATAATCTTTTCAGTACTGTATCACAAGAATAAAATAAGGGTTTTAAACATTTATGTTATTTACAGTGAGAATCATTACCACTTTACACTTAAGTTATGATTCTGGGGTATTTTTTCATTATATGTTTCTGCAAACTGAAAGTTTAAGTGTATATCGACACTCGAGGAAAATAATTGCCAAGACAAGAGAAAATATATAGAAGTTACATCCTAATGCAATAAAACCTCCCCTGGAAATAAACTTTTACCCCTGTTCAGTTACTCACTTCCGACCATAGATTTTTATGAGACATTCCCAGTTTCGAAAAGCACAGTGAGTGGTTTATACCTACAAAACAGCTCATCCAAGGCAGGGACTCACTGTATTTAAGCCTGAATTACAAACATTTGAGTTTTGCAGCATGAAGTAACAAAAGATTGAAAAACAATGGTTTCTAATATCGCTCTAAATTATCATTTCCATAGATACAGCCCTTATCATTTCTTCTCTGCACTTAAAAAATAAAAACCGGTGAAGGTAACCCCGCTGCGTATTTTTCTTCTGCTTGTTGTACACTTCACAGTCTCTGAGTGAATCAGCTTTGCTAAACGTACTCATTAGTGCCCAATTTGTTTCTCTTCGTCTCTTTGAAGAAACCTTCTGAACAGTTGGAACACTTATTTTATTTTGATTCCACAGTGGAAAATTGTATTCACATAAGTAAGCATATACCAAACAGCAATAAATCATTATTTCTCAGATGACCAATATCAGCGGGAATCTCATATACTTCTCTGCTGGAGTTGATTTCCAAATTCATTGAATAATTATTGGTACTGTTTTTCATAAGTGAAAAGCATTTTTTCCTTTCTATTCCAGTTAACTTTTAAATGCTACCTTTCCCCCTCATTTCCTCAACACTTCTGAGAATTATTTGTAAAGGAGGGGAAAAAAAATGAAACTTTATACTCAGCAAATGTCAAGGTGGTTAGACAGACTGTAATCCTTCACAACTACCGCCCAGCCCCTGAAGTTTAAACTTTCATATTATGAGCCTTTGGACAAAGACTGAATCTCGTGTTAGCCTGTCCATAAATGAAATAAATACAAATTAATGCCTTGATGTTTTAAGGGAGATCTAAGAATTTATTAGGCTGTTCTAAAATGAAATACTTAGATTGGTAAATTTCTGTTTTCTTTTACTCTGCCAAGACAAAAAAAAATACATTGTTTTATTTCCTGAAGGATTAATTGAATATTGCTAATAAACACTGAGTAAATTTTGAATAATAGGCATATGCATTCCTGCATCTTCCCCCCCTTAACAAACTTTATTAACAACAAATAACTCATAATCTTTGCCCCTAAAGTGAATTTATAAGATATTGACTGCTTTCACATCAATTTTACCACAGGTTACATATTGTAGCCCTGTTAGAGAAACTATGGGAGTTCTCCACTCAGTTTAGAATTTGAACTAACATTTTTTAAATGGCTAATGTGCACAGTGTGTTATGTGAGTCAACTATTGTAGGGAAAACAACCAATAAGGCTTTAAAATTAAATTCAGAACTTAGATTTGGGAAGGGTAACAGTAGGAGGTTGGGATTCTGACTTAATATTTAGACACTTTCTGTTTATACTACTCCTTTGAGGAATTTTTCTCCTTTTATGCTTTTGGTTGATGTTCTTAAATTTTTGAGCTTCTAATTGGAAGGTAATTTGAAGCAATTTAAGGAATGTTTTTTACTAAACTTATTTTTTCCTTGAGTTAAAGCTTGAATATGATTAACACTTGAACATAGAACAATGTAACATTTGTACTATTAGCATCTTTCCAGCAAATAATCTTTATGTTTAGTTTTACATTTATTTCTAGCTCCTAAAGTGAGAAGATAACATGAATATTAACATAATTCAAAAAATAATAAGATAAAATCTAAGAAATATTTTGGTATAAAATATCATAATACACATTATGATCTTGCTTTTTTATTGAAAAAACTCCTAATCTTTAAATCAGTGTATTTGCAAAAACCACAATATAGTCCAGATCTTTGAACCATCCAGGAATAACTCAAATATGCTTGTTTAAAATTAAAAAGGTATCTATGTAACTACAGAACTATCAGTGTGATAACATACCTTTGAATTATTTTGCCTTGGAATCCCTTTATCTCTTTGCCAAGAAAAAATTTTAATATGAATATGAGTTTTAATTAACATGATGGACAGGGCACCTTTTAGATATTCTGAAATATCTTAATATAAACAGTTATTAAATAAAAACCTATTTGAAATTATAGTAATGCATTAAGATAATCAAAAATTTAATAATACATGAAAACATTTTTAAACTACAAGATATATTTTTTCATTAATATTCTATTCTCAAAATACGCAAGACAAATTGTTTCTAAATAAGTCATTATTTAGTATTACAGATACAATCTCAAAAAATGAATTTTTGTTCAATTACTGAACTTTTGAACCTCATAAAACAATTATAAAAAAAAAACGTAAAAATGATTAAGAAATCTGCAACACAAAATGTTTTACCCTGAATTTTATCCAGGTTTGGTATAAATGAAGACTCCAGAGGTATTGACAGGACAACTAACTTATGATTCCATATTAACAAAGTCGCTGACATTACAATATATTATTATTCGCTGGCAACATCTACTCAAACACAAAAGGGATGTTACATAGTTAGATGAAGTTCTATGAGTTTTTCTGACCTGGCAGCAGGCGGGGGGCAGGGTGAAGAAAAGTATAGATACATATAGCTTAATTTGAAGGTTGAATTGAATATGCCATTGACTCAAATTCTTTTGTCCAAAGGTTAGCAAAATAGCAGATAGAACCACCTGTACCTATATAGAGGTACTCCAATCTAGATGAATCTTCCATGTGTGTCTCACTTATTGTATAGCCTCTATTTTTAAACAATTTTCCATTAGAGCAGTTTCCCATTATGTGCCCTATGAATTGTATCATGGGAGGAAAAAGGATGGTATGAGCAGAGAGATTTGGGGAATACTATGTATTTAATACCTTCAATACTTTGAAGTTCTCAGAGTTCTGAAAGAGAAGCCATCACTTTAACACATTGTCTTCCAAAATATTTACCAATCATTACTTATTAATATTTCTACAGATTAATACAGTGTATAAAATTCCTCCACAAAAAATAGAGTCTACTAACTATCTACCTGATAATCTAGGCTAATTATAATCTTTCTTAAATCTCTCTTCCCAATTTTAGTTTCATCAAGAAGTTTGTACTCCAAACAGAATGAACTGTATGCTGTTTTCTTCATGAATCCCCAAGATGTTCCTCTTGCGTGCCTTTGCTCATGTTACTTCCTCCTTGTAGAATGTCTGTTACTTCTCCCTCCTGACCTCTGCCTGTTCAAAACCAAGTACACAGTAGATGCTTCCTCATAGGCATAAATAATTTGCCAGCATGAGGTTCTAGGTGTGCGGTGATGCAATCAACATATCAAATGAAATTTGAAAAAAAAAAAAAAGCATTTTTAATGGCTTCTGAAGAAAATGTATTATGCCGGACATTATTATGAGAAAACAACCAAGTAAGGTTTTATATATGTACCACATGAGAGGGTCAGCACTAGGTTTTTCACAGGAGGCAGAATGAGTGAGTTAGGTTTTATGGAGAGGATGGGACGTAAGTTATATCTCAACAAAATAATGTAGGCTGACAACTCTCTGCAAATGTGATCCGAAGCTCTAAAATCATAGGACATCTCTCTGTGGTGAGTTGGAAGACTTGGAATGGAGATGGTGTGCTTTGTAAAAAGGGTCTACCTACTTTTGTGGTAAGGAACATGAATCTCCATGGGTTGCTCTCTGAGCTATGATTTGATGATACAACAACTGTTAAAAGTACTAAATCCAGTGGTGAAAACACTTTGAATTGAATCCTGTCTCTGCTTATTGTGATACTAGGAGATTTACTTAAGCTTCCTAGGCTGGGTTCTTCCCCTGAAGACTGGAACCATGACACCAATTTCCTAGAGTCCATGCATGAATGAATAATACACTGTGTATAAATACCCGAAAGATTGGCATATGGTAAATTATCTATAAATGGAAATATTATTATTAATAACATTACCCCTCTTCTTCCTTTTGCTATTCCTTCTTTTAGACTAAGTCACAAAGAATTCAATGGCATTTCATGAATATTCACCACATTGTCTGAGAGTCATGAAGCATTCTTAACTACCTATATTTTTCTTGAAAAGAATAAAATATTAAATCATTACCAAGGCCACATTTAAAAAGATAGAACATTTTATCTATAATGCATTACTGCCGATTCAAATTCAGTTACAGTATAACGGCATTATCTAATTTAATTTATATGTTGGACCATCTCTTGTGGCTAGGAGGGAAGTCCTGTTTTACATGGTAGCTCTAACCCTTCCCCAATTACCACTGTCTGGTTTTCAGACATAATTTATTTGCAGTAAATAGATTTTATTTTAAGAAATGTCTACCCAGCTCTTTATATGTTATAACCAGATCCTGTTTTAATGAGATAACTATAGATAACACAGTCATATTTTCATGTCTCTTAAATAATATATTGGGATCATTCTACTTATAACAATTTAATGAAAATGAATGGTTTTTTTTTTGTTATTGAATAGAATTTCCATAATACAATGAGGTTCCTGAGATAAAAGCTTCGATGCTAAGTGAAATGTAGAAGTCAGACAGTGATCCTAATGGAGAGAGGACAGATAAGCATCCATGTAGTGCGCCAACTGCAGCCCACTGGAAATGGCTTCCTGGCTCCTTGCAGTGGGAAGGATTATGAAGCTTAATTCAGGCTTACATACCAAGAGTGCCACAGTGGTTGTCAGTCTGGGAGTGGGATATGGTAGATCTTGAGCCTGTGTTCATTTTTTCCTGTCCAAATTAGACATGTGTAATATCTATAGTTATTGTGGAAATGTAAAATAATGAAATATCTAGAATACTTTCTCTTCAATATCGTAGTGACTATTCAACCCCCTGAAGAGAAAAAGGCACAATGCAGTATTAATCATAGGCAGGCCTTTTTCCCTTTTTAGTTTTTTCCTCTTATGCCTTGTATCTCCAACCTCTCTCCTATTTTTTCCTTCTTTTCCCCTTTGCCTACTCTGCTTTTAGATGCCCTTACCTTTGTTTTCTCCTCTTTCATTTCCCTTCCGTCTTCAAACATTTTAAGCATCTACAGTGTGCTTCCATTTTTAGCCAGGTGCCCAAGTAAATCAACAGTCTGTGCCAAATTAGAGTAGTAGCATTGTTTGGTTGTATCTAATTGGTCATTTGTAATTAGTCCTGATCACACAGAGGACTCCAGCTAGCTTTTCCTGACCAGCATACGGATGGATGTTCCAAACTGCTATTAGCTATCCCCCTCCTCAACTTCCCAGCAAGCTAATGACCCAGGAGGCATCCATTTCCCACCCCATTCCTAAAGGTAATCGAGAACTAGCCGCTTTGAAAATGCTGCATGCTCACCCACGCATATAATCTTTCCAGGACTGCTCTTTTTCATGGAAAGTTAATTGCCCTTTGGGCTTCCTAGGTATTAATCTAACATTTACCTGAATATTAACTCTTTTGCAAACCCAGCCTAAAGACAGTTTTTGCCATAATGCTGACCATATGCTAAAAAGTCATGTTAATAGCAGAGATCCTTTGTTTTTGTTTGTTTGTTTGTTTGTTTGGGGAGGGGGGAGGCGGTCCAAAGTAATATTCTAAGGCAGTTTAGCATTAGCCTCTGGCTATTACCTGTCTCTACATTAGGCAGTACTGATGGTAATTTTCTGTTCTGTAGACTCTCTCAACTCTTCATTTTTCAAGTAAAACTGCTATATAACTCTATCTATGGATATTTTTGGAACTCACTCGTCAAAATAAGTATAAAACATATTATTGTGCCTCTTGCACACTTTATCAACAAGTGCTTCCTTAAATGTAATTTGGGTTTATTCAGCTATGTTTCTATTTTACTATCAACTGAGCCCCATAAATCCCCTTTTATTATATTCTAACAAGGAAAATAAATCGCAAAGTACTTTTGTTCCCTTTTTCATCAGCAGATAAGTTGCAGTTCTGTGGTATGGTTTTAACCTTCCCTCTTAGGTAGAAATGGGAGGGAGGAAAATGATCTCCACCTCTCATAGGTTGCGTTGGGGAAAGGTAGGAAAAGCCTTTCTCTTAATGAACAGTGTCTTTTACTCTACTTGATAATAATTTTATTTTCCCCTTCTGAAAATGTGATTCTGTGAGCCTCTTGTAAAGATGGGTAAGGCAGTCTCGGAGAAAAGTTAGTCTACTTTCTCTTGGAAGGAGGTTACAGCTAGAGAGAAGGATCATGCTTGCAACATCACTGGCTGGGTTGGCCTCAAATCTGATGCCTTCTCCGCCACTTCCTGACATGTGTCCTCAGGTCAATCCCTTAAGCTCCCTGGTCTTCAGATTCTTGTTTTAAGAATTTAGTTATAACAAAGAGGAAAAAAAGAGGAACGTCACACGTTCTTCTTTTTTAAAAAAATATTTAAACAATCTCTTCTACTCAGAGAACCCGACATAGGCAAACTCAAGCCCTTTCCTCACTTCGTTATAGCTAATCATTTTTATAAATCCCTATCATTCTTTGACTTGTTTTTTCATCTAATAATGTTTTCTGAGAGGGGGTCATGTCAAAACTAGGCAGGGAGAATACATCCCTATGTTTATATCCCTTTTAAATATGTATAGCATTACATTGCATGAATGAATAATGTTTTATGTAACCATTTACTAATGACAAATGTTCATATTCTTTGCAATTTTTTTATTATACAAAGTGCTGTGATGAACACCCTTGCACACATGTATGGGTGGCTCTCTAAGGTTGATAACTAAAAATAGATTTGCTAGTTTATAAGAATGTCAGTTTTAAAAAATAATATTGTCTAGTTGCCCACAAAATAGCTAGGTCACTTAACCTTCCACCAATAGCATAAGAGATGTCCGTTTCCCTAAAGTCTTACCAACACTTGATATTATTGATCTTATAAAGTTTGACTTTTTTAAATCAGAAAAAGTAATAAAATTTTACTAGTATTTTAACTTTTCTAATAAAAATAATAAAGGTTGGGGCACCTGGGTGGCTCAGTCGGGTAAGCATCTGCCTTCAGCTCAGGTCATGATCCCAGGGTCCTGGGATCGAGTCCCACATCGGGCTCCCTGCTCAGTGGGAAGCCTGCTTCTCCCTCTGCCTGCCTCTCTGCTGCCCCCCACCCCCCAACTTGTGCCCTCTCTCTCTCTCTTTCAAATGGATAAATAAAATCTTTAAAAATAATAATAATAAAAGTTAATTTTTAAAAGAACTTAAAATATATTAGAGACTTAGGGGATCTCTGAGACATTTTTCAAAAATAGTATTATTTGCATATGTCTTGGAATTATTAGGTGGGTGAAAAGAGAAATTGACAAGGTAGTCAAATTTTCAACAGGAGCTCTCATGTCTGATCCCCTTAGTGTGATGGTCCTGTTAGTTATGCAAGCATCCCTGTTGTTGTAAGTCAGTTATGAAGACATAGGAATCCTACCTCATATATTCAGATTTCTTGACTTGGAGTTGTTCGAGTTGCTGATAGAGGAATGGGTTATTAAACATTATCCTTTCTGGGTTAAAAATGAAGTCGCTGTGTGTACAGAAGTTTGCAGATGCACAAGAGGTCATACTGATTGATGACCTTTGAATATTGGCCATTCAGGTCGAGGAGATGAGGATTAGGTTTCTTATTCTGTGAATGTCTTCCCAGTGATCAGGACATTTCAATAGCACGTGTTCTCCATCCATTCCACACTTGGAAACAATGAGGCATGAAACCCAAGAAAGTGATAGCTGATAGCTGATAACATGTAGTAACAGCTGTCTTCCACATGGATTTGGTGATGCTGGTCTAGTAGTGGTCCGAAATTTACTTCCTGGGTGCCAAACCCAGTCCAGTGCTTGTTTTCATAAATAAATGTTAGCAGAACAACTAAGAAAAGCCTCCTTGTTTATGTATTGTCTATGGCTGCTTGCCCTACAGAGGCAGAGTTGAGAAGTCACAGCTGTGAGACCATCTGATGCAAAGCCTAAAATATTTGCTGCCTGGCCCTTCACAGAAAAGGTTTTCTGACCCCTGATCTACTATATACATAACCTGAAATAGACTACATTCTGAAAGTCTGAGAACTAGTTTGTGAATGGATACATGGGTCCCTTGTTTTTGTTACTTTGAAACCTTTAAAGAACCTTTAAGATTTCTCTTGGCAGATGGATCATAATTGTGGGAAACTTACAATGAAATTGTGTTTAGAAAATATTTTTGTTTGTCCTAAAAGAGGTGAAGATTAGAGTACAAATACTTATGAAAAACACCTTAACTAATTTAAAAAGTGCCTTTTGTTTACTATTTCTAATATATTAGTGAACTAATACTTCCTTTAATTTGAGAAAAAGGAGTTTATTATACATAGTATCTCTTTAGTTTTTAAAAGTAAAAAAAAAGGACAGTTAAATTATGGTTTATGCATTTTTGTAGTGTTTTATTTAATGGTAAAAAAACCTGTCATGATTACTCAAAACATCTGTCTTTTTATCTCAATAAGTTAATTCATTAACTTCAAAAAGACTTAGTCAAAATAGCATTAAAATATTAGCATATTTATTGGCAAATAAATGTTTAATAATTGTATGTAATATATTTCCTTAATTCATAGTGACTGGTATTGTGGTGGTAGATAAGATAATCTCAAGAGATTTTGCTAATTCAAGAAAATACTGCCAGCCTCATATTTTTAACAGCATGCCTTAGTCATAAAGAGGAGCCACAAAGTGTCAAGAAACATAATATTAATTTTGTCTCCTATTTCCATACATCCGGTGTCCAGTAGCTCTGTCTCAAAGTCATACACATATGTACACACACACACACACACACACACACACACACACAATATTAACCTTAACTCTGTCATGGAAAAAAAATTACATTGGTGACTTTCGTATATAGCAAATGAATAAGCTCTCAACCAAGAAAAGCTGAACATTTGGGGACAATCAAATTTCAATATAAAACTAATGAAATGCCTGGAGACAAATCAGAAATTACTGTTAACAAATAACTAAAATAAAAGCAGAAGTAATCACACCTGAAACACATGCAAGTTAAAAGAGGCATCCCAGTTTACTCCTTGCGTAGACCAAGAACTTGTCCAGATGTAGGTTACTGCCCCAAGATGAATAAAAGTGGATTTCTCTTCCAGAAGTTGTTACAATTCTCCAACTTCCCCTGGTTCCTATCATATTATTGGCAGTAATTTTATTCAGAGAACACACTAGTAAGAGTTTATGCTGACCAGGATATAGGAGGGGAACTCTGTATCCTCTCTCATCTAAAGCCGAAATACCTGCCATTAAGTAAAAGCTCAATTTTTGCAGTAAATGAACATTTGAGCAAATATTAAAACAAATTACTGAAAATGCATTCCTAGAGAAACAGCTGCAAAATCAGTATGATCGGACTCCTTACGAACATGGAATTGTCCGTGTTTTTCCTCATTGATATTTGTGATCATAGGCTTAAACTTTCTGTGCCTGGGTGTCTCCATTTGGAAAAACTGGTATAACAGTGGCTAGTATCTTGTAGGGTTGGGATGAAAATTAAGGGTTCTTTCTATAAAGGACCTAGAAAGCCCTGCTACATGGTGCTCCATCAGCATCACCTGCTTACCGTGGTAGCAGCAGCTACACTACTAGGAGTAGTAGCCACAGTAGTAGTACTGGTTACAGTAAAATAGTGATAGTGCTCGGATGCGACTTTGGATGTCCCCACATTTCCTACAGTATAAATAACAATACCAATACTAACAAATACATTGCCTGGTGTTATAATGGGAGACAAATGTAAGCCATTCATTTGCATCTTCACTCTAGAAACACTAAGTAGATTTTGTCCTACTCCTTAGAGATAAGCATAGCTGTGAAGATGTTTCTACCCTCCATGAGTCTACAACCCAGAAGGGGAAACAAATTATACGCAAATGATTTCGAAACAGTTCTATCCAAGACAGAGGTAAAAACTATGAATAATAACTCAGTAGTGAATAACTCGAAGCTGTTGTCAAGGGGGCCTTGTACATACATTTCCTCTCAGCCACTCTACAAGGTAGGTCCTGCCGTCCCCATTATACGGGTGGAAAACTCTGAGAGGTCGAGTTTCTAACCTAGATTCACGCAGAGTTCAAAAAGTCTTCAGAGTCCAAAGCCCATGGTTTTCCCACTCCTTAGCCACTGCTCATCTGGTTCAGGAGACCGAGTATGTTGGCGGGGACCTGGCATACTCCATGCCGTGGCTGCCCAAATCGTCCCTCGTCTGGACACCACAAATGGAGCATAAAGAAAAATGGAGAGAAGCCATTTCATTTTAGGACTCTTGACTGCAGTCTGTTCAGTCTGGCCCGGTTTCTTCTCGGTGCTTATGTACATGCTAATTGCCGTGGCTAAATGATGCCATTGTCAATAATAATGCTGTGGTGAAACGTTTAATCCTCCCTGGGGTTTGGTGGACATCTTCAGCTGCTGGTCTGGTGATAAGCTGAGCAAGGGGAGTGTAGATTCTTCCTGTTTTCATGTAACCAGTTGTTGCCAATATTAATTAACGACTGATAAATAAAAATGATTGGAGTTGGAATGAAATAATATACATAAACAGTTGTGAAGTCTGCTTTATGCTGAGGTGGGTTGTTTTTTTTTTCCTTTTGGACTCTAAAAATTGAGAGGACATTGAAAGGCCGTTTACCTCATTTTTCTGTTTATTGACTGGATCCATTCAGACCAGCCTGAAAAAAAATATGTCTAGTCCACTTCAGCCTTCCCTCCTGGTGCCCTACCTCTAAAGCCCATAAGAGATCTACAAATATAGACAGTGGCAGTCTTCCCCATCTCTTCTGTTTGTTTGGCGTCAGTTAAATCACTCCACCTTCCAATTTGGAAAGTTCGTAATTTAAAGCTCTATCCACACATCTCCTGAGCCAGTTAAAGTGTGTTAATTTCTTATGCTGTTCTAAATATATGACTTGGAACTGGTACACTGCTCTCCACCAGCGTGATGCAGGCAGTCCAGAAACCTGCCCTCACCTGCCTTCAGTCACATTCTGCCGGAGCTGTTAGCCTAATAAGTCCTCAGCTTATTAGTGTGACTGTCTTCAAACATACAATAATATGGTAAAAATTATGCAGGGAACACTAAACTTGTTGAAGAGTTGATAACCATTTGATGTCTAGCTTTTGTGACAGCTATCAGCCTCCTTTTCTTCACTCACCAGACCTCGATCTTTATTTATTTATTTATTTTAAAGATTTTTATTTATTTACTGAGAGAGAGAGAGAATGATAGAGAGAGAGCATGAGAGGGGGGAGGGTCAGAGGGAGAAGCAGACTCCCTGCTGAGCAGGGAGCCCGATGCGGGACTCGATCCCGGGACTCCAGGATCATGATCTGAGCCGAAGGCAGTCGCTTAACCAACTGAGCCACCCAGGCGCCCCACATCTCGATCTTTAAACACATGTGTGTGCACACACACATGCACAGCGATACTCACAGGGATTAGAATCAACAAATGGACAAGAGTGTGGGCTTTAGAATATATGAGACCTGGTTTTACAGCTCACCCGGTGTAGCTCCAGGTAAGCCCGAGAACCTCTCCAATTTCCTACTCCATGAAATGGGCATAACAAACCCCACTCCAGGGATGACCGTGTGAGTTAAAGAAGGCAGCATGTGTTAAGAATTTGGCACTCTCCCGGGCTCATAATAGGTGCTTATTAATATGTGGTAACTTTTAAATTATTACTGCATGACATGTACTTAGTTATTTAAGTAAGATAAAATTACATATAAATTAGTCTGCATTAATGTACGTTCGAATAGTTTGGAGCTGAGTGTTTGGGGGGGCTTTTTCCCCCTAGTTAACAAAAATTTTGATCCCCACCAAGCTACTGAGGTGTTAGAACCCATAGTTGAGCGGGCATCTCTGACCTGAGGCTCAGCCAGTAAAATTTTACTTCCATTAAAGGGGACTGGGGAATGCTTTGCAAACCAGCACCTGACCCGACTGGAATCACATGGAACTGCTTCCCCACAAAAATTCTGGGCTTTCTCCCAAATGCTTCATTTGAAGGTGAAAGCCTTGTGCAAAATGCCACATATGTGACTCTCTGTACCGAACAGTTAATGTAGAATTCAAAAAAAAAAAAAAAAAAAAGAACCCTGCCCTTGCTGTCTTTCTTAATATATTGTGACAATGCACTAATTTAAGCACAATTGGCCCAGCGTCTCTCATTGTGACAGAGGCGTTTCCACCGAGAAAAGCAGCAAGGGTACTCTGAGACTGTGGCTTGTCCAGGGCTGAGTTTGATTTATGAAATGAGACCTAGGAGCCTGCATTGAACAGATTGGCTTGCAAGAGACAGCTGTACTGGAGGAGCTGCTGCCAGGTATGGGTAGTGGAAATAGAGAAAAATGAACAGTGGGATAAAAATTCCTTTCCCGGTCCCTACTTATCAACATGAAACATCTGTTTCAGCTACAGTGGTTCCCAGTGGCAGTCAGAATTATTGATATGGCAAAATCGCTGTTTCTATGCAGCGCAATGGCATGCCCCCCCTCCCCGGCTGCATTGTAATAATTCATTACTGTGCTAGTGCTACCAAAGACACGGGGCATGTGAGAGGGCAGCAGCGCCCGGCACTTGTGCAAATGGGGAGGGTGCGGAAGCAGATTTTCCCCAGGAGCAATACATTTCTGCTTGTGGTTCTATTTTATTGTGGATGAACACAACGATTATACTGGTTGGAAAATAAGCAATAAGCTTCTGTCTGTCTCCAATTGTTTTTAATATTCTTGTTTAATGGGAGAACATAGCTTGTATTTAAACTAAACATAATGGATGCATTTTAAGATTGGGATCATTTTTTTTTAATCTTGCCTTCTCATATGTTATGTAAGCACATGCGGCTATAAATAGGAAAACAAATATGCTTAGTTCAGCTTTTTGTTAGACAAAATTTGATTAGGAATGTGCAAAAGCTGATGCTGTCAGCCAACACAGAGCACCAGGGAGCAATACATACCGTGTTAGAATGAAAATTAAATGCATTTATTATCAAAGAAACTGGTTTTGCAGAAGCATACCAAGAAAGTTTACATGCTCAAATAAATACCAACTAGAATTCCTTAATTTCGGTAATATCACTTTATAATGCAAGGTGGTAAACTTACATGGGAGTTCCCGTGGCAGCTGAGGGATGATCAGAAGGAGATTTACTAACCAAGTTCTTGTGCCTCTTAGACTATTCCGAGTAGCAGAATGATGCAGAAAGAAAAAGAAAAAACAAGAGCTCACCATTTGTAAAGAGGCTTTCTCCCATTCATATCCTAATTGCCCTTCATCCACAAAGAAATTCTATCTGCACCTTCTTACTTGATAAGCCATGTATATGTGTTTAACAGGTGTGGGAAAATAAAAATTTTTAAATTGATTTCCCAACTAAAACTGTTCTGTGACCAATTTAGATGTAAAAGGTCAAGACTATAGGCAGTGCTGTGGCATGTGTTCACTGCTTGTAGTGGGGTACTTAGTACTGGTCTTCGGGATGAGAAGAAAAGAGGGTTTGGTGTTTCAGACAGCAATGAAATGAAGCATTGGCAAATTAATAAGCAGCTCCTGCCTGTCAGCCCGGGCACTGAAGAGGTTAAGAGACTCCAGTGCTGACAACATGATAATGAGGATTTATGGTGAGCAGGAGGTGAAGGTGGGTGGGATGCTCCCAGGCTCCCACGTGTGGTGGCTTCAGGCCCTTTGCAGACACAATACCTCAAAAGGATTGAAGGTTACTTTTTTGATTGTAACAACAGTTGAGCTGGTCTCCATTTGTGTCTGAGTGCATGCATAGGAAAGATGTATGTGTGTGTATATATGTGTGTATACACACACATATATGAATAATTGTATTTGATATTTTGATGTTTTATCATTTCAGATGGATACTGAGTTGAACTGTATTTTCATTAAGAAAAAAATAAAATATTCTCTTTGTCTAGAATAAGACATATGGATGGATGGATGGATGGACAGACGGACAGACGGATAGAAAAGGCAGTTCATACAGCTTCCAAATTTCATATTCTGGCCCTTGCCTACTTCTCTCACTTCAAATACGTCACTTCTTCTTTTTGTTCACTCTTTTAAAAACTATTTTTATATATAAAACACTCCTTGTATTTTCCCCCCAAATGCAAGCTCTTTTTAGCCCAGGGGCCTTCATATTTGCTTTTGCCTATGACCGAACCACTCTTCCTAGCCTTTCCTGAAGCTTGTTTTGATCAAACAACCCACATGTCTCTTTCACACCTTCCTTATCCCTTAACACAGGCAATCACATTTTCCTGCTTTATTTTCCTTAAAGCTCATTATTTTCAAAATGTATCATGTTTGTTTACCTGTTAATGACCTCTCTCCTGCTAGAATATAAGTCCCACGGGAGTGAGGACCTTGTCTAATTTCCTGTGAGTTCACTCGCACCGAGAACTGTGTCTTTCATTTGATCCGCAGTAAATATTTCTTGAATTTATGAGGGGTGGATGCAGAAAGTTAGGCTCTCAGAACCATAAGTTGTCTTCTGAGTTTTCCATCTGTGTGTACTCCTGAAGTCTCTGGGTTCTTGTAAGCTGGTAATTTTGAAGAAATAGCTGGTGGTGGGAGCATTAGGGAAGAAGGGAAGTAGCAGTGGGAAAGCAAATGATCTCTGCTCACCAGGGGGACTCAGGTTTGAAGCAGAATGGGTGTTCTCAACTTTCACCTCGTTCTCAGCCGGCATTAACTCGGTTTAGTTTTCATGACTTTCACTCTGCACTAAATTAGATACCTTAATGGGTGGTATGACTTACTAGTCAAAAGCTAAGGATGTTTCTCTGTGGGATATTACTATTAATATCACATCATATTTCACTGTTCTGACTCTTTAATGTGGTGATATCCATTGTTAATGTAGTATTCTGCGAGAATTTAGGGTTTCCTACTTTTTATTTTAAAAATCACTGTTTTAAACATTATTATAATGGCCACCTTTTATATTGTAAAATGAATCACCGAACTGTTTCATAAAATGTATTTCGTCTTCTATAGAGGGTGTCAATAAAATCATAAACATGTACTTGGGGACAGGAGTATTTATCCACACACACTAAATTCACACCAGTTTTTTTTTCCCTGAGGAAGCAAGTTCGTGTGTCGTTTCACATATTTAAGCGACAATATCTTGACCCCAAATTGTCAGAGACTCCCCACAGGACTCTGCTATGAGATTACTCTGGAGAAGCCTGTAATGAGTCCTGTGCACACACCACATGGTTTCAATTACAGCTTTATATGACTAGACAGTGTGGTGCCAGAAAGGAACGATTGGAAACTAGGCAAAGGGTCTTTGTCTTCATGGTTCATGTACCTGGGCCTCTGCTTTTAGGATCTTCTTCTACGTATTATTATTAACATTTGTTTTATCTGTGTGAAGGCCAGTCTCTGAAGTCAGGTATTCTGTATCGAAATAAGAGAAACTGAAAAGAATAGCCCAGGTCACTATTCCAATCTGGTCGTGCTTTTTTTCCTTTACTTTTGCACTTGTCTGAGACTTCTAGCATAACACTGCCTTTCTCAAGGGTGCTTTTGGGAGCAAGTGTTTTCCCACAGGCTGTGGTTGATGAGCATTTCCTCAAAATTTGGGGAGGGGGGATGATATCTCTTTCTATGACTTAAAAAGAATTAAATCAGAGCATAAAACATTACCTACATAGTTCTTTGAAGAAGTATATTAGGGACTTATGAAAAAATACAGTTTGGGTTTAATAAACCATCTAATAGAATTGAATATATTAGCTCAAGTCTGTTATGTGCTTGCTTCTGGCTTCTGGGTAACATGGTTTGTTGTTGTTGTTGTTGATGTCGTTGTTTAATTTCAAAATTTCCTGAAAAGTTGACTCCTTATAACATGCATGCATTGAAAATTAGAGCTTGATGTAAACCTGAACTGGAAGGGTCCATGAGGGAAGGTTGCATTACGGCTTTCTTGTGTTCTCTCACTACTGAATTACACATGCCCAGGACAGAGTAGGAATTCACCGAGTATTTGTCAGATTTATGAGTAAATAAAAATGCCCAGTTTAACCTCTTTTCTTATGGCTGGGAACAGAAATCCAGAGGAAAGATATGGGTACTCAGGGTGACAGAGCTCGTTTGTGGCTAAAATGAGGCTAGAACCAGATATGCAGTAGATTTCTACTACATCAGTGACCACCAATGTGTGCTGACAGTGTAATGTGAGAACTGGATAGTTAGGCATCCGTCATTCAAAATGACCTCCCCGTGATAGAACCCTGATGCATGGATCTGTTTAGCTTCACACATCTGTGCTGATATTAAATCAGATTCACTGATAATAAGTTCAGATTCTTATTGTCACAGACCAATATGGCAGCTGTGGAAATGCAAATGAATTTCTGTAGGTGAGTGGGGAGCTGAATGAGAAGGTGAGCTTTCTGACAGCATGTCAGATTTCCATAGATGGAGGAAGAGAGAGAGCACAAGAAAAGTGGGGTGAGAAATTGAAAATAGCCCAGAGAGAGAATTTGACAATATATTGTAACCGCCTTTGGAAGCTTCAGTTTCTTATATAACTGAATAAAATAGAAGCTGGGAACAACAGGTTAAATGATTTTTTAAAAATAGTGTTTTAAAAGCTTTTCAGTTCATGTAGAGATTCAGAAATCCTCTTTCTAATACATTTGTTTTCTTGAAATGCACCACTCTTTTTGTCTCAGAAAACCCATCTTCCACCTATCTGTCATCTCCTCTAATTGAAGAAAGAAATGGCTAAGCATACCCAGTCACTGTTGTTTGAGTAAAAACACATATCTATCCTTTTCCCTTGGTAATGAAACACAGCATTCTGAACATCTCTGAATCTCATTATCAAAACAAGACAGGAAACTTCTGAATGACTCTTTCATTAACTGG
This sequence comes from Phoca vitulina, assembly GCF_004348235.1. NCBI lineage: Eukaryota > Metazoa > Chordata > Mammalia > Carnivora > Phocidae > Phoca > Phoca vitulina. The sequence goes on from NW_022589709.1 coordinate 11,823,248, forward strand.
TTGTGTGACTTTGAACAAATCATATTGAACCTTTCTTTTCCCTCAGTTTCTTCATTTCTAAGAGAAATCATTAAATTAGAGTCTCACTGAGGTTCCTTTTATCTCTTTTAAAATCCTCATGTAGTTCATAGACTGGGGAGAGAACATGCCCTAGAGTCCAAATTTGCCCTTAATTCAGTATCAAAAGAATGGCTAATTTAGGGACTAGAGTCATGAACTGTAAATTGAGCCAATGCAGAAATGTCAAAGTCAGTTCAGCCATCCACCCATCTAAGCGTTCAGTTTTCTTCTATGTAAATTTCAAAAGGGAAGTGGATCTTTTGGTATGTAGGAACTCTGATTCATTTTGGAATATTCACTAGGTGAATCATGCTTCACCAATTATAACATGTTTTAAAGTCTTCCTCCATCCCTGTCTATAATGGTTTTAGGCTATATAATTTGCCATCTCGCCACTGCTTGGGGGCACAGGTAATCAATGAAAATGTGTATTTTAAGAATACGCATGTCCCCCAGATTGTAGTTTATCAAAGTCACTTTGAATCATTCCAATTGAATTTTCACTTCTTGTAAATCATCAATGTCTATAATCATATTACAGGGTCACAGGGGATCACCAAGAAAGGTATATTAAAAGAATGGCAGGGGAGTAAGCACAATGCCCTTGAGTGATTCGTCGGTAATACAAGGATAGAATTTGTTCTTGGAAAGCTGATGGGGGTGGGAACATTCCCTTTCCTTTTCAATAGGCATACTACTCACTCTCAAACCTCAATAGATACTGGTCAGGATGTTTACTGTTTCAAATAAGGGGAACTGCAGTTCAAACTAGTTTAAACATGAAAGAGAATTTGTTGGCTCATGTAATTAGGAAGATCAAGGAGTGAATATGGATGGCTTCAGGCATGGTTTGAAATCCGGGGTTCAAAGAACAATGATACCAAGAATTTCTCGATCTCTCTTCTTCTTTTCCTCTCTCCCTGTCTCCCTCATCCTCTGTCTCTCTCTGTCCCTCCCACCCCCCTTCTCTTCCTGTCTCTCTCCTACCTACCCAGCTATTGATTCTATTTTCTTCTTCATTACCTTTGTTCTCAGGCTGGCTCATCTCTAGAATTTTGGCTAATAGTAACATCAGAGCTCTATTCTACAATAGTTCCAGCAAGAATCCTAGCAATCTAATTGGCTTGGCTTTAGGCACTTTTCATCCCAGAATCACAATGATTATGATCATCTAGGCTTGGGTTAAACGTGTATGACAGCAACCTGCAATAGACTCATCCCCTCCCAAACACTGTTGATTAAAGTTGGAGAAGGGATGCTTCTTCAAAAAGACCTGGAATGCTGTTAGCAGAAACAAGAGAGGAGATAGAGGAAGAAAGAACACGTCAACTGCAGTCGTTTCCCTCCAGGAAATAGAATCTGTATTTTTGGCCCATAGTAGTGTGACACAAAACAATGTGTGATCATTAATTAATCCATAGGGCCCTTTCTAACCTTCTAATGCTCAAAATTATCTGTTCTTCTTATATTCATGCTATCTTTCCAGGTGTTACATAGACTCATTAATGTTGAATTCTTCCTTTTGAGAAGCCAAAGAAATTCCTATTTATATAGAGTTTCTTATTCACTGAGTAAACACCAGAACAAAGGAATTTCTAAGTAGTCAAACTCAAAACATACAGTTTATCATTTAGGTTCTGTTTGGAGCTTTAAAGTGAAAATACTGCACAGCAGTCTCTGCTTATCTGTGCTGTCATTTTTCGCAGTTAGAATTACCCATGGTCAATCGCGGTTTGGAAGCGCCGGATCCTCCTTCTGCCATATCGTCAGAAGGTCAGTAGTAGCCCAACACTACATCACAGGGCCTACGTCATTCCCCTCACGTCATCTCATCACGTAGGCATTTTACTAGCTCACATAATCACAAGAAGAAGGCTGAGCACAGTACAGTAAGATATTTAAAAAGAGAGAGAGAGAGAGGGACCACATTCACATAACTTAATTACAGTATATGGTTTTATTTTTTTTTTTATTTTTTTTTTTAAAGATTTTATTTATTTATTTGAGAGAGAGAGAATGAGAGACAGCACGAGAGGGAAGAGGGTCAGAGGGAGAAGCAGACCCCTTGCTGAGCAGGGAGCCCAATGTGGGACTCGATCCCGGGACTCCAGGATCATGACCTGAGCCGAAGGCAGTCGCTTAACCAACTGAGCCACCCAGGCGCCCCTTACAGTATATGGTTTTAATTGTTCTATTTTATTATTAGTTGTGTTTGATCTCTTGCTGAACCTCATTTCTAAGTTAAACTTTAGCATAGCTATGTATGTACAGGAAAAAACACAGTATATGCAGCATTTGGTACGATCTACAGTTTGGGGCATCCACTCGGGGTCTTGGAACATATCCCCCACAGATAAAGGGGGACTACCATATAGCTCTTCTTGGAAACAGGTATCTTGTGTCCATCTAATCAAAATATCAAATTTCCTGAAAAAGCCTATACAGACGGTCTCAGGCTTACGATGATTTGACTTATGATTTTTCAACTTTATGATGGTGTGAAAGCCATATGTATTCAGTAGAAACTGTACTTTGAATTTTGAATTTTGATCTTTTCATGGGCTAATGATATGCAGTGATACTCTCTCGTGATGCTGGCGGTGACAGTGAGCTACAGCTCCCAGTTAGCCATGCTTTCAGGGGGGTAAACAGCCAATACACTTACAACCATTCCGTACCCATACAGTCGTTCTGCTTTTCACTCTCAGTACAGTACTCAATAAATTCCATGAGATACTTAACACTTTATTATAAATCAGGCTTTCTGTTAGACAACCGTGCCCAGCTGTAGGGTAATGTAAGTGTTCTGAGTATGTTTAGGGTAGCCTACACTCTGATGTTTGGTAGATGAGGTGCATCAAATGAATTTTCAACTCACGATATTTTCACCTTGCAATGGGTTCCTCAGGATGTAACCCCATCCTAAGTCAAGGAAGATCTGTACATTGAAATGCTTCATTTCTAAATGTCAAAGGCATAGCTTATCCGTGTGTTGCTGATATATGTGTATATTTTTCAAATGTATCTCCTGGGAACATTAAAATAAAACATTTCATTATCCATCTTCTTTTTTTTTTTTCCAAGTGATGTCTCTGCCAGATATGGAATGCATGTAATTCACTGCTGCTTTTAATTTGTCAGTACATTAATTTTAGTTGATAAAGAAGTTAACTGAATCTGCTGTCCCAGTTATCTTTGATAATACAAGTTCATTTGGCTCTTGCTTTTAAAGGCTGTTCTGTGCCTCCCCAAATCTCCGTGGGTTTATATAGCTTTTAAGTTGTCATTGACCCAAGAGATCATTCAAGGGTGATTATGGTTTTCAAGCTTGTTTGTATACCACAGCCATGACTTTTTTTTCAAAAGTCACCCCTGCTGCTCTTAGCTGCACCTTGACCTCCGGCAGACATTTATTACAAATCAATCTCATAGATTCTCCATAAAATAATGTAGAGTGTCTCTGGTAGCAAGATGGTGAGAGAGCGCCAATTTCTTGTCGTTAGGAGGTTACAAAGAACAACTGGATCATGAATTTTGAATGAGTTTTGAGTAGTCTTACTTTTTCTCACTGGCTATACTTAAGAAGGGCCATTGTGCCCTAAATTGGGGGACATCTCTAGTAGATGTAACATTGATCTCTGGGCAGAATGGAGCAGAGTTGTTCATTCTTTGGTTGACAACTTTGCAGTCTCAAAGTTGGCAGTACGAAGTAGGGCATGTCCTTGGAAGAGATGCCCCACGGTATCTGGTTGCTTATTTATGCTGTAGTCAAATGGGGACTCCAGGCTCCTTTGAGCATCCCAGGGAAAGAGAGCAGTGACTTTTGTGGCTTATTATACAACAGGAATCTATACAGAGCAGGCGCCTGACATGTACTGATAAATTCAACTAAACCCATCCCGTTATTCTTTTCCAACTCTATTATTTTAGTAAGTACATTTCTAGTTATGAATGTGCACGAGCGCACACACACAGGCGCGCACACACTCACACACACAGAGGTTTGTGTTTTCTGTGTACTATGTTTTTGTTCCAGAGGTTTTCCTTTGCAGTTGAGGGAAAACATCATTTTCAAACACAATGTAGACTAGATAGAGGTAGCTGGGCTTCAAAGTGTTTATGCACTAGGATATTAATTCCCATTTCAGAGTATTCCTTCTTACACAAGATGGATGTTCTGCTTTCAATTTATTAGCTACATAAATGAGCTTATCTATTTCCAATTTTGACTTAATATAAAAAGCATCAAATTTTAGGTTTCATCCATCTAATTTTCATTTTGTATAATTATTTGTGGTAAGCTGATTTTAGTTTATGCCATCTGTTCATCAGGTTCAGGCAGATAATATTAAAGGTACATATTCTCCAATATCTGAATATCCACGTTCCTAAGCCATGCTGCATCCGAGAGAAGCACTATCGTTGATTCTTAGACTGTTCCCTAAGGAATACTATTACCAGAGCAAAGCACAAGAGAGAATTCCTCTGTCCCCTCTGCTGTTTCTAGTTGTGTTTTGAAGCATACAGGTTCTTCTCACAGACCTTTCTTACCTTAGGCAAAAATGTAAAAATTATTTTGATAGCTTCTTTTCTCCTTAGCCTTCGAGCCATCTTGGAAAGCTCTCTTCTCTCTCCTTTGATATCTCCATCAGTTCACTCTGAAGTGGTGGAGGGTCGAAAGCCTCAGCTACATTAGCCAGTGATTCAGGTAGTAGCATTTCAATCACTTTAAACAGTATGGATTCATACTGCATAGGTGAAAGCTTACACGATTTAGAGAATTCAAGTTTATCTGCCTCTTGCTATTAAAGGCTCTTCTCTGCCTCCCCAAACTTCATGCAAAATTGGTAAGTCCTTTTTGAAAGAACCCACTCTTTTTCTTATTAACATATAATGTGTTATTTGTTTCAGGGGTACAGGTCTGTGATTCATCAGTCTTACACAATTCACAGTGCTCACCCTAGCTCATACCCTCCCCAATGTCCATCACCCAGGCACCCCATCCCTCCCACCCCCCACCACTCCAGCAGCCCTCAGTTTGTTTCCTGAGATTACGAGTCTCTTATGGTTTGTCTCCCTCTCTAGTTTCATCTTGTTTCATTTTTCTCTCCCTTCCCCTATGATCTTCTGTCTTGTTTCTCAAATTCCACGTATCAGTATTATGCAGCCATCAAAAAAAAAAAAAAATGAGATCTTGCCATTTGAAAGAACCCACTCTTCAACGACTTTGAAAACAGCCTATTTTATACCATGTACACCCCGCCTTAAAAAGGCAACCCTTTTTTTTTTTTGGTCAAGCAAATGAGCATTTGCTTTCGAGACCTGCCATTGGGTTAGTGTAATGCCCCTCCTTAAGTCATGGCATTTTTTCCTATTTTCCAAGAAATTTTCAGGAAAAATATTTAGTAAACACACAGACCCCCATAATGGCAAGAGTTTCGAGTGCAATCATTGAAAAAAAAGAGGCACTTTAAGTTAAGGCAACTAGAATTTTTTGTTTATATGGTGTATCATTTTACTGATTGTCTAAAACTTGATGATATTGCTAGTTCTTCAGGTCACAGAGGTCAAAGTAGTAATCTTCTGCAATGACTTTACATTCCCAAACTTCTAAATTATTTTAAAATACAAGTTGTTTACTACAATTTAAAAAAAGAAAATAGGAAAATATTTCAACTTTCTTATTTTAGAGCAATCACCCTTTTTACTTGTAATTGTGAGCAAGTTCAATGACAAGCAAGTTAAAAGGATAGCATTGCTATGTCTAAGAAGATAAAGCTAATAACATCATGTAGAAAAGAAGATGTCTTAGCAGAATTTTATTTGCAAAATAGCTATAATAGCTAATGGCAACACTTACATCACAATATTTTCCAGATATCTTTCTAAATGCTTTACTATATCAACACCTTAGCCTCACAACAGTTCTATGAAGAGAGCACTATTACTATCCTCATTTCACAGATCAGAAAAAGGAGTCACAGAGAACTTAGAGAACCCACTCAAAGCGCACATTGTGGGGGAAAGTTGGAGCCACGAGGCAAAGGCGGGCAATCTCATTCCAGAATCTCACCACTATTGGGATGCCTGGGTGGCTCAGTCGGTTAAGCGGCTACCTTCAACTCAGGTCATGATCCCAGGGTCCTGGGATCGAGTCCCTCTTCGGGCTCCTTGCTCAGCAGGGAGCCTGCTTCTCCCTCTCTCTCCCTCTGCTTGTGCTCTCTCTGTCAAATAAATAAAATCTAAAATAAATAAATAAATAAATAATAAAAAAGAATCTCACCACTATGAAACGCTGTTTCTCTAAGCATTAAAAACAACTAATACATTCAAGTTCAAGTCAGATTTTCTTTTTTCAATATGTATTTATTGGTAAAATATACAGAACATAAAATTTACCATCTTAACTATTACTGAAGTGTGCAGTTGAGTAGCAACGATGCATTCACATTGGTGTACAACCACTACCACCATCCAGCTTCAGATTTCTTTTCATCTGTACCCGTTAAACAGCAACTCCCAATTCCGCCCTCCCCACAACCCCACCAGCTACCGTTCTGCCTTTTGTGTCTATGAACTTGACTATTATAGGTGTCTCATATAATTGAAATCATGCAATATCTGTCTTTTTGTTTCTGGCTTATTTCATCTAACCTAATGTCCTCAGGGTTCATCATGTTGTAGCAGGTGTCCAAATTTCCTTCCAAGTCTGAATAATATGCATATATATATATATATATATAATATATACTACATTTTGTTTATCCATTCATCATTTGGTAGATACCTGGGTTGCTTCTACCTTTTGGCTATTGTGAATAGTGCTACTAGGAACATGAATGTATAAATACCACTTCAAGATCCAGCTTTCAGTTCTACTGGGCATATACCCAGAAGTGTACTTGCTGGATCATATGAAATTTCTATTTTGAATTTTGTGAGGAACCACCATACTGTTTTCCACCTTATGCCATTTTATATTCCACCAAGAGTGCATAATGGTCTCAATTTATCCACATCCTTTTGCAACACTTGTTATTTTCTTTTGTTGTCATTGTTATTGTTCTTTTTAATAGTGGCCATCTTAATGCATGTGAGGTGGCAAATTTTCTTTTTTAATCAGTCACATAAACTGGTGCACATACATTGACAACGTAGCCACTCCAAAGTAACTTTCCTAAATATTTTTCTTCTTGTCTGTCCTTTGCAAACTAAATAGGCCCCCAGATCACTCTGCATATCCCTGTATATGAAGATAAATATATCTATATGCAAACATTATATATATATATATAATATATATAAATAACATTATATATTTCACTTTTTATGGTATATTTATTAGATTTCATATTATATATATATATACGTTAGACTTTTGCATCTCATGGAAAATAAGACTAACATATTTAAGCATATAGCTTCACTCCCATTTCTGAAGTGTGGAATTTTCAGTTTGGAAGGAGTGCTAATAGATACACCCCCTCTTATGTCACAGTTGAGAAAACAAAAGTCCAGGCAGGTTCAGTGGCTCCAAGATGCAAATCTAGTAGAGCCTGATCCAGCCTGGAATTCCCATCTCGCAGCTCCCTCAATCCAGCATCCCACCCAGCCTCTATGAGGTATTATAATATCCATAATATCTTATTATAGTAGCTACAATATATAACGTCATGTATTATATTATAGAAATTAATAGGATACTGTCAGTTTAAAGTCCTTTCCTTCCCCCCATCTGGAGTTCACATGTGTGCTCTCTCACGCCACTTGTCCAGCTATCTTATTTGCTAGAGGTGTGCTTGTTTTTGGATTTTTAATTGAGATGCATACTCAGCTTTTTTTTTTTTTTTTTTTTTTTTTTTTTTGTTCTGTTCTTTTATTTTTTTTGTTATGTTAATCCCCATCATACTCAGCTTTAAAACTGTGAAAGATTCTTTTAAAATTTCATTTGCACTGAAGATGCTGAGTGTGAAAGACATAAGTTCATCTCTACCTTAACTCTCCATAGTTCTTAACATAGAGATGATGACCCTGACATGTCACTGATATTTTTAGAACTAATGGCAAAGTGTCTGTTTTTTTTTTTCCTTCTGCTGAATACACCACAGACAGCCATAGTTCACTGGGCTGGAGAGTTTCAGCTGTATAACTAAAAATAAATGCCTCTGTAAAACACTAGCAAAGACAGCATCACTTTCCCTAAACCAATACCAACAACAAAAAATGTGCTTTAAAAAAAATCTACTGAATTTCAGTTGGATAAAATCTCTGTTTTGTTTGCCTCCTGGCTGGACTTTTATGGGACTCCTTTTATTTTAATACCTTTTGTTTTTCAAATCCATCACTTCAGGAATGTGTGATTTGTACAACTCACACTATTAAAATAAACCACATTTGCTCATCCACTCGCAAATAAGTGAAATTGTAAACTCGGCTTCCGTTGCAGTCCACAAATAAGCAACAGATAAGTTAGCGCAACGCACCTTTTGGCAGCAGGAAAGCCTAGACTGAGTGCAATGTTTTGTTACCATAACCTGAAAATCCTTTAGGCTCATGGTACTATATTAAGCACTATGCGTCACTACTGGTATTTTGTTGTGTTATTTTGGTGAGGAGGGTATAAAATTTTTTAGTCCAAATATGTTGTTGTATTTAAAAAAATTATTGATTTATAGAAATCCAGAAAGTCTTTCTTCTTTCACTTTCCTTTTTTTTTTTTTAAGATTTTATTTATTTATTTGAGAAAGAAAGAGAGAGAGTATACACACAGGGGTATGGGACAGAGGGAGAAGCAGACTCCCCACTGAGCGGGACTGGATCCCAGGACCCCGGGATCATGACCTGAGCCGAAGGCAGACGCTTAACTGACTGAGCCACCCAGGTGCCCCTCACTTTCCTTTTTGTGATACTTGGAGACCCTTCAGAGATACCTTTGTTCTTTTCACACATTTGGGAGAGAACAAAAGAGAGACGTGGCCTCTTTCCTTTATAGAAGCCACATTATATTTCCTTTCTTGAGGTCTGTGGGCTAGATGGCCTCAAGAGACATCCCGCTTCTGGGAGGTTCTTTAGCACCTAACTGTGCACCCAACACACTTTGCAGATTCTCAGAAATGCCTACTGAAGTGCACTGTCATTGGAGAATGGTGTGACATCATGATGTCAGTGTGTTTGTCACACTCCAGCAAACTCACCCTTTCCTAGATATTTTATTGAGCACTTGTAGGAGGTATTATATTGCCGTGCGCCCCGGTTATTCAGCACCATATCATCATAGATGGGCATCCAATAAAAATGTTACTGTAAATAAATGTGGCACTTGTACCACACATCCCATACGTATATCTCAAACGCAGCATACCACAATCAGTAGCCAAGGTTTTATGCCGGAGAAATAAACACAGGACAAATATGGTGCAAAGCATATGCAAATGCATCACTATTATAAAATATAAATTATCTATTTCTGGTAATATGGTTCTAATTCATGAGTTTTTTGTTTGTTTATTTTACCTAAAAGTTAATATTCTTGGTAATTTCAGATACTCATTGCCTACTGATTATGTAGTGTTTTACATTATACTTTTTTTTAAAGATTTTATTTATTTATTTGTCAGAGGGAGAGCAAAAGAGAGCAAGCACAAGCAGGAGGAGCGGCAGGCAGAGGGAGAAGTAAGCTCCTGCTGAGCAAGGAGCCCAATGCAGGGCTGGATCCCAGGACCCCGGGATCATGACCGAGCGAAAGGCAGGCGCTTAACCGACTGAGCCACCCAGGCGTCTCTTTACATTATACTGGAGACAAATTTATGCTTAACTGATTTGAGTGATCAATAGCCTGTGAAAAGCAGAATAGTTGTAAGTTAGTGATAGAAATCTGCACAGCCCCAAAACAGTGGCTCCTCAAAAAACAGATACGATAATCAAGCTTCAGAGCTAATTGGTCGTCTACTTTCACAGATACCCCCCCACACACGTACATACCCACCTTCCTGGGACTTTCTTTACACTAATGCAGTCCACAGGGTACTGAAATAATGAATGCAATGAATCCTTTTGGATCCAAAGGTCCAAAAGTGTGAACTATAACGTGCTACTCTTTCATGGACAAGAGAAAACGTAGAGGAACAGACCACCCTTTCTAGTTCAATATCTACAGGACGTGGATCCTGAAGCTCAAAACAATCAATGGTAGTTTTCCTTTTCTCAGTTTTACTGTCACTTACTGCAAAATAACCATGCATGCCTGCCTCCTAATAATAACAGTAGCTAACATTCATTGATCATGTGCTGTGTACCAGGCACCTGGATAAGCCCTTCACATGGATAATCTCTCTCTCTCTCTCTCTCTCTTTTTTTTTAGAGAGAGAGGGAGTACGTGCCTGCGTGCACACATGCACATATATGAGCAGGAGGTGAGGGGGGCAGGTGGGTGGGAGGGACAGAGGGGGAGAGAGAATCTTAAGCAGGCTCCACGCCCGGTGCTGTGCCTGATGCAGGACTCAATCTCACAACTCTGAGATCATAACCTGAGTCGAAATCAAGAATCAGACACTTAACTGACTGAGCCACCCCCACACCCTCACGTGCATAATCTTATTTAAACTTTGTTCCGGTCATGTGAGATACTTCTGTTGTTTTTATCTCCATTTTATACATAAGGAAAACCCAGCTCAGAGATTCAGAGAGTCCAGCCCAGTGTCATAAAGATGGCAAACAATAGAACCAGAATTCTCACCCAAAATTATTATTTCACTCTGGATCATCTTTGCCCATTGCTAACCATCTAGTACTTGCCCAGAAGACAGTGTTTATTCTAGGGTAACTGTTTTGAACTCAAAAGTAAGTGAATGTCTTTTTAGTAACATATGTGTATATGAGTATTTTTGGATTTTAAAATATTTTTTTTTAAAGATTTTATTTATTTATTTGAGACAGAATGAGAGAGAGAGAGAGAGCACATGAGAGAGGGGAGGGTCAAAGGGAGAAGCAGGCTCCCTGCCAAGCAGGGAGCCCGATGCGGGACTCGATCCAGGGACTCCAGGATCATGACCTGAGCCGAAGGCAGCCGCTCAACCAACTGAGCCACCCAGGCGTCCCAAGTATTTTTGGATTTTAAAAGACATTTAATTTTATGCGTGGTACATTGGTTTCATTTCAATTTCTCAAGAGTGTTAGTTATTTGGCTCCTTTCTCATTATTAGAAGGTTAAAGAACTTATATTTCATAAAAGAGAAACATTTAAAGTGTGAATCTAGAATGTTTACTCTGTGGGTAAAGAATAGGCAGATGCCTAGAAGCTCTGGGTTTGGATCTCACTGAAATTTTAAATGGGAAGGATGAAGATGTACATAAGGTCCCAGGGAGATGCTCCAACTCACTGTTGAATAAGTAGGGGTCAGAACTGCTCTAGAGGATTTAATGGCAATTTTTCATCTTCATTGTATGTGGTTTCATTGCTAACACAGAATAATATTTTTTCTTGGGAGCTTTGCTGCTTATCAGAAGTGAGTAAAGTGTTCAAACTATGAGGAAAAGTACAAGTTATCTGCAGAAAAAAAGTGCCATAGAGAGAGAATATACATTGTTTTCTTTTCTTTTGTCCCTCTCCTAAAGGGATTAGTGCAGTGTTCAGCAGGTAAACCCGCATTCCATCTATAACCTCATATTCCGGAAGAGCCTATCTTTGACGAGTATGTATCCTTTTTCTACAGATGAGTAATAAAGAGGTTAGCATCTGTTGCAATCTAATCATCTATCTGGATACACAGTTTTCATAGCAGTTAGAGGGGACACAAAAAGTAAAATCCTTTAATGATGAATTACCAATGTGAGCCTGTATCATGAATACAACATTAGGTATTTTTTTTTATGTTTCCTGTTATCCAGTATTACTGACAGAAGACTTTGAATTGAACCCATTTTCATTATAACATTAAGGTGAAGAGCCACAAATATGCTCACTGCAGTGAAGGAGACCAAATCATTTACAAGCCTGTTCTGCAAAAATTGAAGACAGACCCTGTCCCTTCACAACAGGCCTGACTGTATTAACTTATAGGAGATTATGGTCATTCACCCTTGTAGGAAAAGATTGGATACCATTTCAGCTTTCAAATCCCTTTTATTGGTATTAGCAAGAGACTCATTTCTCTCCAAGTAAATTCTCTGAAAAAAGCATGTAACTGTGCATTTACTGGAAATGTGCTGAACTATTCAAATTTAATTTAGGTAATCAGCATGCATAGTTCATACAGTTGAGTCTAACTTATGATCCATAACTTTCCCAATAAAGTGTCTCAAACCTGCCATGTGACATTGATATGCTTACCATGGGAAATAGCTTAAAGCCCAGATCCCCCCACATAGTCCACATCTCTCTAGTTTGGATAATCATGCCTTATTAGACGGGCTTAAGCTGCAGCTGATATGGAGTATAATTTCTCTCTGGCATCCGTTGTAAGCATTTTCCGCGTTAGGTGCTAACACATAGCCAGTCCCGTGGTTTGGTAAATGTTTACGTGGGCATTTATTTAAGTGTTCTACAAGGCTCTTTTCATGAGGCGGAGTTGTGGAATTAGTGTGGGAACTTACTGAAGGTGAATTTATCCTGTTTTGTTGAAATAAAAAAAAAATCAACAGTTCATATTTTCCCCTTCACACTTTTTGTCCTATTGTCACATGAGGAGAAGAGACGGTGAAAGGGAGATGAATGAATGGAGCTCCTATCTTGCACCACGCTCTTGCTGGACAATCTGCATGATTTTACTTGAACTTCACAACCACCCCACGAAAGTGTGATTATTCTAATTGATAGATGAGGGCAGCATAGGTAGGGAACTTGCCCCAGGTCACAGAGCTACTAAATTACAAAGCTGGGGCTTATCAGTATTTGTCTTAATCCAAAGTCTACAAATGTCCAGGGCTCATGACTATGTAAAAATTCTGGTTCTTAATGATATTGATCTAAATGTGATCTCCCCTAAGAAAGAAAAAGTCTAATGTGATTGATTTCACGTCTAGACCTCCCGTTTGGCTATATTCTCTCTTCTGTCAACTATAAGACCATCAAATATCCTTGCAATAGAGATGAGGCTGGAACTTACCAATATGGTTCCCTTTTCATGGTCCACTGGATCTGAAAATTCCCTTGTTTAGGGTAGTTTGACATTTCAGTGTTCGGAGACAACTGAACTCCTTCTCCACTTCTCATTCCCTTGACGCAGTCTTCTTGTGCGGCCCAAGATTCCTCCTCCCTACCTACTGTCATGATAGCACAGCCCCACTGCTCCAGGTTCAGTTGGTTTCTGGAGAGGCAACTCTTCATTACATCCAAACCCAGACTTATAGCTCCACAGTGTCTGTGGAGAAAAGACTAAAATGAATTAATGGAGCCCAAAAACGTACATGTGTCTCAATACATGCAATGTGACAAATTTTTGGTGCACTTTTGTCTCTGAGAACTCTCATTTATTCTAATTATAGTAGTCAATGACATCTTGCATTGTGATGACATCTTCTGGGAATATATTTACCAATAATAACTAAGTATATATTTACTATTCCTGGAACATCTGGGTGGCTTAGTTGATTGTCTAACACTTGATTTCAGTTCAGGTCATGATCTCAGGGTCGTGGGATTGAGGCCCATGTTGGGGTCTGTGCTCAGCACCGAATCTGCTGTAGATTGTCTCCCTCTCCTTCTCCCCCCACTCTCTCTCTGTGTCTCTCTCAAATAAATATATAAAATCTTTAATAAATAAATAAATACTCAAATACATAAATAAATATATTGTTACTATTCCTGTTAGGTAAAAATAGATAACCAAATATGATAATTTTCATGTATGAATATGTTGACTTTCAATTTTCCCAAAATATTGTTTTTAATGGAAAGTGATCTTTCAAAAGCATCGTTAACTTTGTCTTGCAGGATCATAAAAATTACTTATTTGTGTTTTGGCCAAATTCTGACTCTGTAAAGTGTCACTAATGGTTTTCCCATTTGAGCAGAGGCCCCCTCCCCCCCCAGCCCCCTTGACTGTGTACAAGGAGGTCTCAGCTGCATGGGGATTCATGTAAAGTAGTTTGGACTAAGGGCATTTTGCCAGTTTTATCCACGTGTTATGTACTGTAATCGAGGCAGGAAGCACACAATGAAACAGAGGTTGCCCAGGCAGTTCTGAAAAAGTAAATGCTGATTTTGGATGCAGCAGGAAGTTCAGTAAGAATCTTAAAGTTCATTCTCACCATAGGTAAAATAGAATGTATGAAAAGAAAGGAAGATAAGATAGGCCATTCTTGTTTGAAGGGGAAAAATGCGACACTGTGCCTTTTCAGAGGAGACTTCAAAGATACCTTTTAAAATACCCACCCCCCCTTCTAAATAGATCCCCTCCTAAACTTCCTGAACCCTAGAGAAAGTATCTATTCCATTTCATAGTCATTAAAGCAAAAATAAAGCCAAAATTATAATGAAGATAAGATCGTATTTTATAGAATACCATGATACTGAATCAGCTGAAATAAAATTTTATGGGGTGGGTTATTCTACTGGCCCTGCTTGATTTATGTATATGGTGGCAGTTTTTGTACAATACAGCATTCAGAAATCTACTTTAAAGTTGATTAAATATTTGGTCAAATCTTATATTTATGGATATTTCTGTGGCACTAGAACCTTGATCAGAAATATAAACCCATAAACCAGCATTTATTCTATTCACATTTCATTACAGGAATTTTTTCTGGAATGATGGCCCACTATAAGTACCAACAGGGCTTCTAGGAGGTCCAGAATTTTCAGGAATAATAATAGTCTACCTTGCAACACTAGAATGTCTATGCATGCTATTCTCAGAAGCTAAACATAAGATGATCTCTAAAATATTATAAATGGGGGAAAGGAGCAAAAATAAACTTCCATGTATTCAGAAACTGTCTACGTTATATTGAAAATCTGAATGAAATAAGGAGGCTCTCTGTAATACATTTACATACATTTTTGATAGCTAGAATAGTTTGCCTATGAGTGCATCATTATTATTTTTTTCATAATTCTTAGAAATAGGAAACCTAGAGTCTACAGAGCTCAGAAAACTATTAGGCAAAGTTATGTTTAATCTTCTTCTAAAATTTGTAGCAATTCTCTTTTTGTGATGGATTCAGTCCTCAAATACAACTATGTACCACTCTGATACCGCTTTCTCGCTTAGGCAATTTATAGGAACCTGAACTTCGAATCATTGATTCTTGAATGGAGTATGTGCTGTATGCATTTCCAATTTTTCTTTGTAGTACTCAAATAATTCAGCAGTCTTAACATTTAATATGCACAGAAAAAGCAAGCAAATAGTACTTAAAACTGGTGACACTTCCACAATAGGAAACATTTCTGTTACTCAGCTGAATGGTCTGCCTTTGCCATATTCAAATGATGCCACTTGTAAACATCTCTGTCCGCCCAAATGATGCATAATTCAATAACTTTAATTCTGACTTTCTGTTTTCCTGTATTAAAAATGAGAAGTGCCTTTGGATTTGCATAGGAGCTTTAAACACTATCCTAATCAAATTATCCCATCAGACACTCTACCAGGAGTGTTTAATCTCAACAACAGACAAAAAGTAAAAGTTTGTGTGTGTGTGTTTGTGTGTGTGTGTGTGTGTGTGTGTTTAATCTGAAGTTAAGGTGGTAGGAAGATCATCAAACTAGGGATTAGTCTTCTTAACACTGCATCAAAATGCACATTTTATGTCTGTGTAATTAGGTTTTAATAAACATGTTTGATGGTTACTTAAAAAACATTTCTTCAATGTAGAAATAGTATCTTGTAAACTACAGTAAAAAGAGACTTTTGCAAGACTATTTGTTTTTTCATTGTAGTCTGATTATGATAAGCATTTGCTATTTTCCCAACTAAAGATTAATGTTATAAATCAATTTTCTAAATTTGAAGCTTAAATGCAATATGTTAGACACAACTCTGAATGTCTGTTACAGTAAAGCATGGCTTTGCTGGCATTTTCTAGAATATTTGTTATTGTGTGTAACCTTTTAATTGGGGCCACCTTTTTTAAAGTGCCTACATACATGGTTTATGATACAAATGTTAGGTTTAATGAGTCATTAGCCATTAGCAAATCACTCTGTGGTTATTTTTCTGATTGCCAGTTAAAGTTTTATTTCATTCTTAGCCCTTTACATTTTTACTTATAATCATTTTTATTGGCAATTGAAAAAGATTTTAGTAAAAATATAACATCAGGATTTTTTAGCTGTGTATGTTTATCAGAAGAAACTATACAGAATAGCAACTTGGTATGGAGCATTCATAACTAGAATCTTATGTTTATTCTCCTAAACAAAAAATGTCTTCTATTTCAGAAAAACTGTCAGTGCATTTTGTTTCATCATAATCTTATAATTTTATATTTGTAGTGTTTGTTACCTTCCTTTCTACTCTGTCTATACACATGTAATATTTTCCAGAAATGACTCAGCTTACCTAAATGATCTTTACAAGTTTTATTGTTAAAGTCCTGTTATATCCACAATAAAATATTGCAATGACCAGTGAGTCCCAGTCCACTGGAAAAGATTATCTGTGTCAGTCATTTGTGAATATAAAGCTTTCTGCATGGACTGGAACCAAATGGGCATTCAAATTCCCTACCATAATAAAGCTTTAATAAGCCAGTGATAGAAGGTTTTGCAGTAATAGATGATGACCAACACATAAATTAAGTTAGCAGATATTAAGCACAGAAATTATATTTATCGATATTGACAAATTGCTTATTTTGTATGGCTGCAATGCAATCAAATTTGTCCTTCCGAATATGTCAGTAGGCCCTTTGAAATTCTAGTATGATTCTGAAATTCCATCCTATGATGCATTCGGAACTTAAAAGCAGTATTCACAGTGCCTTTCTTTTGCTTTTTTTTTGGGGGGGGGGGTGTCTCTTTCAAAACCTATTTGCAATTGATTTGGTTTGGTTTTTATTTTTCTTTTTCAACTTAAGGAATAAGATTCTTTCTCCCCCAATTGCAGGACTAAAGAACCTAATGTAGAATTTTCTAGCTAATCTGAGAGGATATAGCCCTAAGAATGGTAGTGTATTCCATGGAGGAGAACTTAGAGGAGTTGCCTTAACTTAGTGATCTAAAAAGAGCCTAGGCAGTGCCTAGGTATTCTATCATCACATATCACATTGCCTGTCTTGGAGGCTCATGGAAGCAACACAAGATGCTTAGCCATTTACAATCGAGGAGAAAGGGACCCTATAATAAAAGTCAGAAGCTATTAATTCTTTTAAAATTATTTATAGAGGCTCACTGAAGGAACCCCAATGAAAAAACCCTTCTGGAAAGTGTTTAGCAGTTCGGTTGTGGAAATTCAATGAAAGAGCAGCTGAATGATTGTTAAAGATTCTGTGTTCTTTTTCTGCTGCATCATTAGAACACTGAATGATTCAGAATGAATTCTTTAGTATTGCTGGGCCTTAGTTTTCTGAAAAAAAGGGAAAAAAATGTACCTGGTTTCTCTGGTGAGGATTCCCTAACGCAGAAAGCATGTAGTCCATATTGTGAAGAAACTGCTGCTTCATGGCGTGGCCTTGTTTCCAACTCTGTATATTGGCTCTAGTTCTTCCTTGCTGTGTTATACACATTAAGGGGGAATGGGGTATTTGAGAGTTAGACTCATAAGTACAGTCATGGTTTGTTTTCTCTTTGGGTATGAGCCAGCCCCCTTTCCCATTAAGTGGGGTTTTCTGAACGTTTGTAAAGAAGGAATGGATCTTTAGTACTTTTCTAAAGAGGAAGAAAATAAGAAAAGCATGGTGGTGGGAAAGAAGGAGTTAATATAGTAACAAAACTAAGAATAAAAGTAACAAAAATGTACATTTCTGTAAGAATTTGAGTTCAATCAGCTACACTGAAGTGGCATTCTCGATTTAAAAATTTCAGTTCTGACGTCTACAGAATATTAAATTTGATAAGATAATTGCAATTTTATTATTTCATGATGGTTGTCACCTCTTAGAAGTGTCAAATAATTACCATACACATTCAACAGAACCGAGTAGTGAACTATAGAGTATGCACGCGCCCTATAACATTGCCACCACTCTTGGTAGACGGGGAGGGGTATGGTGATAGACGTGCAAGTCTGGTACCTACAACGGTGAAAAAGGCAAGAGAGGCTTTATGTTGAAAATGCAGAGGAGGGAAAAAAGTAATGTCCAGTTCACAGCATTGTGGTAATGTGGAAAAGGAACTAGATTAAGTGTCAAGAGGCTGTGGATTGGGTCTCAGCAGTGTGATATGAAGAAAGTTCTTTTCTTTGTCTGAGCCTCAATTTTGAAGAACCTCTTCCTTGAGATGCACCTCCATTCCCAGAAAAGCAACCAGTACCCTGGTTGCTCACCCATCTTTTGTTCTTTAGACCTTTGTGGCTTCTGGAAGTTGATGGTAAACCCACCACATTGAGAACTAATGTTTCTTCTTTTGCTCTCTTCCCTGTATTTTCTTTTTCCCTGAAGATGTCCAATGTGGAAATTCTAGTCCCAACCCTCTGTGGCCCTCCTTTGGGCATGTGGTTCTTTAATGGAAAGGCTGTAAAAGGCAGGCTTAAAAGAAACATCTCAGAAGTAGTAATTCCCTACACAGTTTTCACCAAATTAAGTCTCTCTTTTTTTTTTACCTCTGATTGAGAATTATAGATAGTGTTTTAGTGTAAAGTAAAATACTGCTCTGAAGCCTCCTTTTACCAGCCCACTATTTTTCTTGCTGCAATTGTGTAATCTTGTTTTGACAGTGGACAGAACATTAGAATTTGTTGGGCTTTTATTTCAAATTAGCAACTGTCTTGAATAAAATTTTTTATCTACTATCCATCATGCCAATAAATGGGCTGGTTTGCTTGGCTGAGGATCTTGTAATATCAGTTCAGGAACAGAAAAGGTCTTGCCATGGTTGCCTTATAGGGCTGGTCAAAGAAGATGGTGGCGGTGACAGGAAGTGATGGCTTCCTCCCTTCCCCTCATATCTGGTATGTTCCATTTATCTTCCTATAAAGGCTTTATCTGGAGAAAAATTAAAAGTTAAAAAAAAAACCTTAAGTGCTAAACAGACAGTTTAATTGGTTCTGCTATTTTTAGAAACTGGAAGATAAATGCTACGTGTGCAGTTAATAAACCATAATTGGAATTTGCTTAAGAGCATACTTTCAGTCCACACGGACCCATCCAGTGGAGGAAGCAATAGGACCTAGCTGGGATTCAGGAATATACAAGCCCCTTTCCCAAGAACAGCCGTGACTTTCTGTGTGACCTTGAGGAATTTAATAATTTCTCTGAGTCCCCACTGGACAATAAACAAATTGGAGTGGGAATTGAAAGACGGAAAACAAACACATTAACCAAAAACTGAATGCTTTTCAGTTCTTGGGTGATCTCACTGTCATGTGTGTGTTAACATTTGCCATTTTCCCACCTCTGTGTAGTACTTGCTCCAACATAAAAGACCTTAATATTTTTATGATTACTTTTGAGCTGTGTACCTACAGAGACTTATCGTTGTGAACAATATGTACCCGTTAGGTTTTGCATATGATGAAGATATGAATGTCTACCCTGCTCAAATTATTTAACAAATGTATAATCATTCTCACTGTGTTATTGTTGTTAATAATATAGTGTGTGTGCATATATATTTATATATAATAGATACTGTATATTATACCATATATACTATATGTATATACTAAGTCTATTTATTCATAGATTATTTGTATTGTATATTTATATATTATCTCTGGGATTAAGGGATTCACTCATTTCCACATATATAACTAAGTAAAAATACATGTATATATATTTACCAGTTGTATATGTAGAGAGGAATGAATCTCTTAATCCCAGGCATGACCTGGCACTTTCAATAACATACAATTTTTTCCCTCGGGTGTTTTCCTAACTTTAGCTAAACCTCAAGTTTTTTTAAAGAGCTAGGAACCAAATAAAGCTCATGCTAAACATTAAGTTTTTAATATTTAAAAATGCCATTTCTGGGGCACCTGGGTGGCTCAGTCGGTTAAGCATCTGCCTTTGGCTCAGGTCACGATCCCAGGGTTCTGGGATCGAGCCCCACATCAGGCTCCTTGCTCAATGGGGAGCCTGCTTCTCCCTCTGCCTGCCACTCCCCCTGCTTGTGCTCTCTCTCTCTCTCTCTCTCTGTCAAATAAATAAAATCTTTTTTTAAAAAAATGCCATTTCTGCTATACTTTTACAGGTGTATTGTTGAATCCTTGAAAAAAGTGACTTAACATTTCCCATCTGATACTTGTTTCATAGAAATGACTATGTAATGGCAGTGAGATTAAGCAGATTTTAGAAGGCAGTACAAAGTAAACCAGTAAAACATGGACTCTGAAACCAGACCAGGTTCAAATGTCAGCACTGCTGATTACTGATCTTGTGATTTCGCATGTGTCAGTTTTCTTATTTAGTAAGTAGAGCCAAAAGGTTACCCATCCCATGGGTTCTTGTGAGAAGTTATATGTCGTGTGAATATGTGGTCCAAGTTCTGTGAGAACAGTCCCTGGGCCATAGGACACACTTCATGAATGTCAGAATATAGAAGGATCCTTGGCTTCGCAGAGTGGACTTAGGTTCCAGTCCCATTTTTCATGCTAACTAACTCTGCAAGTGTGAGCAAGTTCTCAAACACTCTAATATCAGATTCCCATCTGGAAAATTATTTGTCCTTCGAAGGATTTGTAAAGGATTAGAAATCTTGTCTATCCTGGATATAAAGTGATCTCAAGAAAAAGGCTGCCCCATTTGCCAAATAATGAATTTTTTAAAATGTTTTTGGCCAAGTTTATTATGAAAATGTTAAGAGACATAGATGAAATAGTCAAATGTTAATTTATAGTCTTTATTAATGTAGCTTTGCAAAATTTTAATTGTGCTGTATATTTGTTGAAACTGTAACACAATACCCATGAGATAATTTCAATTTCCCATTCATATTCAGTGTCAATGTCTTTGTTACCTAATGCAGGTTTTCAGAGCTTGCACCTTCACCTCAGTCTGAAGGTTTGGGAATATAGCAGTTCACTAATTCATGCACAGTGTCAATTTTATTCCAAGCCACAAGAACCCAGTACAGCTCAGTTTTTTCATTCATTCTATATGCAAATGTTTATCTTCACAGTGAGTGGCTACTATATTGTTTTTTGTATTTTTTAAAGGATTTATTTATTTGAGAGAGAGAGAGAGAGAGTGTGTGTGTGTGTGTATGTGTGCACGTGTTGGGGGAGCAGGGGCAGGGGAGAGGGAGAGAGAGATTATCAAGCCGACTCTCCGCTGTGTGTGGAGCCCAATGCAGGGCTCAATCTCATGATCCTGAGATCATGACCTGAACTGAAATCAAGAGTCAGACACTCAACCAACTGAGCCACCTAGGTGCCCCACTATACTGTGTTTGAACTGTGGTATTTAAAAAAATTTATTGGCATGCTTATTTGCAAGCTGTTTAAATCCTGGGAAAATCTACATTCTTTTAAAATTTTTGCTCTTTTTTTTTTTTAACCTGATTCCAGTGTAGTTAGCAGACCTTCAAAAGTTTGCAAACCTAGCATAGTTTAAGTTGTTTCAAGCTAATGTATCTTCTCCAAACATATTGTGTTATGAAAAATAATGTAATTGATGGAGCACGCCCATAAAATTTGTTAGCACAAATCTACACAACACCTGTTATCTAAGGGGTATTTCTTTTGGCGGGGACTTACCTTATACTTAGGTATGTATAGAAATATGTTTAATGCAGATGATGTAACTTAAATAATATCTAGACTGTTAAAGAATTAAATACATAGAATATTGCTTGTACCTAGAACAGCATCCCTCAAAAATTTAGTTGCAGAATCCCTTTACACTTTTAGAAATTTTCAATCCAGAGATTTTATGTACATTATATCCACCAATATTTACTGCATTAAAATTAAGACTGAGAAGTGTTTAAAATTTATTTATTCATTTATTAGCTTAAAAATGGCAACAATAAACTCATTACATGTTAACATAAAAACATACTTCATGAAAAGTAACTATTTTTCCCAAAAATTTAGTAGGAAGAATGACATTGTTTTATTCTTTCTAAATATCTTTAATCTTGACTTAACAAAGCTGGGTTCATCGCTTTGGCTGAAGAATATCTGGCCCCCAAAGATATGTAGATAGGAAATGGAGACTTTATTAGTTTTTTTCAGTTAATTATGTATATTCTTATCTGAGTTTACACAGAAACTCAACAAATGGTAGTTCCTTAAAAATTAAATAAATTAAAAATTATTTACAGTATGGAACCTTTTTGAAACCATACTAATAAATTATTTTACTCCATTAAATTAAAATCCATTGGCCTTTTTTAAAGTTAAAATGGATCTCTTTTCTAATATAATAACTTATAACATCATGCCTTGGTCATTTGAAAAACATTGGTTCACTGAGACGTGCCGATCTTCACAGATGGACACATTTCATTTAAAAATGTCAAAAATCACATTTGTAAATATCACCATCCATCTCATCAGAAAAAAAATGATGTGTTTGAAGTGTTGGAAACCTATTGTGCTCATAGTAGTGCATTCAAGTTTTGCACGATGCTAATTTTGCTTGAAAGCTTGAATTTTATCATTAGCAATAAGTACTATTATTGTTGCTTTCCTCGAGGTGACTAAGTCAGTTCATTCATTTTTCTGGAGAATGAGAGAATGTCCATTGAATATGCAAATCTGAATAACCATAGGTTGTCTTTTAAGTAGTTATTTTAAGTAAACATAAGGTTCCATAAAAAAGTAGTAGTAGTTCAGCCCATGACTCAAACAATTGCACAAATGCTTTTCCTCAAGACAACTGTTATTGGTTTTAGCAGAAAATGTTTCATGCATCCTTGCCATTTCATTACATAGAATATTGCAAAATGTATTGAAGGGTCTAAACTTAATAAAATTAATATTTTTACCATTTCATCTTCAGTGAGATTAGCGTTTCTTCCCTGCAAGTAGATGGTGATGCAAAACACAGTGGCTGCTAGCATGGTTTGCTGCCACTGCCTTGATTCATACTAAAACACCAGCAGTTTTACCCTCCATTGCTTTTGCACCATTAGTGAAAAAGATAATAATTTGAAAACGTTATGATCAAAATAGGTCTGACCTCAGGGAAAACCACTGACAGAAGAAACTAAATAAATGATATTTATACCTCATAATAATAATAATGATAGCTGAAATCCATTGTTTACATGTACTCTGACATTATTGCACTTTTAAATGTTGATATCTACAAAATAATTTTGGTTACCTAGCCATCTCCTTATTATCATTCTGTATTTCTCTTCAGTCAAGAATTTTGTTCAAGGTGGTTACCTGCACTGGGCCTTTGTGTCAAAGGTGTTCATTTGTGAGGTTCTATTAGGCTTGTGAGTAAAATTATTTTAAATACCACCTTGCCCACACACACAAGATGGTAGTTGATAGATGGGAAGGATGGATGGATGGATGGATGGATGGATGGAAGAAAGGAAAGAAGGAAAGAGGGAGGGAGGAAGAAAAGGAGGGAGAAAAGATGGAAAGGAAGGAGGGAGGGAGTGAGGGAGAGAGGAAGGAGGGAGGGAAGGAAGGATGGAAGGGAGGGAGGAAGGGAGAAAGGAAGAGGAAAAGAAGTTAAGAAACAAGGAAGAAGGACAGGCAGAGTAAGGAAGAAAAGGAGAGAAGAAGGAGCCAAGGCAATAATGAAGAAATAAAAGATGTGGAAGAAGTAAGGAATTAAGATGAACACTAGAATGCTTTGTATCTGGGTTAAAGCTAAAAGTTGGTCAGAGAGGTCTTTGAAGTACTGTTTGTTCAATTCAGTAGCTACTCTTGATCATTTTGCTGAATTAAACCTAGATGTCATGTCTGTTATCCCATTAAATATATCCCATTAAACAGGGGAAATATGAAGCTGCAATATAAGGTCCTTGTATAGTGTCAGAAGAACAAAAAAGCATCAATGGCCTTTTTTTTTTTAATACAGACTCATATTTGAAAAAAAAATTCTCTAAATGAAAACATGGCTTGTGAGAGCAGCTTCTGCTTCTTTGTCTTCTTTTTTATTTGTTTATTTTTACATAGAAGAATATAGCCATGGTTAAAATCATTGTACTAACAACTGCCAATGTGTGCCTGTAACTGAACTCTAGGAGAAGGCTCTGCCAGGAAACAGTCTCCTAATGATATGATCTGCATATTTTAATGAGGCTGGAAATGTAGAAAACTGCATAGACTCTGACTCTGCTCATTCTGGGTTTTTCCTTGTCCTTGTAGATAGCACATTGTTTCCCTTCATTAACATATGATAACTGGAAATGGGTTTCCTATCACCATCCACCAGCCCTATATGGCTTGACATTTCCAGAGTTCAGATGAAACACTAATAACCTTTCTGTGTTACTCTATTTTGTGCTTATTCTAATGATGGCTGTTCAATCAATGAGAGGATAGCATGGCTACTACATTACATAGCATTGAAGCAAACCTGTATCTAATTATGAGAAAAGTAAAGCTATTCAATATATTAGGAGTAACCTTTACTTTTTTTTTACATTTTTTTTACCTTCCTCTTTCACTTTTCTTGTATGAGTTCCCAATTGTTTTTTGTTGTTTTTGTTGTTGTTTGTTTGTTTCACTCTAACCTCAAATCCCTCAGTTTCTTGCTCTCCTACCCTCTCTTTCTCTCACTGCTACCACCATTGTTCATTGAGCAACTTCTATGAGCAAGGCGCTGTGCTAACCTTTGTATAGACATTATTTTATTTTATCTTCACAGTTTTGCAAAATAAGCCTTGATTACTCATATGACTACTTTGTGTGCAGTACATGTGCATATGTGTGTGTATCAGATATGCATGCTGTTGACAGAATTAACCTGTACATTACTAAATATACATTACTAAATCTCATATAAATCTCTTATAGTGAATATAAGCAGAAACAAACTTGATAAGGTTAAATAACCTGTGCAAGGACACACAGCTAGTAAATTAGATCCTGAGTCAAACCCAGGTTTATCTAAACTTCTGAGTTATCATGGCCTCTCTCTTAGACCAAAATATTTGGAAATAAGAACTTCTGTTGTGCTATATCCTACTCAACCCCCAAATTATTCAGTTAAATTGAATACAGATTGAATTACAGAACAGGAGGACATTTTTTCATATGTTACTGTTCTGAACATACATATAAAAGTATGTCCGGAGTTCTCCTATCCCAAACTATCTAATAAGAAAATTCCATAAAGAACAATCTATCTTATAACTGGAACTTTTTACCTTTTTTTAAATTTAATTTTATTATGTTTTGTTAATCACCATGCGTTACATCATTAGTTTTTGATGTCGTGTTCCATGATTCATTGTTTGCGTATAACACCCAGTGCTCCATTCAGTATGTGCCCTCTTTAATACCCATCACCAGGCTAACCCATCCTCCCACCCCCCTCCCCTCTAGAACCCTCAGTTTGTTTCTCAGAGTCCATAGTCTCTCATGGTTCGTCTCCCCCTCCGATTTCCCCCCCTTATTCATTCTTCTCTTCCTACTATCTTCATCTTCTTTTTTTTTTTTTTTTTTTTTTTTTGTAGTATTTGTTCCAGAGGTACAGGTCTGTGATTCATCAGCCTTACACAATTCTAAGATAAATAAGTCTTGGGATAAAATGTAGCACAGTAGCCCAGTAACTATTGTTAACAATATTGCTTTGTATGTTTGAAAGTTGCTGAGAGTAGAACTTAAAAGTCATCACAAGAAAGAATTGTAATTATGGGTAAGGTTGGGTATTAACTACACTTACTGTGGTGATCATTTCACAATATCTACATATATCAAAGCTTTATGCTGTATACCTGAAACTAATATATTATTATATGTGAATTTCATGTCAGTAAGAAAAATAAAGTTTATAAAGGATAAAAAAAAAAAATCTAGAATAGATTAAGCCTTCAAACTAAGAATCAAAGGATGGACTCATTTGTATCCAGAAAATTTTGATGTAAATTGTTCATAGATTGCTTTATAGAAACAGCTTCAGAGATAAGGTCAAAGTAGGTAGACTTCAGTCATGAATAAATAATTTTGGATTAAAAATATCATTACCTAGAAAAAGTCATCTTAAAAGAATAGATTTTAGTATCCCAAAGGAAAAGAGAACTCTTTGCCTGAAATTAACTTTTTTTTGTTTAAGTTTTTCAGAGTTTTCTTGGCATCTTGCATTAACTGATGTCACATTTAACACTCTGAATTGTGATAACCGATTTCCTTGTTAGACTTTGGACTTGTTAGGACTAATACTGCAAGTTCATTTTTTTATTGTGTATGGTGTCCTTGACCATATAGTTCTTTAAGCAGTTTGTTGAATGAATAAATTAAAGAATTTTAACAACTCAAAACAAACAATGGAATCATGTGCCCAAGGAGTGGACCATTTTAACACATTTTAGTACATGGCCGACCAGATGGTTTAAAATACACATTTCAGGACACACCACAGAGATTCTGAGTCAATAGGTCCGAGATGATTCCAGGAATCTGAATTTTTAAAAAGTACTTCAGGTATTTCAGACTACCCTTGAAGGAATGTGTTTGTCTTGAACAGTTTCCGGGACTAATTTGGAAAGTTTCTGTTTTGTAATTAGTTCCAAATTTTCCTTTCTCTGTCGTGCACATTTGAATGACTGCCCTAGTAGATAAGCCTTGCCTTGGAATACTTAACTCCAGTGGTCACTTGTGTCTTGTTTTCCATCCTAACCTGAGGCTTTCTCTGGCTACCTTCCTTAACTATGACTGCTCACTTTCCTTCCCTCTGCATCACTGATCCTAAAACATCCCTGTGATATACATCATACCTGAAATAAGCATTGATAACTTTTCATAATATTTTCGTAAGGATGTACACCTTTTTATTAGGCACCAAATTGCTTTTCAAAGTATTGTCTCTTTTTTGAAAAACTTTATGCCTCCTAAGGAGGTGAGTAGAAGAGACTATGTATGTAAATTACTAAAGAGGAAAATCTAGAAGTGTTATGCTTTGTAAATGAAAACCATACAACATTTGCCTGAAACAACTTCTGAAGCTGTAATTCTCCAAATTTAGTGCTTTTGAAAACACCTGGGACCCAGGAATCTGCATTTTATTGAGGAACTCTGTTGATTCTGATGTAGATGGTTCGTACATTGCTTTTTTGGGGAACTTTACACAAAAGATATGGTTGAAGGAGGCAGTTAATTTATTTTAACACACTTTT
Organism: Phoca vitulina; assembly: GCF_004348235.1. Classification (NCBI taxonomy): domain Eukaryota; kingdom Metazoa; phylum Chordata; class Mammalia; order Carnivora; family Phocidae; genus Phoca; species Phoca vitulina. Next base: position 11,850,657 of record NW_022589709.1, read on the forward strand.
CAGCTTCTTTAAGCTTTCATCAGATATTTTCCTGCTTAAAACTCTGACTAATCTTTCAGAACATCTCTTGTGTTCTGCTAAGGCCTCAAGTAGCCAGTCAGGGGAAAAACAACATATGAACATAAAATAGGGGAATGGAATTTGTCTAGCCTGGTAGGTTTATTTTGCGTTTAAGATTCTAAATATTTGATGTTATTTCTTAAAAGGCTAATATAATGGGTTTGTTTAGCACAGTTTCTGACAACCCAGAATTTCCATAAAAAATAGCCAGAGGTCTGGCGAATATAACACCGAGTTTGGATAGCAGAACCTTGATCTTCTTTCTGATTCTATAGATGTTTCCCTCGGAATGTCCCCATAATATTTTTCTCTGCCTGGTTGTGTCATTTCTTTACCCACAAAAGAATTCATTCATAGAGAGGCTAGAGACATCATTTTTACATAAAGATATCTTAATTTTTTATAAAGAATATGTTGATATATTCAGTGCTGTCAGAGATGGTTGTTGCATGAAGTTTACAAGAGGCGTGCCTGCTTCTAGAGTAAGATCAGCAAACTTCAACCCTCAAACCAAATATGGCCTGCCACCTATTATCGCAAGGTCCATTAGCTAAAAAATGGATTTGTCTTCTCATTTAGAACGCTTTATTTTGAAAATTTTTAAGCTTTTATATTTATCAATTATTTAAAATTCAAAAGCAGCATATTTTGTCACACGTGAAAATCATTTGAAATTCATGTTAATGTCCCATAAATAAAGTTATTGGCCCACAGCCACACCCCTTCATTGACGTATTGCCTGTGGTCGCTTTCCTACTACAAGAGGAAGGGTTCTGTAGTTGCAACAGAGATCATATGTGGCTCTCGCTTCTTGGCGCACTATAAGTTGCAGCGAAGCAGTTACAACTCGACAGTGTTTCAAGGGCCACATGTGTCACCTATCTGTGCGAAAAGCCATTTTTGAAGATGAAGTACATAAAATCTCATCATAGATCAGCATTAACAGATGAACATGTGCCATAAACCTGGATGATAGGAAATGCTAACTTTGAACACCAATTCAGCAAAATGTTATCCACACACATTCAAAAATAATTTCAGTCTTTTTATTAGTAGATGTGTATTACAAAAAAAATTTTGAGTATTAGTATTGTGTTTTGAATTTTGCCAATAAATACAAGGACGTTTGTTTTCTTTCTTCTTAGATATCTACAGAATATCCGCAATGTTGCTGTTTGGTCTGCGAGTCTAAAATATGTACTATCTGGACCTTTACAGAAAAAGCTTACTGACTCCTGTTATTGAGCATTGACTGCACATAAATTATGAGATGGTTATTTCAATTATGAAAAATATTTCATTGTCATAGAATTATCTTTCATAAATATGATTTGTCCCTGATTATATAAGTAATATACACTATTGATATGAAATTTGAAAAGGGCTGCAAAGTATAAATGGAAACCCCTTCCCCCCCTTAAATTTATCTATCTGGAAGTGAATAAACCCTTAACAATATTCAGTATCACTTAAAACTTTATGAGGGATAGCTTCCCATGCTGTTTGCAAATCTTGGTAACTGCTATTTTTATGATTTAATATTATTCATTCATATGGATGTGCCACAATCTTGGTCCTCCTTTAATAGGATCATTGAAATTTGAGGGTTTGATTTTTTCCCTTTTTTAATGCTATGATAACCTATGAATAATTTAGTTGCTCAAACCTCAGATTATCTTTTTCAGAATTTTTTAAATGATATACTACCATCATTCATTTAATATATATTTCAGTTGAGGAGTTTGGACACCATACTCTAATTTTTATGAACACACCCTATGGGTAAGTCAAGCTACCTATTGTTGTTTGGTCAAATAAAGTTTGCTTTATCCTATTACAGCCTAATAGTAAAGTAGTAGTTATGATGGAAAGAATGAAGGGGGGGAAATCGGAGGGGGAGACGAACCATGAGAGACTATGGACTCTGAGAAACAAACTGAGGGTTCTAGAGGGGAGGGGGATGGGGGGATGGGTTAACCTGGTGATGGGTATTAAAGAGGGCACATATTGAATGGAGCACTGGGTGTTATATGCAAACAATGAGTCATGGAACACTACATCAAAAACTAATGATGTATGGTGATTAACATAACATAATAATAAAAATAAATAGGGCGCCTGGGTGGCTCAGTTGGTTAAGCGACTGCCTTCGGCTCAGGTCATGATCCCGGAGTCCTGGGATCGAGTCCCACATCGGGCTCCTGGCTCAGCGGGGAGCCTGCTTCTCCCTCTGACCCTATCCCCTCTCATGCTGTTTCTCTCTCTCTGTCAAATAAATAAATAAACAAACAAAATCTTTAAATAAAAAAAATAAAAATAAAAATAAAAATAAATAAATAAAAATAAATTTTAAAAAATTTTAAAAAAATAGTAGTTATGACACAGGCTGCAGATTAAGCTAGGGCCTTGAAATCCCAATTGTGTGACCTAAGTAAAATTATTAAGCTCTGAAAGTTGGAGATAACAGTAGAATCTATCTCATAGTGTAACTGTCTTCACAGTTAATTTAAACAAGGTAATATACATAAAGTGTTTAGATCAGTGTCTGGCAACCAGTAGCATCTCAAGAAGTGTTAGCTACAATGTAATAAAATAGAAATATCCAGCCCTCTTCTCTCACATTGAGGAATACACATTCCTCAAGAAATACCTATCTGACTTTGGAAAGGAAATCTTTCTTCTACTACATTAAATTTAGCTTCTTCCCCTTTCACACTGTCAAATTTTCAAAAGTTGCCCCAACACCACTTATGATATTTATATCCCTACCCAGCCACTGAATCTCTATTGAATTCTCCTTTGCCTCACCTTTACTAGATTATTGTGAGGATTAAATTAGATAATACATGTGAAACACTTAGCCCACCAGTGCCTTACTGCATACACCAATAGTAACAAATATTTAAAGGCTGTCATCAGAAAAAGATGCCTCCTTGACTCTGGTGGCCTTCCAGAAATTTCCCTCATCCCGCCCCCGCACCCCCAATGGAGAGTGGAACCACAGGGTTTTACTGGAGCAATGGTAGACTCAGCTGAATAACAACGTGAGTGGGTTTTGCAGACAAGCTGGCTAAATTAGCTCTGTGTGTGTGTGTGTGTGTGTGTGTGAATTTTAAAAAGTGAAAAAGGAATATAAGTGGGTCAAATGGAAGACATTTAAACTTGAGGCCCACAGCTGTTCTCTGCTACTCTTGGCTTCTGACATCAGTTCCTCCTAATAAAATATTAATTATTAATAGAAGAAATGTTAAAGCCACTACTAGTTTTTAAGTCAAGATCCTTTTATACTTCTGTTTCATTCAAACAGGCCTGTGGTCACCTTCCTATTCTCCTGCTCAACTTGAAATAGTTACAAACAAATAACCTCTCAAAATGTTTAACCTCTCTGAAATGTATACTTCAGGAATATTAGCTCACCTTTTTCTAAGCAAAAAAAAAAAAAGAGTTTATTATAATTTGTTAATCTAGCTTAGCTGCCAAGTTGACTGTTTTATTTAACAATAAATCGAATACAAAAGCTCCCAGGCAGGTAGGGTACCAAACTCTGAAAGTTTGGCTGTTTAATTGACATTTCCTAGTAGCCTTGGGGGGAAGTCAGTTTCAGGGCTGGTTATATCCACACACTTGGTGGCCACATGGGGTAAGGCGTGTGTACATACATATACATATATCTGTCTTAAGGGTTATACTACAAGTAAATTAAGAGTGATTTTGTTTCTTTTATATATACTCCTACCTGGATCATAAACAAATTCGTTTTAGAATTGTGAAAGAAAAAGCTAATCTTTAGTGATTTTTTCAGAATGTCGGTCTTTGGAAAGCTGTATTTTTAAGCTGGGTGAATGACACCAGAAAACTGCTTCACATCCTGCTATGGTTGGAAATGTGTCTTCCTAAAATTCATATGCTGAAGTCCTAGCCCTCATTATCTCAGAATTGGCCTTATTTTGAGATAGAGCTTTCAAGAAGTAATTAAGTTAGGGGCGCCTGGGTGGCTCAGTCGGTTAAGCATCTGCCTTTGGTTCAGGTCATGATCCCGGGGTCCTGCGATTGAGCCCCACATCGGGCTCCCTGCTCAGTGGGGAACCAGCTTCTCCCTCTGCCTGCCACTCCCCCTGCTTTTCCTTTCTCTCTCACTCTCTCTCTCTGACAAATAAATAAAATCTTAAAAAAAAAAAAAAGAGGTAATTGAGTTAGAATGAGGCCATTTGGGTGGGCCTTAGTTCCATAAACCCAGTGTCCTTATAAAAAGGGGAACTTGGACCCAGAGGCGTGCCAGAGAGGAGAGGGCATGATAACATAGAGGGAGAAGACAAGAATCTGCAAGCCAAGGAGAGAGGCCGGCAAGGTCCTTCCCTCATGGCGCTCAGAGCAAACCAACCCTGTGGTGCCCTGATCCTGGACTTCTAGCCTCCAGAACTGTAAGACAGTAAATTTCGGTTGTTCGCCCGTGGTACTTTGTCCTAACAACCCTAGCAAACTAGTGCACACTGCCTTAAAGGAAAGCGTAATGCCTTACGACAATAATCTACGTTAAAACACACTAAGGAAAGACAAAAGAGTTTGTTTATATGTATTGAGAGACATTTGAAAAAAAAATTAACATGTGTGAAATTAGTCTTGAATCACATTATAACACAGAGGTCACACTCAGGAGTCACAATCCATCACTAACTTCCATCAGAATGCCTCAGCCTTCATAAAGTGTTTAAAATAGGAGCTATGGAAGATGCTATGTGTCAAATGAACAAACTTTTCTTTAAGATAAAAGAAAAACATCTCCCAAACATGCTGAATTACATTGCACATATTCCATTGCCTATATTCTAGTAAAAAAAAAAAAAAATGCATCCCTAGTATTCTGGTGAGTACAGTGTAGTCTGTAGGTTAGGATTCATAATTTTACTTGGGGCAGTTTAGGTCTCTTTAATATTTCTCCCTCAGGGTTGAGGCCTGCATCCATGCTGGTGGCCCTATTAGGATGTCGAATAAAGGATCATGAGGCTTTCTAAGTCCTAATGTTGTTGGGGCTGGTAATTCATGAGTAGTAGATGCAGAAACCACAAGGAAAATCTCAGAGCACCAGGAGAACTAAAGACAGGAAGACAAGAGTCTCTACGAGCCTCCAGATTAATCTTCCCAGGAAGGAGCGGAGACACTAATGCTTGAGGAACATAAAAACAGACTACAAAAAGCGGTAAGGATAAAACCACATTATAGCTTTTACTTATTTTGTTGGACTTTTATTTCCAAATCACACAATTGTCTGAGATGATTTAATGCACAATTACATAAAAAATGAAATTAACATGTTTTTAAAAGCATAAAAGCAACTGCTAAATAAAGCCATAACATTTTTCTCTGCGCTACCAAGATAATGAACCATATTTTTCATCTCTAACTGTGCTTCTGTGTCATGACTATGGAATTTGGGGTAGGAGGGGGGCAGGGAAATAGACCTCCTTTACTGAGAGGCTGTCTCACAGCTCCCTGGGAAGTGGCTTTTGTCACTTCCAAAGTGCAATAGGTTGAAGAACAAAACAGCAAGACCTGGGAAGAACTGTGTCACTATGACATGGAATGCCTAAATACTCTTCAGTTACAGGGGGAAGATCAGAGCAAATTGAGGCCGTATAGGCTACGCATTTTGAATCTCGGTATCTATTGGGTTGCAAAATGCTGACTATTGACTCCAGACAGCTTTCCTTTTGATATAGGGTTTAACCACCTTAATAATGATAGATACCTATGTAGGCAAATACACACACGTGAACATTGATACAAATTGTATATACAATACACATTTGTAAACACACTCATATTAAAACTTTTCCTAATGTCCAGTTGAAATGCCCCCTCATTATTGTTATCTGTAAGGTATCCTTCAAGTTTCTGAAAAAAAAAAAAAAGCAAATCATGTCTTATTTTCAGAATGATTTTTTTTATTATGTTATGTTAATCACCATACATTACATCATCAGTTTTTGATGTAGTGTTCCATGATTCATTGTTTGTGCATAACACCCAGTGCTCCATGCAGAACGTGCCCTCTTTAATACCCATCACCAGGCTAACCCATCCTCCCACCCCCTTGCCCTCTAGAACCCTCAGTTTGTTTTTCAGAGTCCATCGTCTCTCATGGTTCGTCTCCCCCTCCGATTACCCCCCTTCATTTTTCCCCTCCTGCTATCTTCTTCTTCTTCTTCTTTTTTAACGTGTAATGTATTATTTGTTTCAGAGGTACAGGTCTGTGATTCAACAGTCTTACACAATTCACAGCACTCACCATAGCACATACCCTCCCCAGTGTCTATCACCCAGCCACCCCATCCCTCCCACCCCCCACCACTCCAGCAACTCTCAGTTTGTTTCCTGAGATTAAGAATTCCTCATATCAGTGATTTTTATAGAGAGCATGGAGTGGCTTAGTGATAAATGAAAAATAATGATTGCATTCAGAGGTTGAAAAACCATAAACATACAAGAGAATCTACCATATTCCAGAGCTATGCTTGTATTTTTTTTTATTTTGCTCCTGCACTCAGAGAGCTCAGTCTCTGATTTTTTTGTTTTTGTACCATTCTTTAAATAATATCTAATACAAGTTCCCAGTGCATGGGTATATGCCAAGAGAATAGGTCACTAGAGGGAAAAATATAATTTAATGTCTTTGTTTCTGTGCTACTCACCTACTGGCTGGTGTTTGGTTTAGGAACCTATACAACCTCTACAGGATAGCAACCCCATCACCTACATTACATGCTCTGCCCACGCAAGAGGAGCATTGATCAAAGGACTAAATCAGCGCCTGATGTACACCTTTTTATATTTTCCATGATTTAAAATGGATAGGGAGAAAAAAATCAAAAGAGCAATTATATTTCACATCTATGAACAAATTAATGGAAAGATTTTTGTAAAAGTTCAGAAAAATATACATGTATACATATGTAAATATCGAGAGATTGTTGTATTAGTTCAGCAGGGGCAACATAACATACTAGTTAGACTGGAATTCTGATAGAGCGACCTGCAGGCCTCTCATTTCATGTATTGGTGCAGTGTAGTGGTTTGTAGAGATATTTTCTTTGAGGATTCAGTCCAGGATCTAGTCGAATTTCAGTTATCTCTGGTTCGGGGCCTGAGTATTTGTGTCACTTCAGGAAGTTCTCTGTGAGAATCTTAGTTATTCATGATAATATCTGAATTTGCACAAACTTGTGGGAAATGGTATATGAGGAAAGGAAGCACCAGAGAAAACCAGACCTTCAGCCGAAACCAGAACTAGACAGAGTTGCGTGTATCTGTGTGTGTGAGTAGACATGCTTCCGTGTTTGTGTACGTGTAGGTATGGATGCATGTGTTTGCAGGTATTTATGTGCATGTTTGTATATGTATCTTTATATGTGTGTGTTTACATGGATGCATGTGTTTGTGTGTGTTCGTGCGTGTATTTTGTTGTGTGTAGTATGTGTATGTGATTATGTTTGTGAGCTCTGTGTATATGAGTGGGGTTTGATGCCTTTTTAGCAGTCTTAAAGTTTTGTGTTTGTCTTTTCTTTTAATTAACTGTCTTAGGTCTGTTTGGACTGCTATAACAAAACATCACAGACTAGATGGCTTAGAAGCAGCAGAAATATATCACTCACAGGTCTGGAGGCTGAAGAATGAGATCAGGGTGCCAGCATGCCTGGGTTCGGGTCCTCTTCTGGGTTGCAGACTTCTGGTTGTATGCTCACTTGATGGTTGATGCTCACCTGATGGGGGTTGTATGCTCAGCCTGGAGCCTGTTTTGTAGACTTATGACCTCATGATTTAAGCACCTCTCATAGGCACCCCCTACTAACACTATCGCCTTTGAGAGTTAAGATGTTAATATGTAAATTTTGGAGGGACACCAATATTCAGACCATAGAATTAACTAATGGTATTTCTGTTTCCACAAACCAGTTCTGCTAAATTTTTTTGGCTAGTAAGTACCCAAATATAAAATGGTAGACAAAAGTGTAGGATTGTTTCTTAGTTGTATTACTCTTGAAAACTTCAAGTGGAACACCATACCCAAGTCTGGGTTACCAATTGTGTGTTCAATCATTTTGCTCTACATCTGTTGCAACAAGATACAATACAAAATTTAAAGAAATGCCCGGTGCTTTCTTACTCATAATTAACATAATATCTTCTTGTCATAAAATGTATAATTTATAAAATTATTGTGAAAATATTGTGAAAAATAGAAAAAATGGAGATTACATGAGACCCCACAAAATCCACAAATAAATATTTGAATAGGTGAATAGAATTGTAATCACAGCAAAATAAAATGAGCATTAGATCACATCCTCTTTCTCCTGCTGAATAATGTCACTATAGGAACTTTCCTTTCTCTCCCTTTCATCATAACTTCTCTTTTTCTTGGATTTTAATTCTAAGTATAAAATATGCTGTTATATTGCATATTTTAAAAAATCTATTCTTGGTCCCACATCCATGGTCCTAATTATTCCCTTCTCTTAATGGAAATATGCCTTGAAATCACTATCATACACTCACTCTTCTGTCTCACTCTTAAAACACTCTATTCCACTAAAACTGACTTTATAAAGATCATTAATGATATCCATGTTGCTAAATCCAATTTTCCATTCTCGGTCTCATCTTACTGGACCGATAAATAGCATTTGACCTAGAAGATCACTCCCTACCCTGAAATATTCCATTCTCTTAGCTTCCAGGATGGTTTTGCTCGTAACTCGTTAAATGCTCTTGCTGAGTTTCCTTTGCTGTTGTCTTTCTTCTGTCTGACCTTTTTGTGTTGGTGTTTGCCAGGGCTCACTCACTGGAACCTTCTTTTTACTATGTAATATCTACCCTGCTTTGGTGGTCTTACCCAGATTTGTGTCTCTCTTTTTATCAGATCCAACTTTAACTCTATATTTAAATAGTCAACTGATTACTTAATATTTGCACTTAGAGGTCTAAGAAATATCCTAAACTTGACATGTTCAAAATTGAATTCCTGATCTTTTCTCCCAACTGGTCCTAGCTACAGCCTTCCCCATCTCAGTTAATGGTAACTCCATCCTATTTTCTCAGGTCAAAATCTTTAAAGTAGTCCCTGATTCATGCCACACCGCTCCCATATCCAGTTCTCTCAGTTATTACAATTTAGAAACATCTCAATAATCTAACCACTGCTAACCACTTCTACTGCTATTACTTTAGTCTAACCCACCATCATGGCTTCCTTGGATCATTGCATTGGTTTTCTTAACAAGCCTTCCTGATTTCACTCTTGGCCTCCTTCAATCTCTGTTTTCAAACATGGCAACCAGAATGATCCCTTTAAAGCTAAATCAAACCGTGCTCCCCTTCACTTCAAATCCCTGCAATGACACTCTCCATTTCACTCCAAGTAAAGGCCAAGTTCTTACAATGACCCATGTGGTCTGCCATCTGCTGGACTTTCAGTACTCTTTCTCATTTCCTCTGCACTCCAGTACACTGGCCCCCCTGCAGGGCCTAGAAATCTCCAGGCATGCCCTTCCCTCAAAACCAGTGTACTTTCTAGTCACTGTGGATTACTGTTCCTCAAAACCACAAAGCTCACTCCCTCTCTATCTTCAGGCCTTTGCTTAAGAATCACTTTCTCAGAGATCTTTCTGGACCAAGCAGTTTAAAGTTGCTACACCGTTCTCCAGGATTCCCATACTCCCTATCTCCTATCCTGCTTTATTTTTCTGTATAAAACTTACCACCTCCTAATGTACTATCCAATATGCTTGTTTATTGCTTTTATGGCACTCTAGACTATATGCTCCATTAACACGGGCTTTTTTGTGCATTTTGTTCATTGCTATCGATATCCCCAGCACCAACTACAATGGTGCTCAATATACATTCTTTTCAGAAATGAATAATAATATAATTGGCATTGTACTACATACATTACATGATGACATGCTTTTTCTCCACCCACTATGACCTGAGAAAACTCTCATTTTGCTAGGTATTTTTACCTACTATGGTATGATTTGTTTCTGGTACAAAATAGTATTCCATTGTATTAATGTTCCATCATTTATTAGATCCTTATTACTGGATATATACTTAGCTTGAATTTTTAATGTAAAAGAATACTACCTACATAAATATTCACCTACATAAATATCTGTACATCCTTCATATTATTTTCTAGGAATTATTTTTCTGGAAGAAGTAATTTGGGACGAAAGTGTTTGCTGATTTTATGGATTTAGATATATTACCAAATTAACCTCCAGAAAGTTAGCATTTTTTTACTCGGCCATCACAGCTTATAAGGGTACCCTTTTCCCAGCACACTGAGCCACATTTTATATTGCTATTAAAATAATCTTGCCAACTCGATACACAAAATGTATATAGTAAGTTTTTTTAATTAACTTTTTATTCTGAAATAATTTTAGACTTAGAAACATTACAAAGATAGAATCTTCCCTAATGCTAACACCTTACATAACCTTTATACATTTGCCTAAACTAAGAAATTAGAATCAGTATATCATGTTTAACTAACTCTACTATTAATGTTTTGATTTATTTTTTTCCAGCTGAATCCCACCTTCCCGATTTGTCATTTATATGTCTTCTTTCATGAAATGTAATTCAGTGTTACTTGTTAGTTTTTTTTATTGTATAATGTATTTTTGATGAATTAATAGTCTTTTAAACATGGTAGACTAAGATCCATTGAATGCAGTGATCATTTATACCCATGTCTCAAAATGTCTATCATATTATCACTAATCCCTCCAAAATTGTTAGGTGTTATATGACAAAAGGGTTGCATCATCATAAATATTTGGAAAACATCAATATATAATGTAGTATAAGCCTGGCTTTTTAACCAAGATTAATTAGATTCAAGTTATTTTTTGATTTATTAGTTAAATTTCTCTGTTGCCAGTGACAAAAAGTCTAATACAACATGCTTAAACACAAAAGACAATGAATCCTTTGATATAATGGGAAGTCCTAGAATAAGGTAGCTAGTTTCAGGAATCCAATGTTATCATTAGGACTTAGCATCTTGGTATTTCTCAAGTTTGTGCAGTGACTTCATTTGTCACTATCTGCAGGATGCTAAGAGGGTTTTGAGCAAACATCTTAAGGATCACTTATTTGTTTCTGAACCAGTCACAGTGACACAATGAATAAATTATGTTGAATGTTTTTTTCCAGGGACAAATGTCCACTCTTAAAGGTAGATGGAATCTCACACACTGAGATTAGGAAGAGAAGAGGCATATCCCTAAAATCAAATTGTGAGCTGTTTACTGGAGTAAGTATAAATGTCCTGAAGTTAAATAATAAACATCTACTATTGTTAGATATCACACGCGATCATTAAGAAATCGACTTCAATTTCAGATGAGACGTGCAGTATCCCAAAACTGTCAAGAGCATTGTTTCCAATTACCAGTGAAATAAGTAGGATAAACTTCTTTCTAAGTTTTTATTTTAATTTCAGTTAGATAACATACAGTGTTATATGAGTTTCAGATGTACAATATAGTGATTAGACACTTCCATACATCACCCTGGGCTCATCATAAGTGCACTCCTTCATCCCCATCACCTATTTCACCCATCAACCCACTCCCCTTCCCTCTGGTAATCATCAGTTTGTTTTCTATAATTAAGAATCTGTGTCTTGCTTTGTCTCTCTCTTATTTTACTCATTTGTCTTATTTCTTAAATTCCACATGAGTGAAATCATACAGTATTTGTCTTTCTCTAACTTACTTCACTTAGCAAAATACTCTCTAGCTCCATCCATGTCATTTCAAATGGCAAGATTTCATTCGTTTTTATGGCTGAATAATATTCCATTATATATATATATATATATATATATATATATATATATATACACACACACACACATATAGATTTATATATGTACACACATATATATATCACATCTTCTTCATCTTCTTTATTCATTCATCAATCAATGGACACTTGGGCTGCTTCTAAATCTTGGCTATTGTAGATAATGCTATAAATGTATGTTTATACATAGGGGTGCATGTATCCCTTTGAATTAGTGTTCTTGTATTCTTTGGGTAAATACCCAGTAGTGTGATTGCTGGATCATAGGGTAGCTCTATTTTTAACTTTTTGAGGAACCCCCATACTGTTTTCCACAGTGGCTGCACCAGCTTGCATTCCCACCAACAGTGCTCAAGGGTTCCTTCTTCTCCACATCCTCACCAACACCTGTTGTTTCTTGTGTTGTTGATTTTAGCTGTTCTGACAGGTGTGAGGTGATAACTCATTATAGTTTTGATTTACATTCACTGGTGATAAGTGATGATGAGCATCTTTTTGGGTGTCTGTTGGCCATCTGTATTTCTTCTTTGGAAAAATGTCTGTTCATTTCTCCTGCTTTCATTTTTAATTGGATTATTTATTTTGGGGGTGTTCAGTTTTATAAGCTGTGTATATATTTTGGATACTCACCCTTTATTGGATATGTCATTTGCAAATATCTTCTCCCATTCTGTAGATTGCCTTTTAGTTTTGTTTTTTCCTTTGCTGTGTAGAAGCTTTTTATTTTGATGTAGTCCCAACTTTTTTCTTTTTTTTTTGCTTTTGTTTTCCTTGACTCCCTCCCTTGCTTTTGTTTCCCTTACCTTCCCATACCTAGAAAAAAATTGCTATGGCCAACATCAAAGAAGTTACTGCCTGTGTTCTCTTCTAGGATTTTTATGGTTTCAGGTCTCACATTTAGGTCTCTAATCCATTTTGAATTTATTTTTGTGTATGATGTATGAAAGTGGTCCAGTTTCATTCTTCTGCATGTAGCTGTCCAGTTTTCCTAATGCCATTTGTTGAAGAAACTGTCTTTCTCCCATGGCATAGTCTCGCCTTCTTTGTCAAAGATTAATTGATCATATAATTGTGGGTTTATTTCTAGATTTTCTATTCTGTTCTATTGATCTATGTGTCTATTTTTGTGCCAGTACCATACTCTTTTGATTACTACTGCTTTGTAATGTAACTTGAAGTCTGGAATTGTGATGCCTCCAACTTTGTTTTTCTTTTCAGGACTGCTTTAGCTATTCAGGGTCTTTTGTGGTTCCATACAAATTTTAGGAAAACTTTTTTGCCCCTTTCTACCTATGGGGGAACTCAGCTCAATGACTAAAAAGTTAACTGGTGTTAAAGGCCATTTTTCATTCCTTATTCACTGATTATTCTTTCCATCTGTAACTGCATTACTTATAACCATTACTTGTAACCACAGAGAAATTTTAACACTCAACATCAGTATTTACAGTGGTATATCAGCCACTATGCCAATTATTAATGCCTTTTGTTCAAATGTTCTAATGACCCACTCTCTGTGGTACATTTTGAGGCTTTTGCCAAAAGGCTATCAGCTGTTACTCCAATGATCTACTGCTTAGATCTCCTACTGTGAATCCCCTGGTCTTTCTTTTGTTTTGCTATATACCCACACTGTTGTCAAGGATACTCAGCTCTCTATGCTCTTGTCTAAACAGTCCATGAGGTGTTGTATTAAAAATCCCAATTAAATATGTACAACCATTCATCTGTATATTCATCTTGTTACTCCCTTGCCCACCCACACTCAACTAACCACCTGGTCTAAAGAATACCAAGGCATCAGAAGTCATCAAGAGAATGAACAAAGTATGTGGGATCTCTGAGTATCCCATAATAGCTGTGGCAGTATTATCTCAAGTAATTGCTGCCCTAGCAAAGCAAAATAAAACTAAATGGAAAAGATGTAAATAAAAAGAGCGAGAAAGCACGGGAATAATGGACAATTTTTTAATTGTATGTCTATAACATTGTTAGTATTTTAAAGGCTAAATGAGTATTTTCAATGTAAACCTTATTGCTTTAGGTAGAGCAAGAGAGAAGTTGATGAGATAGCAGAGATGCCTTTATATCATTATAAAATTGTAGAAATCTTTGAAATTCAAATTGCATTACGTACTTAGTAAATGTCTATATATCATTTTCAATTAATGAGGCAGTATAGAGTAGTGGCTAAGAGCATAGGTTTTAAAATTAGAGAGCTTATTGTTATTGTCATTCCCACTCACGACTTGAACATCCTTGAGGAGCACATAACTCTATTTGGGACTGAGTTCCATGATCTAGAAAATGAAGTTACCAAAATTATTAATAATAGCACCTACATCGTGACATCTTATAAAGATGCAATAAGATAATGCATGTAATGGGCTGAGTACAGGCTCTTCACAAAGTAAGAAAGAATTAATGTATGTTAGCTTTCATTAAATAATACATAATGCTAAGAAGGAGGTTTTGAGCAAATAGCTCTTTTTATTTTATATTTAGCTTTTGTAATTTTATAAAATTTACATGGCTATTTTTAATAATTTGTACAAAGCTTCACATTATTTTCCAAGAAGCTATCCCTGGTGCTATGCAAAGGTAAAAAACAGTCAAAAGGCCTGGGGTTGCTTAGCCTGTGGAGGAGAATTCCCAGTGGGGATGTGGTGCTAGCCTTTGTGAGGAACTTCAATTATCCTATGTGATCTCAGGGAAAAGGAGTAGCTATGTGAATGGAATGTTTGGGAAGGCAGATTTTGCTTCATTATAAAGTGATTTTGACTCACCTGAAAGTTCAGAACTATCCTGCAATGCCAAAGTCCACTGCTAGAGCAAGTCCACTCCTTTTCTCTAGAGGTTTCCCAGCGGAAGCTGGACAAAACCTTCACCAGGAAATCATGGAGGAGATGTACTCAAAGGATAGGGATTGGGCATGGGTTAAGTGAGGTGATTGATAGGAGCCCTTCCTGCTGTGGGGTTCCATGTTCTGATTTGTGAAGACAAAAATAAGGTATTTTTGTCCTTGATAGATTCATATTCACAAACTCATTCACTCAGGAAACCTTTATTGATACAATGGGAAATGTCACAGGACTATGTTCATTAAGAGCATAGATTGTGGAGTCTAATATACCTGTCTTCAATACTGGCATTGACATTCAATTTCTTGTGGCTTGGGCAAGTGACTTGACTTCTCTAAGCAGCCTTCATTTACTCATTTGAAAATGGAGTAACAGTAGTTTCTACCTCATAGAAATCTTGTGAGTATCCAGTAAAATCACCTTAGCACAGTTCCTGGGATCTAGTAAGCACTCAGTAAACATTTGCTACTGTTACTGTTGATATTGAATGAATGAGAATGTGAGATACGCAGGATCAAAGATGAATTACCCGCTGCCTTAACTTTTAAGGATTTTGTCAGTGAGAAAGACTTGAGCCAAATATCTAGAATCCAAGGGAGTAAATAATATTTGTAGATATTTCTCTAGGAACCCACTCGTTTATTGAGCATATATATTTATATACTTATAAACAGGAAATCAATGGTCCCTGAACCATGGAATTGGTGTGATGTTGTAGTGGAAGAAGAATATCAAACCAAAAAAAAAAAAAATACAAAATAGGGTAATAGACATAGACAATGACATGAGCATAGAAGGTATGGTCAGGACCCACCTGACTGAGGAGGCAACATGATCTGTTACATGGGTGATGTAAAGGAGTTTAGAGGGAAGAAAGATGATTTCTAGGTGGAATAATTAGGATAACCTTTACGGGAAAAAATGATATTAGAGTTCATTCTTAAAGGATTATTAGAATTTCATGATCCATCCATTAGTTGATTCACTCAACTAGTATTTTGTGTGTATGGAAGAGTCACTATAATTAACACTGGAAATTCAAGAGAACATTCTCCCATGGAGCATAAGATAAGAGAACAGGCAGCTGCCTCCATCAGATGAAAGAGAGCAACAATGGTACCAGAGGTAAGAAGGTACACTTCTTGCAGAAAATTTAACAATTAATTGCCAAGAGAAAAGGCTAGAAAAGAAACTCACCTAAAGTTTTGAAGGTTTAGAGGATGTAGAACTTCACTTTTAGACAATAAGGAGTTAACTTAAAATCTTTTGAATAAGGAAGTAATAGAATTGAATGTTTGGAGAATCAACTCAGAGGCAGTTAGGAAACTCTTTCAATACTTATGTGTGACATATGATTTCTTGTTGATTGATTCATTCATTTATATATCCATTCTTTTGCCAACTACTGACACTATGTGTCCAGTCCAGAGAAAGAGGATTAGTAGAGGGTTTCCCTACAAATAGAGAGAGTTACAAATATAAATCGGTATAAAACAGACATATTTGAAGCCAAGACATGAAGAGGACTATGATTTCAAGTGAAATGAAGGTTTAAAGAAATAACCATAAATGTGTTTTCTCTATTCTTCATTAGAAAAATAGAAGATTCTTTTTAAAAATCCAATTATGCCATTTTTCTAACTGTCTACCTTAGTCTGTTATGAGCAAGACTTAAAGTTGGACTGAACAGATGACCCTAGATAAAAACACTAGGATAAGAAAAACCTAATATATTCAACCAACTGCAATAATTCATATTTTTAAGATTTCATTTAGACTATTATGAATAATTTTAATATACGGTCTCTAAAATTGATGAACTGTGGTTAGATGACATTTTCAATCCACAAAGGCAAATGAATTTATTTAGATGATATACAATCTTTATAATGGTGGAACTTTTTAATATAAAGTTTTTATTTTAATACTTTAAAATGAATACCACACACATTTGTTGAGAAGGCCTCAAGGTCAAAATTTTCAAATGCCACCATCAGTTTTCTTAAGCTAATGCAAACTCATAGTTCAATAAACTGGTAAGTCATCATGCTCCTTTTCTTTTAAGACCGCAAAGTAACGTAAAGTTTACTCTATAAAGTTAACTGTTCATAGATTTGGTAGTGTAGACAGCGAGAATTGACATAAATCTGAAGGCAGCGTTGGCCATAGCGAAATGGGAGTTGTGCTTTCAAATTCTTTGTGGACGTTGCCCTCGCCTACCGTATCAACTTCTTCTTTAACATGGTCTCTGACCATAGGATCACACAGGTGGGCCTAGAGTAGCCACGTGTGTTTTATGACCCAGCCTCCCTGGCCACAGATCATTAGAACAGAAGCAAGGTATGCAACCCTGGCTGGATTTAGCAGCTTGCAGCAGATGTTCTCCTGGAAATTTGGATAATGGGAGTTGGGAAGTAGTGCATGTTAAGGAAGTTCCCAGAATGTCTGAAGGCAGTACTCTGTGGCGGGGCCTTGGTTGCCCGCCCTTCCTGAATTCCTGATTGTTCCTCTTTCATGTGGATCCTTGCAGGGGTCCAGCATCCTTAAAATGAACTTCCCGTGTTGTTTAGGATGACTTAAAGTAGTTTTTATTGTTCGCGACCTAAAAACAAAACAAACAAAAAGAACTTAATCTTTATAGTTCTTTTACAATTACAGTCAATAACAATTTGAATTTGTCAAGTTTGTCTAACATTATGTAGTCAATATCAAGTGTTTTTCACCTCAAGAAATAACAAGTCATTGGTTGTAAACTGATTCTTGTGACCCCAAAGCCCATGTTACATAGGTTCTCTCCTACTTGCCTCTACCATGTACTAGCCCAGAGTAAAGAGAGTTCCTAATACAAGCAAAGGAAATGCAGCCATGTCACAAATATAGATGATCTTGAACTCTAAATCAATTGGAATGGATTTTAAAACAGAACTAGGACAAGTCCTTTTAGAAATGAAGTTAGGGCAGAAAATAGTACTTCCAGGGTAGCACTGTGATCTTGATGTGATTCATTTCAGCCTATTGCTCGAAATACTCACAAAATTCTCCCTCCTCATTTAGTTCTCTGAACTGTTCAAGGATATGTTTATCAGCAGCAGGAAGAAATGCCTGGTAGCTTTAGAAGAGTGCCCTGTCTCTTTGTATTACTTCTTTCAACGCTGATGTTTACTTCGATTTTTTAAATGACACTGAGGAGATGTGTAGATTCAGATGGATTTACAAAGCTGAAACAATGTCACAGAGACCAAAACTCCTCCCAAACAGCAGTAATCAGTTATTAATCACTTTCTCTTTGTCCATTATATGTCTTCCTTTTTGTTGTTGTTATTGTTTCTCTTTAGTGCCACATATTAAAAATTAACGGCTGTGACATGATTTTAGAAGAGCATCCATTTTTCTTTTGTTAACAGGTGTAACTCAAGAAAAGTATACTGCAGGAACTTGCATCACAGTGCCCCTTCCTGACAATTCAATTGAGAGATGCTATTACTATTTATTAATTGCTTGGGCTGCACTGTCATGGTTTATGATGTTAGCACAGACCCTCGATTGAGTTATGTTCTGGTATTCAATTAGAAACTGTGTGTTATTGTACATGTTAACACTGTAGGACCACAGATGCTAGCCATCTGTAGATTTGATTTTTTTTTCCCTCGTAGCCCTCAAAAATGGAGCAATTTAAATCCTAGAGAGACTTACAAAATAAAATAAGCACATTAGCACATCAGTTGCAGATTTAAAAACAAGGGCAGTGTAAAATTTAAATTTGAAAGACTCTCAGAAGTATTTGCATAATTAGAATCTTGGGACATTTTAATCATTCTAGGTGGTCACTTCAAGCTGAAGAGGAGGAAGTGCTGGTTTCTCCAGCCAAAACATTATTCTCTGGCTAAATGAGGACACTGTTACAATGTTACAAGATCAGAGTGAGTAAGTAGGATGATAAAATCAAAGGGGATAAAACTCAGGATGAAAAAAGATGCCTGAGTAGCAAACTAGTCCTAGCAGAGCACTTAAGAGAGAAAGAACCTGTTCCTCACTTCCTTCTCCCCTGATGCCTGATGAACTATTGACACTTCCCAATATAAAGCAACTTTTCATAAGGGGGCAGAATAGAAAAGATCCTGGCTTGCAGCAGGGTCTAATTCCTCAGACTCTTTTCATGAAGTATTTCAAATAGATGTTCTCCTACAAAATAGGTCCTTACTAAAATACCTCAGTAATGCATTATCTTACCGGGGCAATCATTTATCTTTGACAACAAAACATTCACCGTGGTCAGTTTTGTCACTTAATGTCCATGTGGATTGAGGATCTCCTGCTTTTGCGCAATCATGACCTCTTCTTTGAAAACATGAGGCTTACACCCCATTGCTCTGGCCAAATTCCAGGTTAGGTAATTACATTCTGTTACCTAAAGACCCCCTGTGGTTTCAATTAGAAAAATCGTTTTGCCTCATTCTTCTACCTGTGGTGTTGTATAAGGGTGGGCGCTGCACCGCTAAACAGCAGACTCGTCTCACCCCAGAATGAGCTGCTCTTTATCATCATCCTTAATTAATATTTATTGGGTACCCACAGGGTAAGTGGCTTGGGACAGGGTGACTTGGTAATTAAGTGTGCCCGAGTGCCAGTTGTCTCCTTTGAGAATGAAAGTGGAGGACCCAGGTTTGAACAGTCTATTCATTATCACAGAAACAGCATCTATCATTGTGATATGGGGCTACCTTGCTGTCCTCTGATATCTGTCAATCTGGTGCTCCTCTAATCAAAAATATTTTTCAGATCATTAGATCCTAATAGCCTCAGAATTATATCAAGAAGCTCTTTGTGGAGGCTGATCAGAGAGTGTGAGTTGGCCTTTTAGTTCTGACCAGTTACAGATTACAAATCTCTGCTCCTCTGGGGGTGAGGGGAGGGGGTGAGTTTGTTGTCCTAATGAGCCGCGTGCTTTGAACTTTGAAACATGACCTCTGTTTCTTCGATTACATTGTCATCCTTGCCACCTGCTTTTCTTTTCTTGCTGTATAGCTCTGTTCACAGGATGCAGAGGCACTTGTAACTCTTAGAAAGAGTGGGCTTTGGTGCTTTTTCCCCCACATTTCTCCATACATTGTCTTGATTTGGAGCCTGATTTTAGGTCTATTGAATGACTTTGTACTTCGGTAATCATACTTACTTTTTGCCATGTTCCTAGCACTTTGCTACATTTTCAAAATTTCATGCTTTATAGTATAACTTCTGAGGGGGTGTGACATTGCTGTGAGGAGTAAGAATTGCAGGGATTATCTTTTTCAACCGAAGAGGGTTCATTCTTCTCTTTGGGACATCAACCATCCGGTCTGAATGCTTCACGGTGGACAGTTGCGCCCTCGCGTACGCTGACACGGGCTGGTGCTGGGCAGGTGCAGAGAGCAAGCAAAGCAGTGGTTCTCTGAAAGCTCACTCTCTAGCACTAATAAACAGCCCTCCACAGAGAGCCTTTGGGTTTTCTCAAGAATGATGGCAAAACATGAATTCAGAAAAACTACACCTTTCATGTTTTTTTAAGTTGTATCCCAAATTTTAAAAAGCCTCACCATCTTCTCCCTTTGATTTCAAGAGAGGATAACTTGTGTGGGAGTGTCATTAGTCAGACGATGAAAATATTCTCTGTACTGGGGAGTTACCAAAAAAAAAAGTACCATCATTTCTGTTTTGTTACAAAACCAAGATTGAAAGCTTCATTTACAATTGTTGTGAAAGGTTTTTGCTTTAAAAAAAATAATAAAACTGAGTCTAATGCAAAACAAAAATTCTGCAAGTGTATGAAAATGTACCAGAGCTGTCAGCATACAGTGACTTCTGTCCATGTGCTTCCACCCCGATTTCAGCTGATTCCCTTCCTCGCTTGTCTTCATCCTAATGCCCCTCTTCTCATCCCTTCCACTCTGTCCCTATGAACCTCTTTAGTAGCTTCTGTTCCTATTAGAATCAATTTCATACTTCTTCGGGATGATATCCAATCTGCCTTTCTTTTTTCTGTCCAGCCATGTTTGTTCACATGCAGGCTACAGATACTCAGCACCTTAGTAATTTGCTTCTTAAACGTACTGCTTCCGGTCATTTCCAAACCATTTGGAGCAAGTTGCTCTTCCTGCCTAGATGGCGCTTCTTTTTCTTCTTTGCCTTACGAATTCTCACTCATCTCTCTTGATCCAAATCACATCACCCATGTTCCATTACATGTTAGTTGGGAATCTCTGTGGGCTGGCCTTTACAAAGAGTGCCACAATCAGTGAAAGGTGAGAAAGTGAGCTTCTTGAGAGTGGGGACCATGCCCTTCACCTCTGCATGTCCTCTCTCCCCTGGCCACCGGAACTGTATGACCCAAACCACGTGATCACTCATTGCAGACACCCAATCACACATGTATTTTCATTTCATGCAATGGTTATATGTTCATTTTGCTTGTGGCCTTTGTATAGATGCATTCACAAAGTTGTCCTAATGGATATCTTATTAGTTTTTTGGTACATTCTCATATTTCATCTTATACTCTGTATTGACTTCTCCCTCCCCATCCCTACACCCCATATATTTCTTCCATCTCCTTGTTTCTCCTAACCCTTTGGTAGTTTTCATCTTACCCACCTTCTAGTCGGGAGCTCTTTGGTTGTCCTCAACTGGGTTGATACAATGTGAGGACTTGTTAACTTAATTGTTTTCTTCTTCTTTAATGAGGAAGATTTGAGGATTTGGGTTAGCTGAACTTGGACACATACACACCCTTATTTTGAATTTTGGGTGACAGTTCTTAGAAATGAATATTTATTGAATGAATTAATTATTACAGCAAAAGTATTGGGGAAAAAAGGTGAAATAGAAATATGTCAAGAGAAAGCTTGGTTTTTGCTATTATTTGTGTAATTGTCACACCCCTAAAGAGGAACTATTTTTCCAAAGTTGACATTTGACGAAGATAGTAGGGAACTTAGAAGCAAAAAATGAAAAATAAAAAAAAAGTACTAGGTCATGTTGCTTGCTCTAGGTATTTTTGGCATGGCTAGGACGTGCTAGGAATATTTCATTTTTGACATGAACTCTGACCACTTTTCACTGTAAATGGCCAGAATGCATATATTTACTCAAGACAGGATAGGGTTTGTGATAACGATATTATGATGCACTGTGGCCATATTAAGGATTCGAGTGACTTATTTGAGCTGAGTGCATCTGCAGCCTCTGGTGTAAGAACTTGAGTGACCTATTTCTTCTTTTTTGTTTAAGAATCAGGGCTATAAGCAGTCAAATTATGAATCAGGAGCTAATAGGATGAATAGATGCAAGAAAACAGCATGCAACAATTTAATGAAAGAAAAATGTGTTATATGCTCAAGACACAAATAAAATGCCACTTTCAGATTACAGTTTTTGCAATCTATTTATTTGCTTCATTTTCGTTAACTGCTATTTCACTCAACTACAACTTTTAATATTCATTGAACAAATGATACAGAAAAGCTCGGTTATTTTCAAATCTTTGTTGGGCTCCTTCCAACATATTTTTATATTTCTCTGTCTATAATGGAGTATTTAGTTATAATTGGACATTACATTTTGCATGGTTAAGTTATTTCTTTTCTTTTCAAGATATCTAAGAATATCAGCCTAGAAAAACATGCTGGTTAAATGGTTGATTTTAGTCAAAAAAAAATCACTGAATCCCCATGGGAATCCACTGTTTTACAAAGTATGGTCCTTGAATAATTGTATTGGTTTCAGGTGGGAACTCATGCTAAAAATGCACATTCCTGTGTCAATTCTAAAACCAAATGCACTGAAATGTGTGCTAGTGAGCTGAGATGTGGATATTTAACAACCTCACAACTTTTGAAGACTGCAGGTTTAAGCAGTGAAGGTAATAGTAGCTCCTAATTTATCAGAGAAGTAGGAAGTAGGTTTTAAAAATCACTAATATAACCTCAACCTCCTAATGTTTCTGAATGAATTATATTTTATTTATTTTGTTAAGTATACTAGTTTACAGGTTCAACGTCACCTTTTGTTTTATTTTATTATGTTATGTTAATCACCATACATTACATCATTAGTTTTTGCTGTAGTGTTCCATGATACATTGTTTGCATATAACACCCAGTGCTCCATTCAGTACGTGCCCTCCTTAATACCCATCACCAGGCTAACCCATCCCCCCACCCCCCTACCCTCTAGAACCCTCAGTTTGTTTCTCAGAGTCCATAGTCTCTCATGGTTCGTCTCCCCATCCGATTCCCCCCCCTTCATTTTTCTCTTCCTGTTATCTCCTTCTTCTTTTTTTTTTTAACATATACTGTGTTATTTGTTTCAGAGGTGCAGGTCTGTGATTCAACGGTCTTACACAATTCACAGCACTCACCATAGCACATACCCTCCCCAATGTCTATCACCCAGCCGCTCCATCCCTCCCACCCCCCACCACTCCAGCAACCCTCAGTTTGTTTCCTGAGATTAAGAATTCCTCATGTCAGTGAGATCATATGATACATGTCTTTCTCTGATTGACTTATTTCACTCAGCCTAATACCCTCTAGTTCCATCCACGTTGTTGCAAATGGCAAGATTTCATTCCTTTTGAAGGCTGCATAATATTCCATTGTGTATATATACCACATCTTCTTCATCCATTCATCTGTCGATGGACATCTTGGCTCTTTCCATAGTTTGGCTATTGTGGACATTGCTGCTATAAACATCGGGGCGTACATACCCCTTCGGATCCCTACATTTGTATCTTTGGGGTAAATACCCAGTAGTGCAATTGCTGGGTCGTATGGTAGCTCTATTTTCAACTTTTTGAGAAACCTCTATACTGTTTTCCAGAGTGGCTGCACCAGCTTGCATTCCCACCAACAGTGGAGGAGGGTCCCCCTTTCTCCACATCCCCGCCAACATCTGTCATTTCCTGACTTGTTAATTTTAGCCATTCTGACTGGTGTGAGGTGGTATCTCATTGAGGTTTTGATTTGGATTTCCCTGATACCGAGTGATGTTGAGCACTTTTTCATGTGTCTGTTGGCCATTTGGATGTCTTTTTTGGAAAAATGTCTGTTCATGTCTTCTGCCCATTTCTTGATTGGATCATTTGTTCTTTGGGTGTTGAGTTTGATAAGTTCTTTATAGATTTTGGATACTAACCCTTTATCTGATACATCATTTGCAAATATCTTCTCCCATTCTGTCGGTTGTCTTTTGGTTTTGTTGACTGTTTCTTTTGCTGTGCAAAAGCTTTTGATCTTGATGAAGTCCCAATAGTTCATTTTTGCCCTTGCTTCCCTTGTCTTTGGCCATGTGTCTAGGAAGAAGTTGCTGTGGTTGAGGTCACAGAGGGTGCTGCTTGTGTTCTCCTTTAGGATTTTGATGGACTCCTGTCTCACATTGAGGTCTTTCAACCATTTTGTCTATTTTTGTGTGTGGTGTAAGGAAATGGTCCAGTTTCATTCTTCTGCATGTGGCTGTCCAATTTTCCCAACACCATTTGTTGAAGAGACTGTCTTTTTTCCATTGGACAGTCTTTCTTGCTTTGTCAAAGATTAGTTGACCATTGAGTTGAGGGTCCATTTCTGGGCTCTCTATTCTGTTCCATTGATCTATGTGTCTGTTTTCGTGCCAGTACCATACTGTCTTGATGATGACAGCTTTGTAATAGAGCTTGAAGTCCGGAATTGTGATGCCACCAGCTTTGCTTTTCTTTTTCAACATTACTCTGGCTATTCGGGGTCTTTTCTGGTTCCATACAAATTTTAGGATTATTTGTTCCATTTCTTTGAAAAAAGTGGATGGTATTTTGATGGGGATTGCATTAAATGTGTAGATTGCTCTAGGTAGCATTGATATCTTCACAATATTTATTCTTCCAATCCATGAGCATGGAACGTTTTTCCATTTCTTTGTGTCTTCCCGAATTTCTCTCATGAGTATTTTATAGTTTTCTGAGTACAGATTCTTTGCCTCTTTGGTTAGATTTATTCCTAGGTATCTTATGGTTTTGGGTGCAATTGTAAATGGGATAGACTCCTTGATTTCTCTTTCTTCTGTCTTGTTATTGGGTGTATAGGGATGCCACTGATTTCTGTGCATTGATTTTATATCCTGCCACTTTACTGAATTCCTGTATGAGTTCTAGCAGTTTTGGGGTGGAGTCTTTTGGGTTTTCCACATAAAGTATCATATCATCTGCAAAGAGTGAGAGTTTAACTTCTTCTTTCCCAATTTGGATGCCTTTTATTTCTTTCTGTTGTCTGATTGCTGTGGCTAGGACTTCTAATACTATGTTGAATAGCAGTGGTGATAGTGGACATCCTTGCCGTGTTCCTGACCTTAGGGGGAAAGCTCTCAGTTTTTCCATCAGTGTCACCTTTTTAAATTTTAATAAATCCATCCAAGCAAACCCTTCCTCCCCGATTTTGGAAGATCTATTTTATTTTATTTTATTTTATTTTATTTTAATTTAAATTCAATTAGCCAACATATAGTACGTCATTAGTTTCAGATGTAGAGTTCAGTAATTCATAAGTTGCATATAACACTCCATGCTCATCACATCAATTCATGGAGGCTCTACTTTAGACTCATAGTCAAACCAAGTTTTTATGGAGCTGGTCCCTAAACCTGTTATGTCTTTTATTTCAGCAGTGTTGTTTCACTCTTCAAAGCCATTCTCTGTCTTCTCTTTCCTTTTCTGATCAAATGTCCAGCTGTCTGATTAATGCAAAGCTGTGATCAACCCACCAACTTTACTTTCACTCTTTCCACTCCCTAAATCAACGCTCATTACTTTATCACATACATTTTTATGTAAGGTGTTTGAGACTCGGGGGCCGGGGGGGCATAGCTAATTTAAACTTAAAAATAAATATTTGGGAGTTTATATATTATTGTTATTTACTAATTGAAATAATACATTTTACTCTGGGAAATTTGGAAATATAGTAAATAAGAGTTAAGAGTAACTCATTACTTGCACAATGCAAAAATCTTTACCTTTTTTTTTAAGTTGAAAGCACATAATTAAAAAATATTAAGAACATAATGTATATGCAGTTTTGCATCCTCCATCTTTCTCACTTAACAAACCTAAAGTATAACTGTGAGAGTGTCATGGTAGAAATTCAGTCTTTAGGGAGGAGGGTAAGATAGGGTCTGAAACAGTAGAGAAGAAGGAGGGGAAGGAAGAGGAGATGAGGAGGAGGATGGTGGCAATTTGCAAGTTAAGCTAAATGTGTGTGTACCTATACCTATAGAATAACACCCTCTCCTCCCCCATCCACCCCCCCCCCCCGCTTTTTTTTTTTTTTTTTTTTTTTTTGGTGTTTGGCAATGAAGTAATTTGAAAAACTCCACAAGATTGTGTGAGGCACTAAAATCTGTCAAAAGCCAGGTGTCTCTAGGTTTGACAAGTACTTTATATTAGAGTTAAGAACAAACCATTGCAAAAGTAAGGGCAGTGAAGTTGATAGCATGCTTTGGTTTAGTGTTCAGGTTCATTTTGCTTTTCCTTTGCAAAGTTAATTTGGGAACTTCTTCACAGAACTTACTTTACATGCTTAATATGGAACAGAAGCAGTTTCTGTCAAATGAAAGCAATACTTGAGCTCTTCTAATGAAAATTGTTAAAGTGCAGAGTATTACTATTCTGTTATTAGGGTTATATTAGGCAACTGGCATTATTCATTATTTCCAAATAAAGTGAAATGTGGACCCCCATGCATGAAGATATTTATTACTTATTGATATTTAAAGGTTGTTAAATTAATCTTATTTAAATTACTCCTACTGCCAACCACTGTTACAATAATTTATTATATAATATTACTTGAGGGTTTTCTTTTACTTTAATATAAAACTTGCAAAAGCAATATATTGCCTGTAGATTTTTTCCTACAGTTCACTGTAACTGTGACTAATTCATCACAGCTGTTTAGACATGCAAAATCTATAATACTTCACAATGTTGATTTTCTGTTTCTGTTTTCTAAGACTGGAGCTTGATTTGAAACCATATAATGAAAAATTACATGCATCTCACTGGAAGAAATATTGCTTTAACCACTTGGAGGTAGAAGACCAGGAACAGCCATGTGATTCTGTAGAGGAAGGTTGTGTACATGCAAGTCTGATAACTTCTCTGAACTTCATTATATCTCTCCAGAATACCTGCCTTTAGTTGTTCAGTTTGGATCCAGAATTAATGTCTAATATCATTGAGTTATCTTTCCTGTTATTGGCAAGTCTCTGTTAGGTAGCTTAGAGTTTCTTCCAAAATAGAATTCCTCCCCCACAATATCTAGGGACCTGGTATTCTCTTTGTGAGTTACCATGCCTCCTCCCTCTTCTGTGTTCCTTCCTTTTCTTCCTTCTCCTTTTTCATAGAAGACATTATACTACTTTCAGTTACCACTGTTCAAAGAGGTTGGGCAGAGGCAAAAAAAAAAAAAAAAAAGTGATAGTTTCTGTCTTCCCGCATCTTAGCAGATATTATAATGGGTTAAAGAGAAAAATAAATCAAGGGTAAAGTGAGACTTTGCTTTTATTGGTGGGGATGGATTGTATCTATTCCATTAGCATGGATGATTGAATGCTGCCTCAGTATCATTGTGTTTGATATTCAAACTGATGCTATCATTTTCTTTGTGATGATTGAAAGCTGCCTCAGTATCATTATGTTTGATATTCAAACTGATGTTATCATTTTCTTGGTTTGCATGGGGAAAAGACTGATGAATTATTAGTTACATCAAATCTTTAACATGTGCAAATTAGTCAAATGCAAAATATGTTTATAAAATTCATGGTTATTATTCTACCATTAGTATTATTTTTGAGGCTTCATGCAAGAGCAGAAGAATATGTGATGGTCTTAGCTGCTACTTGATTATGTAGAGTTTAAATATATAAAGCACAGGGACCCCAGAAAAACAAGGGATGCATATGGGTACAAGGAAAACTTGACAAAGGATACCTTGTCAACCAAACTGTTGTTATACAGAAGTTAATGGAAATAGAGTTGAAGAACGCAGGTAAACGTGTTCCTTAAAAAAAGTCAATTTATTTGGAGTCTGGATATTTTATAAAGTACATAAAAGACAGGAATGGTACAAACAGGGTATCCAGTCATTCATTCTTCCAAAAAATACTCATTTACTAAGGAAATATAGCAATGCATAAAATAGAACCTGTCTTTGTCTTCATGGAGCTAGAAATGGCAGACATGAATTGAAAAAAACACAGAAGATGTATACTCACTAGTTGTGATAGGTCCTGTGAAGGAAAATTAAGGGAGTGATGAGAAAGTATTAAAGGGGGCATAGCCTATATGACCTTGGACAAGGGAAATCTGTTTGAAGAAATTGATATTTAAGCACCAGCTTAAAACATGAGTAGGAATTGACCAAGGGACCAGAGAAAAGAAAAGCATTCCAGGGCGCCTGGGTGGCTCAGTTGGTTAAGCGACTGCCTTCGGCTCAGGTCATGATCCTGGAGTCCCTGGATCGAGTCCCGCATCGGGCTCCCTGCTCAGCAGGGAGTCTGCTTCTCTCTCTGACCCTCCCCCCTCTCATGTACTCGCTCTCTCTCATTCTCTCTCAAATAAATAAATAAAATCTTTAAAAAAAAAAAAAAAAAAAGAAAAGCATTCCAGATGGAAATGTCAGCATGGCAATGATTTACTCTGATACGAGTGCCTTAAAAGAGCATTCACTTTTTATGTATTGCGTGCTTTGTCCTGTGCTTTTAGAGTAGCCTATAGTCTTTCCCATGGATCCTCTAGCAAGACTCCATGTAAGACTGAATTGACTGTCCTATAGAAAGAACAGTGAGATACATGCAAATAATTTCATGCACTTGCACTTACTCTTTCTACCTATCTACAAACACCTTCATGGTTCTTTGAAGAAGGTTCCACTGTGAAGGACATGGAGAGGACTGCTTTAATGGCAGCTAACTTTGTGGAAGTTGGTCTTTGGTCCAGGCTGGAATACAAAATCAGAAACCACATGTCAATACTTTTCAAAAAGGAAAATAATTTGGTATCTTACTGTTACAAATATGCTGATGTCTGAAGTTATATTTAAAGCTATTTTTAGTAAAGAAGACTCAGCAATCGAGTCAGATTTGCTGACATAGAGTTCATGTGGGGTAATCACACTTAAGTGTTGCTTGACTTATGGTCCATTTCCTGATGCTCAGTCCCAACATTAAGGTAAGAGAGTGTGGAAAGAAAAAGGTAACTCTAAAACTATCATCAGTTTAGTAGTTTCGCTTCACTGCATTCTTGCTTAATTTCTAGTTGTAGAACATGAGTGGTTGTATATTTAGGATCATTCTTAAATGGCACATAGAAGTATTTGCTGTACAGTATTTAAAGATCTTTCTAAAGATGAGTTTCTGGTTTTGAAAATTATCTATCATCTAGTGTCTGCTTTTTAAACGTGTCTAAATTAAATAAATCCAAATTAATTTGTTTGTGAATGTTCTATCTTCACTCACATAATTAGTCATCAGACTCAAACAACTTTTCTAGTGTAAAATGTCAGTTAATTATTAATACATATTATTAAAGCAAAACAAGTTGCCAGAAGCATTTTTTGAATTTGTAATTGGATTTCTGTATGTTGTTCTTAAGTATAAGATCTCAACTATCAGCTTTCTTAATGGTAAACTAATTGTAATTTTAAGTATGCCATGCCTTCAGATAAGCAGAATAGCACCTACCTCTCAAGAAATCAAAAGAAAAAAATTAATTCAGTCTTATTCTTCAACTGTATTATTCCCAAGGAGTTTTAATTATTTACTTTTCTTAGAGTATCTCATTGGCCATGAGATGTAGTGTCAATACTTCGTGTCACTGCTCACTAAAGATAAGATTTCTCATCTTTTGATAGTACTCTATCAACATGAAAGGTATAGTGTGTTTACTAAAATATTAAAAATGCAATGTAATCCAGCAAAGATACCTAAGAAATATATGGTGGAATATACGTCTTTTACACAAAATTCCCAACCTCTATAAAAATTAGGACATAGATTGCTGCGGTGCTCCCAGAAATACCTGTCACCACTACATATCTTCAATTCAGGATGAAGGTAGGCATCCCATCCCCATCCTGGGCCTAGTGACATCATGCAAACTGTGACATTAGTGTCACAAGTAATAATGGCTTCCCCTTCAGTCCTGTCAAACAATATCAGGTTGCTAAGCTCTAACTTCAATTGCAGAACTCAATGAAAACTAAAAGAAAAAATAAAGAGGTTGCCGTGGATAGGTTAGTGAGTGATTCACCAACAAATAACAATTACCATAGGAGTGATATGGAATCTGAATTTTTTTTTTAAGAAATCCATAAAGGTTTTTTTTCTGTGTCGATTTTATTTTTCTTTCTACTATAAAATTAGAACTTGTCACTCCACTATGGAGATCTGACAGTTAAATAATAGTTTGCAAATGATTAGTAGAATGAGAAATTACTGCCCATAGAAAGAGCTCTGTGACTCGCAGATAAAGATACGCAACTCAAATCTGCGAAGGAAACCCCACTGAACACGTAGGAAAATAAAGGCAGAAATAATGTTTTCTATTGATGTACTCATGCCAGTTTGTTAAACTTCCCTTAATTATCAGAATAATTTTCACTTGAAACTTAAAACCAATTGGGCCCAACATATTTCACTTGAAGCATTTTCCTTCTTTGAGAGGGGATGAGTGAATTACATTAAAATGGCTCTCCACACCCCTTTTCTTTCCTCCGATTTTCTTTAATGGAAAAGGGAGACTGGTAATATCCAGCTATCCTGGTAGTACAGCTCCAAGTACAAAGAAAGGACAGTAGGGGTGGTGATTTTAATTATCTATGTAAATTAAACTATGTGCTACAGTCCTGTGATTGAAACTCATTACTTAACTTTATTGTTTAGTTATGAGTGTAAACCTCAGCTCAATTAAATTATAAACCAGATCCTGATGGCTCCACATATTCACAGAATTTGAAGGAAAGAAAAAATACAGTCAGGACAAGGGAGTGCTTCAGCTGTCTTTTATATGTTATCATGCAAACATACCACTAAAAGGCATAGACTGACAGGACAATTTAAACTTTTTTGTCACCTGATACAGTGTGATAGAAATATGCCAATGTTAGGAGCTGTTTCTTACAAATTAAAAAAAAAAAGTTATGGTAGATGTTTCCTTTTTGTTTTGCCAACTCTACTAAACAAAGAGTGTTCTCATGACCCTCTCTCTCAAAATTATGTATGAATTAGAACCTCAAGCTCATTTTCCCCTAATACCCGACATATCTTTTAGTATTTTAAGGTGTACTGTTTCTCATTGTGACACGTAAAGGTCATTCTTCTTGTCTATATTTTTGCTACCTCAGGGAATTATCCATAACTGTCAGATTGTGTAAGCTCCGTTGACTGTAGACTAATTGTCCTTAAATTAAATATATTAAAATTTCTAATTGTGGGGAGAAGCAATGCTGAATGTCCCCTTGAGTCATTGTTGGATCAGTTTCCTCACATGGGAGATTTACTTAGAGATAGTTTTACTTCACTTGAAATAATTGAAGACATTCAAAATTTATTGGATTAACTTGAAAAGTTGTTTTTACTCTGCAGATATATTTCAAATACGAGGTTTAAGGTAGATGCCTTTAATTAACACTTAACACATTTACTTTTGGTCGATTCTTTCTTGGAACTATATTTCTTATGCCAATCATCATGTTTTGATTTGCAACAATTCTACACTTGAGAATCTAGTAATTTGGAATTTAATGGGTAATTAATTAATTAATAATAATTAATTAATTGATTAATTTGCCTTTTCTAGCAGAGGTCATTATTATTTGTGATCATAGTAATAGTAGTAAGAGTGAACATTTATTGAGCACTTACCATGTGCCAGGAACCATGCTAAGCACTTCACGGGCATTGCCTCACGTGGTTTTAACTGTAACACTGTTACATGAAGATACTCATTATTGATCATCCTATTCTAGGCCCAGGAATGGGGCTTCAAAGCTATTAACTGGCAAAACAAGGATCAGACCTGAGTCTGACTCCCAAGGATAAATAGAATGAAAGAATAACATATCACACACCTAAAATACAAATGAGGGCACTAAAGAACGATATTGAACTATCATCATATTTTTCTGCCTTTCCACTATCAACATATTTTTCACTAATTTATTTTTATTAGGTTTTTTATGGCTTTATTGAGATATAACTGACATACAACATTGTGCAAGTTTAAGGTATACAGTGTGCTGATTTAATTCACTTACATACTGCAAAATAATTACCGTCCTAGTGTTAGCTAGCATGTGTATCAAGTCACCTAGTTATTCTTTCTTTTTGTGGTGAGAACATTTAATATCTACTCTCCTGGCAACTTTCAAGTATATAATACAGTATTGTTAACTATAATACCATGTTGTACATTAGATCCCTAGGACACATTCAACTTATACCTGGAAGTTTGTACTCTTTGACCAACATCTCCCCATTTACCCCATTTCCTGCCCCTGGTAACCACCATTTACTCTCTGTTTCTATGAGTTCAGCTTTTCTGGATTCCACATATAAGTACTATCATACAGCATTTGTCTTTTTCCATCTGACTTACCTCACTTAGCATAATACACTCCAGGTCTATCCATATTGTTGTAAATGGCAGGATGTGCTTCTTTCTAATGGCTAAATAATATTATATATATATATATATATATATATATATATATATATATACACACACACACACACATACTGCATATATGTATGTATGTATATATAGTATACCATATATATGTCACATCTATACATATGTATGTATATGTGTTTGTGTGTGTGTGTATATAATGTATATTTGTGTGAGTGTGTGTGTGTGTATCTCACATCTTTATCCATTCAAAGGCAGGTCAGTATGTCATGTAAATTTGCATCCAGAGCCTAGCACAGCACTTGGCACAAATAGGCTCTCTATAAATATTTGTTGGAGTTAATTTAATTGATGTTTATTTTTAATATGTACTGAGATATAAAATGTATTTGCTCAGTTTGGAATGTGCTCTATTAATGGCATTAGTAATGCAGCCTCCAAAGTTTACAAGTTAATAATGACTTTCGTTTCCTTGTGTCTTCTAAATGCAACAATATGCTTGCTTATCCTTCCTAAAACAATTTGGCATGTACCCACTACTATGAATTTCTATGAAATAATGTCTATGACTGGGCCTGTGGCACCTTGTGATGCAATTAGTGAATTTCTAATTTATACAGAAACAAGCTATCACTAATTTGTAGAACTCACCTTATTCCCTTTGAAGATGACATTGCTTCTGGAAGGACACTTTGAATGAAAAGGGAAGTAGATATAGAGGATCAGCATTTTATGTCTTATGTTTTATGTTTGTGTTTTGTGAATATTTCTTGATAATTATTTTCCCCAAACTGTTATTATAGGGGAAAATATCCAATGTTTATTAAAAGAAAAGATGTTTATGATTTAGCAGAGTTTAGTTGTTATTGTTGTTGTTTTTCTTCTGGACTAAGGGACTCTATCTCTGATCATAACTATGTCTCTTAAATTATAATTGCAATACTTTCAGTGTATTGTTACATACATATATAGCCCTCAGTCCCATTATGTTTACAAATACAAATATTAAATCATTGCCTTTCTTCATCTTTGATTTTAAGATGAAATGGATTCCAAGTAAAGTACTCTGTAGGATGGGAAAAAAAGAGAGAAAGAGAAATGGTGTTGGGGAAGGAGGTGGTATCATATTTGAACATGGCATCAGTTCCTTCTTGCTTCCATCCCTCCTTTCTTCTACATTTTGTTCTGCATCATTTTTTTCCACATTCACTGAACATATTCTATAGTTGAGGCACTGTGATAAGGGATTAGCATAAATTCCAAGATAAATAAAAATAGCCCTATTTCCTTACCTAATCCACAATGTAGTAACAAGGAGACAAAATATAGCCAAAGACAATATTAACTGTCTTCCAAGGAGGAGAGAGAAAAAATTGGGAATTCAGAACTAAAGAGTGGGAATTTAGGTCTTTGATTTTGGAGACGTTCAAAGGGTAAGGCAAAATTCCAGTGAGAAAATAAAATGTGAGGTGGGCCTTGAGGAAAGAGTAGGGTTCGTGTACTCCCGACGGGGGAAATGCCAGGAGCCGTTGCACACTGGCCCGCTCCTTCTTCTCTGCTCTAGAATAGAACCAGCTTCTTTCTAATCACCGCCAACTGCTAAGCAAACTTAGTGCCTCTTTGCAACCAATTCCAATTAGAGGACTTGCCATAAAAACAGTCTTAAGGACTCTGCCATTAACCAGGTTTGTGGCAGAGAGGAATTCATTCTTGCTGAACCTCAGTTTTCTCCTTTATGAATAAGAGAAATGGACAAGAATTGGGATTGCAAGTACCAGCTCCAACCCATTAGTCATGACTGCCTGATATGCCTGGTAGCCTGTGACGTTAGCATTAGGAGGCCAAACCTAAATCAAATAAAAGAGATTGATGATCAATTAATTATGTCTGCCTTTGGCATAGAGTGAAGGAGTGATGGTACATCTGCCATATGTATCCAACCACACATCTAATCAGCTCAACTAAAGTGAGATTCCACATTTGGGGTCACAAATACCAAGGAAAACCTTTATTTCAAACTTTCTCCATGAGGAGTGAGATTTGAGGTAGAATTTCTCAGTTTAAGCAATTTGTAAAGGCAATCTCAGAAAGTCATTATCAGCCTTTATAGACAACACACCTAGATTTTATTTATTTATTTTATTTTTTTATTTATCTTTTTGATGTAGTGTTCCATGATTCATTCACCCAGTGCTCCATGCAGAACGTACCCTCTTTAATACCCACCACCAGGCTAACCCATCCTCCCACCCCCCTCCACTCTAGAACCCTCAGTTTGTTTCTCAGCGTCCATAGTCTCTCATGGTTCGTCTCCCCCTCCGATTCCCCCCCTTCATTCTTCCCCTCCTACTATCTTCTTTTTTTTTTTTTTTTTTAACATATAATGTATTATTTGTTTCAGAGGTACAGGTCTGTGATTCAACAGTCTTGCACAATTCACAGCGCTCACCATAGCACATACCCTCCCCAATGTCTATCACCCAGCCACCCCATCCCTCCCCCCCCCACCACTCCAGCAACCCTCAGTTTGTTTCCTGAGATTAAGATTCCTCATAGCAGTGAGGTCATATGATACATGTCTTTCTCTGATTGACTTATTTCGCTCAGCATAATACCCTCTAGTTCCATCCAAGTCGTTGCAAATGGCAAGATTTCTTTTTTTTTTTTTTTTTTTTTGATGGCTGTAAAGCAAAGCTGAAATACTGAGCACTTGGGACATGTGATCCTTTGTTTTAGAAAGAGTTTACACAGACAGGTAACCCCAGAATTGGATTGGGAGGCTCTAGATTTGAAAGTCCTTGAATATCATTTGGATTTGTTTATAAATAACTCAAGAGATATCTTCATGATTGGATTACTAGGTAATACAAGGACTGTGACATGAAAATACAGAAAATGCCCTTGAAAGTATGCATACTTGTGTGTTCAGATGGTTGGATGTATCCAACAAGAGATCTCTGATATAGACTGAGATATATGTGTGAGTTGCTAAAAGAATTTGGCATGGCCCACATAGCTATTTTGGCTATTCTAAATCTTGCTTATTTAAATTATGAGTTTCATCAGCACTGTTTCAAAATAGTTCATTTAAAATTAATACCCCGACACCAGATGCTAAGGTACATGATGGTGCTTAATAAGCATCTTTATATTACTTTATACAGATTACAATCCCTACACTTCCAGGGACACACTGAAATCACTGGCTGTAATGGATTTATAGCATGAACACTATCAGTTCCTCTAAATAAGCAGAAAGAAAGAACATCTTTGGTATATGTTTGTTTTCCTTTTACTGATGTTTCTTTGGCAGTATCTTTAGCCTCCTAACTACACCTCTTAGGTTTAGAAGAGGGCTGAGATTTATTACAAAATTATTTTTTAAAATATAGTTTATCCATTGCCCTCTAGTGACACCAATGTCAGAATTACCTGTGGAACTCCAGGAAATGCAATTTAATTCTTCCTGTGCCTGGGCCTTTCTGGTGTCTGTTTTTATGAAGTAGTTTTCTTGTGTTTTTTCCCTTTTATAATTTCTAAATGGATAAGTTGCTGTATTGCACCTTCCATTGAAGCAGGGATATTAAGAGCGACCACATGACACTTCTAGTTGTCAGTGCTCTTAAATTATAATTGATTAGGACACGAATAAAGAATTGATAGGGGATTGGATTTTGAAGGAAAATGGGACTAGGTGTACCTGGTTTGAAGATATGATTTTATTGTGGAAGAGTTGAAACACAAAGGTTTCCCCAAAGTCTCATTTTTCATAGACATGAGATAAAATCTGTAACTCTCATTCCACTGGGGTTTAGGCCATTTGTTGGCTTTAATTTAATTGGATAGAAAGCAAGGAATAATGGTTTACTTTGAGCTCTCTTTTATCTTCCTTAGTAACATGTCACTTACATGACCCGTGGACTCAGAGTTTCTGAAAATACCTCTTTAAAGTATGCCTGTACTTATTTGGGCACTAAAATATGTTTTACTTTGAGATGTTCAGGGGCAATAAAATATAGAATATTATTTTAAATAATAGAGTAAAATTCAGTGAAAGGAAAGTAAACATCAATAACTGAGGTAATGAAAGTGAAGCTTGCTTCCCAGAAGTTAAAGTGCTTTTTTATAGTAGACATAGAAATGCCTTACGAGCCTGTTTGGTAGGAAACACTTAACTATGTAGATCTTCTGTGAGAGCTCATTACTATGTTTCTAAATTTTTGTTTTGGCATGTTGTGCTCTGTCTTTGATATCATGTCTTTAGCAGAATCCACTGGAATGGCCACTTTAGAGCAGGTGTGCTTGACTGGATGAACTGAACACACATTTTTTATCTGCTCTAATGAAGTGCACTTATTCTTAGCCTGGGGTAGTCAGTGATGTTCTGTGATTCCTCCGTATCCATTCAGCAGAAGCTTTCCTGTTTCTCAAAATATCTCACCCTAGACATTCAGGAGCTACTTCTATGGGAGAAAAAGCAGTTTAGCCTTCACTGAAATCCTATTGTTAGCTTTGCTATTGAGTTGGCTGACAGTCATCATCCTGCTGACTAAGATTCTGTTCTCCTGGGTCTCACCATGGTCAAATCAATGCCATAGTTCTCTGGGAAGGAAGAATGATAAGGCATCTAAGTTTTGTCTCCTCTTTTATCGTCTACCCTCTGAGCTGTTTCTTTAAATGTCCAGATTACCTGTTCTTTAGGCTGCTGCATTATATGGCTAAGAGTATGCGTCTAGAAAGCCTGCAGATAGGGCTCTTCCTGCTCTTCAACTCACTGACCCCCTGACATTTTAGCTTATTAAATCTTAATATTCCCTTTTACTCATTCCAGAAGCTATCATTAAGTATCAATCCATGTTTAGTAGGTATTATCCAAAGTACTGGAGATATAAACACACCATTTCGACCCTACCCTTAAGAAGACAACCAACTTGTAGAGAAGCAAACAGCCAATGAGGACCATGGCCACATCAACTGCTTGGAGGAACTGTCAGGCAAAGAAGGCAATAAATGGGTCAGTGCTTCTTTTTTTTCCATTTTCATTGAGAAATAATTGACATATATCACTGTGTAAGTTTAATGTGCACAGCATACTGGTTTGATTTTACATATGTTGTGAAATGATTACCAAGGTAGGTTTAGTTAACATCCACCATCTCATATAGATACAATAAAAAGAAAAGAAAAGAGAAGAAAATCTCTCCTTATGATGAGAACTCTTAGGATTTACTCTCTTAGCACCTTTCCTGTATATCATACAGCAATATTAATTATGGTTGGTGCTTCTTAAGCCCTCTACTGACATATGAATTTCAAGAAGTATCCATGGCAATAGTAATACTAATAGGAACCTTGTTCATCCCAGAAGAACATACAACAATGTCTTAAGGATTTGAAATTTCATTAGAAATACTAGAATTCCCATAAAAAATAAATAATGGCAATAGTCATTTAATAAGAAATGACAAGTGATTGTTAGAAAGTAAGTATTAGAAATATCCAGAGGAATGAGACATCCCATTGCAAGTTTGGGGAAGGCTTCTGAGAGGAAGTACAGGGCCTGAATGACTGACAAGGAAACCTTATATAGGTAGCAAGCCAGGGGAAGAACATTTCCTACAACAGGGACAACATATGCCAAAGTGTAAATGGAAGTAACTCATATGAAATGGTAAGGAAAACTGGTCCAGCAAGTCCTTGAAGGTAAATATTGGGAGTGAGAATTGTAAAGTTATTTTGACTCTCATTCGCATGGTACATAGTTCCTTTTAAATTGGATAGCTAATATGTCATTGGCAAAGTGCACTTAAGCCTTAAGCAGCAGCTGTATTCACTTCAGACTATATGCACAGGAACAGACTTGGGAAAGTTATAATTTTTTGACTGACTTCAAAGTGTAGACTACAAGTAAAATATCTCTGTAACACAAATAATAGGAAAGTAGCATTACTTATATCACAGCAAATCTTATAGGTAAAGTACAGCATTATTTTATTCATAGATTTTATGATTCTTAAATCAAGAGACATATAGTTTAGAAACCATATTGTAAATTGCCTTTTCATTTAGTCTTAATATTTTTTCAGAGTTCTGTATCGTGCATAAACATTTAGTGCTTTTATTCATGCAAATGAATCTCATTGGAATATTTCCACGGGCTTTGGAGCCAGCACTTTGCTAAATGCTGGGGATACCAAGGTAGATATCTTCAGAGCCCTACCCTCAAAGAGCCTAAAGTCAACTGAAGAATATAAATAAGAAAACAATAGGACAAGACTTTATTTACCCTATAAATATGTGGGGAAAGTTCATTTCCAATTTTCTCATTAATTATGATTATTTGAAAGGAAATTTCATCCGTGTGAAAGTCCTGTCCTTTTGATGAACTCTCTAGTAACCTTTGCTTGCTCTGAAGTAGCTAAAATATTAGCCTAAGGACATAGATTTTTTTTCAGAAATTTTTCTTGATAATGACTGAGTATGAGTGTCAGCAAACATAACAAAATGATGGACATTGGGGAGGGTATGTGCTATGGTGAGCACTGTGAATAAAACAAATAAATAAATAAATAAATAAATAAATAAATAAATAAAAATACAAAAAGCAAAAAATGCAAATATTTGTATCTAAATTATTGATATAAATTATATACAACCATCTCTAAAGAGCGGGGGGGACATGTAGAGGGAAAGATGTTAGGAAAACCAGATATGATCTAGATTTCTGTAAAAGAAACTAGATAACAATTTCATAGTTAGTGTAAAATACCACATAACTTAATAGCATGGTCTTTACTTCCCCACAGTGTAAGAGCTGCCTATTTGTAGACTAGTTCTTTCTTTTCAAATTCCATCATACAACTAAAACTCTAAGTACCTTTACACTTGCAGATCTTCTCTAGACATTTTAATGAAAAACAAAAGGTAGAAAAGTATGGTTTCACCAAAAAAAAAAAAAAAAACTCTATATAGAAACCTAATTAAAGAAATGGATCATTATTCCTTGATGCCATACTCCTGAGCCTTTTTTCCATCTCAAATGGCATCTCTGCATCTAGAAGAACTGTGGCTTTTGCTTGCTTGTGGTCTTGACTAGTAACTTCATGTGGCAATTAAGACACATTCTTTGTATATTTGCATATTCACAAAGACTTGGATGTCCTTTCAAATTATACCTACCTTCTCCTCAGGCTAATGCTATATTAAATTGCATTGAAATGCTAAGGCACCTCAATGTAATGATTTTCCACATCCCATTTACTTGTTGATTATTAATGAATGCTTTCTGAGTTGTGTTCCTGCTATTTTGTCTTTAAAACTACTTTCAGGGTTTTAGCATCATATTCAAGAGGCCAGTCAGAGTTGTGTGCTTGCAGCTTCATTAAAATTCTGTCCTACACATCATCTGACTCACACTTTATAATCTATCAGAACACCTGTTTTCTTTACAATGGCCACGAGGCAGCTCAAAACACTGTGGTATTTAGCATTTAATAATGAGCACAAGATATGTATTTTTGACACTTTAAATTTTCTTTAGAAAAGTGCATGGAAAAAAGCCAAGTTTGAATGAATTATCTAAACTTCTGCAATTTCATAACATGAATTTTAACCAACTTTAAAAAAAATGTGTATCAGAAAGTGCCTTCTCTCTTTGTCAGTGGGCATTACGTTGGCTAACTAGGAAAGGATGTAGAGGGAAATAACTTTAAAATGTCACCGCATAAACTAATAGTGATATAGAAAGTATTTTAAGAAGAGTCTGTGCATTATTACTTTCCCTATTTACATACCAGGCTCACAGACACCTCATTGTAATTCTCGCTCTGAGAGGAAGCTGAGAAGCTTAATGTCACTGTTAATATCTAGATATGTTTATAATTTGGTGACTTAAGTAAGTGATGGGATATATACGTATATATGTCACTTACATATATACCCCCACACACAAATACATATAAGAGCATATAGATAGATAGTTAGGTGAAAGAAAGAAAGAAAGAAGAAAGAAAGAAAGAAAGAAAGAAAGAAAGAAAGAAAGAAAGAAAGAAAGAGAAAGAAAGATGGATGGATGTAAATACAGACACTCACACACACACACACACACACACACACACACATACTTTTAAGTTCAGACATTGTTAAATGGTCCTCAGTGTAATTGTATCTATTTGAAATACTTCAAGGAAGGGATAGGGAGATAATGGATGGTCTCAGAAGGGTGAAAGTCTGTCACTATATTATGTAAATGAAGAAACATCTCCCAGTGCTTATGAACTGCTATAGTTTTAAGCACTAATAGAGGACATACTGCAAGTTGATTATTGTAATCCTACAGCGTTATCTCATCAGTGAGCGGATTAAGGGAGCTCTCTCTGCTGAGGGGTCTGAATAAGCATTTTCATTTACTCCCTGCTGGGTCATTGACAAATGGGGCTGTATCTGGGAACAGTTAAAAGCATATACAGTAAACAAACCTATAGTTTCTTGAGTAGCTTCGGTCCTTACTGGATTTGTGCTATTTTGGAAAGGCTGATGCCATCCAACCTAGCAGTCAACTGATTTCTGTTGTGCCCCCCAGAGAGTGTGGTGTGCAGGCTGTGGGAAGGGCAGGGGGGATTAAGAGGGAGAGAGTCAGGCCTGCCCTTTACAGAAATATTTTATAGTCCTATTTCTCCTCTCTTTCTATTCCTTGTTCAAATCCACATGCTCAGTAATGACATTCGCTGTCTAATGACCCTATTAGACGTGCCAATAAAACTCATCTCCCAAACGTGGATTTTTGTCTACCTCGATCAAATTCAAAACCTGCCTTTTATAGCCCTCCTTCAAAATCCCAAGAGACCACTATCTCTATTCAATTTGATTATAAGATTGGACAAAATATAATAATGATGAAAAATAGATTGATGCAATGTTAAGTTGAATAATATAAAATTGTCATTTTTGTGAGACAAAACAGTTGAATTTTGGTAATTTCATATAGCTCAATCTGAAGTTTTCAGCTAATATATATCAGTTAACTGGGTTTTATTGAGGACAGGGGGTAAATAACATCTGATGACTGTGGGAAAATTCACACCCTCTCCACAATACTTCATATATGTTCCAGGTGCTTGTCATATAGCCTATCATTTAATCTTCTAACAATCTTAATATCAACTAAAGAAAACTAAGACTGAGTAATCATCCCACGGTCACACAGTAAAAGCAGGAGGACCAGGTTAGAACTAAACTAAACTTTTTATGACCTTAAAGCCCACATTTATTTTATATTTTCTCAAAAACGATCCAAATGATTGAATGATGCACCTGATTCAGGAAA
Source organism: Phoca vitulina (assembly GCF_004348235.1). Lineage (NCBI taxonomy): Eukaryota > Metazoa > Chordata > Mammalia > Carnivora > Phocidae > Phoca > Phoca vitulina. The sequence goes on from NW_022589709.1 coordinate 11,892,472, forward strand.
GGTCGAAAGGGAAACCATTTGGAGGATGGGAGGAGAGAGGATTCTTGAGGCTTGAGAATCATACATGTAGGCAGTAAGGCTGTCTGTGTTTAGATTCAAACTTGAGGGAGAAAAATCATGACTTACAATGTTGTCTTATTTTATGCAGCGGTGTTTCTGTAGAATGTAGAGAGCACAGCACTTCTTTAACTCACAGCCTTTCCTGTGTCAGTGTAGGGTTCAGATCCATAATGCTCCCTCTTCCCCCTGTAGGATGCGGTAATTTTCCTGCTCTGCTGTCTAACTAACAGTTTGTACCCAACAACCATGCATTTAGTTATATTTTGTCCTAGGTGGTTATCTCATGGCTTCTTATACTTAAATATTATCTCCTTACCCAGGTTAGAACCCCTTTCAATGAAGAAACAATGTCTTATCTTGACTTTACATTTTCTACAGGCTTTGTTCCAGTGTTGAGTATTTAACAGGTCACTAAATACATTTTGACTGGTTGATCAGTTAAGGTCCTTGAACTAAATTTCACTCCCAGATCTACCATTGATCCCTTTATATAGGAGGAATATCAAGGGCACTAACCATTAACATCAGAATTTCTAAGACATTGAATCATTCAACCTAGAATATCTTTCTCTATGCTAAAATACACTTTCTTGAATAAGGATTCTGTGTGTGTAATACACATTTATTACATGTTGGAGTCAAAGTCTGAAGAGCTAAAATAGTTATATTACTTTCAAAAAAGGGAAAAATTCAACGTGCCCCAAAGCTCACTGTTTAATCTCATATAAATTTTAAGTAAAAATTTTAGTTCACTAAGAGGAGACAATGGAGATTCAGAAAATTTTAACCAATTCATCTAAATGTCAAAATTGTCTGAATTCATCATTTCTTAGAAATTATTTTTCACCTATAATTCATAACCAAAAGGTGATTGTTTTTTAAAACACACACAACATGGGGCACCTAGGTGGCTCAGTCAGTTAAGCATCCGACCCTTGGTTTCAGCTCAGGTGGTGATGTCAAGGCGGTGAGATTGAGCCCCATGTCCACTCCAAGGTCAGCATGGTGTCTGCTTGAGATTCTCTCCCTCTCTCTCCCTCTGCCCTTCCCTCTGCTTGTACCCTCTCTCTCTCTCTCTAAAAATGAAAAATAAAAGCTCTTTTAAAAATAGCCTGGTGATGGGTATTAAAGAGGGCACGTACTGCGTGGAGCACTGGGTGTTATACGCAAACAATGAATCATGGAACACTACATCAAAAATCAATGATGTAATGTATGGTGATTAACCTAACATAAAAATAAATAAAATAAATAAAATTAAATTAAAATAAATAAATAAATAAATAAAAAATAAAACACAAACACATACATGTGCACACACACATCTATACACACATAGCTAGTTTGGATTTAGATAAGCACTCCCAGGAACATGTCAAATTAAATTTTAAGTTAATGTTAATTTTAACTTCAATATGACATTTACATGATGAATCTTTTAAGATGTAGTAAATGAGTACTTTAAGATGTTTAAAACAACATAGAAAACATTCTGAAACTGAAGAATCATGTTACAAAATGTTGGAAATTAGAACCTTGATTCACCATTTTGTGAGAGTAGACTAAATGGAGCCTAAACATTTAATTGAAGTTAAAATTAGAGTTAATGATACCAGATATTTAATCAACCAATGCCTTAAAATACCCAGCAAGGAGCAGTTGGGGAAGTGCACATTTGAGCTTTAAAGTATTTTGGTATTCTTTGTAGCCAGTATGTGTCTGTGTTAGATTAGGTCTTATTGAGCAATGCATATCAAGATGCCTACACTTTAGATGCCCATATAACATCAAACAAAGTGGTTATGAAACAGCAAGATCTCTGCAGGAAGCGAAGAGATATCTCAAATAGTACATAATCAAACCTGGAAAATGGTACAACATCATCAGATGAATGCTTAAGTTTATATAATGTTTTTAGTTAATCTCTCTCTTGCTTGCCAGAAACAGAGTCATTCATGTTCCTTCGGTAAGGCATGGGAAGGTGGGATTTTATATGAGGATAATAATATGGAAAGTTGGCCCATTAGATCTATGGATGATGAAGATAGAGCTGTTATGAACAAAGGTAGATTCTTCTAGGGACAGACTGTTCTAGTTACAAAAAAGTACCAGAGACCTCTGCCCAATAGAATTCGTGCTTCATCATTCTAGTGCTTTGACCATGATGTAGGAGGCTTGGCTTCTGTGTGTGTGTTCTCTCTACTCTTTGCCATGATCCACTCTTATCTTTTCTCTACTTCATGGCATTTCTTACTCACCGTTCCTTCCACATGGCCTATTATGGTCTGACTAGTGTCTCAATTTGACCTCTTACCTTCAGCTCCAATTCTTAACTACTTAATTCTTTTCCTCACATGAATTCAAATTCCTGGAATAGTAGCTCAGTTACATTTTTTTGTTGTTTGTTTTTTGGTGCCAGATCTTGTTGCCACAAACTGCCTATAAGTCAGGGCTCACCTCTAGTTAATTAGCCAAGATTTGGTGTGATAGAGATGATGTAATAGTCAAATAGGCAATAATATTATCAAATAAACCTGAGCATTTGAGAGGGACAGAAGGTGATATAGATGATCTTGTGCCATGATAGATAGGTTTCAGAAATAAACATCCAGGCTATTCATAACCAGAGACAAAAGTTGCCAAAATTAATTTTCAGTATCTCAAATTAAGTGGATTAAAAAAAATCCCTTGCCTGAGGCAGTAAAAAGCAAGTATTTCTATATTCAGATATTTGATTTTTTTTTTTTTTTTTGCCTTGAGACAGGGTCATTTGGTTTTATCTCTAGTACCTCTGCTCACTAAAAGAGAGAGAGATAAATGAGACTCAGATTCTGAATATTCTGGACTTTGAATAAACAGGCTATAGCATGGCTATGTGGTAAAAGCCAATGAATTTATCCAGGAACTCTGGAGAAGCATTTATCATGTATGGGTTATAGTAGGCATTAGTGAATCAAGCTTATCCCTGGGTATGGTGGGTTCTTGGCACAGTCAAATATTGACATGGCATTTTAGTATGCCTTCTGACTGGTTGCAGAAATCCTTATTATTTCATGAATTAGTTCCAGCAATGCAGATTCCATGTGTTTTTAGGGAGCTTTGGGCTCAGCATTAAAGAAAATATTGCTGTTGTGTTGGAGTGTGAAATTTATGCAGAGTAGAGTCCAAATGTGACTTGGCCACCTGAGGCTTGGAAAGGTGTAAAAGTTAGCTAATGCAACACTTTATTAGTCGGCTCTTGCCTTATTGGAGTGTCTGTGATTGCTCTAAAAAAATTATCTTTAGAAAAAAAATTTAATTAAAAAGCTTTACTCTATTTTTTTCATATATCGAAAGAACATTGGTACATGATATTAATTTATAGTATCCTTTGAGTGCTGGACTCTCCATATTCACCCTCAGTTTGTATGGCACAATTGTGTTTTTCAGGTTTTCCTAACACTTTTCAAATCTTTCTAATAAGTGGGTTAGGATATATTCTCTTGCATTTCTCTCCTGCCTTAAGAAAGTCACCCATTGAATTGTTCCTGTCAAATTTCTTTTAATATCCCTACCCTTTAGTGTATTAGACACTACATATATCATGATGAGACCTTTTAATAGCTAAACATGAAGTGACTTAAATGTTCTGGATAAATTAATTTGCTTAGAAAAAAGTCCTAATTGGAGATGGACTTAAGGCATTTTCTTTCATAGACTGAGGGCATGTCCATACTTACTTTTGAACAAAAATGGCATTCTACTAATGGATCTCACAGTCAACCTTATTTCAGTGATCAAAAAGTAAGAGTTAGGGCTCAGATGGTCATGAAAGGGAGATGGGATGTGAAATGAGCAATGAACCCGGAGTGAGAAGGTCTATGTCTAACTCTGCCCTAATTATCTCTATGACCTTGGGTGCCTCATTTTTCTCCCTGGGTCGTTTTCCCCTCTATAAAATGAAGTCTATGGCGTTCTCACTCTCCAAGGATTATTTGCCTATATTATTTATTTCATACCTGATGGGAAATACATTCCTTCTGGCAATTTATAAAGTTGGAATATAAAAATATAAATCTATCTGAAAGCCCAACTTTAAAGTAAGATAACAGTGTCCTGGCAGAGCACAAAAATGAACAAATCTCAACTAGATCTATTCTAAGAGATAATGCCTAGATGTGGAGGATGCCATGCCCTAAGAGATAAGAGTTGTTGCTATAATGTCCCACTTTGTCCATTTTATCCAACAAATATGTCTGTGTCCTAATAAAAAATGAGTGATTTCACCTGTGCAAATCCATGGGCATCTATGTGCAAGTGGTGGTGTATTAGTTTCCTAGAGCTGCTATAACCAAAGACCACAAACTGGGTGGCTTGAAACAACAGAAATTTATTCTCTCACTGTTCTGCCAGCCAGGAGTCCAAAAGCAAGGTGTCCATAAGGCCGTACTCCCTCTGGAGGCTCTATGGGAGGATCTGTTCCTTGACTCTTCCAGCTTCTGGAGGCTGTTGGCATTCTTTGGCTTGCAACTGCATCTCCCTCTGCTCCACCTTCACCACCTTCTCTGTGTGTCTGTCTCACTCCCTTTCTCACGTAAGGACACATGTGAGGGCATGGAGGGCCTACTGAGATAATTCAGGATAAGTGTCTCCTCTCAAGATCACACTTAATCACATCTTTAGCTCTACGGGGCAACATGCATTATTTTACCATAAAAGATAATATTTGCAGGGTCTGGGCATTAGGACACAGACACAGATTTCTGAGGGCCACCATTCAGCCCACTATAGGGGCGATAACAGGTAACTGGTTAGCATGTGTTTCACTACTGTGTGACTACCCATGCAGTATTGGATGATTATTGCACATAGGAACACAGGCTCAGTGTTGCCAGATTTTCAACTTTAAAAGAAAAGCTAGAAGCCTAGATTTAATGTCTATGTGTTCGTAAGTGAAATCCCCTGATCCATGATGTTGGCTCATTGGGAAAGAAGAAGTCTACATGTGCCAAATAAAACCCATGTATGGGCCACATTCACTTCAAGAGCTGCCAGTATGCAATCTCAAAAAAAAAAAAAAAAACAGAGTAAAATTTCCTTTGAAAGGGCACTTTGTATGCATATTCATTAACTCAACAAATATTTCTTTAGCACCTAATAGAATAATATTTATTTTTGATTGACCAGGGGAGACCTTGCTGCTTTCAGAAAGGAACTCCCAAAATGCAGCTCTCATAGTTCTTAAGAAGAAAAGAAAAAAAAAGCATTAGCTCCATATTTCCTTTCTGGGGATGTTACTACCTAGGAATCTGTGGCCTTCACTGAGATCAACGGGCTTCCTGATCCTGGAATGAAGTTAATATTAAAGTTCAAAATCTTAAATCTGATCTGATCTTTGAGTGCCTTGGAGATAGCAGTGTCCCTAGGTTGCCTAATAGCTTACATTTACTGGGTATTCATCTTGGCTATACTGAGTGTGATTTTTTTTTCTTTAAAGATTTTATTTATTTGACAGAGAGAGACACAGAGAGAGACGGAACACAAGCAGGGGGAGTGGGAGAGGGAGAAGCAGGCTCCCCGCGGAGCAGAGAGCCTGATGCGGGACTCGATTCCAGGACCCTGGGACCATGACCTGAGCTGAAGGCTTAACGACTGAGCCACCCAGGCACCCTGACTGTGATTTTTTATAGATAATGATGGCAAAACCATTCACATTTCATGTAGACCTTCACTGCTATGGAGTCCGCATTGCTAGCTTTGGCCAGCATGTTAAAATGTCAAATGCTTCAATTTCATTCATCATTGGCTGTGAAGCTGTGTGTTTTATTTTTTAATACAGAGGAGAAGGTTCTTGCAGGTGACCAATCTGCTTTCGGTAGCTGTGAGAACTTGCTCAAGTTCCCTCACCTTTCTTATTCAAAAAATGGAGATAAACAGATATATCTTAAAAGTTTCATCACAAGAAAATGATTTGTAACCATGTGTGAGTTGATGGATGTTAACTAGAGTTCCATTCAAATAACCTAATTACCTCCCAAATCCCCCATCTCTAGATAGCATCATATTGGGATCAGGGTTTCAACATATGAATTTCAGGGAACAGTCAGTCCATAACACCAAGGGAATCTAATATGCTACCAGAGTGGAGAATCCTTCTCTTACTATATAAAAATTTTCACACCTTCCTGAATAATGGGGTAAAAAGAAATTCCAGGCCTCTCTATTATGAATTAAATCCTTATCCCACCTGGAGGAAGCTAGCAGCACAAACAATAACACATCTGAAGTGGTGCCCAGGGCTAGTCTTGCAAGTATCTAATGGGAAACACAATATTTTGGTATTTCCCAACCTGGTGCTGTTAACAAGAATCATCCCTTGTTTGTGTTGGTTAATCAGCTTGATGAGCAGTTTCTGTGTCGATCTTCCCAAACTGTGTTGGCCAGTTTCCAAATCAAGTGCATAAATTACACACTGCCCTCTCTTCAAGCTGCTCACCACCCTTTAGAATATCAGAAAGGATTTTCTTTGCGCAAATCTATGTAAGTGGATTGCTTAGACTGGTACTTTGTGGGAGTTGGTCTGATGTGACACCATAATGTGTCACAATATTATGACATTGTGATGACATACTTTAATGCTAAGGAATAATATTTTGACCAATATCCAAATGTCAGTCTTTTTATAGGTTAGAATCTGCTATATAAGGGTGTTTCCTCGAGGAGTTATTTATAGGTCTTGAGCTTCCAAAGTACCAACCTAAGCACTCTATTCCAGGAACTAAGGGGTAACATATGGCTCAGCTCTACTGGGATTTGCTATCAAAAAGAATGCAAGAGTATGCTGGTAATTCCTTAGGAAAAGATTGAGTAAAATCAGATTTCAAGAACATAGAAATTTCTATAGGGTCAACTCCTCTATGTGAAAGACCCTGGAACTTAGAGGACCAATTCTAACTTTCTTCCATTTCTATATGAACTCATGGCAATTTCTCACTGGCTATCACCTTTTAGACTGAGACCCTTCTCTATTCTCATCTCAGGAATTCTAGTGTAGAAATCACCTTGGACCTGAAATTTCTACCAGATTATAGTCCTCTTTGAGAAGTATGAGGGGAAAATAGGGAAGCAAATAGTGAAACCTACTTATTTATATTCCATAGCAAATATTTTCAGTAGTTATGTGACTTGGTTGACACTGTTAGAAGGGTTTAGTTTGGATTATTTTTATTAGTAGTATTGTATTTCAAAGTATGTCTGTTTGTTATCTCCGAATTATAAGTCATGGTTGGGGGGAGTGAATGTGTGTTTCTGCATATTCAGAATGACCAACCCACCTAACAAAGGAAAAAAGACCTGCCCAAGGAATAGTAAATTTATTCATGGCCTTAAAAACAAGAAGAAAACATGAGCAGTATCCAATATTTGCATAACGGCTTCTCATGCCTTCACGAACAACAAAAAGATACCTCTACTGGAGGAATCCAGAGTTTTAAAAATACCAAAATAGATAAGTCAGTAAATTAGGAACAGCGGAATAGCAGGGAGTCATCTCTAAAAATATATACAAGATGTGGATGCATACATCCGGATAATAATGTCAAAAACTACCTATGTATTTCTCCCTATCTACGGAACAAATAACACACAGACACACACATACACACACCCCCACCCCCACCCCTACAGACACACATACCTAGAAAAGAAGAAAAGAGGGATGGAATATTCTGCAACAGATTGCTAACAGTGGGGTAGTGGGAATACATGGTTCTGTATTTTTTAAATGTTTCATAACAAGCCTAGATTACTACTTACATAATCAGAAAACAACAAGAACAACTGTTGAATGCTTTGGAAGTAGTTTATGTTTTTCTTCTTTTGGCTTGTTTGCATTTTGTGATTACTTCATAGTCAACGTTTATTGTTTTATATCTCTTCCTAAAAAGTTACTGTAAAAATACCAACACACTTAAAAAAAAAAAAAAACAAACAAACCCAAGAAACATAGAACTTCTCTGAGTCTCTGTCTTTAGGAAGTTAGATATCCTTCTTTCTTATTCTTATTCATTGGCTAATTGGTTGGCTTATGCCCTCTACCATGGATAATGCTTTCTCTATTAGCATACATTTGGAGCTTTTATTTTCTAGAATAAATCTCAGTCAGTGTCTGTGGAAATCTGCTCCTGAAATGTTCACAGATCTGTCATGTAGAGAAGTAAGATCGTGGAATCTTGCTGAAATGTTTATGCAAATATTTCTGAGGGCATATGCTCTACCCTTAAACAACCCACAATACATCAGAAAAGCACAGAGTCCACATGGATTCAAATGCAATCAATCCTCTGTCTCCTGGCATTAAGAATGAACTCTCTGGAAATAAGATCTTTGATCAAGAGTCCCCCATACTCCCCACCAATCTCCCTTCTTATCTGCCTCCAATCCCCATTATCTCAAATGGAAGGAGAGAATTGTTGTTTACAAAAAAGAGCAACTGAAACTTTGCATTCCCCCAAAGAAAAAAATCATTCTTGAATTTAACTTTTTGATGCAAAAAGGGTATATCTGAAATATTACATAGGCCCACATGCATAGGCAAGCCCCAAGGATCATGTTTAGTCGGCCTAAAGATCCAACAAAGAACAGCACCCGCCCCAAAAGAAATTCGGCAGACATTCATCATAAATTATATGTACATATTTGGATGATTGAAATCTCATGTTATGAATTTTTCCCTTTTTCCTGCAGTTGTATGACATCCTTTCAAACCTACCATTTTATTTCCCGTGTTTTGCATTTCCTGGACTCTCAATATCTATGCTGCTCCCCCTGTCTAGATTGCTCTATTCCTTGTCCCACTTGGTAAACTGATGCTACTACTTCAAAGATAGAAGAAAATGGCTCCTTTTCTCTTAGGCCCTTCCCCGACCCCGAGAAGGAAATTGTCGCTTACTCACCTGTGATCCCATAATATTTTCTGCACTTCTCCTGATGATATTTTTTCATTGAATAAATTATTTGTGCCTTATGAATTGTAGGTTCAGAATTCTGTGAGGGTGGGAACCATGAGTACTTGTACTCCAACCATAGTGCACAGTAGGCATTCAGTAAATGTTTATTGAATGAAAGTTTAATCCGATGACATAGTGTTATCTTGCTCTGATAAGAAGAAAACAAAGTTTATCTTTAGTGTGCAAAAGGGATGCTTCTGCCCTATCAAAATGACGCATCAAGTCACCTTGTAGCTTCTCTAAAACCTCCAGAGAAATCCATCCCTTCTCGGGGCGGGGGGGGGGGGGGGGGGGGGGGGGGGGAGGGGGGGGGCGGTAAAAAAGTTTGAGTGCACGTCTATTAAATATCTTTCTAGTTTTATTGAGAAGTAATTGACATACACCACTTTATAAGTTTAAGGTACACAGCCTGATGATCTGATTAATATATATCGTGAAATGATGACAATAGGTTCAACTAACATCCATCTTCTCATATAGCTACAAATAAAAAGAAAAAAAGAATAAAAGGAAAAAATTTCTCCTTATGATGAGTATTCTTAGGATTTACTCTTTTCACAACTTCCTTATAAATCGTACAGCAGTGTTAGCTACAGTCATTGTGTTGTACATTACATCCCTGGTGTTTATCTTGTAACTGGAAGTTTATACCTTTTCATGAAATACTTTTTAATAAGCTCATACAAAGTATCTAGCATTTGCTTTGATAGCTGTACAAAATCAGTCTTCTGACAAATTTCATGGTGCCTTTTTTTTTTATTTAGATAAACTTCAATAATTAAAGTGTCCAGTGAAATTCTGACAATTTGGAGGGCTGTGAATTAGGAAGCAATGTTGAATGATGCAACGTGACAGCAGTATGCAATAATTGGAAATGTATTCATCTTAGATAAGAAAGGTCATTCTTTCCCAGTTCCACTAGCTCATTTGGAAGTCAAAATGCACTGCAAAATATCATGGGCTAGGCATGAGTGGGGTGTAGTTGAATATCCTGCCCCTTGCTGCCAGGAGGGAAAGGGTACTGGAGAATAAAGCATGGGCACTGCATTCAGAATTCCAGTTTTGTGACTTATTCATTGTATTAACTGAGCTAAATTTCTTAATCTGAGTGTGGATAATTTCTTCTTTAAATTTGAGTTATAATAATACCTATTTTAGAAGTTTGTTGAGAGGATTAAATGAAATCGTTCATGCATAAATCTTACTGTAATATCTGGCATATACTAAGCCACCTGGGATTTAAACCTCTGTCTGTCTAGCTGTATAAATGGACAAAATTATTTAACTTTACTGAATTTCATCCTACGAATCCATCATACCCTGTATGGTACTTACCAAAAAATATGATGACATTTATTAAGTGCCCAGCATTTGTAGCTGCTCAATCAATGACTGATATTACTATGTATTAAAATAATCTCTATTGAACTCATTCAAATGAATTGCTGTAAGCTCTTCACATTCTTGTCTCTTCTTACGGTATGTGTGTAGAAATATCTTAGCCCAATTTAGCTGTCCTTTGTTACTGACAACTATCTCCAGGCTTTTTGAAAGTCTCTATTATATATTCCCATATGGTTTTTCTTGAATTTTTGTTTTTTTGAGTAAGTATTGTAGAAGTGATTGAAGTGGAAGGATTAAAAATAGGAGAAAGATTTCTCTAACAGTATACTTTATACCTGTATTTAACAATGGTAAAGACAATAAGAAAGCCTGGTCCTGACTCGACTTGTTTCATCTGGAGAACTCTGTTCTCTTCTGCATATAGGATTATATATAGTAGGTGTTGGACTGAGTGAATGGAAAAAGCTATATATTTTTTTTCAATTTTATAAGTCGGAATCTTAGGTGGAAAAAAAGCAAATCAGTCAGCAATGGTTTCTGTTTAATCACTGCCCTCTTGCCTTCTGAGCCAGATTCTTGGTCCTGCTGTAGAACGACTCTTGCCCCTATTTTAGTTTTGACGTATATAAATAAGGAGATTGAGCGTGATCTTCAGGAGTTTCTTTAAACTTGAACAATCTGTAGTCTTATAATTTTAAGTAATGTTGCCGTAACCAGAATTCATTCCCATGCTTCCTGGTTTAGTATCATCTCTTTTACATTCCATCTTAGTGTATTACCTTCTGTACTTGGGAGAGTCTTCGTGTCTTTCATAGAGTTCCCCGCCTACAGCTGAAGCCCAGGGTGTCAGAACACATGGAGTAGACACAGTGGGAGAGCTGAGATGAAGAGTAGTTTTGATAGGAGGAGCCTCGAAACCTTTTAAAAAGTGTATTTACAGGTACAATCATATAAAGAATTGATTGGGTTCTGTTGATTGGTACAGAAATAAGTGACTAACTGGGCTAGCTTATAAAAGAACAAATGAATCACAGATTTAAAGTTAAAATTTCCTAATGCTGAAAAGATTTTCTTAGCCCTTGTAAACTCTAAAATATCTGTTGTGATGATCAAAAATACAAGTGACAGAAGTTACAGCCTCCACAGAGCCCAGTATTTGTGGGTCCTCTGGAAATATCCCAACATGTTTGAAGCTGATGAGTGGACTAGCGAAGAAGGGAATGGCTACTCGTCTAAAATTAAATTAGGTGGGGTGCACTTTGTTTGTCACCAACTTTATCTATCACGAACAAAAATTTTTTTATGGTCCTTGACCGTTTTTTCGAGAACAGTCCTTTGTACTAAGCAATATAGAATGTACCTGAAGTATTGTTACTTAAAGTATGATCTGCGGAACAAACTGCTACCAATCTACAGTAATATATAGGGAGAAACTCAGAATATTAGAAACTGTTAGAGCACTTTGATATTACCAAGATACCCATTTTGCTAGTAATTCTTTTTTTTTTTTTTTTTTTTTTTTTAATTTTTTTTTTTAAGATTTTATTTATTTGCGAGAGAGACAATGAGCGACAGAGAGCATGAGAGGGAGGAGGGTCAGAGGGAGAAGCAGACTCCCTGCTGAGCAGGGAGCCTGATGTGGGACTCGATCCCGGGACTCCAGGATCATGACCCGAGCCGAAGGCAGTCGCTTAACCAACTGAGCCACCCAGGCGCCCTCTAGTAATTCATTTTTTACTATATTTTATTTCTGTGTCAGATTGGAAACTTTTTTAAAAAATTACTTCACACAGATAATTTGAGAAACAATGGTCTACAAGGAATAAAATTTAAAAATAACGAATAAGAATCAGGAATGAAACTGGAAAAGGCTGCTTGAGTGTTTGCATGTGAATATCTGTGCCTATGAGCAGTGCGCGCGTGCGAACAACTTCAGGCACTCTTTATTTAGTTTTGACTGTTTGTCAGGCCCTGAGCTTAACACTTTATTTCCAGTATCTCTCTCTCTCCCTCTCTCTCTCCCCATTATGACTTTTAATCCTCAAGGAATTCTGGGTGATGGGTGCTTTTTAAAAAATTTTTCTTTTTGGCCCAAAGAGGATTTTCTCACAATACGGCAGTTATAAGAAGAAAGGCCTGATGATTTAAGTTTTTACTCTGATTGCATCAATCCCGTGTTGTCAAAACGGGCTCGTGATCCGTTAGCAAATTTCCCCCGCCCCCCTGCCCCCAAGCGCGCCCACTAGGAGCAATCCCCCTTGCTCAAGAGTCCCATTCCGGTGGGTGGAGGCCCGCGCGCGCACGAGCGCTGTTGAGGAAATGGACAGATTTACGGTGTCGTCGCTGCCTTGGGTTTCAGTGGGGCCGCGCGGCTTCTCTGCCGGCAAGCGGACTCAGATGTCTGTTTGTAGCTGCCCTCAAATGTGAGCCCTGCTGCTGATGCACGTCACAAATGAAAATAATAGCATTTGAAGTAGTCCGGCTAGAAGCCCAGGAGCAATCTAACTGCATTAACTCCCCCGTCTGCGTGGAGAAGGCTGAGGAAGGTACATGGCTCGACTGAGCTGACGTGAAGAAAGCAGCAGTACGCAAGTCCGTGACGCCAAGGAGCGTGGGAGCCTAAAGAGGTTTCACTTACTGCCCTCAAATAAATGACCCCGGAGTATCACAGGACGCCTCGTAGCATGGTTGGCAAACCTTGCTAAACATTAGAAGTGGTTCCCTTTATTTCTGAGGGGTGTCTACCGTTTTTGTTCCTCCTTCCTGCATCTTCGCGCCTGGATGACAACTGCTTTAGGCACAAGAATATCCTGTATGTATTTTTACTGATGATTTCAAAGTATTGGGCGAGACCTGAAGGCTTCCTTTATATTGTTTTCAAAGACTACAGTCTATAATTGTTATTAAAAAATAAACTGAGGATCAAAGTCGTTCCCAGTTTATTATAATAAATAATGGCCCAACAAGTTATCTTATAATAGTTACTAGAACTCAGGCACTTCGCTCTCTGAATTTGAACTCCAGTAAACCTCATTGCCCAGCACTTTATCTTTTCACAGCCTTGTTTGTGCTGTGAGTTAGATCACGTTTCCTAGGTATAGTGGGAAATAGAGTACCTCTCTACCAACATCTTTCATTTATTTAGCACATTTTTACTTAGAATTGTCTTCAAACAGAGCCGTTAAGCTGCCTTGAGTGTTTTGTGTCATTCACTCTCACGGCCACACCATGAGGTGGGAGCTAATATTCTCCCCCATCTGCAGGTAAGGAAACTGAATCCTTTAAAAAAGTAATTTGCCTAAGATCTAAGGACGATGGAAGTTGTTTTTTGTCTCTATAAGACATTGAAAGTTTTATTAGTTAATAAGACATGTGAAATGTTTAGTTTCAACTGATAAGAATTGAAATATATATATGTATATACATATATATTCATTTGTGTATTCATATGTTGTGTGTGTGTGTGTGTGTGTGTGTGTGTGTGTGTGTCTATCCTCTAAAAAATGGCAGGTAATCTAATCTGGACAATGCAAGAAAGGTAAGATATGGAGACCATGGTCCCCAACTTTCCCAAAGTGTGTATCCAATGGGAAGATCAAATATGTATCCAGAAAATGAATGTGCAAACTGGAATATGATATGAGATGAACTCTGAGGTCTTCCTTCCAAATTTAAGGTTCTATGACTTCTGATTAGGATAATCAAGGAAAGCCTTCTGAAGGAGATGAAATATGAATAGAGATTAAAGACCTTGATTGTTCAAGATGGGAAAGCAGAGGATTACCAGGAGACAGAACAGGGAAGCAAGAAATGGGAATATTCAGAGAAGATATGACTTGGGTGGAATATGCACACAATAGGGATTTGTATGAGTTAAAGCAAAACAGTAGATGGGGGTCAGAGAATCAACAACCCGGAAAAATAAGCCAATACACTTGGTAGGAAGGAAGTTTCCTGAACTTGCGGGGACCACATTCATGGTGGTTGTAGGGAGATTTGTGATGGGCTTGAGTACAATGAATTATGGCCGAGGCTTTGGAAAGACACTGCAGGCAGAGAAGCTGGCCTGGTGGCCATCGCTCCTTTATAGCACATAGTGGGGTGGAATGCATAGAGACAGAAAGGAAAATACGAAGGAAATTCAGGAAGGGTCAAATCAACAAAAATCAACAGCATGGTTTAAGAGTGACACACACTGGTTCTTAATTAAGTCCAAAACCTGCTCTGTCACTTGCCAGACTTGTAGTCTTAGACAATTATCGAACCTCTCAGAGGCTCTAAGGCTTCAGGTTTAAGCCATGTTGAGTCTCTGTATCTATAAGGAAGGACACATCTAGAGCATGAATGGGCAGATTAGGATAACAATTGAGGGCTTAAATAACCCCAAATGCCACCCTACCAGCAGTGTCAAAATGTTGATAAAAACAGCATAGGTGTTTACCGAGTGTCAAATGAGGAACATATGCATCTCATAGATGTAATTTCTTAGGGGCTAAGTATACTCACTGGGGACTGTGATGTAATACTTTGCTGGATATAGAGAGAAAAATAGACATACCAGGTGAGGGTGCCAGTAGCAGCCTCGCTTGGACACCAGAATATTCCTTGTGCAAGTCACAGGTCAAGAAAACCACTTTAATGGCATGCAAGAAGATAAAGCTCCAAATTAGAAATGCCTTTGAATTTGCAGATTTAGCAAATAAAATTACACGATACCCAGTTAAATTTGAATTTCACGTAAACAACAAGTAATTTTTGGCATAGCTGGTCTCAAGCAAAATTATTATCTGAAATTCAAATTTAACTGGGTATCCTATATTTTATCTGGCAACCCTACATTGAATGCCATGGGAAAGCAATTGGATTTGATTTTCAGTAAGAACCCTTTGAAGGGTATTTGAGCAATACTGTGACATGATGAAACAATTTCTAGGATGATTAATTTGGTGTGCAGGATAGAGGCGAGACTGTCAATAAGGAGGGTACCTATGATGGTCTAAGGATAATACAGATAAGAGCTGATGAGACTTTCCTGTCCCCCCACCTTCTCTTAAACCCTGTTTCCATGCTTCCCTGTCACACCTGTTGTTCCTTGTTCCTAATGTAATATCTACCTTCTCAGAATACCTAAGACCTAAACAAGAGTCCCTTGAACCCAACATTTTCTTTGTCTTCAGGATAAAGTTTCTCTTTAATATGATTCCTTCTTGCCCTTTTTTTCTTCATATTTTGGACAATTAGAAGCATGTTGTTAACATGGCTGTTCTAGGTTGAATTATCACTTCTCTGAGATGAAAATAATTGTCAATTTTCTTTTTAAAATCTTTTAAAATCCAAGTTCAGATGACTTTCCAGTTTCCTTTTTGGTTTATACGTGCCTTCTGGATGTGCCTTTTCAGAAGATTTCAGTGAGAAGCCCAAGGGGTACACAACATTTAAGTTACTGTTTTTGAGAGCATTCCCTACTCATTTGATCTAGCCACTCTGGCTTAAGTGGGTGGGTAAAATTACTCAGTCTCCCCTCTTTTTTCCCTCAGTTTTATTGACAGTTGATATATATCACTGAATAAGTTTAAGACATACGTCATGATGGTTGATTTACATATATTCTGAAATGATGACCACAATAGGTTCAGCTACTTCCGTCTTCTCCTATAGATACAACAAAAAGAAAAGAAAGAAGAAAAGAATAAACATCTCTACTTGTGATGAGAACTCTTAGGATTTACTCTCTTAACAACTTTCCTTTGTATCACACAGTGGTGATAGCTATAATCACCATGCTGTATGTTACATCCCCAGTACTTACTTATCTTATAACTGGAAGTTTTCACCTTTTGACCACCTTCCTCCAATTCTTCCTCCCCTGACCCCCACCCCCACCTCTGGTAACCATAAATCTGATCTCTTTTTCTGTGATTTTTTTCTTGTAGATTACACATATAAATAAGATCATACAGTATTTGTCTTTGGCTTATTTCACTATTTCACTTAATCAATGCCTTCAAGGTCTATTCATGTTATTGCAAATGGTAGAATTTTCTCATTTTATGGCTAAATAATATTCCATTTTTATATCTGTGTCTCTATCTATATATAATCACAACTTCTTTATTCATTCATCTATCTATGGACACTTAAGTTGTTTCCACATCTTGGCTATTATAAATAATGCTGCAATGAACATGCAGGTGCAGATAGCTTCTTAATTTCATGCTTTCCCTACCTTTGGATATAGTCCCAGAAGTGGAATTTCAGTAGTTCATTTTTAATTTTTTGAGGATCCTCCATACTGTTTTCTATAGTGGTTATACCAATTAAATTAAAATCCCAACAGTGCACATTTCTCCATATCCACACCAGCATTTGTTTTTATAGCCTGTGTTTTTGTTAATGACCATTCTAATAGGCATGACGTGATATCTCTCTGTGGTTTTAATTTGCATTTCCCTAATGGCTAATGAAGGTGAGCATCTTTTCATGTATCTGTTGGCCTTTTGTACCTCTTCTTTGAAGAAATCTATTCAGGTCCTTTGCCCATTTTTTTGTTCATTGGGTTATTTGTTTTTTTGCTATTGATTATATGAATTATTTATGTTTTAGAAATTAACCTCTTATCAAATATATGATTCACATATCTTGTTCCCATTCTGTAGGTTGTCTTTCATTTCGTTGATGGTTTCTTTTGTGTGCAGAAGTTTTTTATTTTGATGTAATCCTATTTGTTTATTTTTTTATTTTATTCCTTGTGCTTTATGTATCATATTAAAAAAAATCATTACCAAGACCTATGTTAAGAATCTTTGTTCTTATGTTTTCTTCTAGAAGTTTCATGTTTTCAGATCTTACATTAAATCTTTAATCCATTTGGAGTTAATTTTTGTGAGTGGTATGAGATGTGGGTCCAGTTTCATTCTTTTACATGTGAATATCCATTTATCCCAGCACCATTTATTAAATGACTGCCTTTTCTCCATAGAGTACTCTTGGCTCCCTTGTGAAATATTGTTTGACCATATTTGCTTGGGTTTATTCCTGGGCTCTCAATTCTGTTCCTTTGGTCTATTTGTTTTATGTCAGTACCATACCATTTTGATGACTGTGGCTTTATAGCACAGCTTAAAATCAAGAAATTGATATCTCCTGCTTTGTTCTTTCTCAAGACTCTCTGGTGATTCAGGGTCTTTTCTGGTTTCATATAAATTTTAGGAGTGTTTTTAGTAGTATTGACATTTTAACAGTATTATTTTTTCTAATGGATGAGCATGGATACCTTTCCATTTATTTGTCTCTTTTTCTATTTTTTTTTCTATCAATGTCATATTTTTCAATGTAGAGATCTTTCTCCTCTTCAGTTAAATTTATTACTTGGCATTTTTTTTTTGTTTTTGATGCTATAGTAAATGGGATTGACTTCTTTATTTCTTTTTCAGAAATATTGTTATTAATGTATAGAATTGCTACTTATATTTGTATGTTAATTTTGTATCCAGCAATTTTACTGAATTCACTGATTGGATCTAACAGTTTTTTGATTGAGTTTTTAGGATTCTCTGTATATAAAATCATGTCACCTACAAATAGAGACAATTTTATTTCTTTCTTTTCAATTATGATACCTTTGATTTTTTTTTTTTTTTTTTCATATTTGATTGCTCTTGCTAGGACTTCCAGTACTGTGTTGAATAGGAGAGGTAAGAGTGGGCACCCTTGTTTTGTTCCTGATCTTGGAGGAAAGGCTTTCATCCTTTCACCATTGAGTATGATGTTAGTTGTAGGCTTACCATTTATGGGCTTTATTATGTTGAGATATGTTCTGACTATGCCTAATTTATTAAGAGTTTTTATCACAAAGGGGTATTAAATTTTGTCAGATGTTCTTTTCTGTATCTATTGAGGTGATGATATGATTCTTTTATTTCATTCTATTAATGTGATGTATCATACTGATTGATCTGTTATGTTGATATGTTAAACCATTCTTGAATTCCTGGAATAAATCCTGCTTGATTATGGTGAATGATCCTTTCATGTGCTGCCGAATTCAGTTTACTATTGTTTCATTGAGAATTTTTGCATTTATATTTATCAGGAATATTGGCCTGATATATAATATAGTTTTCTACTAGGGTCTTTTTCTGGTTTTGGTATCAGGAAAATGCTGACCTTGTAAAATGAGTCTGGGTATGTTCCCTCCTCTTTGGGTTTCTTGTTTGTTTATTTTTGGGGTTTTTTTTTGGAAGGGCTTGATAAAGACTGGTATTAATTCTTCTTTAAATATTTGGTAAAATTCACCAGTGAAGCCATCTGGTCCTGGGCTTTTCTTCATTGGGAGATTTTTGATACTGATTCAATCTCCCTAGTGGCTATTGGTCTATTTAGATATTCTATTTATTTTTCATTTAGTCTTACTAAGTTGTATGTTTCTAAGAATTTTTCCATTTCTTCCAGGTTGTTCAGTTTGTTGGTATATAGTTGTTAATAGTAGACTCTTATGATCCTTTGAATTTCTGTGTCATCAACTGTAATGTTTCCTTTTTATTTATGATTTTGTTTATTTGAGCCCTTTCTCTTTTTTTCTTGGTTAGTCTAGCTAAAGTCTTGTCAATTTTATCTTTCAAAGAACCAACACTTAGTTTGGTTAATCTTTTCCATTGTTTTTCTGTTTTTTTTTTCATTTCTTTCTACTATTCTTAATTATTTCCTTTCTTCCGCTAACTTTGGGTTCAATTTGTTCTTCTTTTTCTAGATCCTTAAGTTATAGAGTTAGGTTGTTTATTTGGTATTGTTCTTGCTTTTTAGTGCAGGCATTTAGCTATGACCTTCCCTCTTAGAACTGCTTTTGCTGCATTCCACAAATTCTGGTATGTTGTGTTTTCATTTCATTTGTCTCAAGAAGCATTTTTATTTCCCTTTAATTTCTTCTTTGATCAATTTATTGTTAAAGAGGGTGTTGTTTAATTTTCACATGTCCATGAGTTTTTCAGTTTCCCTCTTGTTATTGATTTCTAATTTTATGCCACTGCAGTCAGAGAAGATAGTTGGTATGATTTCAGCATTGTTGAATTTGCCGACTTTTGTGGCCTAACATATGGTCTGTCCTGGAAAATGTTCCATGTACCCTTGAGAAGAATATGTATTGTACTATCATTGGAGAGAATGTTCTGTATATGTCTCTTAGGTCCATTTTGTCCATAGTGTTGTTCCAGGTTCCCCTCTTTGCTGTTCTTTTGCATCTCCAAAGGCTGCATGAATACAGGCGTAGCTCAGAGATATTATGGGTTCAGTTCTAGACCATATCAATAAAGTGAATATTGCAATAAAACAAGTCAAATGAAGTTTTTGGTTTCTCAGTGCATATAAAAGTTATATTTACACTATACTGTAATCTACTAAATGTGCAATAGCATTATGTCTAAAAAAAACTTACATAATTAAAAAATACTTTATTGTTAGAGAATGCTAACCACCATCTGAGCTTTCAGCAAGTCATAATCTTTTTGCTGGTGGATGGTCTCGCCTCGATATTGATGGTTGTTGACTGATCAGGGTGATGGTTGCTGGAGGTCAGAGTGTCTGTGGCAATTTCTTAAAATAAGACAACATTGAAGTTTGTTGCATTGATTGACTCTTCCTTTCATGAGCAATTTCTCTGTAGCATGCAATGCTGTTTGATCACATCTTACCCACAGTGGAACTTCTTTCAAAATTGGAGTCAACCCTCTCAAACCTGCCTCTGCTTTATCAACTAAGTTTATGTGATATCTAAATGCTTTGTTGGTACTTCAACAATTTCCACAGTATCTTCACCAGTAGATGCCATCTCAAGAAACACTTTCTTTGCTCATTCATAAGAAGCAACTCCTCATCCGCTCAAGTTTTATCATGAGATTGCAGCAATTCAGTCACATCCTCAGACTCCACTTCTCATTCTAGTTCTCTTGCTGTTTCCACTACATCTACAGTTACTTCTTCCACTGAAGTCATGAACCCCTCAAAGTCATCCACAGGGTTGAAATCAGCTTCTTCCAAACTTCTGTTCATGTTGATATTTTGACCTCTTCCCATGAAACAGAAATACTCTTTTTTTTTAAATGAAAAAGTGTTATCTTATTTTATTATTACTTATATAAGCATTTGATGCCAAAGAAACAAAGGTAATTTTACAAACTCAGAATGTTTGCAAGTGCATGAAATTTCCATTTTATTGTAGTTTTCTATCACCCCAGTTCAAATGCATTTCTCTACAACTATTCCAGCATAGCTCCTTTGGAATTATGTCAGTCATCCTTAACATGTGACTCTGCCAAATACTTTGAATCTAAAATAAACAAATAAAATTTTAATGATTAACTTTTTTTTATTATTTCTTAATAAAGTCATCAGGTGATGGTGGACTATTAATTTCCAACAAGGAGCTTTGTTGAAATGTTTCTTCTGATATGGTAGTTATAAATTAGAATTTTCAAAAAACAAGGGCAGAACAAAAGTACAATAAAAGAAGCTTCTGCAGCTTAAGCCTCCCATAGTCCTAAACCTCTGAGAGAAGCAAGGCAAAGTACCTTTCCTGCAAATTAAGTGGGTTTCCAGTATTTCCATGTAGTTGAGCCTTCAGAGATAGACACTCAAGACATATCATTAATATATATACTATCTTGGCTCTGGTTGTATTAATTATGCCTGAGGAGTTTAATACCCATCCAGGTCCAAAGGTGGAAGAACATATAAAATGGCATGGTAATCAGCCTGAGCAGACTGTGAAAGCACAGACTGGTTGTGCTAGTGCAACCTGTGGGAAGTTTTCTTCCACGGAGGCCTAGGAGAACAGTCCTGTTAAAGAGACCAATGGAATAAGAGCAGTCAATGTAGGAAGAGACAGAAACATTCTTCTCCCCCACTTATTACCTGCCATTCTGACTTTTTAAAAGATAAGTGGTATTAAGAAAATTTAGTTCTGTGTGTTGTTTGTTTTTTAGAGAGAGAGAGTTCTAGCGGGGAGGAGGGTAGAAGAAGAGGGAAAGAGAGAATCTTAAGCAGGCTCCACACCCAGAATAAAGCCCAATGGGGGACTCAGTCTCACAACCCTGAGATCATGACCCTGAGATCATGACCTGAGCCGAAATCAAGAGTCAGATGCCTAATCAGCTGAGCCACCCAGGCACCCCTAGTGTTGTCGCTTTTACATATGATCTAGTGCTGCTCCATTTCTTCTTATTATTTCATGTGTCATCCTAGTTGCCTGCGGTATCATATTAGGAATCCCATCAATAATTGGATAGGCTATTCCCAACTCTTCATTAATCAACTCATTTGTCAATACTTCATATCTAAGTGTCTTCTTGGAGAACGGGCACACCAGGAACTTGAGCAGCGCCAGGTCGAAGGCACGGGGCTGGTCCCCCATCCTCTCGTTCTTCTCTGCCCAGCACCACCACCCCGACGCATGAAGGCACCTATGGGTGGGCAACCATGGACAGCGGCACATGTGTACCCTGCAGCACTGAGGTGGGAGCCAGCTGCACACTCCGCTCAGCATGGTCAGGCAGCCCGTGACCACACTGCCTGGTGCCCTTGGCCAGCCCGGGTGCTTCAAACCCAAATATTCGTAATGGCATCCAGAATGATGGAATCCTTTCCAAAATGTTTTTGATTGACTTTGCTTAGATCCATCAGAGGAATCACTATGGCAGCTATAGCCTTACAAAATATATGTCTTAAATAATAAGACTTGAAAGTTGAAATTACTCCTTGATCCATAGGCTGCACAATGGATGTTGTGTCAGCAGGCATGAGAAGAACATTAATCTCATTGTACATCTCCATCACAGCTCTTGGGTGACCAATTGCCTTGTCAACGAGTAGTAATATTTTGAAAGGTATCTTTTTCTCTGAGTAGTAGGTCTCAACAGTGGGCTTAAGATATTCAGTAAACCAAATTGTAAACAGATGTGCTGTCTCCCAGGCTTTGTTGTTTCCTGTAGAGCACAGGCAGGGTAGATTTAGTATAATTCTTAAGGTCCTTTGGATTTTCTGAAGGGTAAATGAGCACTGGCTTCAACTTAATGTCACCAACTACTTTAGCCCCTAACAAGAAAGTCAGCCTGTCCTTTGAGGCTTTGAAGCCAGGCATTGACTTCTCTCTAGCTATGAAAGTCCTAGATGGCATCTTCTTCCAAGAGAAGGCTGTTTCATCTACATTGAAAATCAGTTGTTTAGTGTAGGTGCCTTCATTACTCATCTTGGCTACATCTTCTGGAGAACGTGCTGCAGCTTCTACATCAGCACTTGCTGCTTCACCTTGCACTTTTATGTTAAGGAGATGGCTTCTTCCTTTAAACTTCATGAACCAAACTCTGCTAGCTTCACACTTTTCTTCTGCAGCTTCCTCACCTCTCTCAGCCTGCATACAATTAAAGAAAGTTAGGGCCTTGCTCTGGATTAGGCGTTGTCTTGAGAGAATATTGTGGCTGCTTTGATCTTCCATCCAGACCACTAAAACTTTCTGCATATCAGCAATAAGGCTGTTTCACTTTCTTATCATTCATGTGTTCACTAGAGTAGCACTTTTAATTGCCTTCAAGAATTTTTCCTTTGCATCCACAACTTAACAGCTTTTGGCCTATCTGGGCTTTTGATGTGCCTTCCTCACTAAGCTTAATCATTTCTGGCTTGAGATGTATGACTCTTCCTTCTACTTGAACACTTAGAGGCCATTGTAGGATTATTAATTGGCTTAATTTCAATATTGTGTCTCAGGGAATAGGGAAGCCCGAGGGGGGAGAGAGAGAGAGAAGGAGGGAACGGCTGGTTAGTGGAACGGTCAGAACACACAGTATGTATTAAGTTCACCATCTCATGTGGGCATGGTTTGTGGTGCCCCAAAACAATTATAATAGTAACATCAAAGATCCCTGATCACAAGTCACCATAACAAATATAATAATAATGAAAATGTTTGAAATATTACAAGAATCACCAAAATGTGAAGCAGATACCATTGGGAAAATGGTGCCAATAGGCTTGCTTAATGCAGGGTTGCCACAAGCCTTTGATTTATTAAAAAAAAGAAAAAAAAAAGAGCCCCTGGGTGGCTCAGATGGTTAAGCGTCTGCCTTCGGCTCAGGTCATGATCCCAGGTTCCTGGGATCGAGTCCCGCATTGGGCTCCCTGCTCCTTGGAAGCCTGCTTCTCCCTCTGCCTCTCTCTCTGTCTTTCATGAATAAATAAATAAAATCTTTAAAAAAAAAAAAAAGGCAATATCTGCAAAGTGCAATAAAACCAGGTATGCCTTTTGGGGGGCTGAGGGAATTGAGGCCTGAGAAACAAGAAGTCTGGCAGAGGTAGTCACAGTGATGATCCTTAGAGGAAGTCTAAACCCTGCTTGTTGAAAAGCCAAAGTCACAAGTGAGAAAACAGTGCCAAGGAGAAGGTACAGAGCATGAAGATGCTCAGTGAAGATGAGGTTAACGCAGAAGAATTGGATAACAGAGTGGTTGGTAAGCTCAACCTGCTTATGGTTGTGCAGGAAGCTTGGCCAAGGAGAAGAGTGAGCCTGAACTCTAGCTCCTGATCCTCTTGCCCAGCAGTCTGCTTACAA
Source organism: Phoca vitulina (assembly GCF_004348235.1). NCBI lineage: Eukaryota > Metazoa > Chordata > Mammalia > Carnivora > Phocidae > Phoca > Phoca vitulina. The sequence goes on from NW_022589709.1 coordinate 11,916,460, forward strand.
CATGAAGGAACACCTTTTACTTTTTAGTATAGAGATGCCCTCTGGGCTAGTAGTGGGCCTGGACAGAGTAAGGTCTGAATCCTGCCTATTTGTTGGACCATATGCCCTGATACCTGACTATCTTGAGCCTAAGTCTCTTAACCTGCAAAATAGGATAATAATAGTGCCTACCTGGGCTTATTTTGAAGTTTAATAGAATTGATAAGTTAAAGAATATTTTCCACAATGATTAGAACGTAGCTACAAATAAATAATTATCGCTACCACAAACAACCTAAAGCCAGCAACACATGCCATCTGCACAGAGCTATTGAGGACGCATGGAAAAGACCTTGAAGGGAAGTTTAACTTTCCTTCCTAAAGATCAGGGGTCAGCAAACTTTTACTGTAAGGTGCCAAAAAATAAATATTTAAGGCTCTGTGGGCCATGATGTCTCTGTCACATAGTCTTTTATTTTTTTTAAACAACACTTTAAAGTGGGGGAAGCAAATTCTTAGCTGCGGGCCATACAAAACGGTTTGCAGACTAAATTTGGCCCATGAGTTATAGTTTAATGACTCCTGATAATGATAAAATGTGAGAGAGGACAGAGGCCTATGAGTTTGGAAATTTGGGGTACATGTGATTTTAACATGGAGCCAGGCAGGAGATAGAACTCATCAGTTACTTGACCTAAGACCTCAGACCAGCCCCTGTAATTGGTTTAAGTTGTCTTTTTGGCTCAAGATCAGATGCCCAGCCCCATCACAGTGGTCAGCATGCTGTATGTGTTAAGTAAATACTTTTGAGGGAATGGATTGAAATGATTTAAAGTTTTCTGAACTGGGTTTCTTCATCTGTAAAATGTAGACAACAATGTTGTCAGGAATAAATGAGATACTCTATAAAGTATATGCATCACAACATCAATGTCTCCTGTCAATGTGTGCTTAACTATCATTTCAAATTAGTATATCAATAGTTCGATTTGATATAAAAAATTAAAAGTTCTAAGGATAGGTTGACTAAAAGTAGAGAAACAGGAGCCTCATCCATCAGGAAAAGTCTGGTTTTCTCAGAATGATGATGATTCTTCTTTTTGAAAAACAAATAAACGAACAACAACAAAAAAACAAGACCTCATGAAGAGGCCACCACATTCTACCTCTGAAACTGAGTGAGGACTTATGTAAGCTCTTACTACCTCCCACGACCTTTGTCCTCGTCCATCTTCCTGGGCACATTGAAAAGATTAAAATCATAGGTGATCCTTGGGGAAATGTGTAATTATAACCCAGGTGGGTTTCATTAGGATGGAATGTATAAGGATGAAGATTACAACTGAAATAGATTTCACCAAGGAATGGGATATATTTGGACATCAGGTAATTCACATTGTAACATACCTCCTTGATATACCTGCAGAAAAATAAATGATGATAACAAAACAATGATATCTGAACTATAAAACAAGCAGTCAGTTGACACTTTAAGGAAGGAGGAAATCTTTTCAAATGTTTCACTGTAGGATACTGTAGGTATTGGAAAGTTTCCCATGAAGAGGCAATACTTACAGTCTAAACTGTTCACTCTATGTCTCAGTTGCCTCATCAGCAAAATGGGACAATTGGACCTAACCTAGCTAGTGGCATAGATTTCTTTGCAAATTACTTCCAAGTGAGTATCAATGAATCTCTGATCCTTTAAGACGGCAAATACCATAGGTAAATGAAAAACAAATTTGAGAACACGTGTATAGTTTGGAAGGTGATTTTAAATAATTGAGACATATTTATCTTCTATTTTTGAAATACAGTTCAGAACTCAGCTGGAATTACAAGTCTTGTCAGATACTTTGAACTTGATACAATTTAAATAGGCTTGTTTAAGCAAAGTACAGAACGTCGTACATTTCCCAGGTTCAGCCAGTCGGCCTGCTGGATTGACTGGTGATGTCTTGATTGGTATGATTCCCCTTGACTCATCTCTCTGTTGTTGGTAATTAAAAGCTGTCTAGTTTTATTCTCATTTAATCATAAGTGAGAGGGTAATGTCTGCCAGACTTTTCCCATTCGTTTGGTGTTTGCAACACGGCAGAGCCTTGAGATCACTATGAATTCTCAGCTGAAGATCCTTATAACCGAGTATCAATGCAGATGGTGTATTGGTGTTTTGCATCTGGGAGCTGATAATCAATCTCCAAGCTAATTGGAATACAATCCCCGGTGCAAATGGATAAATTGGCATGGATGACCTTATCCTCTGATTCCAGCTTTGAAAAACAGAACTTCTGTGAGTAGGCAGAAAACATTGTCTATCAACTGAAGTTCCCACAGGTCTCTGGGACCAGAGCAAGCACCTAATTTTATGCTGGCAGGAGAACATATATTGAAGAAGCAGGATTCAAAATGATAGTTGGCCTCTCTCTAGTCTCGGTATGTTTTGTTCTGGTTCTTGGAGCTTTTCCTTCATTATGGTTTTAATCATCTCGATCAGCATTATTATAATCACAAAATGTCAGCCTAAGAAAACGATAATCTCACCGTCATTATGTTTCAATGTCACCTTTGTCAACTTGTGCTTAGCTATCATTTCAAATTACTGTATCAATGCTGTAATTAGATGTAATTTGTGATATGACCAGCATTCACAGGTGAGTGGTTTTTCAAAATATCCCACACCAACTGAAATAGTTTATTATTATAGGTCTTTTCTTTCATAACCAAATATGTTTAATGTAGGCTTTCACTTAAGAAATATTCCAAATCAAAATGTTACATTTTATGAATACAACATGACTTACTATTTATGACTTGAATATTACAGACTATGTGTGTGAGTTGGAAGCACTGAAACCTGTATCCTGTTCTCTACAGTTTCTTTCTTCTTCTTTTTTAACTAGGATGACATAAGGAGGTTTCTTAGGACTGTCTTCATGCATGCAATTAATGAAATTCAAATGTCTCTCTTTTACTAATCAAATTCCTTATTGAAATTGACCATTCTATAATGATTTTTATTATTTCATTGCACAGAATCATAGGTTTAAGATATTTTCCATTCTATTAAGTTTTCTTTTAAACCAAGATGAGATTAGGGTGTAAGAGAGGAAGAGAGGTGATGATTTGGAGAAAGATTTTCTACCTTCCCTTATGGGAAGAAGTAGTCTAGGTTAAAAAGTAGAACTGGTTGATCAAGCATAAAAGTGATTCATGAAATATGACATCTCTTTAACATTGAGGGGGAAAAATGCTTTCCTTCATTGAGTGCTTTCTCCCATATGCAAAATATTGACACATCCCTATTATATCAAACAAAAGCCTTCGTTCAGAGAGATAATTTTATAGAGCGGCTGGTATCATGTGATCTTATTAATATTTATGAAATATGATAATAATATGGAAAAGGGGGAACTGGAATACAGCCCTATCTTCCTAGACCCTATTCATTTCAGCTTCAAAATGTTTTTTCATTTCACACATCAGACGCTAATTAGCAAATATCTAATTAGTGTTAGAAGATTAATCGCTCATGGGAGTTGTTGAGACTTTGAGCTTTCATGCATGCAAAAGCAGTGCCACTTTAGGTGCATTTGTTAAGGTACAGTAACTTTAAATGATACAACTTTTATTTTTCTTGGAAAAAATTTCAAATTACAGCAGTGGAGTAAATTTAGGCTCAAGTAAAAAGAGAGCAAAGAATACACAATTCAAAAGATAAAAAATGAGACCATTGAGAACCACACTTTCAGTCCAATCATCAAATGTTAGGCAAGAGCCTACTCCGTTTTAGGCACTGTGAGGAGATACTCACAAGAGCCAGAGAATCAAAAAATGTAGCCCCTGACCTCCAGATCCTAAGGGAATTAAAGGAAGGGTTTGCAGACTAAGGCCCCTGGACCAAATTTAGCCAGACAATTGGTCTTATATAGCTATAAACTAAAAATGGTTTTTACATTTTTAAATGGTTGAAAAAAATGAAAGAAGAATGATACTTCATGACACATGAAAAATAAATGAAATTCAAATTTCAATGTCCATTAAAAAAAGTTTTATTGGAACACAGCCATGCTTATTCATGTATGTAGTGTCTACGGTTGCTTTCACCTACAAGAGCAGAGTTCAGTAGTTGCAACAGAGACCATATAGCCCTCAAGACTAAAAATATTTACACTCTGGCCCTTTGCAGAAAAAAAAAGTGTGCCCACCCTGAATTAAGAGCTGAATATTTTGATATAGTAGGATCATTTTTAGCGTCAAGTAAACTAACACAGTTCTATAATTTGTTAGCTTGTGTGACTTTGGGTAGGGGATTTAAAATTTCTAAGCCTCAGTTTATAATATAGGAATTATGAATCTCTTCAAAAATATATGAAAACTGAGGCTTTGAGGAATTAAATAGGATTACTTAAATAAAGTGCTTTACTTGGTACTTGACTCATGATAGATAATCTGTAAAAGTTACTCCCCTGGCCCCCATTGCCTCCTGGAGACAAAATAAAGTTAGGTTTCTCTATTAGTTTCCCTCACCCTCCTTAAAGGTTTCTAAATGGAAAAGTGAATGGCCCAGGATGGGTGGCAATACTATTTTTCACCCACTTATGAATAAGATGGAAAAGGGCATAGATACTAAACTAAAATGATCTCACTGGAGATTTTCTGCTCTGATATTGTGGTACATTATCCCCATCTTGTCCCTAAAAGCCCTTAAGCATCAACTCCTTCTTCTAATAAAACCTGAAGGAAGGAAGTAGCCAGGAAGAATTTATTGTTAATGTAAGTTCCAATGATGTTGTTCTTATTTTTTTACTCATAAAAAATCTCTGTTTATACCAAATTCCTGTTTACAATTCATGGCTGTCAGATCTTTCATTTAAGTACACACATATTAAATTTATTGACTGTATCCTGTGGAGTTAATGATGGGTAACTCATTAAATGCCACAGGGAGCCTATCTTTCATAAGTAAGATTTTTTTTTCAGAGGGTGAGTGTTTTGGGGGAGGAAGGTTTGGGGTAAATTAAAAACTTTAAAAATTACTCTCTAAACTGAAAAATCTCTGTGTTTTAGAGCAGCAGAAATTTTAATCAACACACACACACAGTCAAAGTTTAGTTATGTAAATAGTAAGATTGACTTCTAGAATCAATATATCTACATTGAAATTTGACCATAATTCAAATTGATTTATATGTTCTTGTGAAACAGGACTGCAAACTACTAAAGGCATTTAAAGTGAAGTTTAAACTGAGGATATAATGGCTTCCATTTCATCTCTCTGAAGGTTGTGAGCAACATTAATACATTTTCTCTGAAACCCTGTGCATTAGCAAAATATTTTGAAATTATATTGATTTTAGATGACAGATATATAAGCCAATAATTTGAGGAATAGGATCATAGTCACATATAGCATATAATCACATGTTGTGATATATATTTTGTTTACATATTTTATTTATTTATTTGACAGAGAGAGACACAGCGAGAGAGGGAATACAAGCGGGGGAGTGAGAGAGGGAGAAGCAGGCTTCCCGCTGAGCAGGGAGCCCAATGTGGGACTCGATCCCAGGACCCTGGGATCACGACCTGAGCCGAAAGCAGACGCTTAACGAATGAGCCACCCAGGCGCCCCACATGTTGTGATATATAAATAGGAATTACTTTAGATGATTGCTATACTGGGGAGGGAGGAGAGGAAAAGCTGGTGTTCTGGAATAACCCCATATTACTCACTGGTCACTCTGTGTATTCAATATGCCCACTCAGTCTTGAGGTGCTCTGGGATGTGGGCGAGTTTTATTTAGGGAAAGTGACAGCAGGGGGGTTGAGGTGGAGTGGGATGACCTAGCAGTAGACAGAAGGATCTACCACCAGTGCATAAAGTGAGCCAGAAGCCCTTAAACCCTCCAAGCAGAGGGTTTTTTTACACCATCTCTTAAAAGCCAAGTAGAGGAGGAAGAAGGAAAGTGATTATAGCTGCAAATAGAGGAAATCAGTCATAAAGAGTGCTCTTTATATTGAAGAGAAGATGTTCCCAACCAAGCAGGTGATTTAACACATTTTTCAAGAGCTTTTCTATATTTGAACTCTGTGAAGGCTTATAAACATTGTCTGGCCCCCAGGAACTTACCATCAGGTCTTTCCTTGGTGTCTGTGGACCTCTAAACCATTTCAATAAGAACCACCAGGAATGAGGGTAGTTATTTTAAAAATACAGATTACTGGGTCCTTGTCTACCTCCACTGAATCTGTGAGGGGTCATGCTCTGCAATCTGAATGTCAGTGAGCTTGTCAAGGGATTCTTAAGCACCTTAAAGTTTGAGAAAAATGTCTCTGGGTCATTGTCAAACAGGAAAAAGTAATTAATTGTTCTGCCTATGTCTTGCATTGTCTTTGCCCATTCCTACATACATAAAGCCATCTCTCTTGTTTTGTTTTTGCCCAAGCAAGAACTTCATCACTGCCTCTCATTATATTCTCTAGTTTTCTTTCTGTTAACTACAAATGGCTTTGCAGTAAAAACTTAAAAGATGTTATAAAAACAATAATAAGTGAGGAGCCAGAAAAACTTGGTGTCATTGTTGTTTCTTACTGTGTACCAAACCACCCCATAATTCAGGAGCTGGTGGGTCAACTGAGAGATCTTCTGCTGGACTTACCTGGGGTCAGTCACATGACTAGAATAACTTTAAGGCTTAAGTGGAGGCTGGTTGGTCGGGGGCAGTGATTTTCAAACTGTGGTCACTGGACCAGCACCATTAGCATCACCTGGGAAGTCCTTAGAAATGAACATTCTCAGACACCATCCCAGGAATACTGAATCAAAAACTAGGAGTGGCTTTCAGCATTCTGTTTTAATAAGTCCTCTAGGTGATTCCAAAGCACACTCAAGATTAAGAACTCTTATATAGGGAGCATAAGATAAGAGGGTTTGTCTCTCTTCCAAGTGGTCTCATCCTCCCACAGGGTGGCCTGAGCTTCCTTAAATGGTTCGTACCATGTTCCAGAAGGATGAAAACAGAACCTGAAATGCCTCTTGAGGCCTAGACATAGAAGTTGTCCAGTGTCATTTGTGATATATTCTATCAGGTAAAGCAAACCACAAAGCCAGCCCAAATTCAAGGGGAAGGAAAATTAACTCCACTTCCTATTAAGAGGAATAGCAAAATCACATAGCAACGAGGTATGGATATAGAAACAGGAATAACTGTTTTGGCCATCTTTGCATGCAATCTATCATATTAAGTAACAATTTAATAGACCTGATGCCATATTATCAACAAGATTCCCCAACATTGTCCTAAAGGATTTTTTTTTCTTCTTTGCAAAATACAATGCCAATTGTGTAAGTGTCACAGGGTGGACTTAACAAAATAACTGGATGGCTTAAAACAACAGAAATTTAGTTTTTCACAATTCTGGAGTCTAGAAGTCCAAAGTCAAGGTGTCAGTAGGACCATCCTCCCTCTAAAACCTGTAGGGAAGAATCCTTCCTTGTCTCTTCCTAGCTTCTGGTGGTTTTCTGACAATTCTCACTTCAATCCAGGACACCCTCCCAGATTTCAGATGGATAGTTGACTATATTTTATAATATTTAGAATCTAGGAGTAACTCTGTACTAGGAAGAGAGGTGGATTTCAAAGAGCTTAATTCACCTCTTAATTTGCCACATGGCTGTGTTTATGTGGCCCTTTAGTGTGAATAGATACCTAAATGTTTCACGGTTTAGTGATCTTGACCTAAAGCCCAGGAGAGAATGCCAGCACAGAATGTGGTACTTAACGTATGTTATGATGGAAAAGCCACAGAAGATAGTTTTTCCTGAGCTGTGTGTTTTAAAGTATCCTATTACATAACATGAAAATTAATGGTACCATTTAGAATAATAATACCAGGGGCACATTTAAAATATCATGTTATAGCTTGGAGATAGTGATAGCTGCAATGGAATATATGTAGTGGCAATTGTGTAAAGGGAAGGTTTTATATCATCTTCCCTGGCACTCGTCGGAGATCGTTTTATTCTATTATATCTCTTTGTATAATGAGACTTTGGATTTTAGAACATGTAGACCTGTCTAACCATGTGTATTTATAGATAGATAGATAGATAGATAGATAGATAGATAGATATCTGTATCTATATATTCATTCATTCACTTATTCATCCATCCATCATTCGTCCTTTCATTAAACAAATGTAGACTGAATGCCTACTGAGGAATCAGAAATAATGAAATAATAATGAAACATTGTTTTGCCCTCACCTCCTGAAACAGATATTAGAGAGGGGGACATAAAATTTAAAAAAATAATAATAATAAATATACGGCATAAAATAAAATTGAGGCAGCCAAACGTGCTATGAAGGAATGTACATGTAATCGGGTGATAAAATTAACATTTATTCAAATAATCTAAGGCATATTTGAAAGCATATTTTATAAAGGTTTGTTTTTCAATATAGTAACATCAAATTACATAGTCCGCCATGACCAAGTATGATATAGTCATTGTTCAGTGCCCCTTTGCAAGTTATTGGGAATATTTTCTAATTGACGCTGATGGAGTTTAATAATTGAGCTGGTTGGGACTGTTGTCATGTTGTGTGAAGAGCATGGATTTGGGGGCGCCTGGTGGCTCAGTTGCTTAAGCAACTGCCTTCGGCTCAGGTCATGATCCTGGAGCCCCGGGATCAAGTCCCACATCGGGCTCCCTGCTCAGCAGGGAGCCTGCTTCTCCCTCTGACCCTCCTCCCTCTCATGCTCTCTCTCTATCATTCTCTCTCTCTCTCAATAAATAAATAAAAATCTTAAAAAAAAAAAAAAGAGCATGGATTTGGATCCTAAAAAACTTGGGTTTGATCTGAGGCTTGGGAGTATGGTTATTTACTGTCTCTGTGTATAGTAAATGTTCTCATTAACTGAAGATAGTGCCTGATTCTTAGGTTGACCTAAAGCTTACATGAGATAACATAGGTGATGCTGCCAGCCATGATCTTTGGCAAGTAAGGGCTTAACATATATTTTTACATGTGTTTAATTTTTCTCTATAACTTCATTCAAGCAATTTGGTCTTTTTAATGGTCTTTGAAAATGGCCACTGAAAAATAGTCTTTTGAGGACAGATCAAAGATCCCCTTCTCTAAAATGATATCACTCAAGCACTTGGTGCACCATGAAAGTCCAACTTTGAAAAAATGTTCTTGCTGGATAAACATATTTTCTAAAAGATTTAATTGCTATTCTACTCAGATAAAGAAAACAACCATAGTTAATTTTTACATCTTCAAAAATGTATGTTTTTCCAATGATGCATTATATGTCAAATACAATAAAAGCGCATGAACAAAAACCACTTACACTAAAATCTGATTCATGCTCTCACATAATATTTATGGTTTTCTACTTTTATGGGTGCATCCAAAGTTTGTGAATTTTTAAAAAGCCCTCTTTAAGTACCCTGCATTAGGACTGCATTTTATCTTCCTACTTTGGACACAATAATCTTAATTATATCTGCTGCACATGCTGCTGGACAGGGCTCCCTTTTGTACCCTCCATGCGTAAATTATGACCATACTTGTAGTCTTGATAGGTCATACTACCAATAACAGCAATGATCTTGGTAGTGAACAAACTTGGTACTGTCATGTAGGATGCATCTCCAAGTGTAATAATTATTTGCAAATGATACAATTATTAGAAAAAAGTTACTTGATACTTACCACATATGAAGTTGTTCAATGTTCAGAACAATCCCATGAATTAGGAAGTGTTATCAGCATCTTACAGATGAGCAACATAAGACCATGAGAAATTCAATAACTTATCCAAATATGTAGGTTAGAAAGTGGGGAAGCAGAGACCTGAACCCCATTATTCTTCTTCTGGCATCTGTTTGCTTCATCACCATGCAGTACAGACCACCTGAGGGAGAACACATGGGGCTAAGTGATTCGTGTCACTTGTGGTAGAGTTAGACCTGGAATGTCCTCAATTTTTTTTTTTTAAATATCAGAAGCTAGTGCCTGGCTTTTTAAATTCTTCTATCGTGAGTCACTGTCTTCTGGAATTATCTCCTATAAATATCATGATCTGCCCAGTAACCTTACAGTGTGAACTTTATACTGCTAAAGTTTCAATCCCTGACCTAAAAGGAAATCTTTATTCAAGAAATGGATCCTGGTGCTTCTGTTAGCTCAGAGCTCCCCTAGATGACTAACACTAAGTCTTTGCTAACTGCTGAACTGAACAGTTAAGTGACAGAAGGTTGCACAGAAGGTAAATATTCTTTGAGATGTAAGCCTAAATTAGGAAGGAACGGGTAGGATTGATCATGAATGGGTGCCTACATTTGATAGTCTCATGATTTAGGTGTCCTACGGAGAGATGTTGGCAGGGACTCCAGTTAAAAAAGGGAGGGGTCACTCTTCGAGGCAGAAATAATGACAACTAAGCATCTGATATTCCATGGTCCCTTGGCTTTCTTCCACACTGAAAGACCGAACTAATCTCTCCATCAACTCCAGTGTGGTAATTTACAACTTAACACCCTTAGGCCAATTTCTATCCCCCTCCCCATAACTGACACCTCAGTCATCACGCTGGGCTTCTCTCCTTCTGGGTGCAGAGACCCCACTTATCTCACCTTCAAAGGGGCAGTCACATCGACTGCACTTGATGCATTTGTAATGTGTCAGTCCAAAGCACAAGGTCATCTGAATGGGACTTACACTTGCGATCCACTTATTTTGGTAGACTAGCATCTGTCTGGCAGTGGGCTCCAAATTGGAGTATTTGTTCTTCAGGATCTGTTAAGAACAGTGGCATAAGAAGGAGGAAGAATGGTTTTGACATTATAAATGCTTCTCAGCCACAGTTAATTTTTGGCAATATTTTGAAATATTTATCTTAGATTTATTTTTTCTTTTTTATCATACAGATTCATGCTAAAATACAGAAACCATGTTGGCTATAAATGTGGAGCCACACAATAAATAGTAGAGCAATCAGGGACTTTAGAATTTATATAATTTAACCTTCTTTTTACAGGTGTGTAAACTGAGGCCCGGAGAGTTATATGCCCAGTCCAAGGTCACATGGCTAACTGATTGTAGTTTCTTATAGTATTCCCTAAGACCCAAAGATGTGGAAATATCCACTAAACTCGTTTTCTCTTTGCACTTTTAATTACTTCTATTTCTCTGATTTATCATATCCCAACATATTCTTCAGTCCTTCCAATTAAAGGGATGAGGGGAAAGGTGGAGGAGACAAGGATAGGAGCAAGAATACATTAGCATATATTAAGATAATTTACACCAAATCAAAAACTTACATTCAATTCATCAGGGCACTTTCCCAGAGCAAATCACAGAATTTTCCCCTAAGTAATTATAAAACAGGTTAAAGGAATAAGGACTCTGGTCATTCATCGATTCCTGATTTTTATTCCCAGACTTATCACTCCCCAGGATGAGAGGTTTGAGAGAAAAGATACATTTGTAAAATGACTAGAATAATTTTACCCACCTCAGGGATTCAGTGAGTGTTTAATACCATAAAGGCCTCGGAGATAGTCAGACGAAAGGTGCTTTAGAAGGCAGACATGATTACTGGATTAGAATTTCAGAGAGTGAGAAAGGAATCTTTTGTGTTGACAGGTTTTTTTCTTACTCTTTTTGCAGTCATATAGTGGTTTAAATTTTTTTCCTACCAATTTTTTCAATTTCAGATCATGTCCTTGACTTGGTACAGCTCTCATGAGAGGGAATGTGTGTTGGTGGAAACTGTCTACCTCCCTTTTGGATTTTTTTTTCCAATATGCATTTTAGCCTCCTTGAATTTGCAGGGCTAATTTTCCTCATTTCCCATGGTCGTGATGTTTATAAAGTAAAATGGAATTACCTAGGGACAGTGTTCTCTAACTCAGTATTTATTACATGTCACAGAGGCACACACGCGCACACGCGCACACACACACGCACATGCACAAGTATACGCACACACCTCCCTGTATTGAATTGTTTGGAGACCAGCCCAACTTTGTTTCATTCTCCAAAGGTTGCCATCATATCATTAATCTCTCTCAGCCCTTAAAAATGGCCTTTTGCCATATTCTGTCAGAAAACAAGATATAGACCATTTACTTTAAATACCTAAAAATAAAAATGCTGAATCAAAGAGTCACACACACACACACACACACATACACGCACACAAGCTACCTAATGTATTTTCGATTGTTCGAAATATCTGTGCATTGGGTAGGGAAGAGCAATAGAATTTGCAGTTTATTGATAGTGAAATAGTTTATTACATTGGTTGTAAAATGTTCTTTGTTATTAAAGTAAGGAGCGCTAATTAATAATCCTGCAGAATTGTAGAGCCACCTTTGAACGGCAAAAATAAATTCTTAATCTTTTGCAGTGGGATTCTCCTCTTCCTTTCTCTCTCCCTCCCTCCTTTTATGTCTTCCACTCTCCTTTCTAGAAATATTTATCACAATAGGAACTGTGCAAGGGCCTGTGTTTATAGTGGCATTTGAATTCAGCCAATCACACTAGAATAACCTTATGGATTCTACCAAGGAATGAATATCAACATATCTTTTGGTGTGAAAAGACTGAGGATAACACCAATCCAAAATCTATAAGCTTTGTTTTACTTTACATAGGATATTTCCCCTATGAGTCATGAGCATTATATCTAGTACACTTGAACTTTACAAAGCTTATGAAGATATCTGTGGCTTAAAAACTAAAGTGTATTGGCTCCAAAATGAAAGTAAAATGACAAAATCCAAATTAATTAAGTTTAATTAAATGGCTACTGAATGCCAAATTTAGCATTATGTCAACTGATGGACTGCTACCCAAGTTAAGTTTATGCGCTTATATATAACTTAGATCTTTATATAACCCTTAACTATTTATCTATATATACTGGATATACAATATATATTATATATTATATTTTATATATTTATACAGACCTGGAGGGCTAGGGCTTTTTGCAAAGACGCATTCTAGGAACAATGAAGTCTTAAAGCATCCTTTTTCAAAAAATGACTTCCTTTTTCAGACAACTTCACAGTAATGGCAAATTAGATTTGATGTGTATGTGTAATATATTTGCAAAAAGAACTAGTTACCACTTAACAGTATGGAGGGTGGGGGTTATTTTCCCATACACAGTAACTTTGTGATGTGTTAGCTGTTTTTGCAGTATGAATACATTTCTTCCTGCTTTCTCTCTCCACTAAAAAGTTGCTGTGGAGCTGACTTTTGTTCCATTATACCTCGGTGTATTCATGGACTCCTCCTTCAAAACTATTGCCAGGTGTTAGCATCTTCCCTGAGTAATTTCAGGCATTTTCCTTTGAATGAAAATGGCTCACTTGGAAGGTTGTGAAAGGCATATCCATGTGGAATTGAGAGGATTTTGTGTTGCGATGTGGTGAGAAGACTTGCCAGAAATTGCCTGTTTCAGGCTGATGATGCAAAACTAGACATCTGTTAAATTAACATCTACCTAACGTTTTGCCTTCAGTCAAATGCATTTTTTAAAAAAATTAAATCTCTCCCACTCTCTCCCGCTTTCTTTTTTTCCCACTGTCAAAACAATCTGTCACAAGATATTTAATTTCTGTGTAATGGGTTACTTAAAGAAACCAGCATATGGCTCAGTGTAAGTACCTAGCTACAAGTGACAGGCAATGGTGCACACTGCTGGTTTGCTCTTCTCCTGAAGCATATTGCACCCAGCATCGATTTTATTATGGTGCTGGATTCCCTCGGCTTTGATTTACATTATTGCCAGAATCTCTCACAACTCTTGCCTTACAGAATTAGAATACCCGTATAAATATTCTTGTTCCACCAAGGAATCAGAAAGCACTTTCTATTTTGGTTAAGTGGTGGTCAATGTATGGCTCTAACCGTTTTGGGGAGGGAGAAAGTGTAACCTCATTACGCACAAAGCTTTACACACCCCTGCTTGTGTGCAAACACTTGTTAGTGGACCCAAGTTGATGTGTAGCCTGGCTGTTTGCTGTAGAGGGGCTGATCTTTGACACAGTGACAATACTCGAAACATCATGCCGAACAAGGGCATCCCTGTCGATGCTAGTAATTTCTACAGTGAATAACCTTCTTATATAGTGGAGTTGCCCTATTTGGGGAAAAGAGTCTAAAGTCACTGTCACCATGGAGAGAGCAAAGATGAAGCATGATCAAAATTGTCTATACAAATCCCTTGAGCCATCCATGAGGTATAAATGGTTGGGTGGGTAACTCCTTGTATAGTAATGCATGTGCATTTATATGTGGTAGAGTGTAAAGTGCTTATTAATTCAGCAAATAGTGTTCACTATGTGCCAGGCACTTTTCCAGGCCCTGGGAATGAGATGTGAGCAAGAAAGGCAAGATTTCTGCTCTCAATCTGCTCATATTCCCATGAGAAAAGCCCAATAAACACCTAAGAAATTAGCAACCTGTAGGCAAAATATAAGGTTATGGACTATTTTATCTATCTGTCTATTTATCAGTCTAATCTATCTGTAAGCAATAAACAAACATATGCATAAATATATATCTTTTACGATAAACTAATAAATGAATCCATAAACAAAATATAAGTTTACAGATTATTTTATCTGGCTATAAGAATTAAATCTCTCTCTGGGGAACTATAGATATAAATAATATCTAAATTAACACATAAAATATAAGTTTACAGATTATTTCATCTATCTATCATCTATCTATCTATCTATCTATGATCTGTCTCTGTTTCTCTCTGTGTCTCTCTATCTCTGTCTATCTACCGATCTCGTTTTGTACAAGTTAATATTTGCACAAACCTACTCTATTGTATACCTTCTTTGAAGGGCAAAATGTTTATTTCTGTGAAATTTGAAAGGTCCTCAGCTTGTTCTTCATTGGAACTAGTAATCGCAATATCTGGAGAGCTGGTTTAAAAGTGAGGTCTCCCAAGTGGGGTGTGACCTCTGGGCCATTGGTAAGGAAACAGGAAGTTGGGGTAAACCTCCGTGAAGCAAAGCATACACCAGCTCCCTGGTGGTTGCTGTCTGATTGTTCATTCACTGAAAGGCTATGTTGGGGGTTTTCTAAAAGCATGATAAAATACCTGCAATAAATTACTTCAGTTTATTACTTATTAATTCAAATTCTCAAGTGCCCTAGAAAGTATCTCTAGGTCATTGTTAGTGGAAAGTTATCGTAAATGAACGTGCTAGGCAAGGTGACAAATCCTTGGTCCACTTCTACCCAACAGCTTGGAATAGCTATGTGATTAATCAGAACATGATGAAGTCCTAAAGTGCAAGCAGCATATAGACTGAAGTATACATTAGGAGAGCCAAGAAAATACAGTATTTCTTTTTAGTTCGACAAGAAATTTCAATGGTCACACTTAAGATTATTTTCAAGAATTATAATTCTTTCACATAATTTTTATTGTGATTCTCCGGAGCCTCTCATACCAGTCTCTGGTTAGAAAGCACTGGTTAGACAAGAGACTGTTAATTATAGAGGACAAACTGATGGTCACCAGAATGGATGTGGGTTGGGGGGATGGGTAAGATAGGCAATGGGGATGAAGGGGTGCACTCGTCATGATGAGCAAGGGACGATGTATGGAAGTGTTAAATCACTACATTGTACACCTGAAACTCATATAACACTGTATGTTAACTAACTGGAATTAAAAAAAAAAAAGAAAGAAAGCACTGGCTAGAAATCCACCATGTTTAGCTAAAGCTGAATGCCACTGAGATTATTAAGAACCAAAGACAGACTCTTATCCCTTTATCCCCCATGAAATAAGGGGGGTGTGTGTGAACATTGTACAGAACCCACTGGCCTCCTAGCCTTGCAATGCCTATTCGCGGTGGTGGAGTTTGCTGCTTTAAGCTTCTAAGATGATTTGCATGTTCCATTAATGTCTGTTGTATATAGGACTGAGATTTCTTCTCGTACTGTCTTTAGGAAGATCAAAACTGATAGAGAAATAGGAGAATTACAAATTTAAACATCCTAATACCATAGCTCCTTGTGGTGTCCTGATATTCATTTCATGACTATTTAGTAAATACTGGCTAGTTGCCAAACACTATAACAGGTGCTGGTGTGCAATGGTAAGTTAACAGTGAATGAGTGAATGAATGAATGAATGAATGAGAGAGATATGGGTTCCCGCTCCCTGGACCAGTAGAGAAACAACATTAATCAAATAAGCAACAAATAAAAATATCAAAATAAGCTGAGGAAAAATGCTCTGAGAGACAGAAACATGATTTTAGGGAACACATATCCAAGGAAGCTGACCATGATTGATGGGATCGGAGATTCCTCTGAGGAAGTGACTCAGGAGCTGAAAACAAAAGAATGGAGAGTGAACTACGTGAAGAGCAGGGAAGAACATTTCAGACATGCAAAATAGTATGAGCACTGGCCTGGGGGTCGGGGAGCCCGGGGCCTCCCCAAGAGCTGATAACAGGCTGGTGTAGCAGGAACACAGGGCTGGAGGAGAGTGGTGTGAACGGGGCTGGAACGGCAGGCAGGAACTGAAAAACTGGGTGCCATGTCAGTAAATGATCCTGATTTTCAAAAGCAAACTCTGAATATATGAACAGGTGTAAAAAGTGCGTGAAAGCACTTTGAGCTCATTGACCCTCACGTAGCTCCCAGGTCTGTGTCCATTTTTGTGCGAGGCCATAAGAGGAGATGGGAACCAGGAGCTCTGTGTTCGTTATGAGCTAGAGTGGTAGATAATGAAACCTTTAAGAAATGTTAAAGGGATCATGGACATCATATGTGATGAAGAAAAGATTGGGGGCGGGGGTTGGAATAAGCTTTCAGGATCAGCATGCCTTCTGCCCAGCTGAACAGTGCCTGGCTAATTTCCCTTTCTAATGAGACCAGCACAAAATCCATCCATTTAGGCTATTCAGCTTTTAGGTAAATGTACCAAGCTGTTGGGGTAGAGGGGAAAGAGGGGTTGACATTGATGGATGGAGTTAAATACCAGAGCCCCCTCCTTCATTCAGACTTTTCTAAAGCAGTATTGTGACCAAAAGGCCTGGAAGATTCCAGGTGGGCAGGGCAGGCTGGACAGAGCCCAGCTGTCCCCCTCAGAAGGGGAGGAGGAGGGCGAGATGGGGTCTCCTTCTGTCAGAATGGAAGGATCCTCTTCAGATCTGGCAACAGCGCGTGGTACACGGAGGCATGAGTTCTTCACACAGGGTTTACTTCTCATCAGAACAGCTCCTGGGAATTACTCAATGGAACAGATGGGTTTTCCCCTGACATAATTGAATTTTTTGTTCAGAATTACCACCAGAGCAATATCCACTTCCTCACTTACCTCTGCGGCACCGCCCTCTGACTTTTTGGACAATAAATTGTTATTTCCCTTTATTCTAAAACAGAATGACATTGCTCTGAACCTGCCTTGAGAATGGCTAAATTGAAGTAAGGAAGGTTACCATTCCTTGACTCAGGAGCTGGATGTGTTATCCTGTAAACATAAAAGATGTTCAGTGAGTCAAGCTCCTTGAAAAGACTTGAGCATATGTGTTTTTAAAAGGGGTGATGATTATTTCCCATTAGTTTTCTGACAGTTGTTCTGATCAGATGCTTGGAGTCAATGACCTCACTCTGCAGTTTTCAAATGAATCCAGTGGCAAAGGAGATTGGGGGTTGCGGTATTGTTACCAGGGTGGATGTAGCATTGACAGGTACATTCAGAGCCGTGGATACTCAGCTATGGATGAGAGGTACTTAGAATGCTTTTAACTCTCATGATGACCCTAGAACGTATATACTGTTTTTTTTTTTAATTTTTATTTTTGCATTTTACAATTCAGGAAACTGAGGCACAGAGCAGTAATTTGCCCAAAGTCACTAAGCTGCTAAACAGAACAGCTGGGATTCAGATCCAGGCGGCCTGGCCCCAGGACCTGCGTTCCTAATCACTATCTATATCGCCAAGAAATGGATTGGGTTGACAGGGTGGCAGAGATAAGAAACTCAAAAGCAGTTGTTTATTTTCAAAGGAGCTTCTATCTTGCTGTTTCTCCTCCTCCTCCTCCAACCTATTCCAACTGCTCAGAGAAGACAGATGCTTGTGGGGGGAGGGGGGGCGGTGAGTAGCAAAGCAAATCCTTATAAATTATTATTTTTTTAAACTTAAGGATTAAAAACACAAATTTCCCATCACTCATTTTTGTGGCAATGGGTGGCCATCAAACTGAATAGTTCCCTTTCTCCCTCAGCACATAGACACAGGGGCACACACACACACACACACACACACACACATACACACATACACACACACACACACACATTCCCAGGGGCACTTGGAAAAGGTTCTATGGCTCTCTCTACCCTTTCTCAGATTCACATCACTTGGTGCTGCCTATGGCAATCAAATATATAAGCAACCCTTTGGAAGACCCCAACAGTTCAGGCCTTAAAAATGATTTTGACAAGTGAATTTTTAAAAAAAAGCCTTTCTCAGAAATATTGACCAAACAGCACTTTGGTATTTAAAATTTGAAGCACACTCTGGTTCATTCTCTTTATCTTTTTTTTTTTTTTTTTTTTTGCCTATTTACATATTCTATTTTTAAAATTCACATTCAATATATTACATTTAATTCAGACTCAGGTGGCCATCCTGCTGTCTGTCAAACCTTGGAAAGGCATCTTACTTGTAAGTTATTGTCTTCTCCCTACTAACTTTGTTTTTGGACAACCAATGGAGTCATTTTCTACTTCATCCTTGGAGAGTCAGCCTTCCTTCCATACCGTGATTGCTGGGATAAAAGTAGCCAGCTTGTGTCGTCACCTCTAAAGATAGAGGGGGAAAAGAATGTTTAAGTCAGTCGGCTTGTTCTTTTCCAACATCTCCAAGAGAAAGCGCCTCCATTTTGCTACTAAGGAGAATAAATCCCTCCTTGACCTGCTGGGTGACAGTAACTCCTCCAATCGGCAAACATGGCCGATGACAATCTGACTGGCTGTTGGTTAGCACACCTACATTCCAGGCCCGCTGGAGTGCACAAAGACACACAGCACCTTCTGAATGGAGTGTGGACTAGCCTTTTCAAATTCCTTAAGGGGAAAAAGAAACTTCAAGGACATGTTTACAACAAGAGGACAGAAAAGAAAGGAATCTTGCTACTAGCATTTCAATCTGCAGGATAGGTTCTGAAATCCTATGTTTGGGGAACCCCTAATGGCTAAACTTACACAAGCAGAAGGAAAATAAAATGCCCTTATTAAATTTTCTATGAACGTACTTAAAATTGTCCCTTTCTCCTGTCTCCATGTCTCAGACTTCGAGTCATTTTGCCTCTCTCATCTGTTTCCAACTCAGTTGAGTTACAACCAATCAGATATGAGGAAAATTAGATTTTAATGGAATATTTGATTTTCATTGCTTAATTGATTTAATTGCAAGTTTCTATTTCAGACTGGTAGAAATGCAAAGATTTTCAGTCAAATGGAGAAAAGCTCCCATTTTTCTGTGTTCAACAATGACAAAGTTATTAATTCAATGTTAGCCTGGATTCTAAGACTTTAGAGGGAGGAAATAACCGGTATCTTTCCAAGTTGTTATTCTTAGACTCTATTTCAGTTTCTCTCTCGTGTGTACATATTCCATATCAAAAGCTTGTGTTTACATTTGCTTATTCTGTTTGTATTATTTTCATCTTTGTGTATGAATTTTTGTTTATCGGGGCAACAACATGTGTGTATCTACATATACCTGTACATTGTTTTCAGGGGGCATTTAATGTCACAAAATACTTCTTTTCACTGCTGGTAAGCAGAAGGACAGGCAAGAGAATTAGTTCTCAAGCTACCACAGTAAATGAGTGGGCTTGCCCAAGTGCTCTCATACCAGCCTTGACAAATGGATGCTCGGCTGTGTCAAGGCCTACCATATATATTGGCTGCCTAGGTTCAGTAACCAACGGGGAGCGCAACAGGTGCCCCCGCCCCTTGGCCATCATCCCTATTTTATTTTATTGATTATTTATGTATTTATTTATTTAGAGAGGGAGAGACGGGGGAGGGGCAGAGGGAGAGGGAGAAGCCTAAGCAGGCTCCACGCCCAGCATGGAGCCCCATCGGGCTCCATCTCACAATCCTGAGATCATGACCTGAGCCGAAATCAAGAGTCAGACGCTTAACCAACCGAGCCACACAGGCGCCCCTGTCATCACCCCTATTTTAGGCTACCATATTGACCCCAGCCTGATTACCCCAACACTGCATCTCTGCACAGTTCCTGATTTCCCTAAACCCCCTAGCATACCAGTTCTTGCACGACGTGCATTTATCTGACATGTGAAGTTCTCAATTTTTAAGTCTCTATCAGTTTGGGGGAAGTTAAGATTTTTCTAATCATTCTGAGAAAAGTGTGTGTGTGTACACAAACCAGTGGCATATCAACATTTAATTACAGATGATCTATATTTGAATTTCCTATCAGGTACCTTGTATACTTGTCAGTCTCTTTACTTGGATATAATTTCTCTGTACGTATGGAATTTTTCAATAATCAACCCATATTATGATCATCACCATGATGGCTAGTTTTGCAGAGTCTTCTTCCTCTCCAAAGGTAGGAAAACCAAAGGGCTGAGAGCTTGAACTTTGGAGACAAACTGCCTTAGAATCATGGCTCTGCCACTCACTGATTGTGGAATTTTAGGTAATTTGTTTGACCTCTCTGGCATTTATTTTCCTCATCTGTAAAATGGAAATCATAATAGGGCCTAGCTCACAAGTCATGTGTGGATCCAACAAGATCATAGAGTTAAAGCGCTTAGAAGCCTGCCAAGCATATAGTAAGCACTTAATAAGTGAGGTCATAGTACGTGAGGTCATAGTATGTGCCAAATACAAGGCTGAGAAGCTTACGTGGTTTATTTATTTAGTTCAGTCATATTCCACTGGGGTTGATTGTTTCCCCCAGAAGACATCGGACGATGTCTAAGACATTTTGGATTCCCAAGACTGAGGGTGGGGGGCTGCTACTGGCATCTAGTGGACAGAGGCCGGGGGTGCTGTTAAATATACCATGCAGAGGACAGTAGCCTGCAACAAAGAATTATCTGGCCTACGATGTTAATAGCAATGAGATTGAAAATCCCTGATTTAATCCATGAGTTGGGGATTATTAATATTATACACATTTTACAGAAGAGAAAATCTGAAGCTTGGAAAAAGTATAACTTCTTATACCACAGATGCAGTGTCTCTAACCACTATGCAATAGTCTTTTGGAGCAGAAGGATTTATTTTTGTTTTTTGTTTTTGTTTTTGTTTTTTTATTTATTTTAGAGAGAGAGAGAGAGAATGGGAGGGGGAGGGGGCAGAGGGAGAGGGAGACAGAGAACCTCAAGCAGACTCCCTACTGAGCACAGAGCCCAACACAGGGCTCAATCTTATGACCCTGAGACCGTGACCTGAGCGGAAATCAAGAATCAGAAGTTTAACTCACTGAGCCACCTGGGAGCCCCTATTTTGTTTTTAAGATGAACATGTACGCTCTCTAAAACCCCCCAAAATGGAAACCTTGAGTGTTTTGTGGAAGCAAAACAGTTAAGGGAAGGGGTCACACCAGTCAGAGCAGACACTGTCCGGAGTATAGTATTGGAGTACTAGAAACCCCTCCTGTACCAGGCCTGACCCCTGTGATGTGTCTGAATCATTGGCGGGAGGATCTGGGAGCTAAGCCAGGGTGGCTGGTGTGGCAACGACCGCTCCCAAGCTGGGGCAGGCTTCATGTGCCAGTAGTCACAGAACTAAGTGTATGTTAGTAGTTGAACTACTGGTTTGGTCAGCCTTGAGAAGCAATTCAAATATATAATTTCACAGCTATCATTGCTTAAGATGAGGCCAAATTACAGCTGTGAAAAGAGATTATTTAAAGAGAAAATATTGAGTAAATATCAGAATAGGCAGTAGTAGGTAGGGCAAAAATCATGAGGGTGTGACACAAATGACTCATGAATGATAAACACTTGATCCTAGCTGACCCCTGAGGACAGGGATGATGGTTCCTCTACATGTCCCAACATCTGACACATATCAAGTGCTCAGGAAGCACATGCTTAATGAATGACCCTAAGCTCACAATCTTATTCCAGCGGTATGATGCGATCTGAATGGTGGTGATACCTGTAACTTCAAATATATACAATCTTTACCCACTTTATATCTGAGTATTAGCAATAACTGGGTGGTTCCAGTTCCTAGCCTCTTGGCCTTTGCTTCAGTATGGCTCCTCTCTACCCCCCAGTGAATCATTTCTCTCCTGTGTCCCCCTGAAATCTGGTTGGAACATTAGTTCAGAGAGTCAGGTGACTCAAAATCATCCCCTTCCTTATGACCTTACGGTCAAACCCAGATGTCACAAAGCAGTGCGGGATCTGCAGCAGTCACTGGGGTCTGGGTGAAGAGGTCACAACCGCTAATGGAGGTCAGTTCCTAAACCATTTCTTTGTGAGTGTTTATTACAGGATTCGATTCTGTCTCTCTGAGCACAGTTAAAATAAGTGGCGGTCTAGTTTATAATCCTCATAATTGTAATTTTAATTGTGACTTTCAATGGATTAAAAAAAATCCCTTTTTGGTTTTGCCTTCCTATATGTATATTTTTTCCTTGTTGCATAAGTTCTTGGCCAGTTGCAGTTCAATAGTCATTCATGTCACAAAGTGCATAAGTTCTTGGCCAGTTGCAGTTCAATAGTCATTCATGTCACAAAGTCTGGAGGGGGAAATGATATATGTTATTTAGCCGACAGCCTAGTAGGTTGAAGAGAGAGAAGTATTCTCTTCCGAAAGTAAAAATTCGATCATAAGAATGTAATCTGTTTGCAGAAAGAAGTTATGTTCAACGGGTAGGTGTTTTCGTGCTTCAAATTAATATTTGTCCTTTAAAATGGCAGATGTTTAGCTGCATATGTGGGCAGTCAACATGAGTAGGCATACCGTCGATGTTCCAAGTGAAGTGCTGAGAGACAAGCGAGACTGTCATGGCCAAGGCAATCCCCACTGCCTCCGCCTACCCCTTCCACTCTGTGGGGATGATTTCTTAGCATGTCACATATACACTGTTGGGCCTCACTTCTCAAACGCATCAAAGCTACATTTTCCTAGCACAATAGAGACTACCGGCTCAAAGTGAGGTCCTCAGACCAGCCACCTCATCACCCAGGAGCTGGTGAGAAATAAGAATCCCAGGCCCCAGTCCACACTGGGTCTGAACCTGCATTTTAATAAGACCTCAGGTGATTCCTACGCACCCTGAGGTCTGAGAAGCACTGACCCAGAGCACTGTGACCTCTGCTCTCTTTCTGGTGGCTCTTACCACATACTTGTCTTATTTATTTCTGTATTATACTTTCTATTTTGCATACTTTATTTGAGGGCAAACATTGTCTTAGGTTTTTAGACCTTTTTAGCTGGTAGGTGAATTTCCTAAATGTAGTGGTGCTTAATCAACTCCTAAATTTAATTTAGATACTTAGATTATAACCACAAGGAGAGTAGGCAAGACAGAAAGAGAGGCTGGTGCATGGACCTCTGGGTCTATGCATACTTAATTGTTCCACTTTCCAGCTCGGGAATCTTGGGCAAATTATTTAACCCCTCTAAGCCTCAGTTCCCTTAACTGTAAAATGCAGCTCATAACAACTACATTATAGGTTTGTTTTAAGGATCAAATGAGATCAAACATATAAAGCAATTAGCATAGTGCTAATTAGTTCATAGTGAGTTCTCAATACCTGTTAGCTACTATTATATTAATTACCATTTAAGCCAGTCAATTCTATACATTTCAGAATCCCAAAACGACTCCCCACCACCACTACCACCACCATTTTCTCAGTTAACCTGTGGTTCTCAACTAGGGTTGGTTTTGCTCTCAAGAGGCTATACGGCAATATCCGGAAATATTGGATTCTCATGAATGGCTGGGGGGGTTGGAGGGGTGGCAGGGCGGGGCGTGCAGGGGTGTGGCCAGGGATACTGCTAAACATCCTACACAAGGCAGCCCCCTACAACAAGGTATGATAGGGCCCCAAATGTCAATAGCACCAGTGTTGAGAAACCCTCTATTACCGACAGAGGGACTGAGGTAATCAAATGAACCATTTTTCTTAAGGATTTAGGTACCTCAGTCTATTTATTCTCTCAACCAATTAACGTTGGTTCCCCTTTTCAGAATTCCTTGACGAGGAACCCAGTCCTTTGCTTTGGAACAAAACCACATTCTGGAAAACCTGTTGCAGGTCTGATTAACCTATGAAAGGCCGGAAAACAATTAACAATTACATCGCACATTCCGTTCTTTAATATCAAAGGAAGCTAAACTCTTTGAAATGTAAAACATCGTAAGTGAAAGAATAGTGCCTGCAATTTCCCCGGGAGCACAAGGTCATTGTAGGAATAACACTGCTTTCCCTATTAATTTGACTCCATTTCAGGACATGCAGGAGGCCACAGTCGTTGGGAAGAGAAAAGAGGCCAAAGAAGGCCGGACTCTTGCTGCCGGTGACTGAGGTCAGGCAGTGCGGCTGTGGCCCACAGTTCAAATGAGAGGCTGGAAACAGAACAAAAGAAATGTTCCCACAGTTGGTAGAAGGATCAAGCACGAAACTCCTATCTCTTGTTTCCTGAAGAAATCAGAGATGCTGCAAGAGCGTATATAAATTTCCCAGGTACTACTTCAAAAATCAGGGCGAGGAGGCGAGTGTTAGGCTTTATTCCTACTGTGAACAGATTAAGAAGACACCAATTTACACCTCGTTGTTAAGGGTAACTTTTTTTTTTTCCCACCAGTGAGACCACATTTACATCTTTTGTAATTAAGTGAAAGGGATTTTTTTTTTAAATGGCATTTCCCCCACCACAAATCATGAAGTAAATATTTTACGTTAAGTGGGATCAAATGCTGGAATATATACATGAGACCCGCAAAAAAAGAAAAAAAAAAATGATACTGAGTCCTAGCACTACCATCAGCCTCCTCATCTGCTGGGCTGGCACAATCGCTCTGCCTGTTGGTGTTTTGGTTCTGAAAAAGGCCACGAATGACTAACTGAAGCAGTTAAAGAGACAGTGGGTGGGGGACTGACAGCAAGTGCTCCCAGACATTCAGGGGGCACCATCCATCACCGGGAACGTGAGGCTGGAGTAGCATCCAACCATACATCTCCTGCATACTTTGCTTTTTGGCAATTTTCATTTTTAGGAAAATTGAACATCGAGAGCTGTATATTAAGAGCTCTAAGAGACCAACATCTTTTATTCCCCACACAAGAGAATCTAGTTGGGCAAAGAGGCATTTTTTTTTTCCCCTAACAATAGAGTTTGTATGGCTGCTATAAACAATACAATTACTGAGCCAGATAATAAATAATTGCAGAGCAACAGGGAAAATGAGGTGTGGGCAAGGAGGAAAATGGATGGTTTCAGATGAGATTTGCACAAAGATTGAGTCAGTGAGGTGAAGTGAAGTCATCCCGGGTCATGTCTGTTCTGCACTAACTAAGGTAAATTATTGGCCTCACACCTGTGCTGCAAGCTGGAGACCACACTGGCAGCCCAGGCTGAGCCTTTGTAAGATGGACTTTTGCACAAAGTGAAGGATTCAAAGGCAAGCCTGTGACGGGTGCTTGGCCAACTTTGTGATCAGTCAAATCAGGTGCTAGCTTCTTAAGAAAACGGTGGCAAGCCTTGTAATCTACATGTTTACAGAGCATCAGTGCCGGTGCGTCCTGTCGCCGGGCACGTGCCGGGTCCAGAACAGTGTTCTGCAGGGTGCATTCTCTACCCTGATATCGACATGAAAAGACAAAGCCTCAGATGTGTTTCTCTTTATTTTTAGGCTTTTCCTGAGAAAGATACAAGCACAACACCAACTTTGGCTTCCAAAAAAAAGACCAGATTTACCCTTTGGATGCATCTTTCTCCTTGTACCACTTGCTTTCTCGATTCAAGCAGGCTGGGAGAGTCTGCTTTACTTCCCTTGGGTTCCTCCTGAGCTTTTCCTGGGTGGCTATCCTTACACAGAACCACTTCTCTTTGCTTTTCATTGCAGGTCTCAGTACCTGCTGAAGAAACTCCCCGATAAAATATTTCCCAAAGAACCTTCTTGACCTTCTCTTTCCCTTGACCACAGGCTACTTCTGTGCTCTGTCAAGTGATGTTCCATAAATCTTTGTAAATTGCATCACCTGTGTTCACTTACAGACTCTACTCCCTCTCAGTATCATCATTAAACATAGAAACCAATCTGTAGCTCTGGGCACCTTAACCTGGCAGGATTATTTTGTAATTTAGCAAATACTTATTGATCTATCCTATGCACCAGGCATGATACTAGGTGCTACAAATCCAACAGTGAACCAACTCCCTGGCTTCTTGGAGCTTATATTCCAAGAATCAGATGACAACCAAAATAAGCAAACTCTATAGTGATTTATTAGTGTTAAGTGGATGAAAGAAAGAACGGTAAGGGGAAAGGGGATCTTGAGGGGGGGGATGGAATGATGCGGTTTTAAAGAGGGTGATCAGATTAGGCATCACTGAAAAAAAATGATATTGTAGGAAACAGTCAAGTTAGGTGAGAGAGTAATCCTTGTTCACAAGGAGGAACATTCTAGGCAGAGGCATGCCATAGTTGGTGGGAAGAGAATGAGGGAGAAATTAGTAGGATTTGAGATCTTGTAAACTGTGGGCAGGACAAAGCCTGTCAAATCTTTCGAACACTGGGAAGACTGGTTTTCACCCTGGGCGAGAGAAGGAGCTCTTAGAGGGTTTTGAGCAGAGGAATGAAGTTATCTATCTGGCTTATATTACAAAAAGAATCACTCTGAGTGTAGAACTGGGACTAATCAGTAAAGGGCCATATCAGTTATATGTTACTAGATAACAAATTATACCAAAGCTTGGTGGCTTGAAACAGGAGTATTATCTCTCCAATTCTAGTGTGTTTTCTGGGCAGTTCTGCCGGGCTTGCCTGAGTTCACTTACATAGTTACATCCAGCTGCTCGTTCAGGTGGGGGCTGGACTCGAGCAAATGGTTGGGCCTCTCTCTCTCCATGTGGTCTTTCATCGTCCAGGAGGCCAGACAAGGCTTTCTTTTATGGAGGTGGCACCCTTCCAACAAGGCAAGCCCCAATTCTACAAGTGCTTATCATGCCTTTACTTGTGTGGTGTTTGCTTCTGTCCCATCGGCCAAAGCCAGTCTCAAGGGCATTACCAGAGTCAGTGTGGGAGGGCTGCATAAGGCTATGGCCACATAAAGGTAGGACACATTCAAAGTCCTTAGTGTAGTTGATCAGCCCCGGAGGCCCAAAGTGGAAATCACAGAGAGCAATTAGGAAGCTCTACAATAATCCAGGAAAGAAATGATCATGGGTTGCACCAGACTGATAACATTGGAAGTTTTAAGATTCTGATTATAGTCTGAGGGATGACCATATTTTTATTCTCCTAAATCACTAGAATAAGGCTATTAGGTTCCAGGGATTGGTGCTGTTCTTATTATGCATGAGATGATATCACAATAAAGTAAATGAGGTCAGGGATAGGTTGTTTTATTGCTAATAATTATTCAATGAATTTTCGGAACAATTTTAAACTTCGAAATTCACTTAGTGCTATGACTATACACGGCACCCTGTCAATATCATCATCAGCTCATATTTATTGAGCATCGTCCGAGTGCATGGTATTGCACTCACTGTAACAGAGGTGAACTACATTAATTCTTTCAGTCCATGCAGGAGCAGTGAATGGTTTA
This sequence comes from Phoca vitulina, assembly GCF_004348235.1. NCBI lineage: Eukaryota > Metazoa > Chordata > Mammalia > Carnivora > Phocidae > Phoca > Phoca vitulina. The sequence continues at coordinate 11,944,303 of NW_022589709.1, forward strand.
TTGCCTCAGTCTATTAGTTGGTGCCCCAGCAGCCTCCAGAAAAGCATTCAGCTTCCAGGTTACAATTCCTTGTTCCCTTGGACTCGATTTAGCTTTAGCAGAATCTGACTGCATAAGGAAAATATGCAGAACCTTCTGTCTTTATGAGTCTGCTAATGCTTTTTATGAGTCTTATTATCAACAACTGGGAGATATTGGTCCCATTTAGCAGATGGAGAAGTGGAGGCAGATAGTGGTTAAATGATTTGGCCAAGGTCACGTACTGAGATGGTGGCAGATCTGGGATTGAAATACGTAACTTTTTCTATTGCATTACACTGCCTCTCAGTGGTGCATGTTATTCCCATTTCTCTCTCACACTAATACACAGTCGTGAAAACTCCACCTAAAAAGATTTAACTGTCATCTGTGTTCTTCCAGGGAGTATATGACACACTGTTCTTTGACATCTGCATAGCCTAATCACTGGAAAAGTGGTTTGTTTGTTTGTGTTGGTTTTTTTTTAAGCCCCTTATTATAGGGGATTTGTCAGCTGTTAAAATCAACACTTTTTTGTGTTAGTTAAATTCTCATCAGAAAGATGTTGTTGCTTTCAGAGCGCATCTAGACATTTAGGAACCAGCACATAAAATAAACTATTTAATTGAGATCCTTACTTTCGTTTTATTCGGGAAATGGTTATTCAATGGCAGTTGTCTTTTTGATTGATCATTCTTTTGGAGGGTTCTACCTTTTTTTAATGAAAGAGTTAACTATGGAGCTAAGAAAGGCTGTGAGTGGACAGGGGCAGTTTTAATGCAGAATTTGCTTGTAAATCTCAAAAGTAGCACCATTAGATGTCACACACTCTGAGATACACTTGAGTGTGTACCCTCCAGAATGTCTGTTTGTTGTAATTCCATCGCATTACATATTTTAGTGCATATCTCTTCCTAGCAGCTTCCAGAGCTTTTCAGATATTCAGCATCAGAAATTGCACTGTTTTATGCAGGATTTTACAAATAGCAACCAGATTATTGTAAAACAGAACTATCTGATAAGTAAGGTTGTGAATTGCTTTTGTGATTGTCATGGGTAAGAGATTGGAGAAACTGGCAAACAGTGCAGTACACTGGTTACTGTAAAAATCAAGCCTGTAACAGTGAACGTGTTTTTCTGATGAATACGTTCAAGGCTGTGATCATTGTGCAACTTCTGGTTGGTTGCTTTCAAATGTTCCATATTGAAAAACATCAGTAACAAGAACCAAATAGTCCACCAAAGCCTGTATTCAACTCAACAGAGAGGAACGTGAATTCTTACTTAGAGTTTCATTGAGGCCAACTCTATTCGGTCCACCATGGGAAGCAGAGATTTGAGGTTCCCTCTTGATTTGCTTTCCATTTTTACTTTATGATTAGGTGGCTGCTACTTTGGTTTTCACTTAAGCGGGGTGTGTTCAGATCACTACACAAAACAGAAATGGAACACAGACAAGATGACTTCTGTTCAGCAGACAAAAACCAAAATGCCAGAACAATGGTAATTAATGTAAGCAATTTTATAAGCAAAGTAATTTGTTTTAATTGGCTAAATAAGGTCTGATATAATTATGGTATTCGATAAACTGATTTCAGAAAACTATATCACCATCTTTTAATCATATTATATACTCAGTGCAATTTTGAAAACAGATACGAAGATGAACCTGAATTACCTCTTCTTTACAAGTAAGAAGGATCCATTAAGGGCTTTTTTGAAACGTTAGGGATTATGTCTTTTTTTTTTTTTTTTTTTTGGAGATTTTTTTTCTTTTTGAAAAACAGTAATTTATAGACAATTCCAGTGTCTTGAATCCCCATCGACTACAGATAGAAGCACTGAGGGTGAAAAATCTTCCTTAAGAAAGCTCCTTTTGTCCAAGGAGTAAGGCTTATGAGGCTGAGGGGTCTTCCCCAGTGTTCTTTCCCATCATTACCCTCTATGGAAGAACAAACCTCCCAGAATAGGTTAAGTGGATAATTGGGCTCGGAATGACCCCATAGGTGAGACCCTATGGAGTTGAGAAACCTTCTCTCTAAGGATTAGTTGTTGATGGGTCAACATAAGCTGACTTCAAACTAATGTGTAAACAATTGAGGAAAAATGATATCCTTCCAGAAGACAGTTGCTAATTCTTCCTACTGTGAGAATTTCAGTTTGTTGGAATGAGTTAATTTTGACATGAATTGGAACACTGGTTGACTTTGAACATGCGCTCAAGTAAATAATGAATAGCCTTCCATACCATCTAAGAGGTGAAAAAGCTACAAAAAATTTCTGTGCATTTTTGCCACTAGTCTAGCAGTATTCTAACGGCAGTTTTCTAAAGGCCAGGCCTTTCACGTAATTTCTGAATGTTAGAATTTTAGACCTTCAATATGTTCAGTACAAACACCAAATAAACACACACAGACATAAGCATACTCTATGTACAAGATAGCACCCAAAGAAATAGCAATATATTTTATTTTTTTAAAAAGTAAAGACGGTTCCTACAACCTTCAGGAAACTTAAAATTGATGTGAGGAAGTAAGAGTGACCTGCAGATATTAGAAGAATAACAGTTCACCAACAGTATGAGATATCCAAAGGCAGGACGAGATTAATTTGGAAAATTATATGTAATAAAGTGTTCCAGGCAATGGGCTCTTTGAAATTCAAGAAAAGAGCATTTACCATGAACTAATACAATTTAGAAAGGATTCTTCGAGGATGAGGAATTTTTATATAGAACAAAGAGTAGCATACATTTAACAAAACAAATTTCATAGGAAATAACAAATGGACGTATTTGGATGTATATAAACCAGTTGGGTGGGAATTTTAAAAAAATCACTAGAAATAGATGGATTTAGGCAAAATTGGGGGGTGACTCTATTCACTCATTCGTTATCAAATACATATCTAATGAGCACCCACTGTATGCTAGCCACTACACTGGATACTAGGAATATAGCAGTGAACAACAACATACCTGACTTCATGACGTTTATGTGAATATCAAAAGACTGGCATAAGACAACAAGAATTTGATACCATTGATTATCCTGTGTGGGGCACACAGAGCATTTCTCTTCTTAGTTCTCTTGCTTTTCACTTGTGCACAGGCAGGCAGAGACCAAAAAAATATGTATGTATGTATATATGTGTGTGTGTGTGTACATATATTCATGTATATATCTTTTACATATAAATATATAAGTGTATATATTTATATTAGTAAACACATTCAACTTGTTAAATATTCAATGACATTGTTTATCACCATGTACATCTAAAAACATGCTATTGGTTGGCTGAATATTTTATACTATTTCAGGTTACTTTAACATTGTGTAGACTTAGCTAAAAGGAAAATAAATGAGGATATAATTATTGCATTTATTTAAAAAGAAAGAAAGGTGACTGAACACTGTGGGTATGTGAGTGGTTATTTCTGCTTTTCTGTGTAACCTTAAATAGATGACTTTCAGCTAATAACCTATACTTTTCCATGCATGGAATGGGTGGCCTGAGGGGCCTATTTTCAAGCAGAATATAAATGCCAAGGATGAGGAACCAAATCAAATTGATGAGTATCACTTTCTTACGGCTTTTTTTTTTTTTTGGTGGAGAATGTCATTCATTTCTATCTGCATGCCTCATTCATATGTAATGTTTATCTTTTATTTTGTATAATTATGAATTTTTTCATAGAAAGGATGATGAAACCATTTCCTCAAACAACAGTGTCACTGAATTTAAATATGGTTAAAAACTTTAATCCCCATGAGCACAGATGATCAAGCAGTCAACAAACATTTACCGAGTAGGCAAGCTACTTTGTTTAAAGATTTATGGGAGATACTAAAGATCCAGAGATGCTTTAAACATGAATGTTGCTTTTATTTAGTCTGTGATGTAATTGGAAAAATAGGGCACAAACCTGAAAACCCAGATAATAAACCAAATACAATATAGGCTACGTTGTAAATGATCATGTGGATAAAAATAGCTAGGAGGTTGAAAGACTAGGGTTTATATCCTGGCTTTGCTGTTTGTTCCTTGTGTGACATTGGGTAAGTTAATTTTGCTAAACCTCAATTTCTTCTTCCAGAAAATGGTTCTAATAGCAGCAATTTAGTGGGTTGTCATGAGGTTTAGAAATTAGAGGCAATGGATAAATCTTGGCCATTTAATAAGTATCTATATTATTACTAAATATTCTTTTTCTATTATTACAAAATATTCTTTATTGTGTAGGCACTGGCTGTGTACTAGCTATTATGCTAATCGCTTTACATTTATTAGCTAATTAAATGATGAGAAGAGTGAGAGGGAACCAGGAAAGGGATCTGATAGATGTCCCACAAGGGGGAAGCAAATTTTCAGGGTCAGGAGTTAGGCTGAGGAACAACTCCAAAGCCAAGCTCCTACTTACACATACCACCTTTCCAGGAGCATCTGAGCAGCTACTATGATTAAAGCAATTTCACCACTGTAAACTTCAGAAGGCCAAGAAAGTCTTTGTGGCAGACAGGTAACTTGTCCTGGGCTTGGATAAAGAGATGGATAAAGAGTTAAATCTGTTCCGATGAAGGAGACGGGAATATCCTAAGGAGAGCAAGGAATGTGCCAGAGGCTCTGGGAGGGATGGGTGTGATCAGGCTGGGGGAGCCTCCAGCTTCCCGGGAGGAGGTGATGCAATGAACATTGTCGTGGATGGGTTGGTGTCAAACTGCAGAGGTTATTGAATATGAGAGGAAATAAACCTGCACTCCATTCTCTAAAGAATTGTGAAGCTTGGGCAATTTTTTTCTTGGAAATACTAATATTCATTTAGAATGAGAGAAGAAGTCACAAATTACAAATTTTAAAAGGCCTGTAATTACAAATATTACAGTGGCCAGGAAAGTAACCTGATCCTTTTATTATCAGCCTGACCCACCTCTTCAATTGTTTTCCCTACAGTTTTTTCTGCATGCTCTTTGTTTCCTCAGATGATAATGGCTTTCACTATCATTTTTTAAAACTTTAATGGTTTTTATGCTGATACCTAAGATAATGAAATAAAACAGACTTTCAATCGCCCAATCAATAACTATTGGGAATGGATGTCATTCAGAGTGGCATTTTAAGAAGGCTATTCTGGCTTGCAAAGGATGAATTGGAGAAGAAAAGAAAACCTCAAAATGGTCATTTTCAATAGCCGTGTCATGACAGTTGGGAGAATTGTCACAACTAACAAAGTACTAATAGTGAAAGTATTGGTTTGCCAAAGATGAGCTGTTTTATCCATTAGAGCAGACTCAAGGTCATTCCTAGAATAATGTCACCCTCCTTCACTGAGATTCCAAGTTCTTTCTGGTGAGAGGGAAAGGTGCCGGTGTCACAATTTGGTTTGGTCTTTGGCAGGACCCTAGGAGTGTCCCCAGAGGACTGAGTGCTGTGTTTCATCACCCTCCGTGTGTCTCAGGACAGAAACGCCTGGGAAAGTGCTGCATTCAAGGGTGATTGCCCCAGTCCAGGCCAAAGTGCCCAGACTGAAAATGTCCTACAAGTCTGGAAATGAAATAATAACTTTAAGAGACGGGGGTTGTGTGGGATGGTATTTGATAGTTATTGATAACTGAGTGATGAGAAAGAATGGAAAGAAAGGCGCTCTGGATGACTCCTCACACAGGTGAGGAAATGGGAAGAGCTACAGCTTGCTTTGAGGAGTGGGATCATGAGTTTCCTTGTAGAACCTGTTGAGTGTTAAGTGTGTTATCCAAGCGGGAAGACCCAGAAAGCAGTTTGAATAACTAGAACTTTACGAGGAACGTTAGAGTGGGAGGAAGTCTTCGTGAGTCGGCTATTTTGAATTGATAAAATATTGTCTATCTTAGCTATTAAAAAAAATCTCTTGGGAGGATTTCCTAATAGGGGGTAATATTTATGAAGCACTAGCTATGTGCTAGGAACAGAACTCACAACAGCACATGCATTATTCATTCCTCAATGACAGCCCCATGAGGCAGGTATCATCATTATACCCATTTTAAGATAAAACAGCCACAGAAAGGCAAAATAACTTGGTCAAGGTCACACAGCAAGCTGGTTGTAGAGCTGGGATTCAATCCCAGACAACCTGGTTCCAAAAACCAAGCACTCAACCACCACAGACTCCACAATATAAACACGTGAACATAAAGCTGTCCCACAGAGAAATGTCTTGTAAAAAGTCACATTCTATTAAGAAATGTTACCATGACTGGGGCCACCTTTGGCACCCCATTGAGCCCCCTTCACTCAAGATCTCTTAAGAATAAATCACATATATATATATATCAAACTACAAGTGATGCCCACTCAGGGTACCCACCTCTTCAGTAAGGAAGTGGTAAAAATAAGCAACAACACTGACAGCCATTTATAGCTTTTGTAAAAAATCTTTTTGTCACCTTGATTTGTTTTTATCTTTCCTTGACTATGTCTTGCTGATCCTGGTCAATAAGCCCCAGGCCCCTCCCTGCTTTTATTGCACTGAAATAGTTGTATGCTTGTAAGAGAGTCTTTATTTTTATTGGCAGAAAATTCTCAGTCTACTTACTCCCTTGTATAAAGTTAATTTTAGCTATAGAACCTGTATCAATAATGTCATTTAAAGGAGGCTGCTTCCAATACACTCTGTGAAATGTCTGCAGAGAATTTCGGATTTATCAGGGCACACTTCCCTCGCTACTCGCGGGCCCTGCAGCATCCTTTCTCTTCTACATCTGAGCATTCTCTGTTCTCTGGCCAGCTGCCTTCTGTTCAGCCCCTGTGTGTTCTCCATTCTCTGCTCTGCCTTCATGATAAGTAGGGCTTCATCTTGATCACATTGCAGCGAGTCGGAGAGGGGGGGGGATTGTTAACTTCTTTATTTGGGTCCAAGCTAAAAACATATCCTCCGATTGGCAAACCACAAAAATTATAACACTTTGCGTTTAATAAGATCAAGCAGTCCCTCTTTGGATAGAACACTGTGACCGGGGTGGAGAGGGGTCTTTTTCCTGGACCGGTTCTCCACTCTGCATCTGGTGGCTTACCTGGGATGTCCAAAATACGAGAAGCCTAGGGTCCATGGATATACTGGTGGGATGCACAATAGATGAAGAGAAATGACTGAGTGGGTTTTTATTTTTAGTTTTTCCAGAAGAATAACTGTTATAAGTAGGACACATGGGATTTATTTTCCATTATTAGAATTGCTTAATTTCAAAAATATGGTCAGTCAAAAGCTTGGGTGTCTCCTCTTCCTGCTGGCTTACTACCACGTTAGCTCAGGTTACCATGGAAAGCAAGCAGTTATTTTCACCCTTAACTTATACCAAACACTTGACCTTGGAATCGGTAATTTACATCCTTAGAAGAGAGGTCACTTAGGGAATTTAACTGTGTAATCCTAGCCCCCATGTGGCAGAAGATGAGTAGAAATGGAACAGAGCTGGTAAAACACCATTTGAAACAATTTGATTTAGGAAATCATTTCTTTTTTACTTCATTTTTAAAAATGGAACCTACTTTAAAATGGTACAGGAAGGCAGAAGGATGTAGGAAAAGTCTATAGAAATAGTGACTCAAAAACTCTGTTCCAGGACTCAAGAAGGCAAGCCTGTTGTCACATTTGGAGGGAAACCAGAAAGAATTTAGGTTTTCACTTTCCTAATAGCCTCTTTTCCACCACCTTTCCTTCAAACATCTTGCCCTCCCTTTTATCTTGCCCTTATTAATACAAACTAAGAGAGAGAGATCGCCTTTCAAACTTTAACCAGGAAACAGAGGTTTTGCCAGTACTAATATTTTGGTGTCGGCTTCTTCTCTTAAAGACAATTATCAAGACGAAGCATTTGTTTCTTCTTTTGTTTACCCGTGGCAGTTTGTCAGCAGTTATGATAAGTAGAGTTCCATCTGCCAGTAAAACTACGTTGCAAATTGCCATAGAAATTAGCAGCTTTCATTTTTGCCTACATAAATAAATATGCGAAATAAATTGCACATAAATGCATCCTAAAAAATCACAGGTACACCGCACAGTTAAATGCCAATCAGACAAAACCAGAGACACATTGCGATTATCTCAGTTTTCAAACCTGGAAGATACACGAATGTGTTTCTAAATGAGAGAGGCAGTGTATCATGCTCGCTGAGATAAAAACAGAAGCTGCCAGACACTGCACTGTGGCTTTATTCTCAGAATCCTTTGCCTGAAACCCGCTCTATCTTTTCTCCGTGTTCTCCACTCTCTCTCTCTCCCCCGCCACCGTCTCTCTTTCTCTGTATGTCTCCTTCTCTCCCTCTCTCACCCTACTTTCCCTCTCTCCCTCTCTCCTCACTGTCTTTTCCCTCGCTCATTGTTCTCTCTCTCCTCCTGCCTTTGATGCACATACGTTGTCACATTCCATTGACTCTCTCCTCTTCTCTGTTCTTACACTCAAGCCTAGCGGTGCTTTCGCCAGGCAGCAGCAGCCTCTCCTGCGAGTTTTAGTCATGTGTGCAGCTCAGTTTGATCGAGCGTTCCTTTTCTGCCTTTTCACTCTTACAAAAGATTAAAAGGTGGCGTCACATTGCTCCCCTGTTCCTTCCCGCAGGAGGGACTTAAAAGGGACAACAAAAACTAATCACTTTCAATAAGCATTTTCTTGCTAGGGAAAAGAAAAAAAAAGAAAAAAAGAAAGAAAGAAAAGGAAGAGAGAGAGAGAGAGAGGAAAAAAAAAAGGCAGGGGGGTGGATTTAGCGGTGTAATTGGAGACCGGTGGTGAGGATTGGGGCGAGCTAGAGATGTTGCACGCTGCTAACAAGGGAAGGAAGCCTTCAGCTGAGACAGGTAAGAGCGCCCATCGGAGGGTTTGACCGAGTGGCTTAGTTAAATCTCTGTTTTCACCGTTTTGTAATTGAGAAAGGCATCCGCAGCAGAAGCCGATTTTTCAGTCGGCTTCCTTTTGTTTAACATAGAAAGTACCTGTATTAATTTTGATGAATTAGAGCATGCAGCAAATTCAATTGAAAATAGATTTGTATAGTAAATGCATTTATACCAAATGATTTCTCCTCCGTTTTATTTAAGGAGAGAGAGGAGAAAGATGATTTTGATCCGAATAGCACTTTGCATTATGTTAAATTCTAAACAGCTAACGGAGGAAAATAATAATCCAATTGATCCTGTTTTTGAACTCCGGGACTTAAAGCCTGGGAGAGAGCTGGCATTTTAAATTTTTCTTCTAACTGAACTTCTGATGTGTTATAATAATTTTTCACTAGAGGTTTAAGCAAGGGTAGAGTTTATTTGAGTCTAGTTGCTGGGGTGTGTTACGTTTGGATCTTGTCAGTGAAGCTATAGCTCCTTAACCTGTGTCAGGTTGATATTTCATAAATGGAGATTAAGTGTTGTCCCAAATGAAATATGAAGTTAAAACATCAGGTTAGGGCATGTTTTAGAAAAGGATCCAGTAAATAATTAGGATAACTGAATTATGACAGTTTGAGATGGGAGTTAACTCTGGAGGTGCTGTTTGGTAAGCCTTCCTGGCTTTTAAGCAGCTCAATAATGAAGGGGGCTAATTATCAGGCTCAAGTTGGAACTTTGCATTAGGACCCTAAATATAGAATACATGTGGACGTTCACCGTAGGTGGCTTTTAGGAAGCTGCCCCTTTTGTACGCTATGAATGAGAGTTGTGGATTATATTTGATGGCATTTCTCCTTTAAAGAGCTTTGGGATGAAGCTTAAAAGGCTCACATCTATTTTAACATTGACCAAACACAAAATGCAATATACTGTAGTCTCCCGGTGCCTGATTTTTATTGCTGCTGCTGTTGTTTTAAGGTTTTGATAATTTGTTTTTAACCTCAGTCTTCGTTGATTTTGTGTTCATTGCCTCTGCTGCTAAAATATATTGCTGGCATGAATGAACTGAGATTTGGGAATGCAAAAAAAAAGAGAAAGAAAGAAAGAAAGAAAGAAAGAAAAAGAAAGAAAGAAAGAAAGACCACTAACTAATTAGCCAGAGTTTTTATTTCAGGATAACAGAAATCCAAATTATATCCAGGTTTGTTATGTAGGATGTTACCTAAAAGGTTTGAATTAATTTTTAGGTAATTTTGGGGGGATGGGAAAATCTGCATATTAAAAGTACAAAATTCTGTTAAAAGAATGCTTTCTCTGGAATGAGCTATAGAAAGGTGACTTTAATGCCTCCACAAGGTTTGGTCCTGGAAAGAGCTGCTGTACTGTGTGGCATCATTGAGTCCAGCAACCATGAACAAGAGGATATTTTATGTTTATTTCGTGATAAGATTTTTTTTTTCTTCCCGACTTTCCAAACTGGACCTGCTCCTCCATGCCTCACTCTGGCATGCCTCGCGTTTGCCAGACACCCTCCTGGCATTTTGTAGGTGCAGCACGTGAATCCAATTTTACAAGTGTACATGAGGAGCTGCTGATTGGGGGGAGTGGAGACCACACAGACAATGGGGTCTCATCAGAATTTATCATGGAATGATAGCCAGCGGAAGTTCTGGCGGAAGACCCCCTCATACAGGTGTGGGGAAACTTCATTTTTCCATCATGGTGAAAAGAGCAGAGAAAGATGTGGACAGGGGCAGAAGAAACTGCTACAGCATGTTGATGGAGTCATGCTGGTGGTAGCCTAGTGGGTTTTTAAAATCACATCACCTGCAGTTTTCTTTCTTCAACTTAAGAAACTTTGCAGAATCTTGAAGTAGTTCCTCTCAGATTCAGTCCGTGTCTCGACATCGCTTTCTCTCATAAAATCTTTTCTCTGCCTCTCGCTTTACCCAACTCCTCAGTGTCGGGCTGCCACTGATAATGATGGTTGTTTCCTAAAGAAGTGACAAGTGTTGAGAAGATGGGCCAGGAGAAATATGTTGTCTGCGTCGCACATGTGTTTTAATTTTGTTTATGAAAATGACTTCTTCAAGGTGAGGAGATGATAAATTTGAAGTTGCGGCTTGGCTCTCTGTATCGGTGAACTGCTGTCCTTCTCCTAGACAGCTCGGTAGAGCTAATGTGGGCAGAAATAATTCGGTTGTAAAACTGGGTGGTAGTGCAGCATGCACTTTTTAAGCAGATGGTAACCAAAACTATCCTTACTCAAACTATCTGATTCATATAAATAGCATTTTTCTGACTTTTCCAGTAGATGTTGCTGGAGAGCAAAGAAAAGATCATTTTTTTTACAGGAAAAAAAGAAATGCAGTAGACTTATAAAAGCCAACAGAAAAGATCCTTCTCCCCAAACTCCGCTGATAGCATTTTGCATAATTTGCTAATTAATGAATTATATTGAATCATTACCTTTTATGATGTTCTATAGAAAGCTATTAAAACTTGAGTTAGATTTTAAAATTATGGGATTGTTCTCTTTAGTCCCTATATATAATGTCTGTTTGCTGTTTTCCGTTTTTAAAAAATCAAGTTAACTGCACATTACTATTCAGAACATTTCATCCCTGAATGCTAAAACCCTTTAACATGCAAATATGATGTCAGAGGAAGAACTGAAATAGAATACTCTGAGAAGAGTAATGATCAAATGCATTATAAAAATATGCACCAGTTGCCAACATGTAATGAAATATTAAGAAATTAAAAGCATGCAACCTCTAAAGTAATAGAATTTCATTGCTCTGAGACTGTTTTCCCACTGAATATTAAGTGCTTAATAGATCTATCCGTAAAAAAACAATCGAAAACCTACATGGTTTGTCACTGAAGTTCTTTCATTATATGATTTTGAAAAATTAGCCCAATAGGATTTTCCTCAGACTAGGAAATGTAATTAACATCGGATATTAAGTGCCAGATCTCCAAAGCAAAAGCCACAAAGCTTGATGGAGAAAATAGGAATGCAGAGGGTAAGCATCAGCACTACAAGCTGAGGGTACCCACGCTAGAACTACTCTGCTCGTAATCACTCTGATAAAATGACAAAGATGTCCCAGAGGAGCCTGGGATTCTAGTACCCAGACATGAACTGATGCAATTTCAGGCAGCCAATGACCTCTATCTGTGGGAATATTTATTTTTGGAAATGATCAATTAACTGATTTCAATTGTCAAAGAGAAGTGTATGTATTTTTTTTTCCAATGCACAGGGAGCCTTAGATATTACAAAAACACATTCAGATAGGACAAGTGTACAACCTATGTGGTAGAGCTTTCGGTTTTTCTTACCTTAACCAGTCCGAGCTCTTTTCTGGTGGATTTTCTACTCTGTATTGAAGCCCTTCTTTGTCAGTTTTCATTCCTGAGGTATGAAATGCTCCAGAGGATGTTTTGATTTAACACCCATTCGTTTCTCTTTTCTGGGGGAGAAAAGCTTATCTTTAGAAGACATGAGTGTCCACTACTCCTATTTTGTAATTAGCACTGTAAGTCCACTGGGTAAGAACCGTCCTTTTTTTTTTTTTTTTTTTCTTTTAATTAAAAAAATTTTTTTTTGCTTGACCTAGAGTGGTTATTTTTTTTTTTTCTGTCTTTAAATAAGAAAACCTTTACAATTTGATGGGAGATTTTGGTTTCTGTTTCTGGTTTGTTTGCTTTTCACTTTTGGTATTCTCTGTTTTCACTATAGCTATCAAGCACTGACTATGCCCAAAACACCCTGAGTTAAATGTGCCAAATGGTACCTCAAACAACAACAAATATCTGTTTTCTCTATGAGAACCTTAGGAAAACAAAAGGTGTGAACCACGCCTGGAGAATTGCTAGTGGGTTAAAATGTACCCGGTTCTAACTCCTTCCTTAAGAGAACAGAACAGAAAAGGTCACTGCAGGTTGAGGGGATCCTGAGGGTGGAAGCCTTTGAATTAGGAGTGAAAGGTGAAGATACAAAATAATCTTGATGAGCAAAGTGAGGGGTCATGTGGGATGTAATACCAGCAAGAATGAGTAATGCCAATATGATTGAGAGCTTTGAATGGCAGGTCAAGGTATTCAATAGCCACTGAAAAGATGGGATCTGAAAGCTTCTAGAAGAGTTCCTTTGGAAACAGAATGGGGAAGGAGTGGAGTAGTGGGTCCATACTCTACCCCTGCCCACCCAACAGACGCTGAAATGCCTGTCTAGGGTCCATCTGCTCTCCTATTATGTTGTGGCCTGAGGAAGCTATTGTTACTAGTGGGATATTGCCTTACTTTTTAGGAATGTTGTTGAAAAAACAGTGAGAACCCCTTGTCTAGAGGCCAGAAACCAGTGGCTAATCTATTGCATTAGCCTAGACCTAGGTGGAAAGGTTGAGAAACACTGTCGAGGGGAAAGAGAATGGCTCTGAGAAACACCTTCCTATTATAATTACTGCAATTTCTTGTATGTGCTGTAGATGTCATGGCCTCATTAGGCAAGGATTTTGTGTATATGCATTTGTTTTCATAAGAAAAACCTTCACCATTTGTCAGAGATGAGACCTGTAATTTAGAAGGTGTGATATTCTCTGCATACTATTTGGATATAATCAATTAATGTTATGTTCATTTCCTGTTTTCTGACATTGTTTAGGATGGCTCTTTTATGATCTTTAAGGGTTTTCATCTCTCTGAGAAGGTATATACTTTATTTGTTGAAATTAATTACCTCTCTGATTGCCCATTTGTCAGTTACTTTCTATAAACCTTGACTAACTTACCTTGAACTCTTAGATGCGTAGTGTATTTGACTGACAAACTCAGCTGTGGAGACTCCCTTAACTATATAATAAAAGTTTATATGTTAACATTTAAGATATTTTCTTGTGCCCAGTAGACTTCATAATGAGAAGAAGCAGAAATAATTATTAGCCAGTTAAGTAAGTGGAGTGCCACCCTTTTTCTCAGAAATTGATTTAACCAGACTATTTAGGTGAACAGGGTTACCAACATCACCTTGGAACCAAGCTATAGATGATTGCCTCGCCTTGTCCTCCAACCACTTTAATCTAATTTGTTCCATTTACTTCTCTACGCTTTTTATCTTCCCACCATTTTAATACCATCAGAGATGGGGGCTGCCCATGACATTCACACTTGACATTATCAAACACAAAAGGCATCACTCATGCACTTGACTGCATTACAATGCAAGGGAAAAAAATAGATTCCCAAAGGCTTAGAAATTATTGTTTCGTACCTTGAATGTAGGTGGTTTTTTTTTTTTTTTTTTTTTCCGCTGTTTCCTCCAGCCTGCCTCATTTGACTGTTTTTGCTTCTGCGTGTTTTCAAAGAGTTCTGAAAACCCTGGAAAAATCGGCACTCACGGATCCATAACATACACACCCTTATGTTCACTGGAGGGATGCATAGTAATACAATGGAAATTTACAACTCTATTATTAACGGTTATTTGCTAGGAATCAACCACATTTTGATGCAGTACCGAAGTTGAGCCTTGCACTTGAACTGTTTTTTCCACCGCTGACTTCAGTTCTTCTGACAGACAGCTGTGGCCAAACCTTTTCCCGACTCACACATCGGTGGTCATTGCAGTAACTCCATTACTGCTGCATAGACCCAAAACATTTTGAATCTATAGCAGTCCTGAGTTTGTCTACGCATGAAATCTTTGTGTGTGTGTTAGGGTGGGGGGAGGGATTCTTAAAGTTAATATAAATTTACTTATACCTCCCTTTGCTTACTATTCTGAACTTCCTATTCAAAGGCAATTCCCTCCCTCCCCCACACATATAGGGCAACATTTGTGAGTTGGACAAATAGTGTTATCAGATTGTGGTGAATTGCTTCAGTAGTATTACATCATGCATCGGGATCGCGTGTGCTGTAAAGCTCTGTAAAACAGCCAGCTACATGGTATCCTACAGGTTTAATATACTTCTGCAGCCTTGTACTTGGGAAGGATTTCTGTAATTGGAGACAATCTAGCAAGGAGAACTTTTTAAGCCATTGGAGGCCGAAATACAAGTTTTTGAGAAATGTGACTTTATAGGCTTGAAACTGAATGGATTACAAATTTCTCTTAACTGGACAGAATCATAATTGCATATATAGTACAGTCCTGATTATCCAGGGTTTGCATTTCCAGCGTGGGGATTATCCAGATTTCTTCTCTGACTCCCCTGTCTTTTCTCTAACTACCTGACGTGAATCATTTCTCTAATCATTGGCACCTCTGCTAATGGTATGGAAGGGCATATTTGAGCAGCAAAATCCAAACCAGTGAATTATCTTTCAGAAGACCTAATTATGTAAAAAGTCTGAGTGGCTAGGTTTTTAAAGCTATTCACTAAAATTTAAATTCACTAAAATTTGAAACTATTCACTGACTAAATTTCAATTTTGGTGCCCTCTTTCTATTTACATATTTACTATAGCTGTTCATATACTGATATCTTACCCTCATGTTTAAGAGGCAAAAAGTAAACCAACCTGCCTGAATGATGTCAGGTAATTGGTGTCATTGTTCTGGCTTATATCATCCCCCTCACCTGCCATCCAGACCAACTACCATTTTGAATTAACTAGTTGGATATTGTACCTAGTTGGCATTTTCTAAGGCCACTTGGGGCAAGCCAGTGTACCTTGTGCAGGTTCTCAGGGTTCTGATTAGCATAGTCCTCTAGGATTAAGTACAAATGTGGATTACTGGTGTCCAAACCCTGCTGAGTTAATCTCCAACACCATTTCTAGCCCATTTCCATCATCAGCTCACTGCCAGTCAATCCTTGATAAACTATTTATATTTAGGATTTGTCTCCTTGGAGGTCTTCAGAGTCCCAGAGGACTTTAAAGACTTTAAAGCCTCTTAGATCCCGGAATTAGGCTGAAATGGTGAAAGTAGTGTAGGAAGGATAGCTGCCTTTTCCAGAGAGGTTGGCATTCCCAGCCCCTTTCCAAGTTTACAGAATGGGGCACAGGATTCCACCTACTGGAAATCGCTACAGAATCAGAATTTGATTTCCTCTCCTTTTCTTATACATCAGTTGTGGCTTGGACATTTTAAAAATCTTGTGGTCATATCATATGTTTTAGTCAATAATTGACACTTCTCTCATACTATCCTTATTTGACAAACATGGCTATAAATAATTGGTTGCTCCTTAAGGTGCCTAATCAAACTTCCTAAGATGTTTCTGTTTCTAAATCTATTATGTAACATAATGTAAGTGATAAAATATATACTATGTAATCTAGTTAACACAAATATACTGAAGGGCAAACATGTTACAGCTCTCTTGATATTAAAAATATTATCACTAGATTAAAATGAGTATGTTAGAAAGACATTTACTTGGAGTTTTTAAATGCTGAGCTGTGGTTGATGATGTAGTGTAATGACCAGTAGTTTTCCACCCATATTTTATTTTTTTCCACCCATATTTTAAATGAGAATTTAAACAGAAATATAGTACACAGTACTGAGAATAGAAAACCTCAATGACTACTAGAAAAACTATTGACAAATCTAGTTATGAGTTCTGTATCTATAGGAAGTGCCTCATCATTTTTGATATGTGTGCACATTTATGTGCATATATATCTACACATACATGCATACATATATGTTTCCTCTCTATATATATGTAAGTACTTCTATCTCTATCTCTGTATCAGTATCTATATCAGTATCTTCATCTACTATATTAATATTCAGAGGTAGAGAGAGAATAAGATACAGTGTGGCTATATGCCTGGTAAGATATTGTACTTTTCTCCAGCTGACATTATGCATTTCCCACAACCCGACGTTCAGTGTGCTAGGTAGCAGGCATGCCAAGGCAAACCAGACATAACTCTTAAGGAGTTCGTGATCTAGTCCTGAGTTAGAAATTATTTTAATGTTGACTATCTCACTCAGGAATATATTTAACGATTGGAAGCACAGGAAAAAAAAAAATTCAAGGTTTACCAAGCCATCTGAGCTCTCACTAGGTACATCTAAATTGGACATGCTTTGCCTGGTCAGGAGGAGGGCTGGAAAAGAAATACAGCACGTATGATTTGGGGGAAGAATATCCTCACATAAAGTGATCTAGTCTCAACTAGAAATAAATTTGGCTTTATGGAAAAGCCTGGCCAGCGTGCCTGAATTCTATGTTATTCCTTACTGCTGGCAAACCACAAAACAAAGATAGGGTTAGTTTGTTTGAAATTCACTTTTCAATGAGTCCTATACAAGTGAGAACACAGGGGAGGTGCTCTCAACGTGCTTATTATTAAACATGTACACCTAAGGGTCTCGTTTGAAAATGTATGTAAATAATATGTGCATATTTTTCTACAATGAAATGGGCTTATGTGGTTAAGATCCCTTTATTCTCAGTCTATATGGCATTTATGACGTATATGCTGTATGTGTTTGTAACCACATATCGTATGTGATTTATAGACACCCATATAGTCTCTAGAGGTCAGTAGAATATAAGAAATGGGCAAGCATTCACATCTAGATGAGACGTAGAGATTCTGGAGACCATTTTTCAAATGGCAAAATGATAATAGTCTACTAATGACATTAGGAACTAAAATCATTAATCGGTGTTAACAAAAAAGTCATGTCATTCTTGTTCCCGAAATGAATCTAATCTATTTGTTTTAAGCAAATTTCAGACAAATGAACATTCACATGGCAAGAACCTTGACAGAGACTCAAGTTATAATTACTTGACTGTGGTTTGTTATGAGACTGTGATTCCTTAGAACACTTTTTTGAATATATTTTAACATTACTGGAACCTAAGGGTGAATTGTTTTTAAACATTTGACTATTATATCCAAAACTTATTTCTATTTTAGCTGCCAATTCAGTTTCCTCAACTCTTACAAATGAATGATTTGGTGATTTATATGTTGCAATTCCATTTGTTCTTATGAACTAAATGTTCCTGATGTTGGAAAATGTATTAGAAAATTGTGATTTATTTTATATATAAAACTAAAAATGTTGACAGTTCAGCAAATTGCTGCACAGTTGAGCATGTTTATCAAGTTTTTCTCTAGAAAACTCATACACAAAAAAGTGTAGAAACTGATGGCACGTAGCTATGAGCTCTCCAACAATAGTATCAAGTGCCTCTTCCACACCATCCTGCGTGGTACAGAACAGTGCTGCAGGGCCGCGGGTGGCATCTGAGTTTAACTTGAAGTTGCTTGACGTTGAACTTAATATGTCGTGCCCACATTAATACCACTTACCCTGGGAACTAACTTATCAATAACGTATTCTCGTATTTCTCTATTTACACCCTAGTGGATTGCATTTGAAGCTCAGTTTCCTCCATGATAAATCCGAATCCGGGGTGGCAAACACCAGTGCTTAGAGGGATGTGGTCAGAAATAAGACAGTAGGAGGTGATGGAGGGCAGTGAAAGCAGTACAGTTGTAAACACATATACACACACACAGCAAAGAAACCAAAAAAACCTACTAAGCATTTTTGGAAAGTGATCATGTGAAGTATTTAAAAGAACTTTAGGCTAGAGTGGCTTCAGTCATCAATGAGAGATAATTGATAAATATTGATAGAGCACTTCCAATGGATAATCTACTTGCTTGGGGGACAAATTATTAAATGAGAAAGATACAGTATATTTCCTGTTCTCAAGGAATTTACAGTATAATTGGGTGCTGGCCCTGCATCATCTCCCCTGCCTCTGTGCCCCCACATCTCTCTCTCAAACTGCTATATTCTCTGTTCCATCCCTTTCAGTTCTTCTAACTTTCATAACTGTGTCTTTGCAAATGCTCATCCTTCTTGTCTTCTTCCAACATTCCAGCTTGCCCCTGGCTGACTCCTATTCATCTTTCAGGTCTCCGTTTAAATGTCGCTTCCTCTCAGATTCTTGAACTCCTACACCCTGTCTAAATTAGGAGCTCCCTTTGTGACCCTCTAACAATGTATTTCCTTTATTGTAACTCTGTTCTCAATTTATGTAATTGCAAGTTTGTCCATTTCCACATAAGCCTTTAAGCTCACTGGGGGCAGGCACCTTGTGGCTAGCTTGTGCACTGATGTATTATGATACCTAGTGAGATACCTGGTAGCATAAAGCTTATTTAAAGTGTAACTCTTGAATGAATGTTTAAATACACAAACAACCACAATGCACTGATAAAGTTAAAAAAGAAGAAGAAGAAGAAGAAGAAGAAGGAGAAGGAGAAGGAGAAGGAGAAGGAGAAGGAGAAGAAGAAGAAGGAGAAGAAGAAGGGGAAGAAGAAGAAATCACATTTTTCAAGAGACTGGGAAGGATTCACATCCTTGCTTGGACTCAAGTCTTAATGACAGGTTTAAAGTCTTAGGTGTCGCCTTTCTTCTGCCTCTTCTTACCTACCTTGAAATCGATCCAGGTCCCTAAGTAGTAGAATGGAACATCCTCTTAGTTAGATTGAGTTGTACACTTTTTAGTTGTGTTTTTCTCTTTTGTCTCTGGTGATGTTACCTATGATAGATGGTAGACTTCACTATTCTAGTGAAGCCCAAAAGTGGTGACTCCCCTCTCTACTCTAGTGATTGGTTTCAAGATAGGGAGCTTTGGCTATCAGAACTACTTAAAAAGAACTGGACTCTGAGCACCATGAATATGGCTTGAGTGGAGATTCAGAAATGATAATGCAGAATAAATATATAATGAGTTATTTTTAATTGTGTCTGGGGGACCAAGGTCATTTTATGTGACGATCTTCTCCCCCCAGATCATACTTTTCTGCTCTTTTCCAACTCTCCTCCTTAAATGTTTCAGTAAGGTCTTTGAGTTCTCTGATTTAATAGGATGGAACTATTCCTAGTTTCCTGCAGTTGAAAGACCCTAACAGGTGCCAGTCTCCCATTTAACACCCTGAGACTTCTGTTTGCATTCCCACACTGTTGCTCTCCATAGATGGACATATTTTGATGACTGAATAGCTCATGGTTCGTGCAGTTGTTTTCAGGGAACCCATTTCATTCCTTTTTGTTGTTTTGGGCCATTTAAGTCATACCCTCAAAGTAGAAAATTATTCTCATAGTACCCTGAAATATGGTTAAGACTGGATTTGGAAATAAGGAGTGAACAACTTTAATCTTTTGTGATTTTAGCTCAGCTGCATTCCAGGAGTTACCTTTTAATCACAAATGTGTGATGAGTTTGGTGAGAGGCATGAGGAATATGGTAGAAAGAGCATTCAGATATGGCATCTATTATTATTATTATTTTAAATTACCTTCTGCCTTTATCATCTAACCCTGTGCTCACTGTTGTTTATTTTTATTATTATCTAAAGGAGGGAGTATTTTATAAAAAAATGTAAAATGGGATTCACTCCATACATTTATATGATGAAAGCCACATTGGAATTATATTACTGTCCAGGAAGAATAATGGAGGTTTCAGAAAGAACTAAAGCATACCTGATATAACGTGGAGTGAGAGGGGCAGCTGGCTATTATCCTATAGTTTGGTAATATTTGCTGTCTTTTATCAGAGATTTTTAATATTGTGTCAGGGAGGCTAAAAAGAGGAACATGTAGAGATTAATAATAAATAAATCCTTATCTTCTCTGGTAAAAATTTAAGAACTCACCAATCAAAATATTTTCCTAAAAATGCATTGTCTTTGGGGTGCCTGGGTGGCTCAGCCAGTTAAGCATCTGCCTTCGGCTCAGGTCATGATCCCGGGGTCCTGGGATCGAGCCCCGCACCGGGCTCTCTGCTAGGCAGGGAGTCTGCTTCTCCCTCGTCCTCTGCCCCCACCCCCACCCCCACCCCACTTGTGCTTCTCTCTCTCTCTCTCTGTCTCAAATAAATAAATAAAACCTTTTAAAAAACACACTTTCTATATTATACAAAAACATCAACAACCTTGCTGCCATCCTAGAAGTTCTTTAGATAACAATGTAATACAAATTTTAATCAAACCATTACATTAAGTTATAGTAGTAAACATTAAAAAGCTGGTCAGTTTACTGTGCCCCTGGCAATATGCAGATTAAGTGATTTGAGTTCAGAACTGTACTTTTTATTTTTTAATATTTTACATACACCCCTGACCCTAGTTCTTGCTCCCATGAAGATGATGTCAAGATGTCCATTCCTTTCTCACTCTTCTTTTCCTTCTCCAAAAAGTGTCCTGTTAAATCCCCTCATATATCTTTTGTAGATACTCTTAAAACCAAAAATAGTTTATATTCTTGAATGAGAAAATATTTTTTAAGAAAAAAAGGTAATTCTTTGAAAAATGGAATGTACCTGCCATAAGAAGATAAGTTCTGTTTGTAAAAAATTATAACCGCCTTATAACAATCACAATCTCTCTCCTTTCTGAAGTGTTCTGGAATGAGAAATCATCAGTATCAGAGTAAAAAATATATATTTCAATTTAGTTAGATGATTTTACTTACAAAAATATATAGAGTTATAAAAAATAGACCTTTGACTCTTAACTTGGGTTTATTTTGCAGTTTTGGAAGTGCTTGTGGATTTCTTAATGTTAAATTGGTAATTGTTGATCTCTGAGGAGGGGTGCAGTATCTTCAGTCTGAGCTTATTACAGTGTAAAATATGGATTGCCTTTACCCTAATGGCCTCTGAATCCTATTACCATCCCATTAGAGAGTGTGGGATTTTAGTAATTCTGTTGTTGTTTCCAGTGGGCAGTGAATATAATGGGGAAGGGCAGGGGTTAATGCAATTCATCTCTTTTAATACTTGTAACTCCGAGTCCCTTATCACTCACTGTGGTTTCATTGGGGTTTCTCCCCACCACCCCCCTTCTTTCTGTTATCTCTAAGGCCCAATATATTTCTATAAGCCTTTCTCAACCAGGAGAGTTTAGAGAGAGTGGTGATTTTGTGATTTTTAAGTTTAAAAAGAATTTTAGCCATTAGCTTTTCATAAACTGAAGATAAATAAATAAGGTGGTGCATCAGCTTGTTGTGAAACCGGCTGTAGCTCAGAAAGGTTTTCAGTGACTGTCATTGTGCCAAGAATAGTATTGAAATAGCTCTTCAATCAAGATCATTTATAAGGCCTTTTGGAAGGAGAAGCATGAGACAAGCGGGCCGGATCAATGCCCGCTAGTGTTCTGGGTATAATGTTTCCATGTGCTCTTGGAGACAGCTGTGTCCCGGGTCCTAGTAGTGCTAGAGAGAGGAGTTGGGAAAGATTTCCAAGTGATAGAAATTAGATTCCTTTAAAGAGAAGTTTATGAGCAATAGTTAATTCCCTACATATCAGACATGCTCAATAGATGTACATGTCTGATTATGTATCCCTGGTTTTATTCATGAAATTTGTTTTTAGCTAATACAGCTTTTTTCGGAATAAATACGAACATCAGATTATTTCTCAGTATGTCAAAACAAATTAGTTTCCCACAGTGATGCAGTGAAAGGTGTAACTATTTTCCCTTTTTGTATGTCAGAAAGCATTACTGGGACTGGGAAATTCCCACTTTTCTCCCCTTAGCCCATGAGTCTGGTGGTTTGCAAAAGTCTGGTTTAATGCACAAGCATGGTCACCTAGAGCTCCAGCACCCCCTCTGCTGCCATTAATGAGAATCGCATGCTGAGATCCAAAGAGGCAGGGGTCTATACTCAGAAAAAGGCACGGAATGGCAGGAGGTGATCAGACCATTTCAATCTGTCGAAAGTGAATGATATTCCCAGGGCTTATTGTTCACCTTCTCAGAGAATTAAGTTTCCATATGTTTCATCATAAATGGAATGAATGTGCAACATAATTGCAACATGAAAATGTCTACTCGATGACATAGTAGAAAACCAATATTTGGGGGAAAATTTCTTCTTGTCTCCATATTCTAAATATCTTGACTGTCCACCTGGTTAAAGCTAATAGCCTAAGCCTGGTGGCAGTGTTTAGATATGGTGCCTTCGTATAGAATAGTTTGCATATTTATGCTGAATATTCATGCTTTGAGTTTCTCCTTAATTCGGGATATCGCTTACCATATTTCCAGACAGACCGTGATAGTATTATTTCTTTCCATCAGTTGGATGTGTTGAGTGAAATTCATTTTAGAAGGTAATTATGTAACTACAGATACAATTAGTCTTCATTCTGATGAATCGATACAAATAAGCATTGTTAAAAGATATTATTTCCTTTTGATTCTTAGTTATGGATTACCTTTTCAAAACATTTTTGTGACCACAATCACTTGGGAAGCTCAAACAAGCAAACAAAAATGAAATAAAATAAAATCTATCTTAGGTACCTACTGATGTAATAATCTTTTTCTTTTTCTTTTTTTTTAAAGCACATATACCTGAGACCATTTGCAGAGAATTACTGAAACCATAAAAGAGACATGTAAAACCTATGTTGAATTACTTAAAGGACAATATAAGGGATGCTGGTTATTCAGCAAATGGAGTTTGGACTTCTATTTTTCATTATGTTGGTCCCACTTAATTTGTCTTGTGTCTTTATTCTTGAAACTTTCCTTCGGATCTGCCAAGAAACATAAAAATCAGATGACACTAATGTTTCTCTCAATGAGAGAATGATGTATCATCTTTACTATCTTCCTAAAGCTATGAACTTGTCATTTGTTGTCTCTCTCAGTGTTCCCTTAATGCACAATATACATATTTAACATTTGTTGAATATCAACAAATGAATAATGAAATATGACTCTTTGTAAGATTAGGTAGTGTGTTTTTTGTAGTTGTTTTTGTTTTTGTATTTTTTGTATTTTAAAAAATTGTATCAGAATTCAAAAGTAAATGTGAATCTTGTGGAAGACACAGGGATGCCGAAAACCACGTTTTATACCATATCTCATCCCTTGCTTTTTTGGAAGCACACTTTCCGATAGGACTCTCCAATAAACTCTCCAAGGTTATGATAGCAATAGAAATGAGCACATTTTATTTAAATATGTATTTTATAACTCTAAAAGTATAGAATGGACTTTGCAAGAAATTTGGAAAATTCCGAAAAAAATTAAACATAATAAAAATCACCCATAGTTTCACTCAAATCTGTCCTAGCCTATTTAAAGAAATGAATATTTTAAAAATCAGGATTTTGTTTCATGCATTTGTTTTCATACTGTGGGAATTCTCTCATGAATTAAATAGCACTCAAAAACATATTAATATTCTACCAAAGTGTATGCCTTAAAAATATATCATGACTTTAAAAAATAACTTGTATTAATTTTGTAATTATAAAAATCTAATTATATGTTTATTGTAAAATAATTTGGAAAAATAAATAAGTAAAAGTAAAACTATTTTACTGTAGGAAGATAAATACTGCCAATCATTTAGTGTGCCATTTTTTATCATTTTGCCTATATAATAAGTAGTAATAGTAATTATTTTAAAAACTTATACATTAGTTTTTTCTATTGAAGTTATACACTTAATACCTTGATCTGCTCACTTTCCACTGAATTTTCTGCTTGATTATAGTTTCCTAAAACAATGTCAGATTTTTAAAATTTATAAGTACTCTTAATATTTTTAAGATGTAGTAAATTTTGATTATTATATTCATTATTAATATTTTACCCCAGTAGCTGTTTTTATATTGTTTTTCACATGAAAGTATTTAAAATGTAGTAAGGTCTTCTAATATTTTAGGTCTCTTGAATTGGTTCTCAGCTTTAAAAGAATTCCCATCATAAGTTTCCGTAAATATATACTATTTTCTCCTAGTAATTTAGAAATGCTGTTCTTAAAACTTTTTAGTCCATCTAGAAATTTATATATGTGTCACATGAGGATCTATTTTTTTTCCCCCAGGAAGTTAATCATTTTTAGAACTTTCATCTGTATTCTTTATTAAATCTCTTGTGCCATAGAGTCTATTTCAGGACATTTTGCTCTATCAGATATGTTTTTATATATATATATAATATATTTATTTTTTATTATATATATATATATATATTTTGCACTGTTACGCTACTGTTTTGTTATACTAAGTTTACAGTAGGTTCAATGTAATAGAGGAAGGCTCTCCTTGTTTTTCTTCTCTTTAGACTGCCTTTTTTATTCTTGTTCATTTATTTTTCCAAATAAATTATATAATTATGATATTAAAATTTTTAAACATCCATTTTTATATTAAATTCAACTTTATTAAATTTTCATCTTGATTATTCAATTATATGTCTGTATAGAAAATGAGGAAACACTACCATATTTACCAATATTTTTCTCTTTAATTTGATAGTTGTTTTTTGTTTTTTTTTTTTCTTTTTTCTTTTTTTTCCAGTAAAACATTTCTTTCCTTTTGAGTATTTGGGTTTGGTATTTTGACTGATTTCTTTTGTGTCTTTTTTTTTTCTTTTGTGTTTTAATCAGGCAATATATCAATTCCTTATTTTTTTGCATACAATGATGCAGGAAATTTCTCCCACATTACTTTCTGTTCTTCTTGAGAAAATAATGTATGTCTGTTAAAAAGTAAAGTGCTCATTATATTAGTCTACTAAGGGCCAAATTACGTTTTCTGAAACATAGCTGCACAAAATAAAATGCTGATCTAACGTAGTTGGTCTTTCTACATTTGTGTGTCAGCAATAAAAGCACTAGCAGTCTAAAGAGCTCTGATTGCTCAAGCTTCCCCAGGGTGGAATTTTGTAAAACATAATCCATAGAAAATCAGTCCAATATGAAACCCTACTAAGAAAGTGTTCCTTGGTGGAGTAAGTTTGAGAAATAATTCATATAAAAGCCTTTTCTTGGCACTTCATAATAACTATTAACATATTAAAAGCCCTAACAAGTTCTACAATAAAACCTTCTTTGATTTATTTGAACTTAACTTCTCCCAGATTTAATCAACAGCATGGAGATCTGCTTTTTTTTTTTTGAAGGGGGAGATTATTTAGTTTGATGGTTTATGGTTTGTTGTAGGGTAAATGTCATACCTATTACTCAACCAATGAATTTATACTGAATATTAATTTCATCCAGGCATTTTTCCAGCCAATTTCAATTTCCAGTGAGTCTTGTTTCTTTTAGGGGTAGAATGAGATAGTTCTACTCAGATCTTTGGAGGCAGGTCTCAAAGCATTTCACTCACTGACCATTTATTTAATGATTAGTATTAGTTGTGGCTATAGTAGGTAATATTACACAATCATTATATGTAGTAGCTTTATGCTACTTTGTAAAATAAACTTTTTGCAGATTAATCTTTCTCTGTAAAGTGGGAACGATATCTTGCAGGAGGTTATGAGTAGCAGCAATACTATATAGAGAGCCCTTAATACAATTTCTACAGAGTGGCCACGTATACGATCATAGCTGACATCACACTTAATAATCATTTACAAGAAGAATGAATAAGACGTATTCCCTGCTCTCAAACACCCTAACAGTGGTGCAATAAGAAGTAACAATTTCATAATACTTTGTAATTTATGTATATTTTAATGTGTACTGTTGAAAGGGTGAGCATCCAAATAAGTAAAGAACAGAACAATGCAGTGAGGGAGCTGAAATCAAGCGATACAGTGGTTCCCGGGGGGCACTTAGTCTCTGCAGTATATGCGAGTCCAGAATGAGGAGAAGCACCCATCCCTTCTATGGGAGGATTTTACCCATGTGGAACCTCATCAAAGGCTGTGACACAGTTTGATGGAACCGAATCAAAATCACATCAAAGTTCAGTGACGTGGCTCCAAGTGCTTGCTGAGTGGGGTTTCTTTTCGGATAACCCTTCTATGGAATGTGATTTTAAAAGCATCCCAAAGTTATGAGTGCCTTTGTGTCATGTTGACATCTGATTCATCAATGAGTAAACATCCTGCCATCGTTCCTGGAGCATTGTTTTATCCTCGTGGCAGCGAAGCCCCAGCTCAGCAAGAACGATGTGGAAATGTTGGTAAACCCCTTTATTACTTTAAGTCTAGACTACTGTAATTCTCCACGTGTGGGTCTTCTAAACTATGTTATTTATAGGATGCAACTTAAGGGTATAAGACAGCCCAGATCCTTCCTGGCATCTTGTCACCTCAGCATTTTAGAACCATCAATTCAATCCTCGTATCGGTTACCCATAACATTTTACATTGATTGTGAAGTTGTTTTACTCACACAAATGGTGCCTCAGAGATGAGGTTTCATTCTGCCTGTCTCATGGATTTTTCTTTCACCAAACTCTGATCACTTCTAAAGACTTAAATTTGGAAGATTTTGATATGTCCCACCGGCTTGAGGTGAATATATTCATGGTTATATTGGCAAGTTTTAGCTTTTGTTATATTTTTTAACAGAAATTCTTTATTACTTCAACAAAATATATATTCTTTATAGATTAGTAAATCACAGGTGTTTTAAATGTTTTTTTCTGACATAATCCTAGTATCCAATATTGTGGAGAAAATATGGGTTCAGATATTTTTCTATGCATATACTATAAAATGTTTAAAAGATGAGATTTATATCATACTTTTTTATTTAGAAACCTACTTTTTAAATTGATGTTACTGTGCTCTTTTTCTGTACTTTAAGAATTTTATTTTAATGATTTTGTAATTTTTTATCTTGTGAAATGTGTGATTATTTTTCATTTAACAGTTATTCTTTAAATAAATATTTATTAAGTGCTCGCCCTTTACATGGTCCTGCCCTAGTTTCTGAATATACAGTAACAGATAAAACAGACACAGCCCATGTCCCTGTGGAATTAACCCTCTACTGCTGGAAACTGGAGCTCCTTTCATTTTGGAGCTATTATGATTTTTTATCTTAATTGAACCACTCGTATTTGATCTGGCCCTCTCTGTCTATTCATGCTAAGAATATAAGAGTTTTATAAAAAGGGTATATAGCCTTGGAGAAGCTTTCTATGTTCTGCCATCCTTTGTAGAAATTCTTCTAGTGTGTACCCCTAACTTGATCATCTTTGTGGACATAAATTCTGCCTCTCTGTTTGGGCACTTCCAAATAAGACTCTATTTGAATTGCATTTGGGGGTTAGAAACCCCACATTCTTTGCCAAATCCCATCTATCCGTGAGGCTGGTCAGTGTCCATCATTGTAGATTCTGCATCTCTGAGGAGACAGGTTGGGAATTAACAGTTAAATGAAAGCTGTATATGTTTGTCCCTCTTCTTCACTCTAAGATTTGTGGACTTGACTTTCAGTGATAACCTACACATTATTTTCTTTAAGTCTGACCACTCTGTTCATAGAAACACTTCTGAAATTGCAAAAGATGCCCCTGGTCACAGCTGTTTCCTTTAGGGTTCTGAGTTAAACCATCATTGTAGGCCTTTGCATTACTTGTAACGAGCATTTCTGGAATGGGTCCTTGTATAGCAAGAATGCTTGCCACTGTCTTCTCTCTCACCTTAGGGGAATGTGCAGGTTGTTGGCACACCATGTGAATCGTATCATGCAGATGTCATTGGGTGACAACCATATGTAGGTTTCGAGGTGACCAGGGTACCTTTCTTTGCTGAAATGTGTCTTTTCTCATGTGTGTCTAGACTTCCATGTACATTCTTTCAGTTACACGGTCCCTGCCTGATAAGAAGGAATATTGTATAAAATTGAAACAATTTAAAAATATACAGTACTTAAGAAGAACTTAAATTCTTTAAATCTGCTAGTAGATTAGAAATCTGGCTTGATGCATCTACTGCTAAAATTAAACTGCATTAAGATCATATCATACAATGTCAGGTGCCAACTTTCGGTTTCCTTCTGTCTTTAGCCAGCCAGTATAGAAGTTGTATTTCTCATTGATACAGAACAGAAGACTTTGCACCTAAATGCAATATGTGAAATGCAAATTTGAGAAAGCACATGGTTTTTTTATTTTAATCTTTAAAATACATAATCTATAAAAATATAATGCTTAGTCTAACCCACATGGGAATGTAGTAATTGAATATGGTTCTAGAAATCAGAATTGCCATGAAACAACTCTCTCTCTTCTAGATATTAGAAATCAGGTTCTATCAAGATAAGAATCAATTTAGAAATAGTGTTTGCAACCAGCTTCCTTCTATACAGATATGGTAATTTCCATGTGTTTTATTTTGTATAGAAGATGATGTTTTAAATATTTTTTTAAAAAATATTTTTAAGGCCTAGAAAGAGAATTGAATGCTGTTAAAGTAATTGCAATTTTGTGGCATGCTTCAGTATTTATTTCTGTAGAGCCAAAGGTTCACATAGTGGAGACAGAGAGCATTGTGTACCTCAGTGTCTTTTCGTATGGAAAGATCTAACCTCAAGCAGTGATTATCTGTCTTTGATCATATGCTATCCCAGATGATGGAGAAGAAACTCTGGTCAGTTCACCTATGTCACACTATTTTTGATACACCGAAGCCCTTGCAATTTTACTTACAAATACAGATTAGGAAGTGAAAGACTGATGGACTCTGCCAGTCTGAAATGCATTATGTTTGTTCTGACCCCAGCTCAAGTGAAAATAGAATGATTCCAAACCCTGGAATGGTCCTGAAACTGAAATCACTCATTTGGAACTGCCAGGAACGATCAGTGCAAGATCGGGTCCTTTTTGAGTCCTTCATTTAGGGAACATCAATTTCAAGGATTTAAGATAATCATCTCACCTTATTATCAGATAAATCCTCCTTTACGTGGGCAGCTACTATCTCTCAAGACAGCCCCTCACTTATTAAAAACAGAAAGAAAAGATAAGGTACCAGGGGACTAAGTGATAAAAGAGGAATTAGTAAAACTGAATCAGAAGACTGTAAGCAATAAAATTACATTTTTGCTAGTCACTTAGAATCACAGAAACTCTAAGGCCAAGAAACATTTATTCTAAAGCGAATTTTTGAAATATGGGGAGACTGAGGCCCACAGATTAGAAATTACTTACACAGCAAATTAGGACTAGGTGGTTGATGAAGACTCACTCTGGTTTTTGTCCCTGATCAAGATTTATGATATGAAATCTAACATCACCAACATTCACAGTAAATAGACCTATTCTGAAACAAAAGGTTAATTTTCAAACCAATTACTTTCTCAAAAACTACTAGCCCCGGAGCACTTGTGAAATATTTCTCATATTGCTCTTCTCATTAGGAGAATAAACAGAGAGCCATTTGGATTTCTTTAGTTGTTTAGTATTCCTTCAGCAATTTCAGACTTATTTGTGTCTGGAGAAGGAAGCGTCTTCTATCGGAACATGACGTATCGGCTAACTGCTGTTTCAGGCATAGAACTTCAGGTCTAGGGTTGGTAAGAGTATTTGTACTTTAATGTTTGTAACGTACAAATAGATCCTCGCATAAATCTGAGGCAAGAGCAGCCTTGTATAAACCCTTATCTGTCATCTCTCCCCTCACCCCCGTTCCCTTAAGACATAAAGGAAGAAAAACTCCTTTGCACTCACCAAGCATTGGGATTATTGGAAAGTCGGAATGACTGCTTGGTTTAAATGTAATTTAAGCATGTAAATGTTCACGTCTGCCTAAGGATGTTGTTAGCAGAAGGTAAAACCTCCCTATCTGTATTTGGGCTTCCCCTTTCGATTTGAACTACTCCTTAATGCTACCTTGTCCCGCATCCCCCAGTCCTCTTCTAGTGTGATGACAAGGGTCTGCTAGATGACTCAGCAGCTCTGGAGGGCACCAGAGGAATAGCAACACTGACTTAGGGCTAATTATGTGCAGACTGTTTACTGTCATTATCTCAAGTAAACCTAAACAGTGAAAATAAACATCATCCTGATTTTCTAGATGAGGAAACGGAGGTCCAAAAGCCTAAGTAGTTTCTATGGTGCCCCATAGCTAGGAAGCAGGAAGCTTGACTCTGATCCTGCCAAACCCCTATTTTCCCCATTCTCCTGCACCGCCTTCTCCAGGGAAACCCCCACAGACACTTAGTTCCAAGAATCTCTTAGGCCAATTCCCACGGATTTCATTGAGCCACTCTTGATTGTCCTATTGGTAAATTCTCTGTGTTAATGGCGAAAAATATTCAGAGGCATTGAATTCCCTGAGGAATTCTGTGTTAGATTTGAAGGAAAGGGTCCAAGGTTTTCTCCAGTTTACCTTAGGAGGACACAAAATAATGCTAGAACTAGAGCTCCCAAGAATCCACTAAGAGACCAGCTCAGAGCCCTGCTTTTCCACATACAGCTGCTGCTTCTTCTTCTTCTTCTTCTTCTCTTTTTTTTTTTTTTTTTTTTTTTGTCACCCATGGGCGAGGGACCTAATGTGCATTTTTTTAAATTAACATATAATGTATTATTTGTTTCAGGGGTTCAGGTCTGTGATTCGTCAGTCTTACACAATACACAGTGCTCACCACAACACATACCCTCCCCGGTGTCCATCACCCAGCCACCCCATCCCTCACCTATAGCTTCTTAAGGGAAAATGTGGGCTTAACCCTCTGGTTGTCAGCCTCCACCCTCTTGGAGTTATGAGTGTTTCTTCTGGCTGAATAATGAAACTGGGGCAAGTATTGCTCGGGCATCAAATGCACATTTAAAATGTCCCTTGGAATGTTCCAGGAATGGTTCACTTAAACAGAACCGTGAAACAGGCATTTGACACCATAGATGGGGCGGAGGGGGAGCAGGTGAGAGGACAGTGGAGAGAGTTAGAAATCATAGTATTATCTTACTCCCAATATATATATATACCAGGATGTTATCACATCATAGTGTTTGTTTTGTGACATTTAACATTATAATGCTCTAGTATTATTTTTAAGATTATACATGGTATTCTATTTCAGTATTTCTATAATATTCTGTGCAAATGTCTCCCACCAGACGTACCACGTTCTTTCATCATCACACACATGCATATATTCTTCTCCCACTCTGCTGTGCACTCCTTACTCCATGCTCTCCACCTCTATTCCCCATTGCCTAGCTTATTCTATGTAGATAGGAAACGTTGACTGAAAGAATGAATGCACAAACCTATGAATGACAGGATGCAACGAGATTACACCCACATTCCCTGAGTTTAGATGCATTAACCCCTCTTGCAGCCGAAGAGATTGGTTCACGAGAGATCAGTAAAGCATGAAGGACTGAAGTAAACCAGGCACATGGACGTCATATGTGGGCTACTGTCTGTTAACTTTCCATTTTTACTTTACATACTAGGAGAGCAGATTGATATTGCATTTTAATTGTGTATATTAGCGGAAGGCATATGGTTACAACATTTTCTTATTTACCTCCTGTAACATGAAATTTGTCATTTTATTCCCAAAATAAAGGATTGAAGGGAAAGTGCCTGCTTTTTACACAAGTTCAATTTTCTCCCGTGCGAAAGTCTCCCGAGATGTGTAATGAGTTGATGCCAAGATGATGCTGGCACCATTTTCTTATTGCCATGGTGATCTCCAGCTCTCCTGAAATCTCAAGGGAGACTATGGTATTTTAAAAGCAAGTTGAATTTTGGTAATTAAAAAGGCTGGAAGGAATCATCTTTCTATATTTTGCCAGCTTGGGTAAATAGGGAGAGCAAATGATGTCTAGAGAGGAAGGATATTATTGCTCTTTATTAGGTGGGTCACCCCATGTTAGAGTATGAAAAGCATCATGAAAGTTATGTCTGGGGTATTATGACAATTCAGAACCCTACTGTGAATCTTAAAGTACGTCTAATCACAACCTTGCTGCAAACAGCTATTCTTTTTCCTGGAGTCGTTAGCATTTTAACTTAGAGTTGAAGGTATGATTGTCAGAGTATTTTAATGTTGGAAGCACTGTGTAATATATGTAAATGTTGGCAGTTATCAAAGTAACGGGGAAAAAAAGTGATTCTCTTAAACTGGAAATTAAGTTAGACAAGCCTAATTCAGACTCTAGGTTAATCACACACTCCCCCCATCAGGAAAGTTCTTACATTAGGAGTTCTTTTGAACTTCTTTGGAGCAAGGGCGCTCTCCTAGAAAAGCCTCGAAGATTAAAGGGTTTTGTTTCACTTCAGAAGACAGTGGAAATTTTTTTAGGCGTTCCTTTTGAGTTATAAAATGAACACTTGGAATAAATGAGCATGGAAGCAAACATTAAAGGACAAAAGATGTATAGGAGAGGAGCCAGGGCTGGTGGAAGGCAAGTGACTTGTTATCT
Organism: Phoca vitulina; assembly: GCF_004348235.1. NCBI lineage: Eukaryota > Metazoa > Chordata > Mammalia > Carnivora > Phocidae > Phoca > Phoca vitulina. Next base: position 11,977,318 of record NW_022589709.1, read on the forward strand.
TTGTGCATAACTTTGTGTTTAGCCTTAGCAGTGGAAAGTCATAGGCAGCTAAGGAAGGGCTTGGAGTGTTTTGTGTGAGTGTGTGTCCTTCTATTAGGGCACTGAATTATCAAAGGCAAAGAAAGAGAAAGGGTGGAACAATGCTCTTTAATTAGGAACTTTATACAAATGCAGATCCCCAATTTGCTGATGGGCATTTTAATTGATTTTTACAAAACCACCTACACCTAATGTTTCACAGTTAAAAATAAACCATATAACTCTCAAGTGCTGCCTCTTCCCCATAATTAAAATCTGATTATATCTGAACATTATCACCAACTTGAAATTAAGAATTTTCTTTGGATCAGTTTGATTCCGTCGGGGAAAATACTGCCAGCAAGAAGAGTTTGGTGGCCTCTGTGGCATAACTTACAAACCCTTTTATTTGTTTCAAACTCTTCAGGGTGGGAGCAGTTACCATGTCATTCGCAATCTTCTGTAATGCCATTTTTAGCAGCTCCGACCTGAAATAGAAATAGCCAGATGGCTTTGTTGGAGTTTTTATTATTTGTTTGTTTGATTTTGTTTTGTGTTTAGCACAGAGACTTGGTGATTTTTTTTAAATTGTTCACTGTTTTTTGATTACTGAAATGTCCTTAGGATAGCTGACAAATAACTTGCTGAGTATGAAATCTCAGTGATGTGACTGAGGATCGCATTAAGAGCTTCATTATTTGTTTTCATTTACAGATACATGGAATCCATTAAAAAAAAAAGAAAAGAAAAGAGTACCCTCCAAGTCTATCTTATTGCACAAATACGTTCATGTTCAGTCTAAGCTAATAATTTTTTCCTTATATGTAGTCGTTAATGGTATGTTCCTATATTTAGTGTTTTAATCTATGCATCTCGCTAGATATAGGATTTTTACTTTTTTTCCAATGATATGTTCTTGAAATTAATAATGGAGATTGATTTGGGGAGAAAGTTAGAAAGTTTTTTGTTACTAGAAAAAAATATTAAGTGTTAATGCTTGTTCTTTTTTGTATAGGGGAGATTTTTTTTTTTTACCCTTAATTTTAAGCACAGTTCTAAAAGAAAAATCTACACCATTTAAAAAAGAATTTTAACATCCCCCACTGAGTAGTAGTTTTTCTTTTCCTGAAAATAGATCCACAAATGTCATAAATTAGTCTGCAGATTTTACCTTATTATGCTTCCTCCTTCAAAAAATATGCAGGAAAGTGATTATATGTGGTGTTCAACTCAAGGCTGATGAGTTGGTTATAATTATCAAGGCAGACATAATGAGATGAAAACAACTCTTTCTCGAGGGCCTCCAAGGAGTTTTCAGTCACTATCATAACCCTGTCACTCTGGGTTAACTGTTTTCTGCCCAAATGGATGTCAACACAATTAATTTTACAGTTTTCTCTACTGATATGGTTAGGGTTCATTTGCTCATCTAGGCAAGAAGATCCCCATATGTTAAGGGTGGAATTGATTTCTGGGTTCTTCATAGGCAGATAAAACAATGAGGAAGAAAATAGACCCTTATTTGTATTTACATGTAATTAAATGGCAATCTCTCTTTCTCTCTCTAGTTTTGTCATTGCACATACATTTGTTGTAATTATTTGCCACTGCCATTTGATATTTATTCCATCATTCAGTCACTCAACAAATACTTATCGGGTGCCAGCATTGTATAGAGCCTTTTGCCAGGTTACCATGCTCTGAGGTTACGGTGAGAGCAAAGCAAAACAGCCCTTGTGAAGTTGGCTATCCATTAGGGGAGCAAGACATTATTGAATAATTGTACCAATATATGTAATTAACATAAAAATGTGATAAACAGCAAGATAATTCATATAGTATTTGTAACTTGTTCTTTACCCCTAGCAAATAAATGTTTGCCATGAAAGGGTGTTCAATAGAACTTTCCACAGCTATAGAAATATTGTACATCTTCATTTTCCAGTACATAAGCTCTAGCCACATTTAACTCTTGAGACCTTGCAATGTACTTGGTCTGACTGAGGAATAGAACTTTTAATTTTATGTAATGTTATTTAATTTACATTTAAATATAAGCAATGACATGTGGCTACCTTATTGGACAATGCTGGTGTAAAATGCATCATAGTATTACTTGTATCTTTGTTTGCGTTTGAAAATGAGAGTTGGTACAGCATAAAAACAGAACAAGGTAATATATGAGTTTGGTTTATCACTTATTCCATGAGCTATAAGGAGCACTTTCAAAGACCAAGAGAATCCATAAGGGAATGACTGTGTTTTTGCATATTTGATAAGAAATGATGAAATAATGTCCTTGATCTTAGCATGCAAGTAGATTACAAATTAATCTTTAATTTATGTCTTGAATTCTATACTTAGTGAGGATATTTTCCCAATCCCAATCTTATACTTGTTATTGTTACTGAGACTGTATATTAATTTAGTTGATTAATATGATTTATTACCATAAATCTTCTCTTTTAGTTTATGCTGCCACATAGTAAAAACTACAAACATTATTACCCAGAGTTACATTAAGGATTATTCCACTGTAACAGGTTTCTCATTCTCATTTCCTAGTAGGTATGTATTTCTTAATGATGGGAATTGAAAGACAGGAAGGAACTGGAGTGGAGAAGGGTGCAAAGAGGAAGAGGAAGGGAAAAGCAAGGAGGGGGAGAGAGAAGGAAAGGAAAGAGAAAGGGGTGCTGTAGAATTAAAACAACCCACAGAAGTTAGCCTTTGTTGCCAGGAAACGTGGGAATCCTTTGGCCATGTGTACAGTTATGATCATTAAAGATGCCATCAGATTTCTTTCCTCTAGCATTTTTATTGCTCTCCAGATTCCTTTTCCCTGCAGTTTTGTAGTATCAAGAATAATCAAGTGTTTTTGGACCCTACATTCCTCAGCTGCTTCTTGTTTGTTTCTCATTCTATTTCTCGCCAAAGAAGCAAAAATGAGCCAAACAATTTTCTGCTCCTTCTCCTTTCCAATTGATATCCAGGACCTTTTAACTCACTGCGTCATATGAAACCCACTGCTGGCCATCTGTAAGGCATGTGTGTGTCACCTCTCCACTTGGGGTTCATGCCTTCATATTGTCTCACCATCTGTATTTTTTTATTGATGAGGACAGAGCAAAGAAAAAATATTTCTCTATCAATTTCTGCTGAAGATTGAGTGTTCTGGGTCATGGTTTGGGTCAAGTAAGCTTAGGGGGTGGGGAAGAGTATATGTTGTTGAGACTATTTTAGACTATTCGCTCAACTCCATTGAAGAGGAAAAATAAGGTCCTCATGAATACATTTAAACTCATATAAATGCATGTATTTTTTCACTTGATATGAATTCAGTGCATCCTATGCATTGGTTTTCCTAGATTCTGATAACAGAAGGAAAGAGAAAGAGAAAGAAAGAGAAAGAAAGAGAGAGAGAGAAAACAAGACAGACAAGGAAATTTTGATAAATGGACGTGGCATTCTGTCAGGTGGTAGGGCCTGGAAGGGGAAAGAAAATAAATACATAAATAAGAGTAAACAAGAGACAAAAGAAAACTTCATTGAGATGAAGCCTATAAAATAAATAAATGCAAAGGAACATGATAGTAACTGACCATGGGGAGGGTTCCCTCAAAAGAGGTTCATCATGGAAAGCCTCGTGGAAACAGGGACATTTGAATTGAGGCTTGGATGATAGACAGAGCCTGCCCTGGGATGAGCTGGGCAAGGCTTTTCAAGGAACTTCAAGGCCAAGCATCCTGAGATGGACAGGATTCTCATATTTCAGATTCTCAGGGGTAGAGAAGGGGAGAGATCCAGTGGGCTAAAGAGCAGGGGTAAGAGAAAGAGTGGTGTGAGAGAAGCTTGTAGAAACTGAAGTATCACTGGATGCCCAACCACCTACAATGCCACTGTTCCCATGTTATGTTAGTTCCCATGTTAGTAATCCATGAACAGACCATTTGGCTTCTTAAATTTCAGTAGATACTGTGAGGTGAGACTATTATTTCAGGTTTTATTGTTGAAACTTAATCCAGAGGTGTTTGTTTGAATTCATGTCATCTGTTTTCGGGAGAAGGTTCATGTTGGTGTTCAGGTGTCACAGTTCATTTCTAAACATTAAAAACAAGAAAGTCTAGGTTAAGAAATACTTGCAGGATCCTTAAAAGCATTCTTTAATACCTCAGAATCAGTATGATGAATATAAATGAAGAACTGAACTTACACTGTTGTGTCTTGCTCATCAATAGTGATATAGGGGAAGCAGAAATGATCTGTATCTCCAAACCTTGCTAACAACAAAGCATTTGCAAGTAAAAGCTAGCAGAAGAAATGGGAACATCACAGTGTGAAATGAAAGGGAAACTATATAGAAGTGCTGTGTTTTCCATAAAGTACCTCCTTTCATTGATCTAGAGTTTCATGTAACATATGTCTCTGTGTTTTGGTGTGTTTCAGGGGCAAAGTAGGAATTCCCCCATTTTCATAACTCTGAATCCTGATTAGAGTGAAATAAAAGAAGACTACCCTGGTTTCTTAAAGCACTGAATTTGAAAAGACAAAGAATTGTAGATGATAGTGAAAGAAAAAGAAGAGACAAACATAAGGAATGCCTGGGTGGCTCAGTCGGTTAAGCAGCCAACTCTTGATTTCAGCTCAGGCAATGATCTCAAGGTTGTGAGACTGAGCCCCATGTTAGGCTCGTGGAACCTGCTTAGGATTCTCTCTCTCCTTCTCCCACTGCTCCCCCATCCTGTCTTGGAAGGAAGGAAGGAAGGTAAGAAGGAAAGAAGGAAGGAGGAAAGAAAGAGACAAAGAAAGAGAAAGAGAAGAAAGAAAGAGAAAAGAAAGCAAACAAACCTGAAACATGAGCGAGAACAGGACCTCTCAGTCTCATTTGCTACTAAAATACTGTCTGGCATATAGTAGGTGCTCAGGAAATATTTGTCAAAAATCTTAGAAGGCAGAGGTAGGAAATGAGTACACACTCTGCAATTAAAACTACAGCAGGTAAAAATAGCTTAAGCCTTAACTTTCAGCCTTGACACTCAAAGAGTTAGTGAGTTACAATTTCATTGACAGAATGGGGTAGCTGAGCATTTTTTTTCAGTCTCCTCCTTTGTATTGCAAATTGATACTGAAAATTAGTATTGTTTTGATCACCATCCAGAGGCTTTGTTTTAAGTGATTTAGTCTCTGTTAATCTTTTGAGGTAGCTTTCTTGTGATTTAAATATCCAGTAGGTCTCCATGTCTATGAGTAAATTCTTAGGTTGGATTTGTGTTTCTATAAAGGCTTCTCACTCAAAATTTTCCTATTTTCCTTGCCTGAGAAAAGTGAGTCCTCTAGAGTGTGTTCCTGACACCTAGGGCATCAGGATGGGAATAAGACATATTGGTGTGTTAAAACAAACTGCTTTTGATGGGTGCTTGCAATGACCCAGGTCTTTTGGCAGAAAGCAAGGCTGTAAGTAAACTTACAACTAAGCCTCTAGTAGTTTATAGACTTTAGGGAAAGAAGATGTACACTCTGAAGTGGTATAAGGTGCTGAAGACATCATTAGTAAAGTCTGTAGATGATGCAAAGAGAGAAGGAATGATTAATTCTACTTGGACAGATTTAGAAAGGTTTCACAGAGCTGAATCTTGAGAGGTATAAGGAAGCAAATAGGAAGATGATATTCCAGGCAGAGGGAAACAGTTGGATCAAAGACTTGGAGCCATGCAATAAGGTGTGTTCCTTGAACTGCAATTAATGACAAGGTCATCTCTTGTCGGTGCAGTGAAAGATGAAATCAAAGATGTTGTCCAGGCCAGATCATGCATATGCTCCCGGAATATACTGAACGTTTTCCACTTTATGCTCTAGGGCACGGGGAATCATTAAAGAATGTTAAACAGGAGAATGTAATGATTCTATGTTCTTCTTTCTTTTTTAAAGACCATTTTGGTAAACAGGAGTATGGAAACAGCAGTAGTCAATTTTTAATTTTTTAATATTTATTCATCACTCAATATTAAGAACTTACACTGTGAATCAGGTTTTGTCTATACACTGGATATAAGAATATGGACATTGAATAAATATTCAATGTAGGGCACACTGTGACTCTCAGAGGCAATGATTAAAATAAGTTACATTATCCAAAAAGAGCCAGTGAATAACTGTTCATCCCAAAGTGGTCCCTTTAAATATAGCCGTATGTCCCCACTGAGAAGTCCTCCCCTGGGGTTACTGCTAACTGAGAATAATTAGGCCACCTGCATGTGTGCTAGAGGATTATGTGTTCAATAAGTCCTGCTCTTCATTGGGTAGAACACATATCACATGGTGGTCATTTTCCACATCAAATCCAGTGTTGCTCTCTAATGGGAACTCAGTTTTGAATGGCATGTATGTAAATGTTTGGTATAACCACATCCTCTTACTGTAATTGTATCTATTTGGACACAAGGTACATTGGCCATTTTTTCCCTCACATTTCTCATAGATTGTGAGCACTGGAGGGTCTTCATCATCTCCTGCAGTGTTTCTTTTTTCTTTCTTTTTTTTTTTTTGCAGTAGTTCTTAACCAGGAATGCATATCAGGATTGTGAGAGAAACTTTTTTTTTTTTTTAATGCATATTTGGGTGCTACTCAAGGGGTTGGAATCTCTAAACCCAGATAAGTAGTAGGACCTAGGGAAGTTTATAGTGTTAAAAGCTCCCCTGGCAGATTCTCATATTTACCTGCTTGAAAAACCATGGACTCTAATCAGATATCCCTTACAACACAACCAAGGCATACATTGTTAGAGCTAGGAATAGAAGCTCAATCCCCTGTGGCTTAGCCCAGGGCAGTTCCCACAGAATACACCTCATTCTGTGTCCACACAGCCTGCCCTGGACCTTGAGCCAAGACATTTGTGTTTGCATTGCTTTAATCTGACAGGTGGTAGCAGGAGGAGAATGGTAATCTACATACATTAATTTGGGCAGCTTTAACAAAATCCCACAGACGTGGTGGCTTAAACAATAGACGTGTATTTCTCACAGTTCTGGAGGCTGGACATCTTAAGATCAGAGTGCTGGTTGGGTTCTTGGAGAGGGCCCTCTTCCTTGGCTTGCAGACAGCTACTTTCTTGCTGTACCCTCACATGGTAGAAGGAAGAAGGGGGAAAGCAGAAGAGGGTGAGAGAGGAAGAGGGAAGGGAGGGAGAGAGAAAGAGAGGGAGAGAAAGACTCTCTGCTCTCTTCTTATAAGGACACCAATAACATCACAAGGACCCTACCCTGGTGACTTCATCTAGACCTATCTACTTCTTGAAGATCCCACCTACTACACCTACTAATACTACATCAGGAGTTGGGGCTTCAACGTATGCATTTTGGAAAAATACAAACATCAGTCCATGACACTAAGAAGGTGGTTCTCACCCCTGGCTGTACATTAGAATCACTTGGGAGCCCTTAGGAAAATACCAATACTCTAGTCCTAGCCCATGAGATTCAGACTTAATAAGTTTGCTGGGCCTAACTCTTCATCTTGCTGGTGGTATAACTTTACTTAAAGCCTCAGTTTTCTCATCTGCAAAATGGGAATGGTATTACTAGCTATGCCAAAGATTACATGAGATTACAGATATCAAAAGGATGGGTTAACTCCAAAGTATTGTAAAATATAATTTCCAGTCTTAACTAACAGTCTTAACTAATTTGATGAGTACCTTCCAATGTCATCAGTATCTTAAATGTTGTATATCAGAGCCTGCAAGACCCAGGTTTTCTGGTAGCCATGACTTGGAACCACTGCTGCTCTGATGACATCAGGAAGGTGATGCCACCAGAAAGCATAGCGCAGGTGTCGCAAGTCCCAATACCCCCCGGGCCAGGGAAGATCATGTAAATAGAAAGAAAACGGGCCGACTATGAGGAAAATCAGTCAGTGCTCTGAGCCTCTTTTGACTGAAACATGGTAGACAGAAATGTCTCCCGACTACTAGAAAAGTAGTAGCGCAAACATGGTGACAAATGGCAGCTTGCATTAGCCTCTCAGGACTGGGGAAGCTGGAGTGAATGCCATCTGAAGGGGGCAGCTAGTTGTATTCTGTGCAGCTCTGCCACAGTTTCCCCTCAGAGAACCCCAAATCCCATGCTTTTAGGTAAAAGCTTCCAATATTAAAATGTTAGTAGCTAATTAAAACACACACACACACACACACACACACACACACACACACACTCATGCATACGCAGTAAGCATTTCACAGGCTAACATTGCCTGGTATAAACAAAATGTAATTGTAGTCTGAATTTTGCCTATGTGCCCAATTTGGCCTGCGCGCCACCAGTTGAGGACCATTCCTTTGGGCCTTAGGCTCCATCTCTTCCATCCACTAAGCCATTGTTTTTTACATATATTGTTCATCCACAAACAAAAAGCAGCACCCAGTTGGCCTTCTCTGGCACGGATCCTTATTTCCTTTCCCTCAGTGTTCTGGCATTCATTTTTATGCATTATATTCATTCATCCTATCAATATTTACTGAGCAGATACTGTGCTGGATGATAAAGATACACGATTCAGGGAGACATAGTCCCTGCCCTACACTGCTTCCAGTTTAGTCTAGGAGATAACGCCCAGTGCGATGAGTGAGGACTGCCTGGAAGAATATGACAGGAATACGAAATGAAAACATCTAACCCAACCTGCTCTAAAGTGTCTATTGCTTCTGGGTGTTTTTATTAATAATAAAAAATGTCCATCCTTTTACCCACCTTAAAAAAAAAAAAAAAAACGGTCAATGCATTGAACCCACTACACGAAGACCACATCTAACCTTTGGTTCTATTGATGCTTAGGAGATATTCTATGCCCAGAAGGTAATCACATAAAACTAGATATGATATAAAACCGCAAAACTATATTACCCAATGCAGTGCTAATGACTACTCCCATCAACATTTTATTTAAGATGCAGAATATGTGGGACGCCTGGGTGGCTCAGTCGGTTAAGCGTCTGCCTTCGGCTCAGGTCGTGATCCCAGGGTCCTGGGATCGAGTCCCGCATCGGGCTCCCTGCTCCGCGGGGAGCCTGCTTCTCCCTCTGCCTCTGTCTCTCTCTCTCTCTCTGTCTCTCATGAATAAATAAATAAAATCTTTAAAAAAAAAAAAGATGCAGAATATGTGATAGCTGTATTCTGCCAGGAACAAAGACACCCGGATGCTGTTAGTTCACATGGGCTCCTGGCTTTTCTGTGTAGGACCTGGGTTTTTGGCACTCAGCGATGCCAAGTGGCCCACCCTGGGGACTGTTTCTTGTAGCAGGCTTCTCTCCACGGGAGTGTCTCCCAAACACTGAGATGGTTATCTGTTAATAGAAGGAAAAACAAGTTGTGAAAGTAGGCCATGCGCATCACCAATAAACATGAAAATTTCGTTGGCGAGAGCCCTCCTCCCCCTGCCAAAGTGACCTTGGTTGGCGCAAAGATGACAGAGTGCTTCCCTGCCCGGGTCTGACAGCATTGCTATCACAGCACGTTTGACAAATCGTTCACATTAAATCGGGGGGCACTTTCGGCAGCGCCGACGTCCCCTCTCCATCACTCCTGATTACCACACAAACGTCAACCATGGCACCAAGCACATTTGTCAGAAGGAGTAAAAAGCAGTTGTTAGTAAGAGCGCTACCTGTCATCCTAATGGACTAGAGCTTGTTGCTTTGTGTCTCACAGGAGCCTACAGATTTGCAAAAAAACAAAACATTATTTTTTTGGAGGATTGTCCAGCATTTCTTCAAAACGCTTTTGTGCTTTGGTGGAGAGAGGTTTTGAAAGCTTGTCAGACAGGACACCCAAATGTCTTCTCTTGGAAGAGGAAATAGATTCTTTTCTTCCTTTTAGTGATTTTGCTGTTTAGTGACTGCTCTCATTTCTTTGTGGCCAAAGACGCAATTGTAAGTTTTTTAGTTGAGGAAATGAATACCCTATACACTTTAATTAAATTAGTAAAAAAAAATAAATAAATGGAACAATTCTTGGTTACTCATGAGTGAATATTCTACCCCTGTCTTTAAATTTTAGGAAATCATTTGAGGGAGATAGAGGGTGAATCTCTTTCCTTCTATCATATTGTCCTTCGTTATAACCCATGCTTTGCATGATGCCTTATTTAATATTTGTGTGCTTTGTTGAGTCCAGCCATACATCCCTTTGAAGTAGGCCAGCCATGCATTACCGTTCCCATTTTAGAGATGACAAAACTGAGAATCAGAAAGGTTGTTGCCCAGAATTACATGAGTAGAGTCATATTTCTAATCCATGCCTGTTGCCTCAAGTCCACAATTTCATTAATTTTTGGTTATCCAATAAAGAATACGCCATGTGTTGAGATGATTTTATGTCGGCAGCACATGGCTGCTTCATAAGCCCACTGCCAAGTCATTCTCTTCTCCCCAAGCCCTCTTGCTTTGGTCAGTTTGAATCTGATTTCTGCCCTTCTTTAAGGATGCAAAAAACTTTACTTAGAATTTTTTTTTTTTTTTTTTTAGAAAATTAGAGGGAAAAGTGAAATAAAAGGAAGAGACAGGGTTAGAAACTTTTTTTTAAAGATTTTATTTATTTATTTGACAGAGAGAGAGGGAACACAAGCAGGGGGAGTGGCAGGCAGAGGGAGAAGCAGGCTCCCCGCTGAGCAGGGAGCCCCATGCGGGGCTCTATCCCAGGACCCGGGGATCATGACCTGAGCCAAAGGCAGACGCTTAACCACTGAGCCACCCACGCACCCCAGGGTTGGAAACTTTTGTCTGGCTGTATTTTATAAGGTAGACTCAGCTACTTTAAATAATGGTTTGAGGGAGTGAACTTCTGGTACAGCAAACAAATGGGATTGCTGTATTAGAATCTGAGAACCCTTGCTATGCTGTGCTATGCTGTTCTATTTAGGCCAGTTACGGGCTTGTGAATTCACTCTTCTAAGTGATGTAACAGGCTGGAGTGATAAGCTTGACACAGGCTAAGTTGAATAAAGTAGCGTTTGTTAAGTGATTCCCTTGCTTGTTTTATTCCAGAAGTCTTACTTAGATGAATGTTTGCAGATGCTTGTGCTGGTTCATTTCTGATGTGTTAGTTATTGTCAATAACCTTTTCATAGGAAAATATGTGATCTATATGTAGTTCTTCATTACAGTCTTCTTAGATCCCTGAACGAGGAAATCTCAATATATCAAACCCTCTCTGATTCATAAGGAGATAATCCCTCATAAATGCATTCATTCATCAAATTTTATTACACACTTACTATGTGCCCAGCCCTGGACTAAGCTCTGGGAATACCAAGGAAATCTGGGCCTCCTGCTGGTTGAATGTGGAATATTTCATAGGGAAATGATCACCTGCTTTGGGCATGCCCACCGATAACTGTAAGCCTTCCCAAAATATCTGCCTTCACAATAACCCTCTGACTATACCCCAGGGCTTTGCATTGCTGAATCCCATTCATTCTTTCACTCTTATTCTTAGGGAGCTAGTACTTATCCTATAACCCTTTCTTTTTTAGATCATAGTGTCATTTAACATATCAGTATCAATCAGGATTAATATCTCTATTTTTTTTTTCTTTAGCAGCAGGTTTTCTTCCATGCGGCAATATATAAAATAGATCAATGAAGAGCATTCATGGTTGAAATAGGGGTGCGAGGTCTCTATTTGGTCTGGTCCACTGGGTGCCTCCCTAGAACATACAGTCCTACTAGAAGAAAAAAGGGAAAACCGTGGTCCAGGGCTGCATGCGGGTAGTGCCACAGAAGAAGGCTGCCTTGTGTCAGAGACCCCCACCTTCTCTTTTTGGGTGTGCCTACTTGAGCAACACTGTGGCACTGGGGGGTTCCTGCTAGGAGGAAGGGAGAATGTTGTCAAAAAAGTCTAGATGAGGAAGTAGTTTGAGAATATTTAATATGTACATTGAGTGATACATTGGTATCATGTTCTAGATACTCTAAAGCAAATGTATATATGTTTACCTCAATTGACCAAAATTCCCACTCCATGAGTTTGTTTCAGTGTTCATTTTATTTTACAAATAAAAAACAAAGTCTCGGTGTCATGTCTGAGGTCAGAATTAGTGAATTATTCTTGGAGCCAGGACCAGAACACAAGTTCTCAGAGTCTAGCCTTGCTGGCTTCTTTTGCATCCCTCCCACACAGCTCACAGCAGCAAAATGCCATCCTAAATAGAGCTGTCTTCATCGTCCACTGCTCTCTGCTTCTGTTCCCTCCTTCACTAAGTTTTACATGCACATTTCTACCTGTATCAGAGTTTCCATCAAGACACACATTTCCATAGAAATGAACACACACCCAAAAAAGATAGGTGGAAGGTGGCATTTATTTAATTTTCATAAGATGCCTTGCCTTATTTCCTTTATATCTAGATATACTGCATGATATTTTTTAAGACTAGGAAATGTGGCCCTGTGTTAATTTCCATGGCTACACTCCCAGTCATCCAACAGTGGCTTGGTGGCATATGATATATTCAATACATTTTAAACACTGCTGCATTTAAAAATAACTTTAAAAGGTTGTAAATGTCAAATTGAGATTTGAAATATGTCAGATAGCTGTCATTTTTACACCCTTCGTTAATTTCAATTGGACTCAGTGAATTGTATATGACAAACTGTTATCATACATTCACTACAAGCATGCTACATTTATGTAGCACATCCCTGACGTACGGAATGTTTTGAGGGGAACTTTAATATATGACTTCTCTTTGACCTCCTAGATGACATGAGACCATCAAATGACAAGTGTGGCAGCATTCAACTCTAAGGTTTTCCAAATGGTGGCATTTGGAAAATCTTCAAAATGCTTGTTCAGAAATGGAAATGTCCACTGGAGAGTTTCCAGTAACAAAAATAGACACATTTGCTCTAGGTGCAAAATTGCAAAATTTGGACTACAGCTAAGACAAAAGGGTCATGAATAAAAATTTCCTTTTGGCAAATCGGAGCAGATAGAGACATGGAAGATCAGGTCTGGTTATAAGAACAATTTCATTATTAAAATGAATAGTGGCGCGCCTGGGTGACTCAGTCGCTTGGGCGTCTGCCTTCGGCTCAGGTCATGGTCCCAGGGTCCTGGGACAGAGCTCCGCATCGGGCTCCCTGCTCAGCTTCTCCCTCTCCTTCCCGCTCGTGCTCTCTCATGCTCTCTCTGTCGCTATCTCTGTCTCTCTCAAATAAATAAATAAAATATTTTTTTAAAAAATAAATAAATAATTAAATGAATAGCAACTATTAACTATTAAGTGCTAGACACCCTATTAAGAGCATGACACAAAGAACCTAGTGGTTGAAACCCCAGGCTCTTGTGTCAGATGGTCTAAGTCCAAACGCTGGCTGCACTACTTACTCCGTGACGTTGGGCAAGTCCCTTGACATCTAGGTGCCTTAATTTTCTAATTTGTAAAACCAGGACAATAGTATTACTTACCTCATAGAGTCACTATGAGGATAATCTGAGTTCAATTAATGTTAGCTATTATAATTATATAGGAGGACTCTATGAGGTACTTTGTACATATCCATTTAATTGTCCAACCACACTATGAGATGGATGTTATGAGTATTACTATAAGTTACAGAAGATGAAATGGGAACTTCAGGAGAGGCTTATTTTGTCCAGAGTTACCCATCTAGGAAGGGGCAAAGATAGGAGTCAGGTAACTGACAACACCTTTTAGGTCAGTTTGTTCATCTGTAAAAGGTGGTAAGCGATTTAACTTGAAGGTCCCACCTACGTCAACCATTATTGGATGCAGTGACATCAGGAACCAGCCCACTGTCACTCACTGAGAAAAATAAGCTATATAAATCCAAGCGCCAAAACACAGAAATCTAAGTTTATGCCCTGCTAAAACTGGGCAGTTGGTTCTTTTAACACACACACACACACACACACACACACGTCCTCAGATTTGCGCCTTTTTCTCTCTTAAGAAGAGAATAAGCCAAGCTTTGTGTGTATAGATGAGCATGCCATAGTTTTAACATGGCTCTAAAGAAAACGTCAATAAGTAGATAACTGGCTAACTATGTCTTAAAAATGCAACTGTGGAAGAAATTTCACCTAGAAATGACCAATTTTAGACCCTATATTGTTCTGAACAAAGAAAATGGTTAATTTTTATTGTTCGTTGTCTTTAACTTGGGCTTTAGCTTAAAAAAACCCTGAAAATCAAACAATAATAAATCAGAGTTTATTTAATTTTAAGAATCTTTAGAGACCATGAGTCCAGAGTTCTCAGGTCCATCAGATGTACTCGCTCTTGTCTGGAGTGAATGACATAATCAGAGCGGCCGGGAAGCCACAGCTGCTGCACAGGCCCAGCTGATACGCCCAGTAGATTCACCAACAACATCTTATCTGACTTTGATGAGAAAGTTCTTAGTTTTTGAATGTCGTTAACCTGTTCAAAAAATGTATAAACATTGTTGTGGGATAAACAATACCTGCCTGTAGGCCATTTTTGGCCCATTGTGGGCCATGTTGTGACTTTGATTTAATCTGATCTCCACATTTTGCATATGCAGAAACCTTCACCCAGAGAGAAATTCAAGGTTATCTTTTGACTTCTTCAAAAGCATGCATTGAGGCGATAATGATACCAGACAGGAACCCAGGCTCCCCCACTTCTGTGCCTTGATTACTTTCACTACATTATTCTGCCACTTTTGCTTGTTAGAAGACAAAGGTAAAGTTGTGTGGTCTGTCAACTCCTGCAAGAGAGGAAACACTATTTTGCATTTCTATTTGGGAAGTGGAAAACACTTAGGTTGGATTCCTAGGATTCACTTCGTAAGGCTCGTAAGATTCACTTTTAAGTGGGATTCACCAGATTCGATTTAAGGATTGTGGAAAATAAAAGAAAGTTTTCCAGCCTATGGTTTTCTGATTGCATGAGGAAAAGAGAAACACACCAGGATCAACAGGGACATGGGGTCCACCCGTATGATCTGCAAGAATGAACAAGGAGCAGTGCAGAATGCTGGGGAAATTGAGGCAAGCCACTTACAGGTTCATGCCAACATGTCCCACAGCAGTCAGCTTCTTAAAGCTCATCCATTCTTCATCCTCCTTTTTCCTTTTATTTTCCATAAAATAAGCATAACATCCTCATAAAGTATGTGAGAGGGTGATCTGGCTTATCTGTGCACTTCATCGTCATTGATAGCTCCGCCTGGAAGCAAATGCTGCCTTTATCTCGCTGTGGGGGTTCAGAATCCTTCATATTAGTTATTTTATGTAAACGAGGGATCTAAGGGTGAAATTATAATTTATGAGAACTGCATGGAGCTTCTGACAATACTCATAAACATTCTAAACAACTTTATCTCGTTTCAGAGCAAAACATATATTTTGTCACCTAAAAAGGATTTTTATTATAACAGTATTTCTATTGTGTACTGCCCCGTTACTGTGCCTAATATGGGATGGGGCAAATTTTTTGTCCTCCTGTGTTTAGAAATATCTGCTTATGTCTATGATTCTTCTTTAAAGATTAGTGGACCGTAAATATTATCAGGTGACCCTACCCTTATCAAACCTCACTGATTGATAATTGGCTGCCAGTATCTTTTGGAGCCCAGGTGTTATTGTTGGTTGATTGTTCTTGTTTTGTTTTTAACAAAGTAATTAGCAAGTTGTAGGTCCTTGATGCAGAGATTGAGACCCCTTGACTCATTTGGTCTTTACTGCCAGTCATTATTCATTGTAATTTTGCTTCTGCAAAAACAAAGAGCAAGTGATAGTTCTTCAGTTGTGTTATGATTTCAGAATATGATAGATTTTCTAATTGGCATCCACAGATTTGGATGGTGGTAAGAGAGGAAACTGAGACGTGTAACATGGCAGATTTTTTTTTTTTAATCTTTAGTGTCATAAAATAAACAGTTGAATAAACAGTCCAACTATCTTAATTATAATTAAGGGAAACAGCCAACAGTCCGTTTTCTCCAAGAGTCGCTCATTACTTAAGAACAAAAAGAAAGCCAAGCAGAACTCTCTAGTTAGACTGAAACTTTATCCCCTTAATATTTCTTATTCTGGTGGTGGGAATAGAGACCAAAACCCAGCTCATTTCTTTCTCTAGTACTCGATTTCTACTTTTGATTTAAAAAAAAAAAAAATCTACCTTTTTTTTTCTAGGAAATATTTGAACAAAAGGCCACTAGATAGAATCTTAGCTTTCAGATTTAAATGCTCATCTAAGGATAACCAGTGTAATCAGCTGAGCTTGCAAAGAATACACAATCATAAAATGATTTAATTAAATTCCATCAATGCTGTTTGTTTTGGTGCCCATTTGGGTATTAATAACACCGTTGCTGTTTTCAATGCCAAAGGTTTACCACTTAATTATTATCTTTGCTTATTGGAGATGTTAGCCTCAATTTGTAGGGTTCCATAATCACATACTGGGTGTTGCTTCAGCAGATATGACACGCTTCCCAGAACTAGAAGTCCCACAGCCTGTGCTTGATCTGAAGATGAAGCCGTGGAAATCAAATGAAAACATTTGTTAACTTGTAAAAATGAAACACAGAAAATAAGAACAGTTATTCAGACTGTGAGTAAATTTGATGGGGTGTGAACTGATCACTTTATTGCACTCTGTTTATAGCATCCTTGCCATTTTCTGAGACGGCAGCCCAATGCTTTTCATTGTCTTAATTAGATTAAGAATGGATTAGAGGAGCCAAATCTATTATTAAAAAGGCAATTCTGCTGTGTTCCTGAAAACCCCCTTTTGGTTTTTAATTTCTTAAATTCCACTGATGCAAAATAGCAAATGCCTTACTTGTAATTATGAGCATGTATGCATTCATTTAAAAGGCTGGCAGAGTATTAGAAAAATCATATCTTCAATTTTTTTCAAAATCATTTCTGAAAAAATAAGGAAAAGAAGAAAGGAGGGGACTGAGGGGATGGAAAGCTGGGTTTCTTTTTGCTATGATGAGAAACATGGGAACACTGTTCTCTCCTTCTTTTGGTTGACTCAAATATAAAAAGGACAATGCATCCGTATATGAGCTGAGAATCTCTCCAAGTACATGTGGGTTTTTTTAGTTTACTTCCACACCTGAAATATTTGCGAATGTAGATTTCTCATCTTTCTAACTCAGACTGAGCATTTGTTCTGTGGGAAACCTTCCAGGGTGATTATCCGGTTTTGCATTTTTGCATTTGTTCCTCTTCTCCTTGTGCCTGTGCAAATGCAACTTTCAGTTTAAAGCTTTTTGTATAATCTGTTATAAATATTATGCAAGCATCGCTTTGAACTTCAGTTGGAGCAGAGTTGCTGTGTTGGAGACAATAGTGTTTCATTTTGTTTTTCCAGTACAACAATTTAGTGTTAATTTAGTTGCTCTAGTTTTAATTTTTGGTTGGGTTTCCTCCCTCTAAACTGTGTCACTTTGAGATGCTATTTGTTACATACTTTTTCCACATTTTAAAATTACTATATATATACTATGTATACTATATATATAGGCCTATGATAAAATTTCATGGTATTATACACACACACACACACACACAAATACATGTAAAAACTGGTGAAATTTGAATAAGGTCTATGGCTTACTTAATATTATTGTACCAGTGTCAATTTCCTCATTTTGATAATGTAAGATGGTATCACTAGAGATATCTGGGTAAAGGCTACACAGGAATTTTCTGTCCTATTTTTGCAACTTCTTGTGGGTCTTAAATTATTTCAAAATACAAAGTTTAAAAAAATTAATGTGTAGTTTTAGTCCATTAACTCCTAAACTGCTACCAACAAATATCCATCCCTACTTAATCTGTATTAAATTAATTTTGTTTCAATTACCAACATTCAGATATCACTAGCCTTTTATACACTCATAATTCTCTTCTTCTACCTCTGTGTACATTGCATGTATTTTCTTCCCACTAAACTCTAATATCCCTTAGCATAGGATCCATATCCAAATGGTCTTTTTAGCCCCAGAGCCTAAAGGTAGCTTTGGACTTGATGTTTCTGGTGTATTTGATTGTTGACTATTCTAATGGGAAAATAAGTCATGGGGTGATGCTCAAATGAGTAAAGAGCTGTTATGCTAGCACAATGCTTGCCACACATTGAACACTCTGTACATATTACGAATGAAAGAATAAGTTAATTAATTAATGTTGTTCATAGTGAATTTTGTACCTTAGCAAGATAGGATTCAGTTCCTGCTGAGCCATCTGTTCTTTTGAGTACTTTGTGATGGGCTCAGATTCTGAGATCACTCATTAACTGTCATTGTTTCACTGAGCTGCTATGTTTGGGATTGGAGGTCTTGAAGTGATACCTAATTTAGGAGGACTGTGACAAAATTTATCACTAATTACCTATCCCTCAAATGGGAATCAATGCCATCAGGAACATATGATGGTGATAATGGTTATCATTTATCGAGTGATTAGTATTCTAAGCACTTTACATGCATTCTCTCACTTTAATTTTACTCCATTACTAGCTTAGAGTTTAGTACAATGACTTGTCCAGAGTCACCCATGATTGGCTTGTGAGTGGCAGAACTGGGATTTGAATCCAGGAAACCTGACTTCAGAGGACCTAATTTGGTCACCCTTTCATACTAATGCTCTCATGCTCTTAGATCGTGAGCAGTTACCAACCCTGGAAATGTATTAGAATCATCTGAAGATGTCCTCTTGGACCTGCTTTTTTAATTTATCTGGGTGGGCATTTTGTTAACGTTCATGGTGATTGTAATGTGCAGCCATGGTAAACATCACTCACTTAGCTGCATGTCAGAACTCACTAAATGTCTGTGAGGAGTGGAAGCTATTTCTTCTCCCTATAAGTTCATTTGGTCTGGGCATAACCATAGCAAAGCATAGTAGTTGTCCTAGCTGCCTACCTTTGGAGAGATGGAGCTGGGAGTCTATCTTCTTTGCAATAAATTTCCCACCTGTTGTTAGCAACCTGCTTTTCATATTCTCAGCTACAGGCTTTCCATATCCAGTCCCCCCACACACACCTGCCACTGATGTTCATTTTTATAGTATTTTACCTATATAAAGTGTCTATGTGCCAAAAGGAAAATGAAAAAAATGAGAAAGAAAGGAAAAGAGGTTCTACACCAGGAATCCTAAAAATTTACCTGTGTAGGGGAGCTAGGCAGACTAGGTAAATAAATGAAGTCAAGTCTCTTAGTAGTGAGTATCCCATTTTTAAAAGACAGAAGTGGTTATCACCAGGGCAAACTGGGAAATATACATCCCATTTTTAGAGGTTCTTGCTACTCTAAACTCACAACGTAGCCACCGAGAAATGTACTCAGTATTCTGGATCTTACAGATTTTCAGGGGACTTTAAAAATCTAATTTTTGGTTTGCTTTGTTTTTCTATTGCAAAATTACTTGCAGCTAGTTTGATTTGTTTCTTTTCAACACTGTGCAAGTCAGTATTATGTCACCGATAACAACACCAAAGAACTTGTATATAGCTCAAAGTTAAGAGCTGCCTTGGTCCACGACCTTTTTGCATTTTGAAATACATACTTTATCTTTCCTCACTACCAAGTGCACTGAATTCTAATCTTTGCCCAAACCTGGCATTCTGTCTTTAGACAACGCATAGAATTTTGTGGACCATGTTTCATCATCTGTAACATTAAACCTTAGAGAAGGGCATTATGCAATTAGAGGGGGCATTAAAGGCACAGGCTCTGGAAAAGTCTGGTGTTGATGGGACCTTTTTACTACTACTTATCAGCTCCATGATTTTAGGTGAGTTATTTTGCATTCAGAGCCTATGTTTTCTGATCTGAAAAATAGAGACATAAAATATTGACTCTCACAGTTGTCCTGAGGATTAAATTAAATCGTGATATATACAGTGCCTAGCAGTAAAGCACTGGCCCTAGTAATATAAAAGATATAATGAGCATAACGTTTGTAATAGACTAAAACCTGGCAAACCGTTGCTCATGACTTTGTCTCATTGCTCTTGTTGGACTCAAGCATTAGGTACACCTGCTTGACCTCCTTTGCTGCTCCTTCCATTGACATTCCATGGCCTTTCCCTATTATTTCTATTTTTCAAAAGCTAGCAGGACTGACAGCTTTGTGGTGATAGACAAAACTCCAAGTCATGTTACTCTTTCCTACCTCCTCTAATGTGGACCATACTGATCGGGAGGTTATGCTTGTATGCTTGTAGAACCAGAGGAAATCTCTTTGGGATGATTAGAAGTAAAGTGTGATTAATAATGAATATATGTATGTATTTTAAGAGTAGGGTTATGTTAAATGTGAAGAGTCAATAAACGCCTGTTAACCTTCTGAGAGGTCAACAGTCAGCCGGGTGGCTGGTTACGCAGGGCAGCCTGAGCAGCTGCAGCCTAATTCAGACCTGCTATTAGATCTGATGATGGTACGTGCAATTAGGAGAGTGTCTCTGTAATAATGATAATCGGTTTAAACCAAGAGGACAGGGCACAGCTGTGGGGAGCACTTGGAGAGAGAAATCAGAACAATTCATATGTTCCTGAGACGCAAGCCTCAAGCTAGCCCTTTTCAGTATGTCTGTGGTAGCTTTCAATACCCTCTTGATCATAATTAATTGGAAGACATTTTTAAAATAAGCATGTGACTCTTGGGCCAAAGATTGTTCATAGTCCATTATTTTTTTCAACTTGTAAATAGGTTGGGATTGTATATCTTCCTTTTTAGCAATGTTATTGTGGATTTAAATATCTACCTCAAACCATGTTTGATACAAATTTTGTGTGTTTTGTTTTTTTCTTAACAACTGAGCTCAAATTGTGCTATAAAAAAGCTGTGACTTTTGAGGACATATATTAATTCAGCTTTGCCTTACTTGAAATATTGGTATTTGTAAATGAGAGGGCCACCATGCTAGACTTGCAACCCTTCCTTCCTCTTTCAGTTCTTAAGAGAAGCAATCTTGAGAGAAGAATGTTTTTACTGATCTTTGATTTTGAGAGAAATTTAGAGTTCTGGTCTATCTCCATGTCCCAAGTTATTTTTCTGTCTTCACACCCCATCCCATTTTCCTGACCCTTAGTTAATAGAAAAGCATTCCTTGGCTTCTCCTCATAAAGAAGGTAATGTCTCAATTCACAACTGTCTCAGTAATTAATACTAATAGCGGTGTGAGACTGTTTTGCATTTATGACTGCTTTCAATTTTCAAGTCCCTTACATACCCATTTTTTGTTTTGTTTTGTTTTGTTTTGTTTTGTTTTGTTTTGCTGATCTTCATGTCAATACTAAGAAGTCAGAAGAGAGACAGGATGGAAAAGACTGGGGATGTTCATTTATTCTTGCACTGGTTGACTCAGCAAGTATTTAATAAGTTACTATGTGTGCTAGATATTGTTCTAGGAGCAATGTCTGCAGTGTGAAAAAAAATACAAGGTCTTAATGCATTTTATTGCGAGGACCAGACAGTAATTACTTAAGTGAATGAGTAGAATCATTTTCAGTAATACTTGCTATGAAGAAAATAAAACAGGATGATGTCTTTGGAGGGTGTCATCTATTGTTGCTTTAGATTGGGTTGTCAGAGAAAGTTACATAGGGGTGGTGATATTTGAACTGAGACCTAAATGACTGGAAGAATACACTGGTGAAGTCTGGGGGAAAGTATGCCAAATTTGAAGACCCTAAGGTGAGAAGACCATTGGAGTAGGGACAATTGTGGATATATGGGCAAAGGTAAACAGAGGCAAGGTCATCTCAGATCTTCTACATCATGGTAAGGATATTAATTCAGAGCCATTACTCCACTGCCTATAATCTTTCTAAAAGAATAAGAACATCACCAGTGCCCTTCCCCTTGATTTGGTGTAGAAATGGAGCAGTCATACAAGCACAAGGAGATTCACACCGTTGCCACCAGGACACTGTGAGCTCATGCAGTAAAGGCTCTGCCTTGTTCATTTTTGCATCCCTGGACACCTAATATAGGACCTGGTGTGTAATCAGCAAATATGTTTGAATAACTGGGCTGGAGTCTTGTCAAGGTGTGGCCATGGCCCACCTGCGTCAAAGTCATAGGGAGATGTGTTGAAATGGAGAGTCCAAGCCCTCACTCCAGGCTTACAAATTCAGACTTTCTGGGAATGGAACTCTTAATCTGCATTTTCAACAAGCTCACGAGCAATTCGTATGCACAGCAAATTTGAGAACTGACCTCCTTTTTCACTTTTCCAAGATGTTCCTACGATATTATAAACATCTCAGAGGCAAAAATATTTAGGCTAATATCTGTGTATATTTATGAGAGATTTCTGCTGACAGCTGTATGTGTTTACACTATTTTATATACTGGATCTTAATAAGATTATGTAAGTATGTTAATTTTTAACATACTTACAATTTGTCTTTATTAATACAAACAAAATGAGTGAAATTGGGAAATTAATTCTATTTCTACATTTGTTCTATTCTATTTACTTGGTTTTTATTATCAAAAAGCAAACTGCGCTTGGTTGAGGAAGACCTATGACAAGGAACAACCTCTTTGGGCAGCCCGTGCCAGCCAACATATAAAATCCAAGAGTTCAGGACTAAAAACCGCATAAAAACATAGTGACACAAAGAAAGCCATGTGTTAAAAACATGTATTGCCTTGGGACGCCTGGGTGGCTCAGTTGGTTAAGCATCCGACTCTTGGTTTCAGCTCAGGTCATAATCTCAAGGTTGTGAGATTGAGCCCCACATCAGTCTCCATGCTGAGCATGGAGCCTGCTTAAGATTTTCTCTCTCCCTCTCCCTCTGTGACCCACCACCCCGGCAGCTTGCACACATGCTCACTCGCTCTCTCTCTCTCTCTAATAGATAGATAGATAGATAGATAGATAGATAGATAGATAGATAGATAGATAACATGTATTGCCTTAGTGAACTAACGTTTAAAAGAAAAAAATTGGATAATAATAAAACAGTGGGTCACCGTTTAGAATGAACTTTGGTGAAGATTTAGGTTTCTTACTTAGCCCTATTCAGTTGTTAGATATCAGAGGAAAAGATTCAGCAATAAGATTAAGCCATACCACACGGTTCAAGTGAGAGGGAATTGTTCCTGCTCCAAGTACATTGTGTTTTTGAAAATCCTTCAAACACTGTAGACATGGCAATCGCTTAAAGTAGTGTTTCCAAGGATGAAAATGACAGACCCTCAGCCAGGAGGAGGGACACGGCTTCAGAGCTATTTTTGCTATATGTGTATTCCATTCCAAACAGCCAAAGAGGAGGCCGGAAGGGTGGAAATTCCTTCATTTCATCTTTAGAGGTTTTGTTTTGTTTGCTCTTTTATGATATCCCGCTCTTTCTCTGTCTTGCCAAAGCTGCACATGTCATCAATCCGTTGCTCTTGCTGCTGTTTCCTAACAAAAATATACCATTGTGCGTATTTGTGGCAGGGAAAACAAACAAACAAACAAACAAGAAGGCAGATCATTTTAAAACAAAATTCTCGTAAAATCTTGTCCAAAAAATAAAATAAAATAAAATGATGCTGTAAGGCACTGCATAAGATGGCAGAAGGGTGAAATTTGCTTTGGGGCTCCTCGCCCAAGAAATAGGGCTGCTAGTTCTTGTCTCAGAGCCAACTGATTTTGAATGTAGATCATTTAGTCAAGTCCTCTCGTCCTCCCCTGAAAACATAGGAGACCGTATTTCTTTCACTTTCTAGTACCAAGTTCTACCTACTATTATTTTTGTTGCTCTGTTTTATTAAATGACATGATTTCTACAGAAAATTACCAGAAATGATTGAATCACCTTTTCCCAACTGGTCTGGTTTCTCTTTATCATTAAAAAAAGAGAGAGAGAGAATTTTCTTCTTACTTTCCTTCAGATTCTCTTCCAGCACCTCCAGTCCATTTAGCCAGGAAATTTTAATTTCCTCCTTAATGCTGTGTTTGCCACCACACCTGACATTATTGCAATCTGGCACTCTGCAGGCTACATTGTGGCCAGCAGGATTTTGTTTAGCCAGCACAGTGATTTTTTTTAATTGAATGTGAATGCCTTTAGATGAGCACACTCCCCACCATTCACAATTGCCTCACAACTGGCTGCTTCACACATTGGCCTCTGAAGGAATCCTGGCAAGACCAACTCTGGTCTTGGTCTTTTCCACCACCTCCATCTTTTTTTCTGTTTGTGCAGCTGCTAAGTATTGGGGAGAGTGTTTGTGTGTATGTGTGTTGACTGCATTAATCTGTGTCAGTGGTGTGTGTGTTGGTTGTCTGTGTGTCTATGAGTTGGGTACAGAAGTTGTATGTCAGTTATGCATGCTTTGGTTGTATGTGTTAGTTGTGTGTGTGTGTGTGTGTGTGTGTGTTGTTGTTGTTGTTGTTGAGTGGGGATGTTAGGAAAGCAGCTAGTTGTTTGGCTTTGTTTCTTTCTTTCCTTCCCCAACTATAGCCAAATAAAGTCTATCTCCTTTGGGAGATTTCAGTAATTATATAAAAGCTAAGTAGTTTCATGTTTTATTTGCCAATACTTACCATATAACTTAGATACTACTTCTTAAATGCTCCAAAGACAAAATCCTGATGTAACAAGTTACTCATCCAGTTAAAGACTATTCTGGGCCTCAGATATTTGACTCTGTCCATTAAGACTATGAGATTCAAGATCCTTTCTTTAACAACAGCTGATGGCATTTTTTAACTTAGGACATCATTATAGAAAATTTGCTGGGAATGACAAAATATGAATTTCTATAATCTCATTACCAAACACTTAGCTGAAGTGTTTATCTGCAGATACATAACATAATACGGTATGTAACATAAAAGCTATAAACAAGGTTGCTTCTTGCATTTACACTCATCCTGTTTCACTAAGGAACCTTTGTTCCCTTCTTCACTGTTTGCTGATTGTCAGTGTTCCTTGCAACCTCATTTAGCAAATCACTGCCTTGAATCATGCCTGGTTTACCAAAAACAGAGAACTCTCCCGTTACCTTTTTATAGGTTTACCTTTCAGGTTCAGACTTTTGGCACTCATCTTCCTCCCTGTGTTCTAATCCTAGCCTCTGTTCTTCCTTATTTACTCTTTGCAAAATAGTTGCAAAGCTAGAACTAAGATTTTTCATATTGTCTACTGCAGCTGTCTGTTGTTCCCAGTGAGTTCAATGTGCTATGATGTGGCTTTGTAAATTACAAGAACTGTTTCCTGATTAAAATCTCCCCCAGCGTTCAGATTTATCTTCTAGTTTGTATTTACCTTAACTGTTTTATTATCGTATACCACCTCACTGAAGCCATCCAAAATTTTATTATTTAACTATTACTCATGTAGTTTTTTTAGAGACTATACTTATGATAATGCTTATGAACGATGAAGTATTTACCACTGTGTGTGATAATTTTTTTGTGTCTGTGTATCTCAGATAAGGAACACATAAAGGTAGAGGTAAAAACAAATATAAGTTACACAAGGAAAGTCCTCACAGGTGTATCAGTCATCTGTTGCTGCATAACAAATTATCCCAAAATTTAATGGCTTAAGACAATAATATGTGTTTAATAATGCTCATGGTTTTGTGGGTCAGAAATTTAGGAGTGGATTAATTTGGCAGTCCCGGCTCAAGACCTCTCATGAGGTTACAGTCAAGATGTGTGCCCCAACTGCAGCATCTGAAGGGTTTACTGGAGCTAGAGGATCTGTTTGCTAGGCAGCTTATTTACATGTCTGGCAGGAGGCCCATGTCCTTCCCTGCTGGGTTTCCTCCACAGGTTTCTTGAATGTTCTCATGACATGGCAGCTAACTTCCCCCAAAGTGGGAGATTCAAAAGAGAAAAAGGAGGAATCTCTTTTATGACCCATCTTTGGGACTCAGTATTACTTCTGCCACATTCTGTTCATTAGAATGGAGTCACTATGTCTAGACCACATTCAAGGGGAGAGGGATTAGACTCTGCCTTTGGAAGAAAGAAGCATCAAAGAGTTTGTGAATGTAATTTAAAACTACCACATCATATTCCTGTAATTTTTAACTTTTATAGTTTATATCACAAATTCATAGATTGTCAGTACTTTTTCTTTAAATGTGATCAGAAGTCCAGTGTGGGGACAAGGTTATTCCAGGTACATGGAATGGTCTCAGGTTGGACAATAGTATGTGGTTCTTCATGCTGTGTATTTCTGGCATGGCTTCTCAGATTGGTTGATATGTTTAAGAAAATTAAAACTACTTATTGATGTCATATATAAAACAATTCAGTCTTCCCTACTCATTTGGCTAAGTGGCTGTTTTTTGATAGAAAACAAAAACACGACTAGGTCAGTGGTTTATAAACATAGATTTTGCACATATGACTCACCTGAAGCTTTTTAAAAATAAAGATTCCTGGCCATGAGCCCAGATCTACTAAATCATAAGTTCTAGGGAATAGAGCCCTGAGAATTGTTATGGTTTTTTAAAGATGACTCCGATATAGCCAGTAAGAACAGTGTTTGGGAACCACTGCCATACTTAACCAAATCTATTCACCAACTAAAATCACTTGCAAAGGATGACATCAAGGAAAAGGGAACTCATTGACACACTCATGATAAACAACCTTGCTTTGCTTTCAGACAAAGCTCTGTCTTGGTTTCTAGGTACTTTCCCCATACCAGCCCCCTGACTGACAATGACTATCTGGTTCTGTAGCTTTGTTCCCGAAGGCAGTAACACAAGGGGCTGTCACAGTGGTAAGGGCACTGGCCCAGAAATGCATTGTTCACGCTTTCTGAAGACAATGACTCTCTTTCTGATTAGAGTTGTCCTCCTTTTACCCAAAGGCTTTCCATGCAACCAAGGGAGCATAACAATGACATGAGGGCTTGGAAAGGAAATGTCTTCATTGATTTTTATTTCATGAATTGGAGCCTCCATAAAAATGGCATAGGCTTGTTTTACAGTGTCAATTTGTGGAACTGAGGGAAGGACTGCTAAAACCCATCCATTTCCCCAAAGTTTAAACCACCCTAATGAATTAATCCATAGATAATGGATTAAATTCAGTGCAATTACCCTAGTAAGTAAGGCTTGTTAAAAAGAGATAAGGCAACACACTAAAGAAAACAGCAATTTCAGCTATTAACTGGATTTCATCTGGACTCTGATTATTCAGTATATGAGTTTCCTTGGAAAAGGAGATTGTGGGGTCCCATTATCAATGTACAGACCAAATGTTGGCATTCACCTGTTGGTATTACACTGTGGAAAAAGACAATAATTCTAACAACCATTTTTCCAACAACCTCAATATCCTCAGGATGTATATTTGATATGCCCCAATAAATCTTTATAAGGCTTTGATTCCTTAGGACAGGAAGCTAATCTTTGCTCCAACTCCACCCCTATTACTTTAAATTATGCTAGTTATGTCTAGAGAGATCCACATTATTTTGAATAGGCTGCTAAAAATAAAGTGTCTATAGGTGTTACACAAAATAAGGATGATCACAAGAATGCCTTATATTTCTAGAGATCTTTGCAGGTAAAAAGCACTGTTACATATCAAGTTTCTCTGCCCAGACATTACAAGAAGTTTAACACACAGCCCTAGAGCTCATAAGGCTGCCCCTAGCCAACCTGATTCTTAGTAGTAGCTCCTCTGTGTTTATCTTTCGGTTCTAACTTCTACCACTGTATTCAGGTCTTTATTCCTCTTTTTTTGTTTACTTTAGAAAGTTCCAAAGTGACTTCTCCTTCTTTAGATTGCATGTTCCTGTCATATGGATTATTTCCAGAGACTGTTGTCCTCATTTCACTGCCCTAATCAAAAATCTCATTTGTTTCCAATACTTGCAGAGGTGACCCAAAAGCTGTAATTTAACATTTAAGGTTCTTCCTGGTCTATTGCTCCTTCCTTACATTTTCAATGTTGGATTTCATTATCTTCTCTCATAGTATTATGTCTTATATGAGCTATCTTCTTTGCTCATGATCTGACATTTCTCCTACTACAGTGGTGTTCCACCTCCTGAAAATATGCTCTAGGTCCCAGTCAATACCTCTTCCTTTCTACAACATTCTTTTCCTCCTCATACAAGCTGATCCCCTCCCTCTCTGAGTTTCTATGACTAAGTATAAGGTGGTATAAAGAATGTAGGCTTTAACTGGGTGTTATATGCAAACAATGAATCATGGAACATTACATCCAAATAAATAAATAAATAAATAAATAAATAAATAAATAGGGGGGAGAAAAAGAATGTAGGCTTTAGAATGAGCTGGCCTCAGCTTAAATTTTGCCTCTACTCCTTGCTAATTATATGACTTTAAAACAAATAACCTCTCTGGCCTGAGTTTCATTTGTAAACAGGAGGTGATAATACCTTCCTTTTAGGAACATGATGGGATTAAATAAAGACATAAAAAGCCTTTAGCGTGGTGTTATTGTTGCTAATATTCTGCAGTTGACCATTTACCCTTATACCCTGATATTTCTCACTGTGTTTTAGCTATACATTGCTTGTGTTGTGTTCCAAATATATTGGCAATCATCTAAAAGAAGCTTGTGCCATTGGATCTTCACAGATGAGTGAGGCATAGAGCTTTGCATAAAGTACTGACATGGGTAATTATCATAATTTATTAAGCACTTACTACAAGTCAAGTACTCTGCTATATTAACTCTGAAAAAATCTATGAAGTAAATCCTATTATCATCACCATTTTCTATGTTAGAAAAGTTGCACTTAGACATTCAAGGTCCTATAGTATAAAAGGAGTAGAAGATGTTGAACTAGGCTAAATGGTTTAGTGTTAAAATTTTCACTTTTGAAGAATGAAAGAGAAAGAAAGAGAGACTGATCAAGAAAGAGACCTAGGTTTAAATTCTGGTGTACCACTTCCTAGATGTATGCCCTTGAATGAATTTCCTAACCTCTGTAAGCCTCAGTCTCTTTATATGTAAAACGAGATTATTAATAGTCCTTACCTCCTAGGGTTCTTGTGAAGTTAAATGAGATAACCCATATTATAACCATGCAATTAAGGCTCTATAAGTACACTTTAATCTTATGTGTATGCTTTGTTTGGTACAAATTTTTCAATTGACTGGTATACCACAGTCTCTCTGAACCGAAATAGTTGAAATAAGTCGTAGAAAATCCAGGACTGAGCAGGTACATGAATTGACTTCACACTAGAACATAAACCAGGATGGTGTTTTTCAGATTCAGAACACCTTCAAGGCTTACTGATGGGGTGATAATAACATTCCATGATCACCTTTGCAGTGTCCAGTAAATACACACATCTGGTTTTCTCATTGTTATATAGAGAGTCAACTATATTAAGGCAATAAGACTCTCTGGGATTTGGAGAAATTATTGTACTTCTTCTGCCTATGACACCACCCAGGGTGTGTTATAATCACCCAGAAATGCACTGCTTGTTATATCTTGTTGTGATTCAGTCTCTGTGTAAAAATTTAAAAGAAGAGGAGGAGAAGGAGAAATGGGACAATGCTGTGGGAATCCAATTCTACTCCTTTGGGTGACCTAGAGGATCCAGGCAATTTGTGATTTCAGCAACAACTGGTCTTGAAAATATCTCAGATTAAACCTATCACACTTCCCTAAACATTTATTATTTAAAACAAATCACATTTTCTAGTATATTTCAAGGCAACCTGGAATAGTATTCTAGGAATGCAGTTCTAAGAGTGTAACTGCTGAGAGGGGAAATTAGGAAGGTAGAAATACACAGAGCTATATATTTTCTCTATTGGGAAAACCCCAGAGTGGGAAATCATCTCCTGAGGCAAAATGATGAAGAAGATGGATATATATATATGGTATATAGGACATGTTCAGCAAATATTTGTTGATCCTGTGTGTGTGTGTGTGTGTGTGTGTGTGTGTGTGTGTGTGTGTATGTATATGAAAGTGCTCCCAGTCCTTGTAGAACCATAACAGGGTTTTGGATCACTGACAGGGATTACTCCTCTTTTATAGTACTTGTGCCGCTGCTCAGAATATAAGATAGATGAGATCCTGCCCTTTTGTTGCTTGCATTAGAGTTGGAAAAGACAATCAGTAAGCTTGAAAGGAAATAAACACAGTAACTTTAGCTAGTGATTTGGGCTATGAAGAAAATACAATGAAATAGTAGAATGGGGGATGATAAGAAAGGTGGCTAGTTCCTAGAGGGTCATCAGGACAGGTCTCATTGAGCTGAGGCTTAAACAGTGAGGACATGCCAGCTATGGAAAGATCTGGCGTGTTCCAGGCAGAAGAAATAGCTACAGCATGGTCCTAAGATAGGATTCAGCTACATGTGTCCAGAAATAGAAAGAAGTTGTACATGGTTGAGGTATGAAGAGTAAAGAGCAGATGGTAGAAGATGATGCAGGAGAAGCCAGGTTATATATGGTCTTCTAGGCCCTAGCATTGAATTTGACAGAATTTATTACTGCCTCTTCATTGGGGAGTCTCTGAAATTAGAAATGAACTAAATTTATTGAGCATTTGCCACATACTTACTACTGTCCCAAGCACTTTACACCATTTATTTTATCCTCACAAACTTGCAAATTATATATTTAATGCCCATTTTACAGATGGGACAAGTGCAATGCAGAGGGGTGAAATGACTGCCCAAGACTAGTAATTAATACCTAGAAATGGAACCCAAGTCTATCTGACTACCTAGCCCATGTATTTCCACCATACCTTCCTGTCCTACCTAATTGCTGAATTCATGATACATATATTCATTCAAAAGAAGTGGGTACCAATTAGGTTACAATTCACATGAGTGTTGATATTTTTAAAAAGAGGAAGCCAGTGTTGAGAGGAAAGGAATGAATGACTAATGGTAAAGTTTAAAATAAAGATGAGAAGAACTTTTTTTTTTCATTCTGCAAAGGGCAAAGTGGTTTCCAGGCATGTCTTTTGCTTTCTTCCCCATCATTCCTATATTCTATCCACCATCAATTTTGGATGAATGTATCTTCTGAATATCCATCTACTCTACTCTCCCTATGCACAGCTGCTACCCCATCCAAGTGGCCATCAGCTCTCACCTGGATGCTTGTTGGCGTACCAGCTGTTCTCCTGGGTCCACCCAGCTCTGCCAATCACTGCTCTATCTTGCAACCAGAACAATCATTCTAAAGTAGAAACTGGATCATTGTACCTGTATTGTGCCTTCTTAAATAACTCAGCAGGGACTTCCCAATGTCATTAAGTAGAGAACAAATTGCCTAACATGGTATGAAAAGGCCTGGCTCTTCACTCTTCAGAAGACTCATCTTAGTCTCTGAGCTCCTGCCCAGGGACCTTCTCTTTTGAATGGCATCGCTTCTTTCCAGTTTAGTTTCATCTCACCTTTCTAAAAATGCTCTCCTACATCTCACCCCCTTATCCTTTGCCTGTTAACTTCTATTCCTCCTTTAGATTTTGTTTCAAACTCCGCTTCCTCAGAAAAGCCCCCTCCATTCCCCACCACCCCACACTAGGTTGGGATGCTGTCATACACTCTCATAAACATTGTGGACTTCCCTTTCATAAGCAAATGAAGATTATAATTATTTACCCATCTGATTATGTATCTGTCCATCTGTCTTGATTATGGGCACTGTAAGGTCAAGGAATGTGTCAGTTTTGCTCAAATTGGACCTTCAGCACCTACCATGATGTATGGTGTATAGTACATGTTCAGCAAATATTTGTTGATCCTGGCAGTATGTTCACTGCCAGAGAAATGACTGCAAATGGGTCTAATACTACTATCTCACTTTTCAGTGGTGAAGTGGGAGTTTTAAGCAGACCCTATAGATGTTGCCTTAGCCATCCTCTCAGCCCTCAATGGGGACCCATTGAAAGAGCTCTAAGAATCTCCCTGTCAAGAAAGTAAAGTGGAAAGTCTTTGCCCTACATGCAATACTAGTCCTACTGCTCTGTGAGACAGCACATCCTGGATCCAAATACACCAGGTAACTCTACAAGAGAGAGAATGCTCTTAGACAAAATTGTTCTGTATTCTTTGTGAATAAATTGGCCTGTTACAAAATATGTGAATACATGTAACAAAATGCCAAAGTGACACTAGAGTAGAAAATCAATAAATCTACTTAGCACTACGTGTTGAATCAGCTTTTAACACATATTTGTAAGGAAGCCACCAACTGGAGCCATATTTAAATCCAGCCAGTTCAGAGAAATAAATCAATTACGGGTCCTGAAGTGATTAAGCTTTTCACCCTGTACTTGCGAAACAGTCCCTGTACTTTGTTTGGACCCAGCATAGGTGACTGGTATACACACACACAGGCACACGTGTGCGCACACGTGTGTGTGTGTGTGTGTGTGTGTGTAAGGTAAAGTATCCATCATAGTGCCCAGCACAAAGTGGGCACTATACAAATCTAGCTATTTTTATTCAATATATTTTTTAAAAACTACTCCATGAAGGGAAATGCTTCACTCCTGATCACATTGACAAAAAACAAACAGAAGTTGATATGGCTTGACAAGCATTTTATTGCGTTGAAGTGTGATTTTTCTGCCATTATCCTGTATCATTTTCTGAGGTAGAATTGACAGAGTTTATACACTGCAAGTAGGGAGCGAGCAGAGGGAGAAATTGAGTATACTTGCAAGGCTTCTGGGCTTTGTAATAAAGAACATCACTGAAAAAGCAAGTCTAGGAGAAAATGGAAGTTTAATTTTGGATATTTTGAGTTTGAGGTATTAGTGTTATACATATGTGAAGATGTCTGGAAGGCAATGGCTCAAGTAAGAAGTTCAAGCTAGAGCTCAGTATTGGGAATCCAGCAGAGTTTAGTAAATATATCTATTAGAAAAGGTGATAATGCAGAACCTGAGTAGGTTCTCTAAGTGATTTGGAGTTATATAGATTTATCAGGTGTGGCCACTCTGCTCAAAGAGCTTACACTCCTCTCAGGTTGACAAGATATACTTACTTGTCAACACACAATTTCAAAAAGTTTTGAGAAGAAGAAATGTTTAGGGCTAGAACTGTTGGAACAAGCTTCCAGGGGTTGGGGGTGGGGGCGTGGGACAAGATGTGAATTGGCCCTTAAAAATGAGTGGAATTTAGAGAGGAAAGTTCTTAGAAGGCATTCAGGGAAAATTAGAGCAAATCAGTCAAAATATTCTTGAAAACACATGGCAAATGCTGGATTTAATCCAAGCAAATTTACTTCATAATAACAGGTAGAGTTTCATTTGAAGCTCTCC
This sequence comes from Phoca vitulina, assembly GCF_004348235.1. Lineage (NCBI taxonomy): Eukaryota > Metazoa > Chordata > Mammalia > Carnivora > Phocidae > Phoca > Phoca vitulina. Next base: position 12,010,587 of record NW_022589709.1, read on the forward strand.
AAGTGTTAGCTTCAGGGATCTTTCTAAAGCAGAACTGACTTGGTGGTGCCAATCAACCTAACCATCGTGTGCTTTAGCTTGGCTCCTGGAAATACAGTCTTTATACATGAGCTGTACTCCTGCTCTTCATCCTCCCTCTCTCCCTCCTTTTCTTCCTTATTTTCTTCTTTTCTCCATCTTTACACAAATATTAACAACCTTATATGGTTCAGGTACTGTACCTTCCTATAGGTAAAATTCTTCAAAAGAGAGGTTTGATTAATCAATGGAAATCCATTCCTGGAAATATATCTCAAAGAACATAATAAATCATTTTGTAGTCCCAATGTGAAAGGCAGTATTTTTTATTACCAACAGCAATTCTGCTTTGGTTCATTGATTCAATCCCAAGAGAGAAATTTCCTCCTGTTATAAGGAATGGTTGGGCTTTTACTGAGCAACTGGTTTGTTTCTGTATTATGAACACCATGGGTGTTGTAACTGCTTGGGCTTCCTCTTTGAGTCAGCTGCTAGAAAATTTGGGCTTTGGAACAAATTTGTGGCTCAGATGTACAGAATCATAAACGCCAAGGTTGGGACATGGGATTCGAAAAAGCTCAACAAGTGATTCCGATGATCCAAGAAATTTGAAAACATGGAATTCGAAAACCTTGGCATTTGTTTCTGTTTGTAAGACACTTACAGTTTATAATGAATATTTGGCCAATGATTGCATTCCCATATAGCCCAAGGAAGCATATCCAGACTGCTGTTACAAGCAAGGCATTCTGCTGATATTTGGCATAGACTTTGCAAATGACTTAAATGTTAAAATCCCACAAAGTTAGAGAAAATGTCTAGGAAGTTAGAAATTCTCTTTCTGGGGTCTTAAGAGATGCTCAAAGTATCAAGGTTAATATTTCATGTGATACTAGGGGTGCCTGGGTGACTCAGTTGATTAAACAACTGCCTTCAGCTCAGGTTGTGATCCCGGGGTCCTGGGATTGAGCCCTGCATCGGGCTCCCTGCTCCTCAGGGAGCCTGCTTCTCCCTCTGCCTCTGCCTGCTGCTCCCCCTGCTTGTGCTCTCTCTCTCTGTCAAATAAATAAATAAAATCTTTAAAAAAATATTTCATATGATGCTTTCTTATTATACCAAGCATGGAGAAGAGGGGCCATAAATGTCTGAGGAGTTTGGTTGACTTTTTTTTTTTTTTTCAGGGAGATGCAGAAAAGTTGACCGGCTTCATCAAGGTCATCCAATTACTTAGTCACAGAATCACCTATGGTGCTAGCACCCACATGTTTTGATTCATAGTCCAATGTTCTCTCTGTAGTCCCGGCTTCATAAAGAAAATTGATGGCTCCGTAAATAAAGTTCTTCCACCATGTACTTAACTTTCAGCAATCCCACCTGAATCCCCTAAGTTCCCCAACCTAGCAGGAGAGGAACTATTAAACAAACCTTCAGTACCTCAAAAGCCTCCCCAAAGCATTTGTTCGTCCTTGAAAAAAAAATTTTTTTGGCTGCAAAGAGATGAGCAACAAAAAGAGATTTTTTTAAATAAAATTAACTAAAAGATTTAAGCATTAATTTTAGTTGATGAGTCCAGGGTTAGGCTTTGACAAATCAGAATGTTACAGGTTACTGACATGTTGAAGTCCCAATGGGGAAATTCTATATTTTAAAACATTGACATTGCTGTTGCCTGGAGCAATGTTTCTCAAACATGGCACAAAAGAGCTAGTGAGCATCTTCTCACATATTTTGTTTATCACACCCTTGTATATGTTCTGGACATTTATTAACATGTAATATAGCAGATGTAATGCAAAAGTATACAGCTTATAAATAAGTGTGGAAGTAGTGTGGGTTTGTGCCTTTTTAAAAAAATGATATGAACACATGAGTAAAAAGAGAATTCAGACCACTGACAGAGTTCTGGAAACTAGCTCTTCTATTGCTTCTATTCAAGGCCACTGAGAGTAACAGGCCACCACATTGAGTGTCTTCCTCCCTCCTTCCCTCCCTCTCTTCCTTTTCTTTATTCCTTTGTTCCTTGCTGCCTGCCTGCCTGCCTTCTTTCCTTTCTTGCTTTTATTTCTTTCTAAGCATGTTTTCTAAGTGCTTATCTGTATTCTCAGTAGGCCAAATTCAAGGAAGCAACACTTTTGAAGTTGATCCAATCCCCAATCACATAAGTAGTTCAAAGAATTTCAGCCATTTACCAAACTCTATAGTTTTATCAGCAGTTTATCTCAAAATATTTTCTGAAACATCAGAGAATTTCCCTAAGTATAAGAATTCTATTATTGAATTATTGATACAGGTTTCTTGAAATCATATTATCAACTTTAAATACTTGGGAAAAAATATATGAGAAACAGGTTTTTTTTTTTTTTTATTGACCAGTTATTTTAATGTATGTTTCAACCTACTTAAAAAAAGAAAGTCTATTTAATTATTTTTTAAAATGTTTAATTCACCTTCTCACAGGAGGATTTCCACATATTTAAAAGCTTTCTTTTATTTTAAAGAAATAAATAAATCTTTTAGCTGATTATGGAAAATTCTAAGTATACAATAATTAGATTTAAGAGGATTCTCTTGGAGCTGCAATTTAAAAATTCTAAATGCATGATACACACTTCTGTGAAAAGCATAATAATCACCTATACAATTAGCTAAATGATTCTCTTGAGTTCAAGAATATAAATTGGTGAGTGGCTATCTGCATTAATCAGATAATTTCCATGTTTTACTTCGGGTTGTAGACTTTTAAAAATATTGCTTTGTGAGTTTTATTTTAAATAATAACTCATTGAAATGGAAGGAAAAAGTTGATTTAATCCATGCTTCAGTGGCTTAATATTTGTCTGATTTTTGAGGGATTTAGCACTGTGCCTCAGGGAAACATGGAGGAAAGTGAAAAGCCCATCCAGAAGCTTCTTGGATTAGGTTTGTTCCTTCATTTCATTCACTCATTCATTTACTTAATATTTATTGCAGGCTTATTCTGCACTGCAGCCATGTATGTGAGTTGCAAATTCATGCATAAAAGTTGTGATTGCTGAATGATAAAGCAGCAACCTAAAATAAGAGACTGACATTTGACATAAGAAATCAAACAATAAACATATCAGATTTATTATTACATATAAATTATTTCATAATATTTTTATTGCATATAATAGTAAGAAAATCATTACTTCTTGAATTATGTTTGAGATACTATGCCAGGCACTTTAGTTTTATTCTAATGCTTTCAACTCCCCTGCAAGATTGGCATGGTGGCACAGTATAGGAGTTCAGAGACTAGACTCTGAGACCACACTGACTGGGTCCAAAATCTGGCTTAGCCCTCTTAATATATGAGTGATTCATAACAAGTTATTTGATCTCTCATTGCCTCTGTTGCTCATGTGCCAGATGGGGAGAATAAAATCACCTATGTAAGAGGGCTATGGGAAAAATTAAATGAGATTATAATATACAAAGAACTTAGAACAGTGAACAGAGAACTTAGAACAATTTAAGTGTTTGCTATCATTATTGTTGCTGTTACTATATGCATTTTAATTGATGAGAAATAATAGTATTAAACACTGAGTTTATGTACATATTGATTTTGCCTGGGATAGAATGAGGCAAGCCTTTTCATAAGAAGAGATGTTCATTTAGTTCTGGAAGGTTGGATGGGATCCTAATTCAAGTAAGGAAGAACATTCTAGGAAAAATAAATGAAATGGATGTAGGCGTAGATGTATGATAGTCCGACATAAGTTTGAAGAAAAATTAGCAATTTGGGAGTCTGAAATGCAAGGTGCATGACAACAAGGGTTAAAAGGCCAGATTGTAAAAGACCTTTAATGCTATGATTTGCTCTATATAGGCAGAATGTGTGTGTGTGTGCATACATGCATACACACTGGAGAATTCACAGACTCCAGTGGTTCTCTGGAGAGAACTTGGTTCTCAAGTTATTATTTTCCTTTTAAATTGTCCTCATTAGTTAATCTTAGCACTTATCAAAAGCTGATCTGAAAAGGAGCCTTAAAAAGAAAGGAAATCACTTTGGTACAAATAATCAATCACTTCATTTATGCTCAGTAGCACTGTAAGTCAGGACAGCAGCCATCAGTTAAATAGACCAAAAATTAGACTGAGATCAAAATTGCCAGCCCAGGCACAATATTAATTTTCTGATTGATGATAAGTAAGAAGAAGCTATTGGGCATAGCCTCAGCTGTATTTCAGGGACTCTGTACATTTCTTCTAATTTATAAAGTATAATAAATGAATCTCCAAGAAAGGAGAATTAGTTGTCAGCTATAAGACAGAGTGTGAAGGATGAAGCACTCCTGTCTTCTCCTGATGTCAGTTGATCTATTAAATTAACAAGCATATAGATAGATTATTTAAAGATCAATTTAGCCAAGAATTGCTTTCAAATGAATACATCAGGCATCAAGCCTGTTTTCTGAGATCATTTTGTAATTGGAATACATATTACATGCAACTTCTCATCACAGGGCTCAAGCAGTTTCAATCACGAGACTTTGCTCTTTCTGCAAAGTGTGTGAAAATCAAAAATGAGCAGGTCCACTTCATTATGTATAATGAGGAGATCTGTAGTTACTCTGTAAGTAATCGCCAAAAAGAATTGCTAGAAAAATTTTCCGTGCTCACATTACTGGCACTGGGCTAACACTTCCCTCTTAAAAAATCTTTTCAGCATGAAAGTTTTGGAATTAAGTTCCTAATAAACTTCAGAAGTCCAACAGCTGTGAGTAATTATGATACAAGCATATCAATCCATGTGCAAACAGATTTATTCGGTAAGCTCCAATCCTCTTGCTAACCCTTCACTGCAATAATTAAGCACACTCTAATGAGTTTGTTAGCAATTTCCATATGATTTTCCCCCTAATTATTACTTGAGTTGCCCATGTTTATAATACTTAGTAATATCCTTAAAGTATCAATGGTGAAGGCACAGTTTTGGCTGGTGTATTAATTTGTATGTTCTCATTCATATGCTAAATAAATGGGGGAAACATTTGTTTAAAGGTCAAAATTTTTGAAATCGCTTTTTATGTGTGTGTATGCTCACTTCTGTGCACTTCTTCAATATGTATGGAACCAGTGAATCATCTTAGCCTGAATCAGGTCATGCCTTTCTCTGCTTAGACCTCTAATTTCTTATCGTGGCCTTCAAGAATCTAACTGATCTGGCTCTACCTACCATCCCAGACTTTGTCTCTTACCAGTTGCCTACTCACGGGACTCCAGAATCCTGAACTTCTTCCTGTTTCTCACAAAAGCCAAGCTGGCTTACATCACAGGATCTTTGCATTTAAGACAGCCCTGCCTAGAATATGCTTCCCCCATCACTTTATGTGCCTGGTTCCCTTTTGTCATTCAAGGGACCACTAACATATCACTTCAGGGAGAACCTCGATGAGTCTAAGCTTCAGTAGCATTTTAACCAGTCTTTTCCTATCATCTAACCCAATTTTATTTTCTTATTAAATAGCATCACTATTTTAAGTGAGCTGGTTTGTGAATTTACTCCTCTGTCTTGCACCTAGAATGTAAACTTCATGACATATAAGAAGGTCATGTCAAGTATCTTACTCATCCCTTTCTCTTCAGGTCTTAAAACAGGGCCTGGTGCATAGTAAATTCTTAATGCATACTTACCCAATGAACAACTAAATAAATGAGTAAGTTGAAACAGAAAGGAATATCAGCTATCTGGTCCACCCCTCATTTTATAGATGAGTAAACTGAAATTTCTTTGTGTCTATGATTTGTCTCCAAAAACACAGAGCCTGCTAGAGCAGACTGAGGACATTAGGTCCCAACTTTTTAAATTCCTGGCCCAATGCACTGTTAACATGATACTTGCCTTCATTTTTTTTTTCTAATCCTTTCTAGCTATATGGATAAGTCACTTAACTGTCCTGGGCTTTGGCTATCTCATTTATAACATAGTGGTAATAAACTAGTCATGCCCAATCAATCAAGTGGTTATGAGAACCAAGTAACAAAAAAAAAATTGTAAAATTATGTGGTAAATGGGAGAAGTGTACTTTGAAATATTAATAATCAAGACCCAGATGCCACTTAGTAATGTAGTATAAAGCAGAGTCAAACTCTTGGTGTTGCTACTTTTAAATGGGTTCAGATACTGCAATTCCAGAGAAATTGTAAAATGCATTCTTAGCAAGATGCCTGGGTGGCTCAGTCAGTTAAGCATCTGCCTTTAGCTCAGGTCATGATCCCGGGGTCCTGGGATCGAGTCCCACATCAGGGTCCTTGCTCAATGGGGTGCCTGCTTCTTCCTCTGCCTACCATTCCCCCTGCTTGTGCTTTCTCTCTCTCTCTCTCTGACAAGTAAATAAAGTCTTAAAAAAAAAAAAAAAGAAAAGAAAAAAATGCATTCTTGGCTATAGAAGGGATAAATAGATACTTAGATACATAGACATTTCTTCTTTCCTTTTAGGTAGTGGTTCTCACAAAAGGGTCCCCAAATCAGCATATCCACATCATCTGAAAACTTGTTTGAATTGTAAAATCTCTGGCAGACCTCAGACCTACTGAAGTAGAAACGATGGGAGTTAGCCAGACAATCTGTGTTTTATCAAGCCCTCCAGGGAATTCCGATTCACACTCAAGTTTGAGAACTTTTACTATAAATGATTTAATAGGATAAACATGATGATAACTCTTAGAATTATGAAGCCTTACTGTGTTCGTATATTTGTTCATAGAAGTTAATTATAAAACCTAAAAGTTAAATCTGCATTAAAGTATGTCACCTACTTATTTCCATAATGGCTCAAGGACCAAATAAACCATGGAGAGTAGTTACCCATAATGAGATAGGAGACCAATAATTGATCACCTACATATCATGGCTGATTGCAGAAGGAGGTCATGGTAATCACAAAGATATGCCTTCCAATTAGGCAGTGCATTGAGGAAGTAAGGAATTTATCAGGATGGTTCAGAAAACAAACAAAATGTGTTTGGTTTTCTTGAAGAAATGGTCCCTCTTTTTGCCTCCCAGAATTCTTGCTGTTTCATCTCTCAAACAGTCCTTTTGGAGTTGACAGGAGAACAGAACACCTTGCTGTAACGGTTTACTAAATCTTACTAAGATAGTAAAAGTTAGTGGGCATCAAAATCAATTTTAATTATGAAACAAATAGGTATTCGAGTCAAATCTGTCTGCTTCAGTTACTAGCTCAGTGAACCTGGGCTGGTTAGTTAACTTTCTCCAGGCTTCCTCATCGGTGAAAAGGGAATGATAAATCCTGCTCCAGAGAGTTGTTGCAAGGACCGAATAAGGTAATAGCAAGAGAGGACCCATCAGCACACCACCGAGCTGGGCACCAAAGTGACCCTCATTCACTGGTGGCTTCCCCTTTCCCTGCTCCCTTAGCCAGAATGCAATCAATCTGTCTTTTTCAGGGTCCACACCTTTTTCCCTTTGGCTACACCCCAGATTTCTAAAATATCAGGTATTGAAGAGATGAGAAGACAGTGGACGTGAAAAGAGAGACATGATCTCAAAATACAGTAACTTGTATCAGGATAGATGGTATTTACACAAGGAGCTCTTTTCTGCTGAGATGACTGTATACTGTTGACAGAAAGACTTAAGTAGCTATTCCAAAGATGTATTAGAGTCTTGTTTCATTCTCAATTTTCATGCTCCTTACACACAAGCATTTACACATGTGTGTTTCTTCTCACAGGCTCACACATTCTTGCACACAAAATTGGGTCTATTGTGTGCTTGTATTGCCCATGTGATCTAGAGCTGTTGTTCAGGAACATTCCTCGCAAGGATACCATAAGTGTCAGAGTAGGGCATAAGATCAAAATATTGAAGACAGGAAGAAAAAAGATATGATAGGACTGTAAAATTACAGGATTGGCCATACAGCATTGTTGAATGGAAGAAATACAGTGCTTAGCAAAACTCATTGAATTCAAAAAAGGGATCAAGGACTTATCTTGCTATTGTCTGAGTTTGCGCATTAAGTTTGTAGATACTAAGCTCATTTCAGTACACACTGTATGGATGCCATATGTGAGAAAGTGAAGCAGTGGGAAGGACAATGTCTTCTGCCGAGGAGAGTCTTAGAAACTGCTCTGCAAGTAAACCACGTGGCTTCATCTGTGACTGGTCAATGCCACAGTGCTCAGCGGATAAGTGTAAGTCATCAGAATTCCCAGATGTCCCTATGTATCCCTGCAAAATGGGATATGACTTTGTGATGGCAAAAAGGCAGAAAGTTCCTCTCTCTCAAACAGCCTGCTGTGCAATTAATTTCCGATCATGTATGCATTAATTGCAGCTTCCCGGTTGTTGGGTTTTTTAACAGCTTTATTGAGGTATTTTACATATCATAAAATTGTCCCGTCTGAGTATACAGTTCAATGATTTTTAGTAAGTTTACTGAGATACCATCATCATAAGTAAGTTTTAGAACATTTTGTCACTCCAATAAGATGTTCCTGCCCATTTATAGTTTAATCCCCATTCCCGCCCCCAGCCCCAGGTGACCATGAGTTTACTTTCTGTCTCTATAAATTTGCCTTTTTTGACAGTCCCATCAATGCAATCATACAATACATGATCTCTTGTATCTGACTTGTTTCACTTGGCATACATTTTTTGAGGTTCATCCATGATGTAGACTGTGTCAGTAATTCATTCCTTTTATTGTGAATTATTAAGCCAAAAGCTTCTGTCAAAAAAATTTTAAAGACCCATAGTTATTTAATCCTATGTATACAAAAACTGAAGGGAAAACACGTTTCCAAGGAAGAACAAAGTAGATCCAGACTCAGAATATTGTTCTCTGTATCTCACCTAATGGCTGTGGCTGATTATACCTTCTTTGCCACATATTTGTTCATCTTGTAAAGAAAACATCACATCAAGGGTTGACTATTGACTGTCCTGTTGCACTTCTTAAAATTTCAGAATAGTTGGTTCGAACCCAGAATGGTGAAAATATAAAAGCAATTTCTGGCAAACCACGGTTGAGAAAATGTGCCAGGCATTCATTTGGAGAGTGCTATGATGCCAATGTGTTAAGTAATGTAATGGAGTTAAAAATTATCATTGTATTAAGATGAGTCATAGGAATCTGAAAATAAGTAGAAGATTCATTACTTTTAATGTTTGAAGGTAAATTAATTCAGTATCTCATAGTTTTGTTGATTTCATTTTCTTTCATATTCTAATATTGTGTCAGAGAGATTGCTGCAATATTTACATACTGTCTTTGCTGCGTGCAATATAGTTACCCTCTCAAATTATCCACCTGGATCCATTTAATTTCATAATGGGTTCCTTTGGAAGTTGAGTTGTGGAATGTCATAAATGTTCAGGGAAAGCATGCCACTGTGGACTCAGAAATTATATAAAAAAGCTGCCAGTACACATGCTAAATAAAAACAGGTCATATAAAGTTTATTAACTAAACAAATTAAACCAGCTTGGTAATGGGGGATTCACACGAAATTCCCGGAGCAGCATAAATGTACTTTGCAACCTGAGGTTTGAGCTCCTGTATTTCTCACATACCATGTGCATTTTTTGCTTTCCCCTTTTCTATGTGGGGCAAACACTGTGTTCTTTTCCTTGGGGCGGGAGAGGTCTTTCCAAAGATAGTGTGGATTGAAAGAGTCAAGCAATTCCAGAGGACTGGAAAAAGGGTCAGTAGGTGGGTTTGTGGTGACCAAACAGTAATAGTCAGGATGGAATTATGCTCTCAATACATGGGGTAGCCGCTCTTATGTATCACAGGCTCTGCTGTGGACATTGGGAGCATTCGGTAAGATAAATGCCTTAAAAATGCGGCTTCTATCATTATTCCATTAGACAAAAGAAGAAACTGAGGCTCAAGAGGTCAAGTAACTTCTCCAAAATCACTAAACCAGTGAGTGTCAGAGCCAGGACTTGACTCTGAACTCTGTCTAGAATTCCCACATGAAAGCCCATGCCCTTAACAATCATGCTAAACTGTCTCTCAAGACAGCAGGCAGGAGACATGCCCCTCCCCACCCCTGCTGGCTCTTCAGCTACATTAACAAGGCAAATGACCTCTAAGGTCTCAGTTTATTAATCTAAAGGATGAGAGGTTCATTCTAAGCCAGGTTTCTCTCCTTGAGCAGAATCAAATTTTCATTTCCCTAATCTCTTAAGATGACTGATTCATGGCTGGGGTGAGGAAAGAATCAGTATAAATTGCCCGTTGGGATGAAAAGAGATGGCAGCTATGTGTAAACACAGAGGAAGGGTGGGAGAGGCAAGAGGATGGTGGTCACCAACACACCGGACCAGGGCTGTTGCAGTCGCCACAGGGAGTCATAATATAACAAGCACCAACCAAATCAAGCTTGGAAATCAAGCAGAAATTCTTCTTCAGCGTCCGAGTCTTCTTTGATGTTCTTCACAAGATGAACTGGTGTGTTCTTTTCCTTGCGTCAGGGACATGTCATTTAGAAAGCAGAGATTTTTATTTTTGGGGGGGGGTGGTAAACAGTGAATGATGAACAGGAAATAGACAACGCAGCTTTTAAAGAATGCATTCCTGAGCCCTTCCAGTTACATAAGAGTTTCACAGTATGTTCACAATGTTAGTTTAGTGCAAGAAAGGTCAAAAAGTTAAACTCTGATACCTTTATCTTTTCACAAAAGTTATTCAAAGGGAGCTATATATAAAAAGAAAAACAAAAAAGAATATATATTACAACAACAACAACAACAGATCCTTTCCCGTATTCATTCCAAGTAATGGGTTTCACCTCATAGCTATTCTTTTCTGCAAAAGGTTTATGTTATTATCCTTGGGTATTATTTTCTGATGGTATCAGTGTAGTGGGTCATTATCGAAGAGCTGGCTTATTTCTGGAAGATGTTATTAAATGCTGTGGAGGTATGGTTATTTCCATTAAAATGTCAGAAGAAAGGAGAAATGTGAAAATACAACAGGTAATTCTGAGGACACCAAGCTGAACCTTAGAAAATGAGACAATTTGGTGCTAAACCTTTGAGTTGTGGCTGACTTCTCCTTCGGGGTTAGCCTGGTCCATTTCAGTTACACAAAGGCCATGGTGGAGGAGACGCAAACTCAAGCGTACTGAAGCTAAGCAGGTGGCATACGTGAGTAGAGCAGGCTGATTGGTGACAGAGACCTGGGAGCAATAAGAACATTCCATATTCCCCCTCACCTTGTGATAAGAAAAATAACAGTACAAGTGCAAAGTTAGAAAGTAAGAAACATTCAGCCACAGTGTCAGACATATAATTGGGAGTAGACAGACTATGGCCAGCCAGATGGTTCATAAAAAGGACACAGCTGTAATTCTCAAGACAATTGCTCCTTCCTTTTTTTTTGAAAATCTGGGTCAAAAATCCAGAGGAGGGTAAAGGTTGCATGCAGCTGAAGGGAGAGAACATAGCAATGAGGAAGCCCTTTAATACCCAGATAGGATTTAGAGATACAGGACAATTTCTCTAATTTATTTACCTCCCGGAGGTGTGGTGGAACTCTCAGCATCCCAGGGGTTGGGGTGTGATGATATAAAAATGTAACATGTGCAAGTTAATCAGTCAGTGCTGTGTTCAGGGGTTTGTAATAAGGAAACCAATCCTGAGGCATTATGGTCTACAGAAATCAGTCATGAGGACTGAAATTAGCAAAGTAGCATTGCAAACTAATAAATGCAAAATTGGTGGAGTTGATGGATTCAGGATGGGAGGAAAGGTCCAAGAAGGTATAGATGTTGATGGAGACTCTCAAGAAAGAGGTTGGTTCCACTGATAACATAATACCAGAAGAAAAGGAGCATGTTTCAAAAGGTCAGAGGTGGCGTCCAATCAGCACATAATGAATTATTTCACATGGGCCAGCATTCCCAAGCACAGGAATGGGAGAAAGGAGACGTGTATATCTGACCTGGAGTAGTCCCATGAGCTGACCCGCTCCTGCAGGAGGTGCGTGGAGGTCCAGTTCCAGGTATTTTGAGATTAAGATACTGACAGAACCCTTCCCACTTTAGAAACTTGAGCCCTATCCTGACGTTCCCTCTCATCCTTCTCCTATGTTCAATCCTTAGGTACATTTTGCTTGCAGGCCACTCTAAAGTTTTGTTTCCAAGAGTCCCCTGGGAAACAAAATCTGTGAAAGTTTCGGCTACAGATTTTTTCTGTCTGAAAGGCAATCTCAAGGATCGGCTCAGGTGCATCTATCCATGTGCACACCTTTGTGGAAAGCCATGGAAACTAATCAGCAGTATGAATGAGAGCAAGGGGATCCAGACTAATCAAGCGCATTTCAGAATGTCATAGAACAATGCCCCAGTAAGTGCGTTAAAGGAAACAGACCGTTCTGCACAGAGACTGACCAGCTCTGACAGGGTTGTGTCCAGCATCTGGCTTAACCAATGTGCAATACTCCTTTCTTTTATATGATAGAAATACACACACATGCGCACACACACGCACATACATATACACAAACACAAAATTTTTGAACGAATATAATAATTCAGCATTCTACTGTTTGGTGACATGCAGAAGACAGGAGTTAACATTTGCTTATCATGTACTGTGTGCCAGGCACTACCCAGGTTTTCTTTGGTGACCTTGTTTCGGGTTCTGTCCCAGCAACCGGGACAGCAGGACTGAATATTACAAACCCAGACTGTCCTAGAAAATCTGGACCATATGGTCGCATACCTGTGCCTTTCTCATTTTCTTCTAACAGAGCTTGAAAACTCCAGCAAGTTATTTGGAAGTCTGTTTGATGTTGGTCTCTAGTGAGAAGCAATGTGACAGTTCACTTGCTGCAATCGGATGGATGTCTGTCTGGGAAAGAGGACGGAGGGTAGATGGGGTGCAGGGGGACCCCTCACCACAGGCTTTGATCTTCTTTGACTCCTCCTGGGATATCTCACCTTTTGATGTTGGGAATCCGTTAATTACTAGTTGAAATTGGTTTGAGGGACTAGGAAACAGTTTGAAGGCACTGTTCTCAAACTACATGTACTTTGATCTGAGAAACTTTAGGGCAACTTTCCAGGGATCTCAGGCAAATGAGAAGGGCTCAGTCCTTGGCCCCTCCCCAGCAGTGGCCCCGATTTTGATCTTCTTGTTCTATCATGGTACCATCCTTATTTAACAGACTTCTTCTCCTTCAAAGCCCTTGTGGTTTCCTTGATAGAAAATGACAACTTTCAGAATCAGATTGTAAGTATCTTTCACACTGCAGAGAGCATACTTGATAATTCCCTCTTTAGATCTTAATTTGAAACTTCCCTCCCTCTTTAGTGTGTAACTCCTGGCTAATGCTACCACAAATATCTCTTATAACATAATCTTGATTTGTAAGACAGTATATTAAATTAATAGGTTTGGAGTCAAATTTCCTGCCCTATCCTTTGTTGATGCAAGTTAACATTTTCCAAGTTGACCCGAAAGGCTGACAAATGCTCGGGGGTTTGATGGGCAGGTGGTGCTGGAGAACTCGGCTCTCCTTTCTCCTCCAAATAAGGCAACACAACCTGGCACCCTGCCTAGTAATCCAATTCTCCTAATGAACACGTTTCCCTCATCTGAGGCCTTGCATTGTGACCATGCCACTGGGCTGACAAAGAGATAATTTTCAGTGCTCAGAAAAAAAAAACACACGAGGAAACCTCTTAAGAGCATGGTTTTTTCTTGTGTCACGGCCCATTATGGCATTTTCATTTTAATTGCACACAAAACCCATTTAAAGAGGTGTTATAATGTGACTGTTCCCTTGGAAAACACAGACAGGAGTGATATGGGTCTGTTTTAGAGAAGCCCGCTAGTTACCTAGGCTGTCATCATCGTATCTTAAGGGTGCTAACATTGTATTGGGTATCTAAGTAAATGCAATATATTTGATCCTCTGGTATAGGAATCCCTTGTCCTTATATAAGTAATAGATTCATATCAAAGTATCTCAGGCAACAGAGTACTGTTCCTATTTCAAAGACAAAATATGCGTTGCTATGCATGGGCATTTTCTAGTTTTTCAAATGGAAATTAAGCCATATAGATAAAACATGCATACATTGTGACACTGGAATTACTCATTTAAAAGAATGGTTGAGGGCGCCTGGGTGGTTCAGTTGGTTAAGCGTCTGCCTTTGGCTCAGGTCATGATCCCAGGGTCCTGGGATCGAGTCCCACATGAGGCTCCCTGCTCAGTGGGGAGTCTGCTTCTCCCTCTGTCCCTCCCCGCTGTGTGTGCTCTCTCTCAAATAAATAAATAAAATCTTTAAAATAAAATAAAATAAAAAATAAAAGAATGGTTGATAAGGTTTTGTTTTTTCTTTATTCTCACCCCCACCATGGGCAGTGGCCCAAACTTCAAAGAGTTTTAGGGCTTCCTGACCTTCTGTAAGTAATAATGAAAATCCCCAAGGCAGAGAAATAAAGCCATAGGGTCTTTTCCATAAACTAAATTGTGTTCCCTAAGTCTCAATTTCTATACCCTTCTGTAAGAAGCAGGTCTCCCAACTGAAAGAATTTCCACATTGCTTTGACTTTCCCCGCTGTGGTCCCTTCCTTATTTAGCAGACTTTGTTCTATATGCATAATTGGGAATTAATTTTCTAATTAGGTTCTTCACATTTATGAAGTTGTTTGATGGGGTGTCTGTTCTTATAACATGGCCTAAAGGCTAAAGTAGAGGTAATAATTCTTTTTTTCTGGCTTTGCCCCTAATTCAGCTAAGGTTCCTAGGAAATATATTTAACTTTTATGAGATCCCAGTAATACATCTTTAATACTGATCTACCTTTGAAAGGGTGTTAGGAGCGTGCTAAGGCTTTAAGACTCATTACAATATGGTTGGTTTTATTTATAAGAGTTGCTCAAACAGAATGAAGCTATTTCTTTTGCAACAGGAAGGGAATTTAGAAAACCAGGAGCAACAACAGCAAAAGTAAAACCAGATGATGCTGGGAGGCAAAAGAACATTGAATTGACACTCAAGAAACAGAGGTGACATGGAAGATTAATGGCTGATATTTTTACTGTGAATGTATAAGTAGAACTGGATTGAGCACCTGGGTGGCTCAGTTGGTTAAGCGTCTAACTCTTGATTTTGGCTCAGGCTGTGATCTCAGGATCATTAGATCGAGCCCCTCGTTGGGCTCCACACTCAGCAGGGAGTCTATTTGAGATTCTCTCCCTCTGCCCCTCCCTCTGACTCACTCATGCTCGCTCTCTCTCTCTCTCCCTGTCTCTCTCTCAAATAAATAAATAAATAAATCTTAAAAAAAAACAAACAAAACTGGATCAGGTATGGGCTCTAAGAACTTGTCACCTGGATGCCCTGTGACTTGCCACAGGTAGAGAAATTGACAGTCTATGGTTCAACCACTCTGTGATCATGAAGGCAAGTATAAACAAAACCATCTAAACAGTCCTTTTGCTTGCTAACCATTAGTCTTGAAATAAACTAAATCATGATGTCCCAAGTTTTTCATATAGCGAGGACCATGTTATTTATTATTATAGGTACACAGTAGCATGTTTATAAGGACAAGGGGCAATGACACTGTATATTGACAAAAGGACATCCTCATTTCATAGGAAATCAATATCACTAACCCTACTTGAAATTTGAATTAAAAAAAAAGTAAAAAAACCCCAGGATATTCCTCAGCAGCCTCCAAATAAGAACCACCTCTCATATGGATTTCCTTTGAACATCCATATTTATTTGAGTGAGCTCATTCGCATGGATGTCAGGGCCAAGCAAAAACTTTAAGAACAAAGCGTGAGTCTGAATATACGATGAATAGTAAGTGATGCTCAGCCTTAGAAAAAAATGTTTCTTTTACTCCTGGCCTGTTTCACTCTTTACCATTTAAGTTACCTTCTGGGTCTGTGTAGCTTCTAAACGCATGATCTCCTACTCTAAAAGTTCCCAGTTTACAACTACAACCTGTAACTCTCAGGATCCAGCAGGGTATCAGCCTAGAAAGGAGGCCAAATGACAGAGTGGGAAAATGGGTTTACCCCGAGGAGCTCAGGAGGTCTGTTTGCTGTGTCCACCTCTCACTGAGTACCTGTGTGATCTTGGACAAATTATCTAAGACCTTTGTCCCAGTATAAGTCAAACAAAGAGGTCTTGGTGTTCTGAAATTGGAAGCATGTAGCTTCCAAATTTTTACCTACCACAAGCATAACCCTGGTCAGTCCAACATCTTAAGCAATTAGCCTGCACCCACCAGGAGCAAGTATAGCAGAGTGGTTAAGAGCAGAAGCTGTTGGTGTTGCATGTGGGTGTCATCATGGCCACTCAGTCCCCAGCTACTTAATTATCTCAGCCTCAGTTATGCAGCTGCAAAGTGGACTAAGGATTCTACTTCAGTAATCTTTTTCTCTTCCCTGCTGTCTTTTTCTCCTCCTTTCAGTTCTTAACAGTAGAGCTTTGTTCTGATGTGTTTTGTTTTGTTTTAAAAGCCTGGAAGAAGGACTAGAAGGAGGACCTTAACCAGCTAGCCTGGGTTGACAGTGACGAGTCAAAGATATGGATCTATCTCTGGGACTGGCCATTACTTGACCTTAATTGTACTCTCTGTATAGCATCCAGAGTCTTGTTTCTCACTGTACTATATTTGGAATAAAATCCAAACTCGTTACCATATCCAAATAGTTATTTTTTACTATGGACTCCTTCCTTCCTTTCTCTTCCTCCTCACCACTTCTCTCCTCTTCCACAATTTCAGCCACCTCCTCCTCATCTTCCTCCTCCAGGAGGAGAAGTCTCTACCCCACAACTGTGCTGAGTCCAAGCTTGTATTTCTAACAGCTAGTGGAACATATGCCCCCTGAATTCTGGTTAGCATGTCCATATCATAATTCATCATATCCTTCCCCAAACTACCAAAAAACTAGCGCTTCTGACTTCTGTTAATGGAATCTCTGTTGTTAATGGGCAACCAGATTCATAATGTCATTCCCTTTGGCTCCTCTCCATCCCTTTTTCTCTTTAATTGCTTACCAACATATACATATATATATATATATGTTGTACTTTCTTTGTTTGTACTTTCTCTTTCTTATTGCCATTGTTGGCTCTCAAATCAGGTCCTCAGAACCTGAAATAATGCAATACCATCCCAACAGGTCATCAACACCTCCTTCTTCTTTCTGTCCTTCACTTTAGGTTATGAAGCTGTAAGATTAATTTATTTTATGGAGTACAGCCCTGATCATTTGATGTCCATGCTACCAAACATTTATTAGCCATATAATAGAGTTTGAACTCTTTAGCCTGACTTTCAAAGTCCTCTACTACTTTTCTAAGGTAGTTTCCTGCTTTTCATTCATTACTCCATTTACTCATCCCTTTCTTTTTTCAATAAATATTGATTGAGTTCCAATAATATACAAGATCCCACGAATACAACATTGAACAATTTAAGTGAGAAATTTTCATTCTGATGGAAGAGAAAGGCCCAAACACACACACACACACACACACACACACACAAGGAAGTGGTATAAAAGAAACAAAGCATACAACAAAAATAAAGTATTAGAGAAGTAACTCTATATTTTTAAATAATACTTAAATATATCTTGCACTTGACCTGTATTGGATAACTTATTAATTCTGAATACTGCCTAGTATTTTCTGCCTATTTTTCTTTGCTTATGCTCTGTCTTCTCAGGATGTCCTTGTCTCTAATAGTCAATATCTGATAAAGGCATATTTATTGAAGTTTCCTTGTTGCTTCCCCAGTGTCAGCTTTCCCTGGCTCTACACCTTCCACGTCCTCAATCCAGCTCTTGTTCTAGGAGTGGGTTATTTTCTTTAACATTATGTTCATCTGGCATGGCTGATTCCCCCCCCCCTTTTTTTTAACCTTTGCCTCTTCATCTCCAAGTCATTCATCAATATATGATGATTATAGGGAGGGTTTGCTGATGGCATGACTCTACATACCTCTAAATCCCATTTCCCAGCAGAGAGATGAAGGAATAACTCTACTAAGCAGTACATTCAGAAATAACATGGAATATAGGAGGAAAAGGCTTGAATTTTCACTCATTTATTTATATTTTCATAGTTCAGTATCTGTTGTCGAGCCAGAATTATACAACTCATTATCTAGGTCAATCTAGTGAGCCACCATGCCAGCACAGATGTGCTACTTTTGCACTAGAATTCTCAGTGGTACAGTTGCTTCCGAGCTGGCACCTATTATTAATAAAAGTGTTAAATAAATAAATTAGAGAAACAATGAAATCAACAAAGCCTATGTGATAAGCACAAGAGGCTCTAAACATGGCATCTTCATTTTCTATGAAATTCTGTTAGTTGCTTAAAATTGTGGGAGGTCAGTAGCCACTTTGTGTTTGTGCTGGTGTTGGTTCATTGGTTATAAGCAACAGAAACGGACTCCAAATGAAGAAAATGTTGTAGAAAGGAATGTCAGATCAAATGAATAAACAGATTCAAAAGAAAGGTGTTGGAATGGGTTAGAGAACCGGATAATAAGAACATATACTGTAGTCTCATCAAGTCAAAATAGGATAAATCTATACCCACATGGTTCCACTCAGTTTTTGCTTTGCATTATTCTGCTCAAGACTCATCTCTAGGATGGTGGGTTCATTTCCTAGTTGTAATCATATGTCTACTCCTTGACCAAGAGAAAACAAGGCATTCTCTTGAAAAGTTCCACCCGTACTGTACACAAACAACAGATGTCCATTACTTTGATAAGCTAGAATCTGAAAACCGTCACTGTCCTACTTCACACATATCCTGGGCCGATTGCCAATTTGTGTTGAACATAAGCAAAACCACTTTATCATGATGCTCTGCTGTAGTAGTCACATCACATTTGCTCAGATTTTGGAAGCATGAAGCTGTGTTTTTAGGCATGTGGGTGACTTTGGTAGGAAAAAAAAGATTTAGTGTTGGTGTATTTTAGTTCAACTCTTTGGCTACACAAAGCTTACACTGCCATGTATTAGCAAATGAATTGTACTAATCTGTCTTTGAGTTGTGTTGGAATGACTTTGCCAAAGATGTGGGGAATGACAATGTTCAAGACATAGATTTGATTTTTTTAATTTTTTTAAGATTTTATTTATTTATTTGACACAGAGAGAGAGAGAGATAGTGAGAGAGAGAGAGAGCACAAGCAGGGGGAGCGGCAGGCAGAGGGAGAGGGAGAAGCAGACTTCCCACTGAGCAAGAAGCCCAATGTGGGGCTCCATCCCAGGACCCTGGGATCATGACCTGAGCTGAAGGCAGGTGCTTAACCAACTGAGCCACCCAGGTGCCCCCAGATTTGATTTTTAAACCCAAAATTCTGTCTTAGACTACCCTTTGTTCCCTTGGAGGATTCTTAGAAAATGTGTACACAACCCAGATAAGCTAGGCATTGGGACACTTTATTAGTAATGTGGACATTGACTCCAGTTACCAATGTAGAGCTCCAATGAGGTGGGCTAGAGCATATAGAAGATGGGTTTGTCTGTGGATATTAGGGCTCAGTAACTTGAAGCTATTGCATGCTGAAAGTCTTGTTTTTCTACTTTTCTGAAATTATAAACCTGATCTGAGTGTCAAATTCAAGGAAAGTCCAATAGAGATACCATCCTTCCCAGTCAGAGGATAACAAAGGCAAAGAAAAAAGAGCCTAAGATTTGGCCCCGATACTTAGAGTTCAGCTGCCCCAGGTTGCCCGATTGAGGCCTTTGCAATGTGTCAGAGTTGCCCCCAGGATAGCTGCATCTAAGCCCCTCTGAAATACCCACCTATAAAGAGAGGAACCAAGGCTAGTGTCATGGGCTTGTGACCTTTGCAGTTGCCCTGTGCTCAGAAAGACCCTACACTTGGTTTAACATACTGCTGTTCTCTTGAAGTTATTAACAACCTGAAAGGCCTGCATTTTCATTTTGCACTGGGCCTTGCATGTTATATATCTAATCCTGAGCAGGACAGAAACAAAGGAAGCCAGAATAGCTTGCAAGTGGGAACACTTAAGCCACAAGGTGCTGCAACTTTTAATGTCTTTAAACGAATGTCATCTCTTGCTACTGTAATCAGGTACAAAAATCCTAGAGTTTGTGCAATCCATATTCAATACACTTTCTCCTGAGGAAGGAGACAGGTAAAAATGATAAAGAAGAACCATAGCATTCCCACCATGTGAATAGGTACTCATCCCACACTCTTTGTAACTAGACCTCAAACATGTTGATTTATCCAAGACGGATCACATTTCTGAAACCTAAAATATATTTGATAGGTAAAGGGTGGGCAAAATGAGTGAAGGGGTCAAAAGGTATAAACTTCCAGTTAAAAAAGAAATCAGTCAGGAATTATAATGCACAAAATGTTTGGTTGTTCACTAATGATTCTGTATTGCCTATCTAAAAATTGCTAAGAGAGTAGACTTAAAAGTTCTCACCACGAGAAAAAAATTTGTATGTGCGGTGAGGGATGTCCACTAGACTTAATGTAGTGATCATTTTACAATAGATACAAATATCAAATTATGTTGTACGCCTAAAACTAGTATAATGTCATATGTCAATTATATCTCAATTACATCTCAATCTTATATGGATGGCTAGATAGATATAGGTACAGATATCTATAGATACATAGATATATAATTAGTTGTTCTTCAAGGGTGGGTATTAACTCTTGGAAGAAATGGCTTTTTTGTTTTTATAAAATAAATTTGTTCTTAATTTATTCAACCATTTGTTACACGAAGAAAAGCACTTTACCAGGTTCAAGAAAAAATACAGCTTGATATCAGTCATTGAAGGTTGACTTAGAATATGGATACGTACAGAATGCTGGATCTCCTACAAGGGTGGTGCTCTGGGAAAGCCAGCTGTTGGAACATGTTATTTATCTACTTAAAATCTTTCCATATATTCCCAGTGCAGAAAGTTGAATAAAAAAATAAAACAAATTTTTTGAATAAAGCCAACTCATATTTAGATCTTGGTATAAATGTCACTTGCTAAGAGAGGCCTTCCTTGTTTTTGAAACCAAATCAGGTCTCTCTTGTTATTCTCTCTAAGGACATCTGTTGTTTAACATTATAGCACTTTTTAAATTTTTTATTGCAGATTTTGTGTATTTAGTTATTTGGTGTCTCTTTCCTATATTAAATTGTAAGCTTCTTAAGGGAAAGAACCAAACTTCTCTTACTCTCTGGTGTATGCCAAGCATTTAGCATGATTCCTAAGAACATAGTAAATGCCTCATAAATATAAATTGAATTTTTTTAAAAAAAGCATGAGAGTACCTGCCCTGTTTTCAAAGTGGCATCAAGTGCAAAGACTCTGAGGTATGAACAAACGTGACTTGTTTGAAGTGCCTGCGACACAGGAGCAAAGGCTTATGGGTAAGAAAGAAGAAATGAAACCTGTGAGGGACACAGGATCCATGTCAAATAAGGGCCTGTAAGCCAGGGTGAGAAATTAAATGTGATGGGAAACCACTGGAAAGTTTTAAGTTGCTGAGAGATATACTGAAATGACATGCATATTATAATACCATAATATTTTGGTACATTAATTTAAGTCTGAAGTACAAAATAATACAATACTATTTAGAGCAGAAATGGGCAAACATTTCTGTAAAGGGCCAGATAGTAAATATTACAAGCTTTGTAGACCATATGGTCTCTGTCACAACTACTCAACTCTCATTGTAGTGCAAAAGTAGCCACAGACAATACTTAAACTAATACATGTTGCTGTGTTCCAACAAACCTCTATTTGGAGAAACAGGCAGCAGGCCAGATTTGGCTCACCGGCCTTAGTTTGCCAATCCCTGAACTAGTAGAACATGGGACCATTTGCATCTATTTCAAATGGGATGCCTATTAAAAATGCAGATTCTTGTGCCCTCTGCCAGGCACACTGAACCTAAATCTCTGGGTTTGAAGCCTAGGAGTCTGTGTTTAACAAGTTGCCCTAGAGAATTGTGTGCATGATTAGGTTAAGAGCCACTGTTCTAGAAACCCAATCCATTCCCCCTTGGACAAGAGTACTGAGAAATGTAACTGATTGGCCTGCAATAGCACTTTCTCAGTGTAGGACTAACGTTGGGACGTTCTGCATTCAGTTAAAGGCAAGAGGCAGGTTGTAAGAACTGGCCAGTAAATTGGAATAGAGTGTGCCAGGAGGCTATACGGGAGAGCATATTGTAGTAGCAAGGGAGAAAGCTCTGCTTAGATAAGGCTGAGAAGATCAGCCCTCCCTTTGAGTTCCCTGGTTTTAATTATTGATGCTAAAAATACATTTCCCTTAATTGTTTTGTGAAAATAAGTTAAATAAAGAATAAAGCTGTTCCATACATGCACAGGCAAACATTACACTCTTTTCGCATAAACACTGGGATGATTCCTCAGAGTGTTCCTTTTCAAATTTGGTTGCAAAATAACACCCACAGAATGTATTTCCAACCACAAAATACTGTGACAGTAAGCAGACAGCACAAGAGAGCCTGTTATGCTTTATAGATTGCAATGATTATATTGCGGGAGCAGTTGATGCATTTGTTGGTGTTCATTCTATTTCACATTTGCATTTAAATTCCTGTGGAACAAAGATAAGATAAAGAGGGAAACAAATGATGCTTATTTGTTGTCGTATTGAACTCCTATTATAAGTATTGCTTTAAAAGAGGGTGAAGCTTTGCAAGAAAGCATTCCACGTGTTCTTCACAAAACATCAGACACGCATTCAATCATCAACTAGAAATATGCAGGAAAACATATCCCTAGGGCTTTAATAAAATCATAAATCAATAAAGAATAACCCAAAATGTGGTCGAATACAAGGGGCAAATGAAATACTCATACTCTCTTTGACATATTCATCCACATTTTATTGATACATAAGAATTATAAAATTGCATTTGAGTTTTAAAACACTATCCTTTTTATTGCAGGCTTTCTTTTAAAGCATGGCTTGATATTCACAAGTTTCCTTTTTCAAATAATCTGTGTATCCACAGCATGATTCTTTGATGAATTTATGCAGATCAGTTCTACATCCAGGGTAATTCTTTCTGCTCCTCTAAGCTCTCTGTTTTGTTGGGATCCAAGGGAAAAAGAAAAAATCTCTTTGTAGAGTTTAATTGTGCATCCTAGTAAGTGGATGTTGGATTCCTCTATCTCTGCAAGAAACACACCTGCCTCCCCATATGATGTGTTTGCCATTATGAAACCCAGAATGAAAAAATGCCACCTCTTTCTTCCACGTTGCTAAGTGGCATATCAGTTCTCTGATTATTTAAACTATTATTTTAAATATCACACTTATTTCTATAAATACACCTGATCATAAATAACAATCAATAGTTCAATGACAACAATTAATTATATGAATATATCTGAACTCGTAACAAGAGTTTCTCTGATTTTTCTATGCTTTACAGTATATTTCTCAAAGAAAACATTAGTCAAGCCTTTCTGGATATTGGCTGTGAGAGTCTGGGAGTTCTTTCTCAAAAGTGGGGTCTGATGACCACTCTTCATAAGTAAATTAAATGTGATCATCAAATCAGGAGAATAATGTCTAAGAACCACTGCTTTGCTTGTTTCCATTCTTGGATATTTAAAGGCGTACTGACATATTGAAGGTTCTGAGAAATTCTGTAGGAAAGACGTATGAAATTTTGTTTTTCCAAACTGTTCAGAGAATATATTTTTTAAATCTAACACCTGGCATTGGAATGTGTATTCCCAGGAAAACCCTGGTCTAAGTAGTAACTAGTAACTATCAATAAGTACATTCTTCTGTTTTTATTATGCTTTTTATAGCCCCTCATGTATGTTTCTTAGTATATATTTTGGACATGTGTATTCATTTGTCATTCATTCAGCAAATATTTGATGAACTTCTCTGTGTCAGGGACTGTTGGGTGCTGAAAACACATCGGTTCAATAGTATATTTTAATGTTGTTTTCCAAAATATATGATAACAGTTGCTAATGTAAATAACAAATTATATTTTAAAATCAAAGCATTGCAATACAGCAAATTTAGACTATTTTAGAATCTTCAGTGTTCAGAAAAATGCAAAACAATAGATATTTTTCCATATATGTCATTAGGGCACCTTGAACCGAGCAAGTACCTTATTTACTGTTGTGACTCTTCCTGGAATACTGACAATGATGCACTTAAATAACCCATAGTTATGAGATTTAGAATCAGAAGCAAAGAAATTCAAAAGCATTAATTCTAGCCTCTTGCTTTAGCTGAATTTCTATCATCTAAACCAGTTCCATCAAATGTTTTGAAAATCAGATCATAAACAAAATTATACAAGCTGCCTATCTTAGAAGGTGAAGGCAGAATTGCACAAACTTGGCCCATTTTTCCAATTGTAAGGTGAGTTGGGTTAGAAAATCTATTTTTAGAAATACTAAGCATTTTGAAAGTCCTGAGCAGCTTCAAGCTATCGATTTGAATAATAGCACATGGAAAAAAATAATTCTGAGTCTCATTCCTATGTATCTGGTACCACTTCAGTCCTGTCACTAGAGATGAAAGAGACTGCCAAGTTAACTTGGTCAAGGGTTTTTTCACAAACTGCACATCTTATTAATTATTCCTTTCATTTGCTGGTAAAGAAACCCAGTTCAAACTAGCTTAAGTAAAGAAGAAAAACAGTAATAATAAAACTAATAAATACCAAGAGATAGTTTAAGAGATTGTTGTCTCACTTAACCTCAGAGAGCAGGGGTACAATTTGCTTCAGGCTTAACTGGATTCAGTGGTACAGACCATGTCATCTGGACCTCATGTGTGTGTCTCTCTCTCCCTCTGTTTTGGCATGGCTCTCAGACACTCCCCTCCACCTGCTGATTCCCAGCAGCTGCAGGCTTACAAAAGCCTTACAACTAGAAAATCCAATGGGAAGAGCCATCTCTTTTTAGTGATTCTCATAATTGACTCTCACTGGGCTGTCCTGACTCATTTGCTTATTGCTGCAACCAGTCATAGTGATCAAGAGAGTAGAATGATCTGACTGACCAGGCTCAGAAGATGTTTCTATTCCTGGAGTTGGCACAGACAAATAGTGGATGATAGGGAGCAGGGCAGGTGTGGTTTTCCCACAAGGATATTGAGGCTCAGCTACCAAAAGAAGGGAGAATAGATGCGAGGTGGGCAAAATCAACAGGTGCGCATTATATTATTTTCAAATGAACATTTAAATAGAGACATAAAGTATAAAATAAAAAGAGGGAATTTCTCATTGGATGGTCCTGGGGGTAGGGAAAGGGCCCAGAGACCTGATTATTCATCCACACCACACAGCTCTTGAGGGAAGCTGACCATCTGTCCTGATTTTCCTGGGATGATCCTGGTTTGCCAGCATAACTATTAATAGCACCCACTTTTACTTGTGAAACTGTTCTGCTTTGCTTGATAAAATTTAGGGTTGCTAGATCCTGGGGAATTTCGGAGATCTATTATTGTCCATCAAACACAGTTGTAAAACTCTTGATCTTCACCAAGGCATTCATTCTAATATATATATCTGTGTTTCTTCTGAATAATACAAAGCTCTTGAAATAGTTTAACTCTGATTATTCTCTTTCATTTTACTTGTTTCTCATACAAAATTAAACATTATTAGTATAATTTTATACAATTAATAATTGTGTAGAGTTACCCACATTTGACAAATTCTGTTTTCATCATTGCTTCTTGAATCCCAATCTTTCTCCTGAGATAAATTTTCATCTCCCTAAACTATTCCTTTGGAACCTTGCTACTTAAAGTATGGCCCCTGGACCAACATCATCAACATTACCTTGGAGCTTATCAGGAATGCAGAATTTGCTCACTGAATCAGATTCTGCAGTTTAACAAGACCTCCAGATGATTTTTATACACATTAGAGTTAGAGAAACCTGATTTTAGGACAGTGAATCTCCACACTGGCTGGGCATTAGAATCTCCTAGGTGGCTTGAAAACCTAAGTATACATATTTAGAGATAGAGTTTTGTAGACCCTGAGGCCCTTCCTCAGACAACTAAATTAGAATCTTTGAGCATAGACCCACTGCTCTAAGAGGTCCTTTATTTAAAATCAATTGGTGACAGACTCAATTTTGTTTTTTTGAAAAGTACTTATTATTCATTACTGAATAATAGTTTAGCCAGTTACACATTTCTGGATTGGCATTTATTTTCCCTCAGTGATTTAAGGATTTAGAAGATCTTTACTCTTTTCTGGCTTCAATTGTTGTTTTTGGGAAATCTGTTGAGAATAAACTCTTCTTCCTTTGTAGGCAATCTGAGTTTTTAATTTCTGGTTGCTATTAGATCTTCTCATATTGTACAATTTTACTCCATTGCATATTTCTTACTTATTATTACATTTAGGACTTACTGTGTTTTCTTAATCCGAGGATTCGCATTGTTCATCACTTTTGAAAAATTCTTAGACATACTACTGTCCCATATTCTATTCATTCTCTTTTTTTATGGAAAATAAGTTAGACTTATGCAAAGCATTTGTATTTTATCTTCCTAGGTGTCTCTTATGCTCTCGTATTTTGATCTTCTTGTCTGTCTCTTTAGCATTCAGGATAAATTTCTTTATAGCTTCCAGTTCTAATATGCTACTGAACATATGTTCTGAGTTTTTGTTTTGATGTTTTTATTTTTTCACTTGTTTGAATTTCTATTTAGAATATTTCATTTCTAGAAGTTCTTTTTATAATCTGACTTGTCTTTCTTATATAGTATCTTTCTCTTGCTCATTACATCAATTCTTTAAAAAATATTTAAACATAGTTGTTACAATCTGAATCTCATAATTCCAATATCTAAAGCTTTTTCTGTTGTTTCTGTTGATTACTGCTCATGGACACCTGTTTCCCTGTTCATGTTGCAGCTTTGGAGAGTGAGCTTGTGTTATCTGGAATTAATCTGTGGATGTTTTGTAAGGACTGAGTGGAGGTGCATTCCATCTTTGTAGAGACATCCTATCCTTGTAGAGAAATTTGTGTTGGCTTCTTTCAGGTTCTATAAAGTACAACCAAGTCATGACCACTTTGAATTTGTGTCTTCGGGTTTCCTGATATATGCTGGTTATGTAAATTTTGAATCCCAAATTTGCCTGAGGACAGGCCTGGGGTGATGAATTTTTCAGAAGGTACTTATTTTTCGTCTAGAATTCGGCATTAGGTAAACAAATTCCTTTGCCTGTTTCTTCGCTGACTGGTGAATTCTTCTCCACTCTTTCCCTGAGGGGAAGCAGCCCAGTTTCAAGTCATTCATTCCGTTAACGAGTAAAGTGAAGCTCAGAGTCTGACTGGCTCAGGGCCACACAGCACGTAGGAGGCAGACGGGAAAAAAGAACGCGGATCTTCTCATGGTCCAATCATTTTCTCTCCAACAAAACAAGCTACAAAAATGGTAATGCCTTCTTCTAATAAGAAGGGCTTCACCTTTGCCTCCAGTTGGACAAGTAACAGCAAGATTCAGTTATTCCTCATGGTTAAGTTTGATGAATTGTAGAAATAGGCTACTTAGATATATTTTAAGAATCATAAGAACATAAAAAAGTCATAGGGGCTAAGACTTATAGTCCATACTTTTCAGTATTTCGTCTTTTATAGTAGCGCCAAGGGACATTGGTGTGACATGATGATAGTTCCCCTTCATGATATTGTCCTCAGAGGGGGCATCCCTAACTGGGAAAGATCTATCATCCAAGAATTTCTCTAAACGCTTCTTGAACTCTCATTATATTTTTGGTTTGTACAACCTTAAGGCAGGGCTTTGTATGGAACCGATCTTATACTAGTCAGGACATAGACTAAATAACTCTGAGGTCCTTTTAAAATATGATTTTAAGTATCATAAATCTTGTTGTGTAAGTAGACTCTGCAAGTGGAGGGCATATAGTAGAGTGATGTAAAGCTTGGACTCTGAAGTCAAATAGGCTATGTTCAAATACAGGCTTTCTCCTTGTAATCCTAGCTGTGTGACCTTGGGCAAAATCTTTTCCTATTTTTAACCTCTGTCTCCCCTCCTGGATGTGGGCAGTAATTCTAGGGTTATCATAGGGTTACGGCGAAAAATATGTAAGGTAAATGCATATAAAATTACATATCTTAAGGCTTGTGGTAAACGGTCAAATGAAGCTATTCTTAGTATAACATTGATATGTTTATTATTGTTAGTGGATGAATATTAACTTTATCAAGGTCACAAATGTCACCAAGAAGTGCAAGGATCGCATCTCATATTTTTAAAAACAAATATCTGGATAGTGAGGGGGAGAATAAGATATGAGCAGGATAAAGTTAACACATATACCCTCAAACTACTTAGATTTTTATGGGTGCCAGCATATACCCATAAATAAATCACTGACCTTTCAGAAAATAATCATTAAAATATGTTTGGATGTGCTATTGTGGGAGTCTTGTATTTTGAAAAAGAGAGGTATCAACTAACCAAACAAATAAGGTCACTTGCATTTCCATCCTGGATTTTACTCGTATATAAATTGACTCTGATATTTGGTCATTGAGTTCCCTCAATTATCTTATTATTACTTTTTTTTTTTTTTGCCCAAAATAAAACAAAACAAAAAGCATGTGGTATGTAATAGCTCTAATGTTAATAAAATTGAACGGTTTACCCTGGAAAATGGCCTCTCCACTCTTTCTTAAATGTCTCGGTCTGCCCCGACATTTACTTTGCACTAGTAACAACACTCAATTTTCATTGACATTATCTTCTAAATACAATCAGATCAAAAATCACCAACATCATTCTCATTCCTCTCCTGCAAGCAGATAATACAGGACAGGGTCTCGCTGATAACTTCCGCTTCGGTAACCTCTGATTCCACTACTTGAAATGCTCTGTGTGCTTTTCCACTGGACCAGAGTCAGAGGTATTCGTGTAAAACAGGTGATTCCCATCAGCAAAGATGCAAGATGTGACATTTGCCATTAATTGGACTTTCCTCCTGCTGGGTGCAGAGACTCTGTGAATCGGTAGGTCCCTGAGGCTGACTTGTACCAACTGGAGCCTACACCAGCAGGAACTTCCCCAGACACATGTTTTTCATTTTCTCCAGGATTGTGCTCAAATGTGTAGGTTGGAAGGAATTGAAGTGAAACTTTTAAGAAATGGTAGTGAGCATTTAGGATGTTCTAACTCAGTTCACATAAGTGTTGACTGTGTTTTGAGACACTTTCAATTGCAAACTAAGTCTACTTAGATTTGCTCGCAAATATTGGGAATTGTTCTTTAAACCTGTACCATCTGAGTGACCTTCGGCAGGTGAAGTAAGCCTCAGTTGCCTCATCTATAAAATGGGAATATATATATATATGAATGTATATATATATATATATATATGAATCTATATATGTGAATATATATATAGATGATAGATAGATAGATAGATAGATAGATAGATAGATAGATAGATATTTTAGAATTACTCAAGAGTTAAATAAGATCATTCCAGTATGTCACTTCAAAGGTCTGGCACATTTCATAGATGCATGTATATGTATTTGTGATATTAATCCTAATGTTAACCTATAATAGTTTATTCCCACAAATGGTCTGAGATCTCCATTCCTCAACTTATATCTGGAAAGCAAAGTGGTCAGTTGAAGACACGACTTTAAATTCAGGCCAGTTCTACTTGCACTTGATATGCCCAGATGTTTGAAGAAGAAAAAAACAACAACATTGAATTATCTAGATAATTTCTCAATTTAAGGGAGAATAAATTCTATATGTTGGGTTTTCTTTTATACATTTAGGGTAGCCAACCATCTGGGTTTGCCTGAGACTGAAGGAGTCTCTGGGATGTGGCACTTTCAGTGTGAACACCAGGGCAGACCCAGGCCAAGTGGATGAGTGAGCCACCTTAGGTGTTATAGCCCCTAGGAAAAACTGTAAAGCACTCAAATCCAATGAGTTTTAAACAGTATGTAATTGTGTAAATTTACAAAGTCCCTCAGTGGAGAAAATGTTGAGGGAGGGGCAAAGAGAGGAGGAATATATCCTGACAGCCACTTTTAGCTTCAAAAGTAACTCGATGCCAAACTACAAGTGGCTGAAAATAATAGATGTTCAAGTCTGGAGGTAAATGGTTTCTGGATTGGTTCAGTAGTTCCATAATGTCTTTGAGGACTGGAGAATCTTTGTGTTGGTGTTGGCCATGTTTGCTCCTAGAGTCACATTCAGCTTCATCTTCAAGCATCTCACTCTCCCATGACTTTATCCAAACCAGGAAGAGCAAACATGGGGGTGGGGTGACCTCAAGCATTTCTTTTTTATCTCCAGAGAGTAAAATTATTTTCTGAATCCTACCCAGCCTGGCTTCTCTTCTGTTTCCTTAGACATAGCTGGGTCATCTGCTCACCCACCAGTCAATCAAAATTAAGCAAGTGCATGGAATTACTCAACAGTTAGACAAAGCATAGTACATCAGCAGAGCTGAGGGAAGGCAGCCTTCTCTGAGCACCTTTCAGCATGAACAAGAGAGGGATTCTGGTGAGGAAAGAAGGAGGGAGATTGGAGAAAGAACTGATGGCTATTGAGTAGCTAATCAATGGTATTTGCCATTGCCTGGGAGAGGGGGAAGTCTACCTCTCTAATATCCCCTCTTTTTTTTTTTTTTAATCAGCCATTTATCCCACTGATATGAGTGCTTCCTACGGTTAATTTTCCAGGTACCTGAGGAATATGGCAGATGTGCCACTATCTAATGGTGGTATAGGTCATAAGGCCCAGAGAATTCATGTGAAACTTGTACATATGGCACAGTTTCTCTGTCATTTAAGATATGGCCAGCAGCCTTCTAAACTGGAAGAGTCTAACCAAAGAAAACGCAATAAGGAACTCTCCATTCTGAAGTTTATTTCTTGCCTGCAAACCAAATAAGATACTGATCTTGCTTCTCAGGAGAAAGTCTTTCATTGGAACTTTGATGCACCAATTCTCATGGCAAAATCCCCAACACAGAAAATATGATCTGTTTTTTTCACTTTCTAAAATCTTTCTCAACTCCCCGGGTCACTGTCTTTATGTGAGCTGAAAGTTTACACTTTCCCTCCTTCTTGGGGCTAAGCATGAGAGTTCAAGGTCACTGAAGCAAATCTTCCTTAGCTCCATCAAGACCTGCTCATGAAAATACAGAACTTTAGCTCTTGTATAAATGATGAAACCCTTGCTTATTGAGACTTGCCTTGTGCTTTCGAGTTTTGTTGTCTCATTCATACCCCTTATGTCTCTTATGAGGGTGTTATAAGGTTTCATTAACTAATGATCATGGTGTTTAATACATTTTAGAAATGTTCCACAAATGTTAAGTGCTATTACTCCTTGGGCCATTCTCCATTTGCATTAATATGACTTTGAGCATCATCAATGCACTGTAATGGGGGAGTAGGTCCCTTGAGCATTGCCTGGCTTCTTTGAAATGGAAAAAATACCAGTTGCAGAGTAAGGTTTAATTTTCTTTTTTGTTTTTAGATGATTCTTAAAACCTTTCTGAGACAACTTGAGTGAGAATGATCTGGAAAACAGTGACTTCTGGTAATAAAGGCCTAATGTATAAAATATTTGATTAGGAGTTAAAGAATAAATTAGCGGTCATACGGCCTGCATTTTAACTGAGCATACATTTAACACAGCCATAGACTGCTCCTTCCATTTGGAATCCCCAAACTGAATTTAAGAAATAGAAATAGTGGGAATATTTCCAGGAAATCCAGTATGATTTTGATGGGATTCTACCGGCCATGGTTCTCAACATTTTTGTGAATCCTGTGGTGCACTGCTCTATATATTTCTATCACTATTTGTGATTTCTATCTGTGTTCAGATGCACAGTGGGTAATTTATTTGGATATGGAAAAAAGTGTTATCTACTTTAAAATTATACTGTTTTTAGGTTGCAGGGAAAGTTCTTAATAAGAAGTAAGAAATTAGAAAATCTTCATTTAATTGGTTTGGTGAATATAGCTTTCAGTCAAAAGAAATATGTGAACATCTCTTGCCCAAGACAAACAACACATAAAGAAGAGAGAACACATCAAATTGATTTGTTCTATCCCCTGAAGACAGTAAGGTGGGGGAAGCATAAAGAAAGTGAAAGATACGGATTCGCATTAGATGGCACAAAGAAGCAGTTTCAACAAAGCTTTGAGCATCCTACTCACAAATATTCTATAGGGCGATTTTTTTTTTCTGATATGCCGACCTCACCACTTCATATCCTTCCTTTAAACTGCAGTCACGCATCACACCTGCTGAGCTTCCTCGCCTCCCACTCCAAAGTGTTGGAAAGTCAGCTTCACACCAGTTGTAGTTTGTTGGGGATAGGGGGCAGTGTGGTAGGTGGGGGAGTGAGCACCGGTAATTAAGCATCATGGTTTAAACTACAGCTTTCAAAAGAGGAACATTCTTAGACAAACCAGTGGTTGTAGGTCATAGGCTGTGCTTTCCTTGCTAATAACTGCAAAATCTATTGTGGTCCCCTCTGAGCTTTTTTTTAATAAAAGACTATTAAAACTGAATAAAAGCTTAATAAGTAGATTAGTTAGAACAATAGTCCTCAGGAGAATGTTTTGATTCTGAGTATAGCTGCTAAAGATAACCCTAAATGCAATCAGGTTTAGCTCCCTGCATGTGTGAAAGGAAGGTAATACCCTCAGAGATTTTGCCAACAGATGACATTATTTTTTAAGTGTCTCTTTCTACATTTAAATTAGTCTTTCCTCTGGGCACTGGCAACAAAACCTTTGTTAAGAATCACCAGAGAAACAGAGCTCTGAATAAATGCTCAGTGGAAAATTATTTTTGAGAACTTGGTTTTAGATGTTTCACATCAAAAAGATGGATGCCAGTGCATCCAAAAGGGAGTACTTTGTGATCCTTCTCTGTCCTCTTTGTAATTTTAAGGATCAAAACTCCCAAGGTGGCCAGAGATAAGGACAAAAGAAGTGGTGCAATTTTACTAAACATATACACGTTATAAAGGGCAATGTGATCCAATGTCAACGACGGTGTATCCACAGCCTGTGTACCCTTCATGTCAATTTATTAATTTCACTCTCTTTGGCCAGATATATCTATATTACCTCTCTCTCCTCTCTTTCTCTCCTTATCTCTCTCTCTCCCCCTCCCCCACACCCTTTCTATCCCACTCTCACCCCGCCCCCCACAACAATTTTCTCTGTATGCTAAAAGACCTCTATGACACTCAGAAAAGTTGATCCCTGGACTTGATCATTCAAATTACAATGTATATTACTACTCAGGTATGTTCTTCAGACAAGATAACACAGTTAATACTCATATTTTTTTATTAGTTCCTATGACATGCACATTCAGAGGGAGGCCGCCTTCTAGTTTCCATCTCCACCCTTCCATTTCTTCCTTGAGAGGGGTCTTCTTTCAGATTTTCCTGTGTTAGTAACCTCTAAGTTATGCATGCTATTCTCAACAGCCTGCTGGGCAGCTCTATCATGTTCCAAAGAAGCCCTCGGGTGTTCTGCTTCTCCATCCTTTTTTGTCACATGTCTTTTCACCTTCATCCCAATACCTTGTTGCCTCCAGAACCATTACATTCACTCAGAAACTTAGTTTCTGTTTGAATAGGAGAGACTGTGAAATCTAGCACAGTCTTGAGCGTGAAAGTTTACGAAGTCCTCTGTCACCGAATTAAGGAACGGGACTCTCATTGGTCTGTCAACACTCATCCAAATATGAAAGTTAAGTGTGAAATCTTTAACAGTTTTTCTTTTCTTCCATCTTTTGAGTTAAGCCTTTGGCCTCAGTTATCAAAATGTAGGGAGTATAGATGCAAGACATCACTAACGTGATTTGGTCTCACACACATACCCCACCCCACAGCCCTGTAGTGGCGACTGGTAGACTTTTGCTTTGTAAAGATAATGTGAGCTAACATGAAATTTATTTTGAGACTATTCTATTATTTTATAATAGCTTTGAAATAACTGGAGAAGCATTTAAGAGGCCATCAGCCAAAGAGTAAGCGCATATTTATTAAGCATAGTCATAAAACTGGTTGGGAATTAGCCACTCTATTATTTTACAAAGAATTTCATAATTAATGTTTTGACATTTTTTTCAAGCCCAGCTAAAGTCGGAGTCATCTGGAGAGCTTTCTAGAACTACATAGACTGGGTACCATCCCAAGCCTTCTCATCAACAACCTGGCTGATGCTTCAGCTGGTATATATTTTTAAATTTCCACAAATGATTCTGACATCCAGCCAGAAATAACGACCATGGACCTGTCATATATTATGTTGAGATTTTAATGTTTGTTTGTATGAACCCCATGTGCGTGTGTGTGTGTGTATCTCCATTACATTATACCCATTATCATATCATGTTAATTCCTTTAAGACATCTACAATATATATTATACATTATATATATGATACATAAATCAAATCTATACCTATAGATATATATTCCCAGAAATATTATAGGCAGAATGGCCACAAATATTTCCCTAAAAATTATTTACAATTTCCAAACAATTCACTCTGCCTATAATAGAGGTTACAAACTCCCTTCCTGAGATATGTACATGTCAAGAGTCATGATAATTATCTTTTATTGAGCTCACTCTATGCACAGTGTGCCAAGATAAGTGTTTTTCATCCATTATCTAATTTAATCCTCACAATAAACTTGTGAAACCAGTGCTTGCATTTTTGCTCTAATGCAATGCATGCATTCTTTAAAAATCTTGCTTAGTGCAAAATCATGCACTAAAAAAATAATAAGATGATTTACAGGAAATTTAGGTTGAGGCCGACCATTCAAAGGCTTATACAAATTTGGTAACCA
The DNA here is from genome assembly GCF_004348235.1 of Phoca vitulina. Lineage (NCBI taxonomy): Eukaryota > Metazoa > Chordata > Mammalia > Carnivora > Phocidae > Phoca > Phoca vitulina. Next base: position 12,045,517 of record NW_022589709.1, read on the forward strand.
GAGCATCACCAAAATAATGACAATCCTAAAAAATGCGGCACTTGCAGGGTATTATTAAATTTCTAATTTGTGTGTGTATACATGTATGCATGTGTGTGTATTTACCTTTAATAAAAAAGTTAAAGGCAAATTGATTAAAGGGTATGAAAGGTAAAGATTGCTGACCTCTGGAAATAAGAGCAAGATACACAGACATCAGGAAGAACCATATAGTAAGTCCTTCCAAGACAGAACACAGCCAAAATGAGCCAAAGAAAGAATGTGGGGTGAGTGGAAGTCAGGGAGTTGCTATTGCACTCTTCTCTGACATGTTGCGTTCAACCATGTTTCTAGTTCTCTGCTGTCATTTCTAACATAACACATTAAGGTGTGGGGGAAAATTATGTATTAACCAGTGAAATTCTAAATTGTACTGGCAGTATTCTTTTATTTGCCAATGGCCTATCACCCGATGCAGAATAATGAAACACCTGTCATAGATTACAGGATTATAGTACTGGCAACATCCTGCTGTTGGGGAAATCTTCATCTATGGATACCAGGCATTCTTGGAAAGGTGGCATTTCCCCACTCCCCCTGCCCTTCTCTTTCCTGCTCTGTATTTCTGGCATTGAGAATACATACAGGGAAGTCTCATTGAGGAGGAGTGTGATCGCTAGCCAAAATAGGGATGTGCAGTTGTGTTTTCCATTAGGCAGCCGTGTAGAAATTAAAAGAGATATATGCTTAACACAATTATAAAGCTATACAAAGACTTTCTCTTATTCTGAGATATCTTTTATCTTTACTGGGCTTTTTCAGTTGGTCACGTGTTGCCTCAGCGTTTACCTTATTTGATGTTCACAATGGCCCTGTTAAAACTATTAGGGGAGGTGGCACTAAGACTGTGTTAAAGATATAATGACAAAACCCAGAGAAGTATTCTATGAATTAGGAGTGACTGAGCCTTTGCTTTACCTCTTTCCCTCAACCCTGATTCCAGTATCTGTGGCACTCCACTGCTAAGAAATAGATATACATTTTCAATTCTAATTAAGAAAACTGACAGCACTCTTTCCTGCAGGAATAATACTGTGACTTGGTATTGTTGAAATGACTTATTATTACTAAAGATAAAGCTCTGTAGTTTTAAAAGGACTCTGTACTTGGACCTGCTTAGCTTCAGACAAGAGAGATCGGTGGTCTGAAATATGAGCTTTAGATTGAGGAAGACTTGGGTTCATATCCTAATTCTACTTTCTTAGTCATTTGGTTGTTTGTCTGGCTTCGTTGTCCTGATCTATAAAATGGGGATAATAACTTTTCCAGATAGAATTGTTATAACGAACAAATATAACACTTACGTTAAATATATAGATAGCATAGAGCCCTGAGTTAGTGTATGATTAATAGTAACTATGATTATTAGAATGTCCCTTTAGAAAAATAGATGATAAAGTCCAAATAGCACACTAACAGAACTTAAAATTGAAAATCTCTTCATAAGGTAAAGAATATCTCTATGTGTTCATGTGTATTTGTGTGAATTATCAAACTAAATTATCTGCCAAGCTGTGTAAAATAAAATCTTTGTCCTATATACTGAATTTCCCAGGAATCATGTGCATGTGTCTGTATAAGGCACATGCATGTCTCTACCATCCATCATTTATAAACTCTCTAATAAAAAACTATAAAGAAGTGAGAGAACTTAAAATCAATGACAACAACACAACTACCAGTATTAATTTTTCTTACCCCCTTTGCATAAAAATGTCTAAAATAGCTACACTATAAGGTATATTCATCAAAGTAATGAGATAGAGAATAGAAAACAAAATGGGAAAAAATGGGCTGTGAATATATCAACCAGAAGGATCAACATAAGTGCTTATATTTAACTTCAGTGTTAAACTCTGAATTTCTCAGTGTATTTATTAAGGTCTCTGTACTTACATAGTTTTTTTGTTTGTTTTCATTTTTATCAAAATGGTCTTAGGGGTTAGAGAAATATAGAAGTTACTCAAGAAGACAAAAGTCTTCCAGCTATCAAATTCCAAGACACATTTTTCATGCCCAGGTTTTTTTTTTTAGATCAGGGATGTGAATTGATGGCATAGGCAATATTCTCCATGGCCTTCTTGATAACAAAGACTCAAGTGGGTTTTGCATGCACATATCTTATAATGTCCTTTGATAAAAGACAATGACATAGCATTAGAATCTCATTCTGTATAGATTCATTCCCCTTAATGAAAAACTGAGGTCCAAGCACATGACCTTCTGGCCATGTAACTTCAAGTGCTAGAGAGGTGAATGGGGCACTTATCCTACAGGCAAGCTTTCTGACCCATCATTTCTCTCAGCGAAGCAAATAATCGTAGGCACTGCTGTCTGAAGAAGGCTGGGCATGGTGATATGGTCTCTTAGTTACTGAGAGTAAATCTGTATGATCTGAAAATCAAACCAGGTGCTAATACGTTGGATTCCGAAATGGAAGTTGATCTTTAGGGATGTGAATATGGGTATACGTGCAGGCATGTATTTCTCTCAGGAAAGGACTTTAGGTAAACTACTGACACAAGTACCCAAGAATATAAATAGTAAGAATAACAGCGTGACAGAAAAGCTTGCTGAGGAAGGTTACTGAAAAGCAAGCCAAAAATTAGGCAAAGCTGAAGGAAAGATGTGATGATTTGTTTGACTCTTATCATGAGAAGAGTTATGCTGGTTTCTCAAGAGATACCAAGTCTTTCCCAACCCCTTAATGCCCAATGCATAGAATTCTAAAAGATACTATAGTCTGTCTACAAGCCTTGGTATAAAGAGCATTAAATAGCCACGTGTGTTATGACTCAGGTATAGCTATGTAACCATTGGGTAGATGCCACTTATCACATGGCCACTTCTATATCAATACCCATGGGTATGGCTCAATAAAATAATTAAATTTTATTTTATTCCTAATGCCTTGCATGTTTTGGGTGATAGAAAATGTCTATATTTTATTTTTTGGTATTGTTTCAATTTTGCAATGTGTGTATATCACTTTCATAATAAGGAAGAATGAAGTTAGGCTAATTTTAGAATAAAATATGGTTCCAGTTAACCCTTTCACTTGGCCCCCGTGCCAAAGCAAGTTTTCTCACTACTGATTGAGAGGAATGTTGGTCCTCATGGTTGCCCACTGGGAAAGTTCTCTGAAACATAGACTGTCTTGACCAAGCCCCTGCCATTTGTTCCTTTACCTATGATGTACTGAGCACCCACTAGGTACCCTGTATTTCAAGTCCTTGAGATTAGTGGCAAGAATGCGATGGGCAGGCTTAAGTTTTTAGCATAAAAGATGCTTGTGGATGCATTAGAATATAATATTCAATCATTGAAAGGAAAATTCAAATCATAGTTCAAATACTGACTTCCAGGTCGGTGGTCTCTGAAAAGCAGTGAAGTTGAGAGAGACTCCAATTGAATCTGCAGCTTCTATTAAATTTGACCCCTAGAGACACCTTCCTGCAAATACCTTATTTTTTTTTTTAGTGTAGAACAATTCATATAACATACACCTTTCTACTGACCTGTCTCTTTGAACCCTGCAGGCACTTGACAACTGATGAATAAAATAATATTGTGTGCTCTTGGGGCTACTGCAGACCCTTTTGTGTCTATAAAAGCTCTCAATTTTTCCGACATATGGGAGAGGATACAACGTGGAGAGAGGCTGTGTAGAATAACTGAGATAGCATGGTCTAACCCCAGGGGCACTAATGACATTGTATCCACAGAGCAAAGTTAGAATATTCTATAATGATGTCATTAGACTCCTGAAAAAGCTAACTTATTGCTGAGTAGAATTTCTGTATTCCATTCTCTTTAAAAGAGGAATAAACTCCAGGGTGTGTGGTTGTGCGTGGATATTGACATTGAATATCTGAGCCTCCAGTCACCCTACTGAAGCTGTCTGACCTTCCCGCATGCAGTGTAGTCAACTCAGCTGCCCTTTTGATGGCGACAAATGAATTTCCAGAATTATGCAGGTCAGGTCACTGGGGGTCAAAAACTGATTATTCAGTTGTGCCATCACCTTTGTTCTACCTTGGCATCTTTGAACATTTATTCTGTAGGTCTTCACCTTTGATTTGGTGTCCCACAATGTTTATTCCTGTGAAAGTACATATGCAGACGGAGACCTACAACTGACGCCTATAACACATTCAAAACCTTTCCCATGAAGGCAGACACCCAAAACGGACAGTCCAAAACATTTATTTGAAAAGCAGAATTATAATTGTTGGTGGGGGGGGTGAAGAAAAGGCAAGACATTAAAAATGTGAGACCAAGGTTCTGCTGCTTATTGGCCATGTGACTCAGGGCATGTTGTATCATCTCTGTATGACTCAATTTCCTCACCTGTAAAGTGGGGGCATTAATAGAACCTCTCTCTTGGAATGGATCAAGTGAGATAAATACATAAAACCCTTAGTAAGTGCTCAGGAAGTGGTAGTAGCATTGATCGATGCAGGTGCAGGAATAACTGTATCTGGGCTTTTATGAGAGGAGCATCAGTTAACAGAAATGTAATCATCCTAAACCTAGAATTTAGATTGTGTTTATGTACTAGCTGGTCACATTGTCAGCACTGCAGCTTTTATTAATGTCTCCCTATCAAAACACTGCAGTCTTTATGTTGTTGAGCTCTGTTTAAGCTCTAGCCCCAGACAGCTCCAAATTTGCATTCCTCACATTTGCATTCTGTATTTCACTGTCTCCAAAAATGAATGCAAGAAAGTAAATCTTCAACTTAGAACACCTATTCTGTCAAACTGACGTGCTGTCCAATGAATGGTGGAAAGAAAGAAACACATCACCCCAGTAATATGTAAGCTCTCTGAAAATATCAAGTAAGCCCAATGCCAATATGATATAATGAGATTTTTTTTAAAGCGATGTTGTAGTCTAACGAGATTGGCATGGTTTATTAATGGCCTGTGCCTCTTTTGAAATGGGAAGATAAAGCATCTTGTTTCCTGTTGTTTGGTGTGACACACAAAGACTTTTGCATACCTGCTGATATTTAAATAAACTGGAGGATGTGGAATTTGACAGTAAATTGCCACATGAGGCTCAGAAAAAGAAAGAAAGGAGTCTATGGGCAATAGTGGTCTTATCTTTCCATTAACAATATTTGGTTCTAAACTCATATATATCCACAGCACATCTTTGCACCATGTGTTTGATCTGTAGCTTGGAGAATCATGCCTGAATGTTCCACTGCATGCCATTGCTGTGTCTGAGTGTCACTAACATTGCCTCCATTTAATTGTGGCATCCCTGGGGTTGAAGATGACTCATGTTTACAGAATCTTAGGATGTTTTCTTGACCACCATTTAAGGACTTTAGGTGAGAGACAGTCTAGTGTCCTATATACAGTTGTTAAGGGGGTAAGAATCTCAGGTCTGCTACTTAGAATTTGATTTTTCTTTAGAGAATGTATATTTCTATCGATATAATTGGGAAAAACATTTGTACCTAGCTCAAAGGGAGGAAATGAGATCTAGCCCATGTTCATTATTCCATAAGCAGTGGCAGAAAGTCACACTCTCGTATAGAGAGTACAAAAAAATATTGTTATATCCAGGTAAATACTTATACAAGAAAATTTTCTTCCCTCTATGTTTCCCCATTGTCCTAGTGGTTGTATACTTCTTTAGGTCACCTGGGTAATATAGAAATGTCAGCAATCAGGCTGACTTTCCAAAACCTTTGAAGTATTTACTGACCCCGTTGATACTTGACAATAACCTGGAATAGGCAATGTGAAGTCTCGAACACATTCAAGAAGCCAGTTTTGAAAAAAATCCTATCGTCTAAGCCCTGTATCACTGCATCAATGTGTTATATCTATTTACATGGCACTTTTTTTCTACATATGGTCAATTTTTCCAGAATATGAATGTTACAAGTATCACCATTTTAGTGATAGGTCCATTCTATAAATCTTTGATTATATTGTTTCCACCTCTGTTATCTTCAGTTCATACTTCAGCCTTTTTCTTTTTAATCCAGATGTTTTTCCTTTGAAATTAAACATCTTTATTGACTTAGTAACACCCTTTTTCACTCATTCTTCTCTGCATAGTGCTAAACATTTTACCCTATAAATTATCCATCAAAAATAAAAAATAGCAGACATGGCTCCTGGTTTACTTAGGCATATGCAGTGTAGGTTAAAAAAGGAAAACTCAGCACACCTGCTCTTTATACTTATTTCTAATGCCTGGTACTCAGGACGACTTTGACAAACTAAGTGAACTTGAGAATGTGTACAAAGCAATATAGTAAGTATAAAATTATTCTGTCATGTATATAGGATACATACATTCATGTCTGCCTAGGAGGAGCATGATCATGGTTGAGGAGTATCAGTCAGGGAAGGCTTCCTGGAAAAATGGCAAATGATTCCACTTAGGAAGCTGAAAAGGGAACTTTGGGATGACAAGTTTTATGCAAAATGACTGCTCCCTGCAGCCTTATTCTGCATTCATATCTCATAAATAATATGTTTTCAGTAATCCACTATATCCTACGCTGGAACCATGCTTCATAGAATTAAAAATACATTTCCATCACTCCTGAAATGCTCTTGAAGAAGTTGAGATTATACTAGGCCTTTTTATGAATCTAATGTTTCTTGTCATCAAGAAAAAGTCAAACTAATTAAACTATGTGAGAACAGAGTACCTGAAAATGACCTCTTAGCGTCAGCTATTGTCTGTAGGTAATTCTCTCAACTAAATGTATGCATGTTGTACAGAAAGGGCACCAGGCAGTCAGTGGCCTTCCCCGCTGTGCTCTGTTCAGACTTCCACTTGCCTTTCAACATGTGGAGGACAAATAAATGTCATCAAATCTCTTATTCAGCTCCTAGTATAACACTGTTTAACAATATTTGTGTTTCCAGATATCTCAAGATATATGATTATGATATAGAAATGATTCCCTAAGTATAGTTTGTTTTAATCGTTCTTAATAATCAGTAAAATTTTACAAAAACCTATAGTTTTACAAAAACAAAAATATTGCATTTACTTTGACTATGTTATTGAAGATATCATTTGTTATATCACACAGATCTTTGTGAAGTTCTGCAAGAAAAACACTTCTCATGACTTAGTACTGGAATAGATAGATTAAAAGTTATCAAATAATTACTACTTGTGTGACTAATAGTATTTTTCTGTTTCTATTGGTTGATAGTCAAATCAGACCTAAACTTTTACTCCCCTCCAGCAAAATCTATAGATATTTATGGCAAATATTCTGTGTACTAACCTTATCCCTCTTTTCTTCATATTTTCCAACACTTATTCACCACCTAAAAAGCATCATTATTTTTTAAAATTTACTTTTCAACATAAAGCCTTATAGAAAGCATCAATTTTCTTGGACCATATAGTTGCAAAATATGGTTTAAAATATAATAATGACTAAAGAAAATACTGTAAATCTATTTATTGATAATATCAGAGATTTTAAGGTAAATTTGAATAGAATATGTTTAAAATGATTAATCTCCCTTCCCAAATTTAACTGATCCGAGATCCTACATTGTCTATAGTGCAGAACAGGAAATAGTCTGCATGTTCATCAGCAAACACTTAGTTCAATAAGTTCATGTATTAATGCAATAAAATAATATGTGACTATTAAAGTCATGATGTAGAACAACATATAAAAACATAGACTAGTATTTGTGATATGGTATAAAATTTAAAATTGCAGGCTACAAAATAGTCTGTTTAGGACTGTTCATGTTATGGGCAAGAATAGCTTTAATACACACACATAACAGAAACACATATACACCCACAAAAGATTCGAAATATATGAAATAAAATTCTGACCATCTCCAAACAGTGACGTTACTGATGAGTTCTCTGTTTCTTTCATTTTTGTAATTTTTTTGTGTTTTCTAAATTTTCTACAAAGAACACGTGTTATATTTTTCACCAGGAAAAAGTATTTGTCTTAAAATGCCAGATATGAGACATTTATTATTACCACATATGGCAGATAAGTCCTGCCTCTCAAAATAAGACATAAAAAAAGGATTCCTACATACTCAGTGCAGAGCCTTTTTCACTTCAATGGCGATGGTATAGTTTCTGGAGATTGGTAAAAATAGCTAATAAGCAGATTCTGCAGTGTCATTGTTTCCTTTCCTCTGTGTTCCCCCAGTCTATGTTCCTGTGGTAGCACTTGCCCTTTGAAGTCCACTCCTTTGTTTAGTAATCTTTGGTTCCACACCCAACCATGCATTAAATCTGCATCTCATTTGAGAGAAAAGGTGATTCACATTTTTAGCATTCCTTAAATGCCCGCGGAGTAAGTATGTGAGTGACTGAGTGAAAGCAAAAAAAGTAGAAACACTTGCTGCCAATCTGACCAGGATAACAGCAGACAAGACACCTTCTTTCACAGCCAATTTTCTTGCCTGACTTTCCTTATAATTGCTTCAAATCTGTATTTCCTTTACCTATCTAGCTTCAGCCTGAATGTTGAATATTGTATTTTCCCTCAAAGAATGTCAATAAAGATTTTATTTTTTTCAATTACTGTTGCAGGGAATGTTTCCCTTTAGGAAAACTAAAATTTAATAACTTTTCTTCAGCAAAGTTGACAATCTCTTTATTCTTGCCATGATGACTGTAGTCAATCAGTAGTCAGTTGGAAGCCAAGCTGAACATAAAGTGATTAAAAGAAAACCAAAACACAAATGCACCCTCTTGAAAACCTAATCACATTATGAAGCTCTGAGCATGAGTTATGAGGTAGCTGTGGCTGGCTGGGTTTTGATGAAGTACCTACAATTTCATATCAGCTGCCACAGGACTATTTCCTATAGCCTTTCTGACTTCTCTCTAAGTTTAAAATATGATTTACCCTGTTATCATCTACTTATACAGTCTTCAAGATCTACCTAGGAAAAAATAGTATTAATAATATGTTAAACTGTGTTGCTTTATGATACTTATTTTTCCACATTCATATGGTGAAATTCAAGTGATAAAAATAAAATAGGTAATTCATTAGATTTCAAAGCTCTGGCTGTTAAAATAAAAGCATTTTCTCAATTCAGGAATCCAGGCATGAATTTATATGTTATCAGCAAGTACTATAAATACACTTCTTTTGAAAATATGTACATTATTTTTATTCAGCTTAGATTAGGATTAATTAGACTTATTTAAAGTTAAGGGGTTATGATCATATATTTAATTTCAATATATTATATTCATAATTCAACTCTTAACCAGTTTTCTCTATTGATGCTGAAAGTTAAGTTTTTATTTTAGAAGGGATCATTTAATAAGAGAACCTTAGAAACTAATTTCTTAGGCTGTTTTCCTGAAACATGTTATTAGAAATTGATACTCTCTGACATTTTAAGCAGTTTAGATTTTTATTCTAGGTCACTATTCTGCAGAAAGAATTTGATTATATTGATGACGACTCTGAAGTGTAGTCTCTGTCTCCACATGTAGCAAAAGGAAGCCAAACCTTTTTGCAGTGGTCACCTAGGGTATGCTGGGATCTTTTATGGAATAAATAACATTTATGGCTTACGCTTCATTGTGGTAGCAGCTCTTTTAAAAGTCAGCTCTTTTCATTGGCCAAGATAGTCTTTATTTTTAAGTGAACACAGATTTTATAACCACCTGGTTAAATATCAGAAGTCTGCCTCTGCATTGCCTTTGTCTTCTCCTTGTCATTCTTCGAGACACAGGCTTTGGAGAAAGTATCCTCTAGCTGAAATGGACTTTCCTTTTCAGTGCTCCCATAGGCTTTGCAGCCTAATTATTTAATTAATCACTCTATTTCTTCAACCAGTGTTGAACCTGTTTTATGATGGGTACAGTATTGGGCACTGGGAATGGTGATGAAGAAAGAAATGTTCCCTGCCTTTATATGGCTTGCAGATTTATAGAGAAAATAAGAACAAATAGCTTTAAGGGGGAAAAAATATATGGGGAACGCTAATAGGTTAAAATAAAACTCCTTAAGAAAACTATAATAGGGATAAATCTAAAGGATAAGTAGGAATTCAGCAAAAGAGTTGGAGAAGAGTTTTCCAGGCAAAGAGGAGTTATCAAGATTTGGGGCAAATGAGAGAGTGGTGATTTCAAAAACCAAAAGTCATGGGCAGGAAGAAGAGCAGAAATGAAGTGGGAGAGCTGTAGGAGGGTGAGAAACCAGGAAGGTCTCTAAGTTATAGTTCTGATGCTATGTTAAGGAAAGAGAGAAAGAGATTAAGCATATGCACAGGGACATGCAGTGATCCACAGTTCAGAAAGCCCAAGGTGGGGAAAGCCAGAGGACAGGCAGGAACTAGTTAGGAGGCTGTAGGTACTGAAACTGCAATGGGGATGGTGGCCGGGCCAGCACGAGAGCCTGGGGATGCACAGCACTGGACAAGTGCCAGTAATGCTTAGGAGGCAGAAATGGCAGGACGTTGAGATCCAAGTATGGATCTAGTAATCACCCTTGTCATTCTGAATTACAATGACTTATTTTGCTCTCTCCCCTATAAAACCGTGAGTCTTTTACAGGCAGTTTTTAATAAATCTAGAACTTAACTCTGCTCAACATGTTTTAGGTGCTTGGCACACATTCAGGAATAAATCTTAATTGATTCTATGTTGTAAACTGTCTTGGAATGATGTTGTTATTATATTCATACCTCTAGAAAAATTTCACCTAAAATCATAACCAAAAGAAGTTGTGCCTTCAGACTCTTAACTCTAGAGGACAAACTGATGGTCACCAGAGGGGAGGTGAGTGGGGCATGGGTGAAATAGGTGATGCGGATTAATGAGGGCACTTGTGATGAGCGCTGAGTGATGTATAGAATTGTTGAATCTCTATACTGTACACCTAAAACTAATAGAACACTGGATGCTAACTATACTGGAATTAAAATTTAAAAAAAAAAAAAAAACAGAAACAAAACAAAACAAAAATTTGTGATTTAAGTTGCTAACTATGTAGTGTGTTTTTTTCAAATTCAATATTCTATTTTTATTTTTTAAAACAATAATGAAGTTAAACTTAGAAACAACAGTTTTTACCCTATAATTTCACAAACATATGAAGTGTTGAGTAAGCTCCCTAAACCCACAGTACATATTACACTTCCAAAAGTATTGTTTGAATTATTTCAGAACTTTTCTGGGATTTACACACACACACACACACACACACACACACACACACAGTTTTTCTTCTTTTCTTCTTTAAATAAAAAGGTGATTATGCATTACATAGACTTCCGCAACTTTTTTTCTAATAACATAGCATGGATAGCTTTCCATTTAGGAAATGTTCCCTAGCTCATTTCCTTTAACAGGTGCAGCTTGTCCAGAGATGCAAGCATATGAGTTTATTATTCCCCCACTAGTGAGCATTTATAATTGTATCTATTTCATTCACCATTATAAACAATGCTGAAATGGACATCTTTGTACAGATAATTAATATAGGATAAATGTCTAGAATTAGACTCTCTATAGATCGAAGGATATATATGTGTATTTATATGTATGTGTATATACTGTCAAATTGCCTTACAAAGAGTTTGTGCCAATGAATTCTACCACCAGTGGTGTAGGAATATGTGTCCTTTGCTTTTTGAAAGTTCACATTATGCTGCTTTGCTTTTATAAAAGACCTGCCTCGGTATCTGTTTTCGCTAACTGAAAGAAATCCGAAGAGGGTTTTCACTTTTACAAAAAAAGGCAAGAAGCGAAAATAGGGTTCAGTGGTTGTTTTGCAGTACCTCATTATAGAGGCAGCGGGCATCCTGAGCAGCAACAGTGGTGCTGCCAAGCTCCTTCCCCCAAAATTATACTCAGCATCTCAGCGTCAAGCTGCCATAGCTTTGAACCGTGTCTGTGAGCATCTGGGCTTTCATTTTGTGCATCCGTTAGCAAGATGTGTCCTAAGGTATCAGAAAAGCCTAAGAGAGGTAACTTTTTGGGTCTGCGAATGCTCAAAAATTTTGTCGTATAAATTAATGATAACTGCTTCTTATGTTACACCATTTTGACTTATGAAAGTTTTCATAGGCATGCTCTCCTTTTGGATAGCAGGGAAACCTGCACCCACATCCCCATCAAAACTGGCCAAGATGAAGGAGAGATATTTTCAACTCTTTCAATTTTGAATTATGTCTAGGTGATTTCCTAGGCTTTATTTCCTAAGCACTTATTTACTCTTTAGCTATGTCCTTATTGCCTTTCTGGAATCCAAACCTTGTCTTAGGGAGGTGTGTGTGTGTGTGTGTGTGTGCGCGCGTGTGTGTTTATGCTGAGAGAAAGAGCACACACACAAAGAGAGGATTTTCATAAAACCTATTGTTATGGATACAATATGCTTTTTCACTTCTCTGTGGTTAATAATTATAAACAATTTTAAGAACTTTTTGTTGGATTTTGGCAAACTCTTTCCTTTGAGATAGGCATTTCTCTTGCTTCAGAAACCTGATGTTCCTTATATATGGTGATTCTTTATTGACTATTTGTATTTCTATATACAGATTTTGAACTGGCATGGAGATCATCAGCACCCATGTAATTCTGTTTCCCTGGGAGAACTCTCTGGAATGGGAGCACTAATTCCAGGGCTCAGTGGTTGAGAGATAAGTGATGCCCATAGCCCTTTAGGCAGAATATGTGTGGAGTGTCAGACAAGTTGGGGATACTGGGCCTAACAGCAAGACTCATGAACTTAGATAATAAAATGTAATCAGATTCTTTGTTCATAGCTTACTTTGGAGAGAATAATTTTACAATGGTTTGCCCTTTGTTGTTTTATTAATAGGTAGACAAGTAAATAACAAAGGGGAAAACATCATACCTGCTTTTCCCATACGGAACCTTTCAAAGGAATTATATAGGGATATATATATATATATGTATATATATCCCTATTGCTATTGAAATACGTGGCATCTTTCTAATGTGTTGGATGTTTGTTAGTATAGTCTTTTGTACTCGTGGATAATAATAGTAGCAACTACATCTATTTTTTTCATAGTGGTTATCATAATATGTATTAATTGTGTGTATTTGTCTGGTTGAATATTTACTGCCCATCTCTGCCAGTACTCTCTGACAGGCAGGACCGCGTCTCTCTCACTAAGCATCAGAGATAGGGAAGTCAAGAAAACACACATTGCCTTGGCTGCCGTCTTTATACTAGTATGTCCTAGTTGCTCAAAGGAAAGATGATCTATGATTCATCTGACTTCCTGGTTGCACAACTATCATTAATCTCTTAGAAGAACACTGCTCATGTGAAATAGAATAATGCCCATTATGTTTATCATTAAAAACTAGAGTGTGTTGATGTTGTTATATAAATATCCGGTTGACTGTAATGGAGTCCCAAAAGCTGCTGATAATTGGGTTTATGTGAGGAAATAAACACAACCAGCATTAGAAATAAATTGTCATTTTCCCCATGCCCCAAATAGAATGGTTTCCTGAGATAGGGAAAACCATATTTGTCAGACATGAAATTTATGTCCCTGTGAAAGGGGCATCTGACATTATAATGAAACTCACAAAAGCATGTAAGGAGGTCTGGAAGAAAACAAAACATTCCAAAGTGTAGAAATAATTGATGGAATCATAATGATGCTAATTTTAATAACAATCAATCTACGAATGGCCGGCCAGCTTCACTCTCTACCACACTGTACTCTTATTTATGATGATTCTAATGTCATTGGAAGTATTTTTAAATTAAAAATGCATGTAGTACTTGGATAAAAGAAATTCCCTTTGGGTGGCTGGGTCACCATTGTGCCTGCCTGTGGCTTACCAACCTTTTGAAAAGGACACACCACACGCTGTGTGGATGTGACGGTAGGACAAACCAGAGGGTCTACTGCAGCCGGCAAGGAGATCAACAATGCTGGCTCATGTTCTGCAGTCAAAATTTAGTAAAAGGATCCTGACCAACACTCAAATTTATTTTGATGAAGAATAGCACAAAGTGCACAGCCAAGCCTCTCTGATGAGGTCTTTAACCCTGGATTCTTCTCCATGAGACAGATGGCCTCAGCCTTGGCTACCTGTCCCAGTTGGTGATGGTCTTCCCAAATGATGCTACCTGGCTCTTGAGTCTCATGTGGGTATGCACATGAGGAGCCTTTGTCTAGATATTGGCAGAAGGCTTTTGCATTCAGGATATAGAGCAGAAGGCTTTTGCATTCAGGAAACTCCCATTTCATTCCCTGTACCTTCACCATCAAGAGTGCACCAAGAATTATCAGGAATAAGGGCACACACTGCTGACATGTCATTCATAGTATAAATGACTAAGCTGGGAGAATGAGTCTGCAACAAATAAAGAAATTGTGTCCTGTCAAACAGAGCTTAGGTAATATTTAAGAAAACATTCCTCAACACAAATAATCTTGTCCATTGTTCTGCTCTTGCAAGGTGAAATCCAATGGAAGAATTTAGTTAAAATATTTTATTGTAAGAATATAGCATGCTATGTGCTATTGTAGGAACATTATTTATTTCCTCTGATCAGCAAAAGCCCTTTCCCCATTAATAATAACATTAGTAGTAATAGTTATTGTAACTGTCATAAGAATACCCATCTTAATTGAGCACCTGTTATACTGAACCATCCTCACATACATTATCTCAGTTAATTCATGAAAGTTCTGTTAATAAATATCCAGGTTCTATTAATATCACCATACTATAGATGAGATAAACTGAGTCATATAGCCTAGAGCCATTAGCTCAGGGCTACATGGCTTGCAAGTGGAGAGGTCAAATTGGGACCCAAGTGAGGTCTTACGAAATCTGTCTCATCAGCTCTCTACTGGTACTCAGTGCTTTCTTGGTGGTTCCCATCCCAGGCTGACATTTTAGAAACAAACTCCTTGAACCCTCAGGTGGAATCACTAGTCATCAATACTTAAGCCTTCCTTTTCATTACTGCCCAACTTTGCAGTTTCAGAAACCAACGTTAAAATTAGTGGAATGTTTATACTATTGAATATAAATTATATTTTTGAAAAGTGACTCGAATGTACAGTTTAACAAGGAAAAAAAAATGAAACCATCTGTGATGGTTACCTCTTCCTTTTATGGCCACATACCCCAAATCTGCAATGCCAACATAAACTCTGCCCTTCTGTTTTCATACCTCAAGTACATGTAATTCTGGGTTTTTACATTCCACCTTGAATCAATCAAACAAGCAAGCAATATTCTCTCCCTCTTGCTCCTTTCTCGCTCTCTCTTTAATTTACTTTTTCCTAGGGAATCCCTGAGATGATCTTTTAAATACTATTGGGAGGAAATGCATTTTCAGTACCTCAGCGGTCGGTACTGCCAGTTCATGGCAACGTCAGTAATTTTTTTTCAGAGAATTTTCATTCCCACCTTACACGTACGGGCAGCTACCTGGTCCCGGTGCTTACAAAAGTCTTGTGAAAACATAAAAGCTGTTTAAGTTGAAATCTTCATCATGGTTTAGTTCTAAACATTATCTAAAAAAATACGTAGTTGAGGTAATTTATGATAGATAGGTGATCTATAATGATACACAGTTGTCTGTGATAGATGATCAAAAAATAAAAAGCTGTGTCCCTGTTGCTAACTACAGGGTACATTTACCTTTCCAAAAATGGTTAAAGGGTATAGAGGGAATGGAGCACCATGGCTGGGTAAGAGAGCCCATCAGATGTTTCAACAGAGTGTTAGGACTGGTTACCCCCTCGTAGAAGCAGATAATATCAGCTGGTGGGATGAAGTAAGCTGAGTTCAAATCTAGCATGGCCATCAGTAGTAGTATTACCTTGAGCAAGTCACTTACCAGCTTTTCGCATCAATTTCCTCATCTGTAAAATGGGAATAATAAATGTATGTTTCTCATACGATTGCTATAAAGATTAAACAAAATAATGCATTAAAGCGTTTAGAATAGTGCCTGACACATAATAAGACTTGGAATTTATTGATCACTTACTAGTATTTGCCACAATCCACTTATCCATCCCATGACAAATGACGTCTTTATAAAGGACACATTGAGTATACGAATGTGGAAAGGGTAGGCCAACTCCTTATTAAACGCGTAAGCAATGCAACTTCATGCTTTAAATGGCCCCCAAAAAAGGTTTTATGTAGAGCCTATGACTTTTCTTATCCTTAATGTTTTCAATTGGAGATGGAAAAGTCTGCTATCTTCGGTGAATAATGATGCATGTCTTTATGACTTCAGTGTTTAAAGGAGCTGTAGCACATTTGTTAAGATTTATTTCCTCTCAGGCATCTATTCCATAGCCCAAAGGTTGCTGTGTGTTTCTGTGAAGGGCCTATTTTCTCCAGGTACTGTCGGCCCACCAGTCACTTTGATTGAACGAGGGCTTTAAAAATGAAAACATGTTTACAGATTAGAAAGGGAGGCAAGTCTTGGCATAAGTGGGACTTGATGAGTTTCTATAGTAACCTCATTCAGTATTACAAGGGCCAATCTCATGGGATGAGATGATGTTCCGAGATGTGTTCTGGAATTTTCTTGATGGTCAACCTAACTATTAAGACTAAGAAAAAAGTAAAACTGGTCTATCACCAAAGCTTCGCTAGAGCCATTAAAGGATATTAAAGAGTATGGAACCTTAAGAAGTGAAGCTTGTGACATGTTGGTACGTGGGAGATCTCTCAGTTTAGGAGCCCCATTCCCCATTTACCAAGTACCTGTTGAAATTCTAGGGGAAATAGATAAAGTCATAGTCCAGAGCAGTCCCAGTCTCATCACCAGATTCCTACTTGCTGAAAATCTATTGTTAGATTTCTTAGAACACATTGTCAGACGTGTGTAACAAAAAGGATACCTAGAGCACAGGGGATGTTCTATCTCTTTTTTAATTTTATCCTTTGGCATTTTGCTACTGATCTTTAGTGATGTGTTCTCTGCTAACCTCAGAGAAAGTGTACTACAGGGTACCAAGAAACAAAGTTGGATTTCTTCAAGTCATTTTAAACCAAATGGCACATATGTAACATTTAATTTATTTACATAATTAGAGCATATAGACATATATAACCAATATATTTATTCAGTATAATTGTCAGTCCATTTTTTAAAATTTTGCATATGCAGAAAGGTTACAGGGACCACTGTCTCCTGAAAGAAAAAGAAAAGGCTTGATTGCCATCATAAAGTAGGGAAGGATGAAATGGAAGCTTTGGCAAGGGAGTACATTTATTCTCCAACTTTACTTTTATCATGGAAAATCTCTTTTCTCCATTTACCTAGTATTTTCATTTTGTTCCATCATTGCATTGACTGACATGTGATTTTGTTCACTAACCATGCTGGCACTGAGGTTGAGAGTTCACTGACCTTTTAGTTAAGGTATTTAAGAAGAAATTCTAAATGATCAAGGTACTTTTAGTTTAAGATTAAAAACATTAAACCACTTTAGCCAATTACACACTTTTTAAATAGAATCTGGTACAGTAAAAACCTGTGAGAATTTTCCTCCTGCTTCTCCCTCTCTCCTTTCCTTTTTTCTTTTCAAATGGTACATTTTGGGATGTGTGAGAAAACATTAGAATAAACAAGTAAGCCACGAAAAAAAATCATTTGAAAATCGTCTGCAGTCTTACTGTTTAGCAAGAATCACTCTCAACATTGTGAGATATGCTTTCAAGGCTTTCTCCACAATTATATGTAATAAAAATTAAAACAATAATAATAATAATGTTTATATTACACACTGTGCCGGGCACTGTAAAAAATGCTTTATATTTAATCTTCCAAAGAGCCCCATGAAATAGGTACACTATTACTATCACCCCTGATGTATGGAGAAACTGAGACAGAGACAGGTCAAGTGATTTTCGCAAGGTTGTAAAGGTAGTGAGAGAGAGAGACAGAGCCAGGATTTACTCTCAGGCAGCCTGGCTCGACATTACCTCTCCCAGCTACCCTGTTAGACTGCTTCTCAGTGTGTGCATTTTGAAAACAAGAAAAATGCCATCATATTTCACGTATTGTATTAGGATTTTTTCACTTCATGTATTGTGAGCTTTCCTTATGTAGTCTTCTAATGCATCATTTTTTTTTTTTTTTTTTTGTGATTCTCCTTGTGACTCCATCTAAAGGGGTATGTGATAATGTATTTAAATCATCTCCCATTGTTGGGCACATAGATGATATCACATCACAGAAGGTTGTTTAATTGAGGAATTTCGGTCTTGATCCTGGAAACACTAGTGTTTCAACTAACTCATGTACCAACTTTGTTTGAAAAACAAAACAGATTGTATGTTGCAAGACAGAGCTGCTGGCAAAATACTCCATCGTGTCAGATTTATACAAACCCATCTCCTGTGTATTGCACCATGTCCTAGAAAACTGAAAACCATGAAAACAAGTGCTCATATTTTAAGGGTCTCAATGACAGCTGATAAAATATTGCATTTTCTGTAGCAGTTTTTACATAAAGCTTCCACCTTAAAGAAATGGATTTGATGGGACTAGGTGGCAATTTTTTAACACAAGCAGTGACAAAATAAACACCATCTGTTAGTATTGACTTATTCCACAGCATTCTCATGCTGGGTGATTTTATTTCACTTTTTTCAGAAATGGTTAATGACACATCTGGTAGTCAGTGAAGGTATACTTTGGGTGATTAAATGTGGTCATAAGTTTACACAAAATGCTAACAGAACATTTTTTCCCTTTCTATTACAACCAATGGGACATGTCTGAGTCCCCAGCTAGTTACTCATCTTAAAGCGTGTGCAGAATTATCGAGTTGGCAATGGTTAAACTTTTGGAACAATGTTGTGTTATTTGGGGTCCTCTGAGAAGCAGACGCTAAGACAGGATTAGATATGCCAAAGATTTGGGGGGAAAAACACCTGTGAAGGCTAAAGCACAGGCACAGAAGTGGGGAAGAGCCTTCAGATGGCAATATGAGTCTGACACCAGTGGCAGGAGAGTGGGAAGGAAAGAGGATTGGGAAGGAGAGCCCCAGACTGCAGCACGTTCTATAAAAGTGTCAGGCAGGACAATGAAGAGTCCAAGGGCCAAAGACGCCCATCAGAGCTTTCCTGCATCCCGCAGAAATGGACCTGAGTTAGTTTCTCCACCGGGCTCAGTCATTGGCTCAGAGCAGCACATGGGAAGCCTGGCTTCTGTGCAGATACAGTGGTGGGTCCAAAGGGGACAGCCACCGTAGCTCTCAGTCACCTCAGTTCCCACAGCAGGAGATCTGAGGGGCACATTTTCATGGTCACCACAAATATCTACACAGGTGATGACAAAGAGAGTTGAGATGACCACTGCATTTATTTATCCCCGTAGGTATTTTAAAAAAGAAAACAGAATTATCAATGATCTCTCCTCCCCCAGTGTCTGCACTGGTCTCCAGCAGAGGGTTAGCATAGTTGGAGAAGTGAGTCCTGTTTTGATTAAATTCATTCTGCCTCTGGAAAGAGAAGAATGCTTAACTCAGTTCTTACCTATTCATCTGCTCTTTTAAAAACTCTCAGGGGTTCTAGTCCTGCTACTACTAATTTTCTTTCTGTGGAAAGTGTTCCTGAGGTGTGACATAATTCTTGGCCCATGAACCTGGGAACCCCACCTCCTATTTGAATGGGAAACCCATCTGGGCACGGGAGAAGTGAAATTTAGGAAAGAATACATGCTTTCCAGTCGTTCAAATCTCAAGACGTATTTTGAGGGGCAGGAGTTAAAAATGAATGCTGCATTATATGGTCGCTTTCTGTGCGCCAGGCCTTTATATTGTCATGTTCCTCAATCTTTGCAGCCTTCTGAGGTAAGTGGGGTTATGTTTTTATTCTCATTGTTGGGTTGGTTTCTTTGTTTTCAACAGATGAGGAAAGTGAAGTTTAGATAGGTGTGGTGACTTTTCATTGGCACACAACTAGAAAGGACAGCCTGTTCTTTCTCTGCTTTTCCTGAGTTGTTGTACAGAATAGATTTGTTAAAAAGTTTCTGGATCCTGACAGTTCCTTTACTGCACTTGTTTGGGAAAGACTTCTAATATTTGTACCGATAACTGTCTTCTGATATGCATGCTAAATTATCAGTTGCTATCTTAGTTGTGTGGCTGTGACTTTGTTCAGTTCTCTGGGCTTCAGGTTTTTTTTGTTGTTGTTGTTTTTTGTTTTTTGTTTTTTTTACCTGCAAAGAAAGGGGGTTGTGCTAGATGGTGCTTAACAAACGTCAGCCACTTTTCATAACCATGATTTTTGCCACATCTATGACATTACCTCTCATTTATTTGCTTGATTTTTATTTAAATTAAATGTAGTTAAAATGAAAACATTACATCACTATTTAGAGTGGAACACCAGAATAAGAAGTAGAATTTTAGGTATGAATACAATTTTTAAATTTTATATATATATATATATATATATATATATACATAAAAATATATGGCACATATATGAATATGCACATGAATATAACATAAGGTGTATGTAAAGAATGAAAGGTATTAAATAAAGGCTAGCAGCAAACTGAGGCTTTCTCCTTAATGTCATCAGAAAGGTTGATGGAAAATTGAAAACAAGTTATTTCTAGTGAGAACGCTATTTGACACATTTTCACACCTAATACCATTTCATGGGTGGCCAGAGTCCTACACCTTGGGATCCACTGGAAAAAATTATCTATTCTATATCCATTCAGTCTCATGCACTTGTGATTTCTATTCTCCCCCACCCTCACCTACCTGTAGCGTATCATTTCTCATCTTTTCAACTGCAAAATTTATAAGAACTATTAGTCCTATGACTGCAGATATGCTCTCACTGCATCTTGACCCACAAGTGGAAAAACTAAGACCTAGAACAAATAAGAACATTCCCTCTTTTTTTTCTTCTGGAAGGGTTCAAGAGAAGGAAGTAGGCAGAGTCAGACAGTCAAGGCCCGAGGCAAGACCTGCTGTGTTTTCCACCAGCGGGCATTTTACTCGTGAAGATCAGTTTAAAGTGAATAATGTGAATGACCATGGAGCTGAGAACAGGGACCAAGAGTTTTCCGTTGTATCTCATTTCTCCAATCCTATTGTGCTTCCCCAACCCCCAGTAACCCCTACCAGTTATTAATCCTTTACTCTATTTCACCTTATGGTTTTTGGAAAGAGCATGGGCATTGCCATCAAAGAGAACTTGGTTCAAAGCCCAAGTCCCCCACATCTAGGCAGAGATGCAGTGGTTCCTGGTGAATGGGAGAACTGGGGGCCTCCAGGGGGGTCTCTGGGGAGATGACAGGGGCAGAGCCCCACAGGCAGAGGAAAGATTAGAGACACCCCTGCCCTGGTGTCCAACCAGTTGTCCCCAAGACACTGTCCTTGCCATAGGTACGTGATATGCAATGACTGATCTGTCCTAACTTCTAAGTCCTGGGGATCTGAAATCTGAAACTACCTGCGTGGTTAATGTCTGAGCTATTTTTCTAGCACCATTTGGGAGAGAGGGAAACCTCTTTCTTGACCCTCTGCCTTTCTTTCCGATCCAACTATCTGCCTCCCTGATTCACCACTTAAGAACTCTATCTTCTTTGCTACTTTACCAGCCTGTAATGCCACTACCTGAAATTATCTCATTTCTGCATGTATCTACTTGCTTTCTGCTGTTCCCGCCTCACTAGATTGCAAACTCCTTATGATGAACCTTATCTGCCCTGTTCACAGCTTGTTCTCAGAGTCGACACAGTGCTTGGCACATAGTATTAGGTCAATAAGTATTTATTGAAAAATCAAATGGATCGGTTCGAGGCAATTGTCCCCATTCGCTCTTACTTAGTGAATTAGTTCCTAATTTTGGCTACGCACTACCATCACCTGGGGCTTTGTTGGAAACACAGTTTACAGCTTATCACACCTGGATAGTCTGATTCAGTTTGTCTCCGGTAAAGCTTAGGAATCTGTATTTTTAATTAGCATCTCAGTGACTGGACACAGCCAGTGCCTGGACTGATATATGGGAATTACTCCCATGGGGACTATTACTGAAGGCAGAACTTCATTGTCAGCATCACCTAAACCACATTTCCAGAGTTGCAAGCAATTAATTATGTATCCATGATTTTTAAAATATATACGTCAAAGGTTTATCCAGTTTGTGTATGTTTTTCCGGCAGAAACAATTGTAGTAATTCATAACCTGTTTGCGATAAGATAGGAAGACCAGCTATCCAGTCAGGTGCCTCCTCCCCAAGAAAAAGATCAATTAGGTTAAAAGTAAAAATGGTGAATTGCTGAAAGTTTGCCCAAATGGCCTTGGGTTTTCTTCTAGAATGGCATCGATACACCGCCGCATTGTGGCAGATAGACGGTAGGGTGGCATACCCACGTGTGCTGGGAATGAGGCCATTGTGAGATCTTCCATCAGTGCCCTGAAGGGCTGCTTGGTTGCCCTGCATGTATCCAGTTGGCAGTATAAAGTAGAGACTGAGAGCCCATGCTTTAGAGTGAGACAGCCCTGGTCTGAATCACAGAATGACTACTGATTGAACCGTGATATAGGGCATAGCCTTATACATATACACATATACACAGCCTTTATGAGGCTCAGCTCTTTCAGCTGTTATTAGGGATAATATTGTCTAACTCATGGGTTTGTAATGAGCTGTCAGGACAGGACACATTTTGTGTATATGGTGCTCAGTAACTGCAAATATCGTAACCTCTGGGAAGATTAATTCATATCATTCCATTGCCAGAAATTGCCCTACCAAGTCTCCAAAGTCTGAGAAATCTTGTCCTGACTGGTCAAGAGGGTGATCAGCCAAAGGTCTTTGACTGGGTGTGGAAAAAGTGAGAATAATGAGACTTTAATGTTAAAAAAAAAATCCCTCTGCCAAATCCCACTTGGCATTTGCTCTATTTAGTTAGGATTTTAATAAATGAATTTTTAAATACATAATTTTCCTGACATACAGATTGGGTTCCCAGAAGCAAAAGTTGAGCTTGATTCAGATGACTTCAAAAATTAATCTCCTAAGAAATAGTTTCAGTGGGTAAACTGAGGAATTGTTGCTGGAGGACTGGGTAACTGTCACATGCCAACAACTGAAGCTCCTTCCCCTAACTGTCATCTGCCTTCTAAGAAACTTCTGGGCAAAACTAATGTTGATTAATGCAAGGGTTATTAAGCACAAGTCAGGGTGAAGGGATCTGGGGTTGATGGTGGAAGAAAGATAGCGCGGATGATTCCGTACTCAGCAGCAAAACCAATATGCAGATAGACTCCAAAGCCTTTAGTTTGATTTATATCTCAGAGTGTACTGACTAGCATGTACAGAAGTGGTAGCAGTGTTATCATCACCATATGTGGCAGCTAGTCACTTAGGGGAATATCCTTGACTCCGGGTTCCTGTTCCCCAAAGATTTAGCTTCAGGAGGAATTCAAGGAACCCGGCATAATCATTCCTTTTAACTTTTAAAAATAACTTAAGTCATGGAAACAGAACAGACTAATTAGCTGAATGAACTTTTTACATCCCATTAACTGAAGATTTTTAGACAGGCACTATAAACCTCAAGTTAAGATTTTAGTATTATCAGAGATCTACCAAACCATCAGCCTTCTAAATCGGTATGTTCCTAGAGTTCCCTTTGTTCATTCCACCCCCTCTGCACTTGATCAACTCAATTTCTCATGCCAAATGAGCCCAGTTAACATCTTGCAGGCAGCAGGGCCCACAGTAGGATAGTTGGTGAGCAACGGTTCTCCGCTGTGGCTGCCCATTGACATCACCTGAGCGTCTTTACAAATCCTGGTGCCGGTTAATTGGTTGGGGGCATGGCCTGGGACTCAGGCTTTTAAAAGCTGTAAAAGGCGGTGCTTCTCTTGCACAACGTGCCCTGGATCCAGAACCCTCGCTCCAGAGAGGAGTATCCCTTTCCACATGTCTAAAGGTGACTCAGTTTTATTTTCTGTGCCTAACTTTGATGGTCATGCCCCTGACTGCTTTTACATAACAATTAACACAGTCTTGTTTTCATGGGAGAAGCTATCATGATGTGTTTATTCACTCTGTCATTGCTTTGCTGCCTTAGTATGTGGTGCTGTAAGTGAGCTTAGCGGTGGTGGTCTTGTCGGTGCAGACGTAGCTTGCGAATCATTTTGTTCATTGCCCATACTTTTGAGAATTGGGTCATTTTTTAATTTCTAGGTGTGCGTGAGTAGCTCTCATGAGTTGTGGTAAGTGCAGGAAGTGAAACTAAGTACAGAAGTTCACTGAGACTGGACTGGGTGATCACTGTGTTCATCAGAATGGATTTTAATGTTTACATGGAGAAAAAACCCCCATCACTGTCATCACAAGTAGATGATTAGCCCGTTCTTACACAAAAGAACAGCAAACAGCCACCACACTTATTTCTATTGATTTTCCAGTCGGGCTGCATGAAGAACCAGAAATTTGGATATATCCTGTATATTACTGTACAATATTCATGTACTCTTGCTTTTGATGTTGTCATTTCCCAAGGGATACACATCTCTCTGGAACTTGACTGCTCTTTTGTAGGACGAATTCCCCCGTCTTTTTTGTTGTTGTTGTTTTTTTAAGATTTTATTTATTCTGGCCAGAGAGAAAGAGAGAGCGTGAGCTAGAGAGCGAGCTCCAACAGGGGGGAGGGGCAGAGGGAGAAGCCAACGCAGGGCTCGGTCCCAGGACCCTGGGATCATGACCTGAGCCGAAGACAGCCGCTTAACTGACTGAGCCCCCCAGACTCCCTCAAAATCCCAGTCTTGAGCAATGTTCACTCACAGAGCAGAATTTTCCAGCATGAGAACTATATATACCACAGGTGGTACACAGTGATTCTAGGTACAGCCCCTGAGGTGGATCACAGAGGAGAGGGGATGAACATTTTATTTTAAAAAGCCAGATTTTAAAAAAAAGAAAAAGCCAGAGAGTGAGTATCTTAAGCTTTGCTGGTCATGCAGTCTCCGGAACTATTCGGTTCAGCCATTTTAACAAGAAAGCAGATGGCAACAATACGCTACAGCACCAGAGGTAATAGCTGTGCCTCCAAAAAGCCTTTCTGTATGGACACCGAGATTGGAGTTTCATCACTTAATTTTTACATGTCATTAAACAGTATTCTGATTTTTTTTTTTTCCCAGCTATTTAAGGAGATAAACATAATTCCCAGCTCACCGTTTGTACAGAAACAATTGCCAGCCCAGGTTGCTGACTCTTGCCGTAAGGGAAGCCTCTGTGTGATGATCGATTTGAATGCTTCTCTAAAGCCTGAGAATTTCACTTTTTAACCCAGAGGCTTCATGTTGGTCTCTTTATCAGACAGGAATATTTAGCTAGAATTTAACCACATTGTGTGGGATCCCTTAAATTTTATTTTTTAAACTACCTTTTATTTATGTCTAGTTAAACGGATGGTGTGTTTAGGACAGTGATTAAAAAATGATTTACAGAAAGCTACTAAGAATCCAGGTTGATACGTGAATTGGCAATGATCATGAGATGTGTATTGAAGGGTTAGTATTTGGGAAGTTGCTATCTAGATTTGATTATCTGACTGGCTTTTTTTTTTTTCTTTTTTGAGGAATACCTGTGTTTCTGGATGGGGACAAAAACCAATTAAACACACAAATTCCCCAACCACCTAC
The DNA here is from genome assembly GCF_004348235.1 of Phoca vitulina. NCBI lineage: Eukaryota > Metazoa > Chordata > Mammalia > Carnivora > Phocidae > Phoca > Phoca vitulina. The sequence continues at coordinate 12,071,218 of NW_022589709.1, forward strand.
TCACATCAGAGCCAGTTGAGATATGAAAACCAAAGTAAAATAAGGTTAAAACTTAAGATGACTCTTGAAATACACAGAGCAAGAGTAGTTTAATTGCTTCCCTTAATCATCTGTGGAAGAATACAATATAATCTCATGTCATTTCTTACCACATCTTTTATCTTAACCTTTTAATGCTTAACATGTTCATACTGTACCATCAGGAGTTGACTTACTCATCTGTATCCAAAATGGTGACCCTTCCTTGGCTTTACATGAAAGTGCCCCATAAATGTTTAAACAAGTCAACAGAAATAGGAAAACAGATGGGGCAAAGATTGTGAGGTATTGTTTTGAAGGAAAGTGGATTAAACTTTCTAAGCTAAAATGAATTGCTCTGTGATGACAAATGTGTCCATCAATGCAAAGGCCTCACTTACATTTAGCACTACCGTCTCCTCTTGTTGCCTCCCTGGGCTCTTCCCTTACTTTTCACCTCCTTGTCTTCCATTCTCACTCAGCTGCCGATAAGACCTTAAGTGAGTGAGCCTGTGCCTGGCGGGCTTCAGTACCTTGGGAGGTTCACCACAGCACTGGGGGAAACCGCCACCCACACTGTAAGCCTGTGAGCCAACCAGACCCTTCGATATGTTCCCTGCCATTCTGGGGCCTCAGCTCAGGCTCCCACCTCACTCCAACCTCTGACCTTCCTTCATTTTCTCCCCTTAGCCTGGTGCTTGCCAGCCGTGAGGCTAAAGGCAGAGATGCTGTTCCCACTAGCTCAATTTCTCTACCCTTGATACTACTGACATTTGGGCCAGATAATCCTCTGTTAGAGGAGGCTGACCTATGCATCACAGGATGTTTAGCATTCTGGGCTCGCCTCACTGCGTCCCACGCCCCCTAGAGCAAACAGTGCCCCTAGATGGTGCCAGGTGTCTCCCCACCCCCCCACCCCAAGAAACCTGGCTCCACTGGAACCCTGTCCCCTTATTTTTCCTTTTCACCTCTGAGAGCTCAGCATGCATTGTACTTGGACAGCTGCCCTGACTTCTAGTAAGTCCTCTCGTGATCCTGAGTCGACACTTTTTCTTACAAGTGCTTGTCTCTATGGTTGATTAGCTTAATGTCTCTCTACACATTAGAGGAGAAGCTCCTTGAAGCCATGTTCATTCACTCATGGCCTTAATTGTAGCACTTGCCACAGTGCCTGGCGCATTGCAGTATATATAGCATTTGAATCCACAAAGTGAAATTTTCATGCTATAATCATATGTGCCTAGTACTGTGTTAGCATAAGCACCGTCCCCAGCTTTGAGCATTTGGGTTACACACAGAAAAATCCTGAAACTAAATATAATAGCCCAACAAGTTCTCAAAATGATTAAATTGCTGTCATATTTCAGGTACAAAAAAGTACTCTAGTCTTTGCCTTATTGGTGACATGAAAATATACCTAACTCCAAATGCCATAGAGAATTTTTCTCATTATATGAGCTGTTCTTCTATCCAAAGCTGATTAACCTGGACAAACAGCCTTTATATGCAGTAATTTGACAGAAAAAGCTACTCTTAATATTCCTTTTACCATTACCCTATCCCTCCGCCCCCAGGTGTTGCTGTTTTTTTGTTTTGTTTTGTTTTTTGTTTTACCTTTAAAATTCTCAAGTATTGCATTTCTTTTTCTAAGACCGTGGCTTCTGATGACCTTCTCATTTTTGTGTCTCCCGTATTCCCACAAGCCCAGCCCACTCTACAGCGTGCTTTGCTGTTCTGAAGGACATAACATTTCCCAACCAGACCATGGTATCTCTCTCCATCAGGCTTTGGCAGCACTCCTCCCTGTGTTAGAACATTCTCGTCCATAGTCTTCTCTAAAAACAATTCTTTGATTTCTAGGATTAATTGCATGTCTTTTCTACCCACCTACCCAGTCCCTGATCTTCTAAGGGTCTTTGTGCTTCAGACAGTACGGCTGCCATCACCTGTTCACTGGCCTGCCCCCACCCCACATTGCTGGGAAATGCATAGTGGGAGGAATAGAGACGGACTGCCATAAATATTTTTAAAGGATGTAAAGTCCCTGAAACTGAGAATCCATTCTATTGTTAGCTAGTTACAAAAGATGAAATGTAGTGAAAAGAAATATACATGGTTACTACAGATGACAGTCCTAAGAATTCAAGATGTTTCAACACAGGGATGGCATATACGTGAGATTCTTCAAATCAAAACTCAGAGGGTTGATAGAGGCTCAACACACTGGAATCCTGTGTTGAGTAGGATTCTGAGGTCTCACCAACCTCAAAAAAAAAAAAAAAATCCATCAACAAAATGTACTATGAACATTGAGCAGGGATGGCCACAGGTATAACATCCAAAGTCTGAAGAGGTAACTAAAAAGAGAAAAATCCTAACAAAAGTTCTGCCTATTTTACCTTGTTTAAATCAGAGAATCCTGTACTTCAAGAGACCTTTTACGACATCCCTGCATCTAATCACTGTATTTTACAGATGAAGCTGCTAAGGTTTATAGAATCAGGATGCTGAGCAGGTCTCCACAATAGCAAAGATAGAACTAGAACAATGCCCTGCTGATTATCTTTCTAAGAATTCTGAACCCTGCTGAGTTCATGGGGCAACATTCTTGTGGCATGACTTGCAGTTTAAGAGGCTTCTGGATCTAATATCCCTCTGCCAGGGGCTGAGAGCTGCAGACCAGCAGCTAGTAATAATGTAGCAGTGATTTGTTTAGTATCAACTATGAGCCAGGCTTTTGCTAAACACTTTGCTATGCAGTGTCTTCCTCGCCAGGCCTGAAAATGCTAGGTGGTAGGAATAACTAGCCCCGATGTACAAATGGGAAAATTGAGGATTAACAGATGAACTTGGAGAAATGATAACAGCTAAAAACGGAGACAGCTGGATTTGATCCAGTTTGGCTCCAAATTCGCTTCTCTAAATGCATTAATACATTGGGGTTGTGGGGAAATTTTTATATAGCACATTTGAGGACATCCTGAGTTCTTCAGACCTCTTCACAGACATGATAAATCATAGAAACAGAATGAAATTTGCAAAGACAGTTTATCTAAAAAGATATAAAGAGTACTTGACTCAGAAAATTTATAAAATCCCCTTGCTCCCTTGATAGGGAAATCAGATGAAACGTGGACCACAGTACTTAAGCCTTTTAAATATTGGAGTGTGGAACTAGAAGCTATAGATGACATGTGCTAAGATAAAAAATAAAAGCGCGAACCTTCCCTGGGGACTTACTACATTAGGGTCTGGGTGAAGTGTTTTAGAAACCTATTGGCTTGCATCCCCACAACCCCTGAGCAGGCTCTGTATGTTCTGAATGCTCACTGAACAACCCTAAAAACTCACCATTCATATACACTCTGACCTTCATGGTAGCTTTGGGTGTAGGGCAGTATGGTGGCTCTTCCTGTGAGGTGGTGAATATTCTCCCACTTATTGTTGAGACGCAAACGCTTAGTGGTTAGTTCAGGCTTGATGTCGCTAGAAAAGAACTGAGCTGGGATCTGAACACAAAGCATCCTCCTTCAGAGCTCTTGCTCCTTACTGCTCTTGTGCACCAATATGCATATCAACAAGCATCCGGGCTCAGGGCAGAGAACAGACTGATTAAATCCGCATGGCCATGCTTGCCTAGCTTATATGAAACCAATCTTCAGAAGAAGCACAAAGCCAGCCATTAATGATTTGATACTATTAGCTGTAGATTGTGGCTATCACAATTCAGCCCATCTTGAGGGGATAGGTTTTAAAAGCAAAATAAACAGATTCCATTTGAATATGTATTGATTCTATATTCAGTACCATTATCCTGCTTCCTAGTATAGCTTGCACTGGAAAAATAAAATCGCTCTTCAGAAATGTACTTGGTTCAGCACCAGCACACACAGTTGTTCCCTGCTTTTAAACAAAACAAAAAAAACCTGGTGAGTTTTGAGGGGAACTCGAGGGAAAACAATATGAATTAATTTATTTCAAAAGAAGAGCAGGAATTAGGCAGGTAGAAATATTTATGTTACTAGGACAGAACTGCCACATGATCACTGTGACCACTTCCTAAACGACAGCTGCTGGAGGAATGGGGCAGTTCTATGGAAAATGTAATATTTGTATTCTAGCTATTATGTTTTGTTTTTTTTTCTTCAACCATTATATCCCCCCCACACACACACACTCTCACTCTTGGAGGATGTGGGATTTTTGCCTACGTTGCGAATCTGTGGTTCAGTGACGCCCCTTTTTGACTTGGCTGAAGCTGTATAAACATGAAGTTAGGAGTACTCCGAACTGGTTCGAAAGGTAGAACCTGAAAATAGCAGCATGATCATGATTTTTTTATATCCGTTTCAAATTACTGTGCATGAAATTAGCATATGGTAACAATTACTCTTTAACTCCGTGTAGCTTCTGCAGCTTCAGTGAGAAGGAAAAATAACATAGATTCCTGGCAAATAATGTTTGAGACCATTGGCTTTGGAATCGGGCCGACTTTGGTGCTGTTGCTCACGAAGCACTTGTGAGATCTTGGGCGAGTCACTTGCGCTCTGGTTCTGTGTCCTCCTTTGGAAAAGCGAAATGATCGGAGTCCTCACCTCATTCACAGTTACAAGGGTTCACTGAATCTATGTGTAATAAAGTGTTTGGCAAAGTGCCTGAGTCCTAGTTAGTAGGACACTTAATTGTAGCTTTCATTATTACCGTATTGTAGTCTTCTCTGCTTTGCCCTGGGAAAGCATCTGCCTGCATCACTGTATAAATATTTTCTTATTTTAACGAATTGTGTAATAAACTTGAACTATACTAAAAATAAATACTTCTTTAAATGTTATGACCTACAAGTCCCTTTTTTAGAGCATACTTGCTTTGGCAAATAGAGGTATAGCCTGCTTTCCTCAAACGACCAGGCTTATTCTATTTGAGGAATTTTCAAAATGTTTTGAACACTGCAACAGTTAAAGAAAACTATAAAGTATGTTCCCTGCCTTTAGAGAGATCTGGGGAAGGCTTATTGACCTCTTTTTATGCAGAGGAGGAACCACCCTGAAATAACAAAGGAAGGCGTAATACACCTATCACTGATAGGCGTGCTGATTTAACTATTTAATGAGCAAATCCTATTAACTCTGCCCACACATTCATTCAGTCACACAAATGAAATAAATAGCACCTGAACTTCCACGTGTGGGTGACTAATCCCATACATAAGATAACGAAGGATAGAAGGGTTTGGGCTTGAGTACCCTCTCTTTGCTTGGGAAAGTTCTGCCTTCTCATTCCTTCCATGTCCTCTCTTGACAGAGTACATCTCCACCTCGCCAACATACTTGTTTATACATTGATGTTCTAGTTTGGGTCTTGCTTCTCTCTATGGGGCCATGTCTCTCATTGAATTTCACTTTGTTTTAATGAAGAAGGGGCTGGTTTTGCCACAATGTGAATCCTTTAAAGCGTAAATGTTTTTCCAAGAACTGCTGTTCTTATTTCCTTCACAGGTCTTTATTTGTGCTTTCTCACTCACTCCAGCTTCAGCTCTGTCTGTTTTGTTCTTTCTCTTGCACTCCTGTACAAACACACATATACCCACGTGCATAGAGCCCTTTCAGCCTGCTTTCTCATAGTGTCAGACCATGTCCCAGAATTGCCTTGGCTCCAATTAGTCCAGAAACTTCCAATCCAAAGCCATGTGTAATACATGCTAGGTGACACTGTAAATAGTATATGGCATTAAGAAGAAACATTAAATCCTGATTTAAGCAACAGGTGAATTGGTATTTTTTTTTAATTCAACAAAGAGTTATCCTAGGATTACTTTACCTCATTTGGAAAAGGTTGCATTCCCTACCCCCCCCCCCCCCCAACCAAGACACTTAAAGTAGAACCCAACAAGTAGTACAATGGATTGGTTCCTAGTCCCATTGACTTACTCATTTTAGGAAAGTTTTCAACAACTTAGGTCTTTGTGCTGTAACAAACAGCATTCTTTTAGGCTATTAGGGGAAGGTAAAAAGAGGCAAGAATTTGCTCTTCTCCCTCCAAAATTTATGTTTTGCTTTTTGTTGCTACTCTTGCTGTTTGCTCCCGCTCTCCAGCCCCTTCTCTTGGCCAGAACAGACAGAAGGAATAGAGCAGGAGACGGAAGGAACTGTGTGGCAGTGTAAGAGAAGAGATTGCTTGAAGGTGAAAAATTATTTCCAGGCAGTTCTGAACTTGGATCCCTTAGAGAACTTTTTCGTAGCAATTGGCTGCAGAGCTAGCCTTTCTGGGCTTACTCTGCTTGAAGCTTTTGTTCCCGCAGTTGAGTGTGGCCATGATGTAGTGTGTGGAGAGCTCGCTGGGAGGAGGTTGTGCCTGCCCTAGCTGCCTTGCAGTGGGCAGGGTGGTCCTCTTGATCTCTGTATTCTGGGCCCCTGTCTTGACAAAGGACACCTATTTGTTACAGATAAATTCTCTGGGTACAACCTTACCCAACTTTGATTTTACTTGAAAAATTTTATTTTTTAGAGAGCTGAGGACATCCTACCCAGTAGGAGCAATCCCTACTAATGAATTCATTTAATACAAAGCCCATAACACAAAAATTAGTACTTTCAGTGAAGTTGTTCTTTGTGGGGAAAAGTAAATGCCTCTCATAAAGGAATGTTCCACCCTCACCTCTCACTACAATTAGGAAGATGAAATATATTCAAACAGAAGAGTTAACACCAATATTGGATATAGAAATACCAAGGACACAGAGGGGACACAAAGGAAGAGGGCTGAGCAGACCAGAAAAAAATCAAGGGAAAAGGGGGCTTTGAATAAAAATTGGCAGAGAGTAACAGAGTCACAGTAACTTTGTATGAGTTAACTGGTCTTGCTTCTTGCCATTGTGTTACAGTTGAAAGAATCCGCCTTTCTTACTTGTGTAGTTTAAATTTTTTGTACAGTGTCTCTGGGCTAGAATTTCCTAATGTTGGGAGAAATGTGATGTCTTCTAAGCTTTCTTCCTAGGATGCCAACAAGTGGCACCTGAGGTAGAAGAAAAGGGCTCAGGTTTGGTAGAATGTAATGGGGGTAGATGGAGCTTGGGTGTATTGTTGGCTTATTTCGAGTCCATTCTGTGACATGCGTTATTGGCGGTGGAGTTTGAATAGCTTGCAGCTGGTAAAAGTCACGTCAAGAAACCATATGTTACTTTGAGTTGTCAGAAACACTGGAGGAAGAAAACGCCTTACCGTGCTGACTACCCCTGTGCTTTCTGTGTATCAGAATGTGAAACGTGATAGAAGACTTGAACTTAATTTCTTTTTTTTTTTAAGATTTTATTTATCTGAGAGCGAGAATGGGAGACAGAGAGCATGAGAGGGGAAGGGTCAGAGGGAGAAGCAGACCCCCCGCTGAGCAGGGAGCCCGATGTGGGACTGGATCCCAGGACTCCAGAATCATGACCTGAGCCAAAGGCAGTTGCTTAACCAACTGAGCCACCCAGGCGCCCCATTGAACTTAATTTCTTAACAGAAATATTTAAAGGGAAAACTTTGTCCCTGTAATAACTCTTTTAGCAGTTCTGGTGATCATGTTCCTGTTGCATATGAGTGGAACTCTGCTGAGCTCAAACTAGGTGATCCTCTAATACCAATATAAAAGCAGTTAATGGATGAACACATATTTGAATGAAACAGAATAATACCTCATCTTATAAGTAATTTTCGAATATAGAATAATTGATAGAAATCTGTATATCTGTATTTTATTTTCTTCCTGCTGATTGTTCTGGATGGAACTTAAGAATATTTTTATTTGATTACCTTTGACTCTACTACTGGCATCATTGACCTACCATTTGTCTACCTCTATAGTTTATTTCTGAATTTGTAGCAAAAAGGGCATAAACAGCAAAGCTTTGTGTTTATTGGTTGTGGTGGGGAGGGGGATGTTGGCTTTTTCTAACACTAGGTTAGAATTAATTGATCCTGTCCAGGGTAGTACACCAATTGTGTCTTCTGCTCTATGCTTAGCAGTGATTTAGACTCTAATGCCTAGAGGTGTTACTAAAAATACACCAAAATTAATTGCATGAATTGTACTTGATAAACTTTGAGAAAATCTAGAACCCAATACTTGATCCCTGCCTACAGTGTTGAGCATTTTAACTGCTGTATTCCATTCCATCCCAAGCCTTTCAGTGTGGAAGTCCAAACCAGACTGAAGATGCATATGAGCATCAGAATAGTTTATTTCTTCAGAGGACTCTGAGCCACCATAGCCTTGATAAAAGTCTTAAAGTAGCTCTGATTTGTAGATACTCCCCATCATGCAGGGAAATGGTGTTCAGAGACGTATCAAAAGGCAAAATATAAGCTACAATTGAACAAAATAGAAAGGAAACGGTGATGCTGACAGTTTTCTGGGCCAGCCATTTCTCTGCTCAGTGAATGTGATCAGGACTTTCTTGCTGTCTTAGTAAACTTTAAATCATTGTTGAGATACAGTCTAAGGTTGGAAAGACCTTTTATTTCAAGTTCTGATTCCTACTGATGGTTAGTGGTTGCCTAAGATACGTGTAGGTATCATCAGAAGATTAGGATGTCATTATACATGGATTGAGCGAAACAAAAAGTCACAATGAAGAGTGTTTTATGCCAAGGCCGGGGGGAGGCAGATGTAATGTATTTTACAGACCTATTACTATATAAGTATATACTATATTACCAAAGCGATCACATATGCACTTTTAGTTGTGAGAGGTCATTGCAAGAGTAAAATTGCACAACAGGTGGCAGATACTTGCTAATTGTTCATCAGCCCATTGTCCCTTTTCCTCTTGGGCAGACAAATGAACTACAATTTGAGCCTCTCTTGAAGTTAAGTGTAGTCACATGTCTGCATTCTGGACAACGGAATGTGTGGGAGGAAACGGCAGTCACCATTTCCAGACCTGGAAAATAATCTTTGTACAAATGATCCCCTTTCTATTTCTCCATGCTCGGGCAGAAGGAATGGAGAGGACCTAGAGAGCCTGCAGCCACAAGAATGGCTGTGTGGATCTGAGACCTCCCCCTCCCCCACCCACCTTTTGCCTGCAACCTGTACTGTCCTACAATGAACAAGAAATACACCTTGTGCAGTGCCACATAACAGGGGTCATTTGCCAACCTTGACTAATACTGTTGTTGTCAAAGCTTTTTATAAAATGCAAAGCACAATGGAAATAGAGATGACAAAACAAGAAAGCAAAAGACTGTTCTCTTTCCATACATATTCCATGTATTTATATCTGCTAAGAAGCCTCCCCAAAGCATTCTTTGCCTTACATTAAATGGGCAAGTTAAGCACTTCCCTCCCTTCATGAGTCAGGCCTGTGCTTCAAAATGTCTCTCCAGCACAGTCCTCCCTGATGGTGAGGGTGTCAGCATTTGAATCCAAGTGCAGCATCCCCAAACTGAACCTGAGCTCTGGAGACCCTGGGGGTGGGCAAAAGTGGACAATTGTCCCCTCCCTCCTGCCTACATACCCTTGACCACATTGGTTTCCTGTTTGTACTTCCAGTCCCTTCCAATGTGGGTTCATGGTGTGGCCTCCTGACTCCCAGGTGATTTGATCTTCTCTCAATTTCTCACCAGCCCTTCTCTACTTAGATTTTTATAAAATTTATTTTTCCTTTTCTAAGCATAATTTTTGGTATCAAATTTGAATTTCATTTCATGCAGTCCCTCCAATGCATCCAGGCCAGTTTGGATTCTAAATGTATTATGTCTTCCCTGACAGTTGGGTATTCATTGCAGAGTACAAATACTTGCTTAGCTCTGATGTCCACACATTTATAAATAGAACAATCTGGGGTGGATGTCAGACATGGTAGCTGCTCGTGAAGTTAGTCCGATTGGTACTTGCTTGTTCTTACAACAGGGCAGCTAGAACAAATGGAGAAATGACACATAGGACACATTCTCTTTCTTTGTCTCTGCATACCTCCATCATTCTCTGCTCTGTGCAGACCCATTTTCCTTGATTCACAGTTCATAAGGCAGAATATCACTACCGACACCCTCGAGTTTTACATTGTCTTTGAGAAATTGAACTATTTCTAAAAGTCAGAGCCAAAGTAATAGAGCAAGGAGCAAGAGGAAAAAGATAAAGACACTCTGCACTTGGTCAAGTGTCCACAGCTGGTCCAATAATCTCAAGCAGAGAAAGCCAAATTAGGTGGTAAAAGTCTGTGTCATCCCACACCCATGGATAAGTTAAGGGGAGTCTTTCTGAATCAGGCACAACCCCCAAAGGGTCTACTACAGTGGTAGAAGTGAATGGTAGAAGGACATAGATAGATGAAAGAAGGAAGAGAAAGAAATGAAACAGAATTTAACTTTTTTTGAACCTTAGATTCAGAACTTGTTTGTGTGTGTATGCATGTATGTACGCACTCACACGCACTCACGCACTTTCACTCACACACACATTCACTCACACACATTCACTCACACACATTCACTCACACACACTCACACTCACACACACACTCACACACAAACACACACTCACACACTCACAAACACTCACAAACACACACTCACACTCACACTCACACACTCACACACTCACAAACACACTCACAAACACACACACACTCATACACACACACACACAAACACACACAAACACACACAAACTGGGTAAGAGCATATGTTTTAGGGAGGGAAAAGGGCAGATTTTAAAGAAACTTGTCAAGGTTAATAAATCCAGATACTAACCTAAGGACATTGGGGAAAGCATCAGAAGATTTTTTATAAGCAGAAGAGTGACATAGTCAAACTTGTCTTACATAAATCACCTGGCAGACATGTGGAAAATAGATTAGAGAGGAAGACCATCTGGGAGACAGGGAGAATAGTGAACAAACTTTTGCAGCACACTAGGGGAAGGGTGATGGAGATGTAAACTAAAACAGAAGTACTAACAATATAGCTATCAAGTATTTATGAATTCAACAAATAGCTCTTAACATTTCCTAGGTGTCATGCGCTGTGCTAGGTTATCCTACACGGATCATTTTATTCAGGTGTTAGAAAGGGCCTATGATGTCAGGTGCTGGTATTACAGCTGGAAATGCTGAGGCTGAAAGATGAATTACCTGCCCCCAAAGTTCTCTTAGCCAGTACGTGCCCCCCCCAAAAAAACACATTAAAATGCAAGTCCCTCCAACAGACTTCAATAATTTTAACCACTGTCCCAATGGCATAGCTATGAAGCGGGGATACAGTTCAGGAAAACCGAGGATGTATAATTATGCAGACTGGACAGTGGACCAGGTTCTGAGACGGAGAAGAATGCACCAAGCTAACAACCACATCTGGAGCCTGGGGTGGTGTCCGGGACAGTGGATGCTGAAGGACTAAGTTTTATCCATATTTGAAAACGGTTTTTCACGTTCATTCCATTTGATGGATCACCTAAGAACCAGTCATTTTGTAACATCACTCGCTCTAGACCCTTGTCCTTCCACTTTCTGTGGTTAGTCACTCTTTCCATCCTTCTTGGCTTGAGACCAAATACTGGCCAGTATTTCCAGCACTGTCCTTTACAGTTCCTTCAGTTGCATTGTGCCCTGACCTTTCACCATACCTACCTTGTCAGCCACTTTGTGGAATCAAACCAGCTGCCTGGTTACCCTGTGCCAGCTCCTCGAAAGCCTGTAAGTGGTGCCTGTAAATATCAGCTGTGTCTCGTGTTCTCACTCCCCCTTCTCCTGCTCCTTTTCTCCCATCCCCCTCCCCTCCTGTCCTGCACTTAGCCCATCTCCTTACACCCTAACCAATCAACTTGCTCTTTGAGGGTGACTTTGCCACTGACTTTGGGTATCAAGGTCATGCAGGTTGAGGTCTCTCAAGTTAGTTGCCCGCCCCCCACACACACACCTGTCTTTCCATTCCTTCCCATTCTCTTCTCTCCATGGAGATTTCAGAAAAACAAGTGGTTTCTTTTCCTGCCACCACTGAGCTTTGCTTTATCAGTTGTGTGCGAATTATTTTCAGTGCATTGTTTAAAATTTGTGCATGGTTCAAATTCAGCTAGTACTTTAAAATTCTTACCTCTATAAAAAAGTTGTGTGTGTGTATATATATATATATATATATATATATATATATATATATTTTTGTTGTTGTTGAACACAGCTTTCACCGCCCTGCAGTAAGCCACTAGAAGGGCCGTATTTCCTCACCCATACATCACTTCAGGATGAAGTGGGTGAAACTCCAGTCAACTAGATTTTAGCCCTTAAATGATACTTTACCTCCCCATTTCTATCTATGTCTTAGCTAGTGAATTCATGGATAGAAAAAAGTTAACAAGTAAAAAAAAAAAAAAAAACAAGCATCATTAATATCTCAAACTAGGTTTTTTACTAGATATTAAACAAGTTTTGAGATGCCACCAATTGTTAAGATATTTGTAATAAGAGGATGAGGAGGGGGGAATTAAATACATGAATGCAAATTGAATCCCAGTTTCAGAAATGTGAATATGAAAATGTAGGAAAAAGTTGCATCATCTAAGGAAGAAAGTACGGTACATTTTCACCCTAGAATTGTGCTTCTCTTTACCTAGCACTTGTAATTAAGCCTAACTTGGTCAGCTGATAAAATTCCTATTCAGGACATGGTTTCTTCTTTCAAAAGTTTTTCTTTATTCTTTGTTTTAGAGGGAAGAAGTATTTGAGACCCATGGTATCTCTTTCTCTCATAGTTAGGAATTGGTTTTGTGAAGTCTTAGCTCATTAATCTTAATCAGTTACATAAACAGAGCTTCAGTAAAGATTGAAATACCACAAGGAAAGAAAAGCCCACACCTGAGGAGGCTTTTTTGAATATGGAATAAAACATGAATCTAGACATGAGCAAAAGAACACATTTTTTCAGTGTTCTACCCCAGTAGTTCAGTGGAAGAAACAATTTGCTTGTTCTAAAATGACAGAACATTTCTTTCAGCAAATACCCATATGTGTTAGTGTGTACATGTTTCTCTTATTAAATGATAAAATCACTCTAGCTCTGGATTTTAGTGGTTTCTTGCTGGAAGCATCTGATTGCACAAATCAAGCCTAAGACACAGTGTGGACAAAGTATATTCCTGCCTCACAGTTGGTACTGCTACGTGGATGTATGTGTGTATGTATACGCATACATTTTAATGGCATTTTGAAAAGAATACAACAGTGTGTGTATTTTTCAGCTAACGTGCCCATTCCTATGTTTTACTCCCATTCCCTGGTCCTCCCTTTGGGTTTCTGTGTGAAAGCTGGCTGAGACTGTTCTAGTTACGGCTTCCTGTTGAACTTGCCTTGTACTCTCTTCCTGGTGAATTATTTTGTTAGTTTGGGCATAGGGTACTGATCTCATGTACCAAACACACAGGCACACACATACGTGTATAAACAGAAGCACAGACACACATGTGCCAACCCACGTGCGCACATACACAAGCAGGTGTGCGCATACATGCACGTGCACCCTTGTGTGCGTACGTGTGCATACACACTCGAACGTACCTACAAGCACACCCTGTCTGCACACATACAAGCAAATGCATGCGTATGTATACACACACACACACATGCACTCATAGATTGGACACCATTTCCATACCTTTCCCACCTCAAATTTTTCCTTTGCTCCCATTTTTCAATTCCCATTTTCCCGTCTTGAGACTCTTGAGGTTATGGTATAGCTTACCATTGCGAAGAATATGAAATTTCTCCTGACAAAGCCTGGATTTGTCTTTTTGCAGGATCATTGAGCAGTCCTGTGTACCAGGTGTGGAAGTTTTCATAACCTGCCTGAGTGGAGGAAACATCAAATTATTGAAGCTTAACCCTAAAGAAACAAGGGTCACCTTGGCCTTGCCTCCCGACTGGGGCTGTCTATGTTGTAATAAGTGAGGGACATGGAATTGAGCGCTTCACACAGTCTTCTCCCCCGTAACTGGGCTGTAATCACATGGAGGGATTTCCACATGTTTTCTAACACTTTTCTGCCATAACTTCCTTGTGCAGAATCTTGGTTTTCATGTTCCAACACTCCCCCAGTGCTCCAATTTCTTTGCATTAGACCAAGGAGAGGGATTTTTAAAGTCGTTTCTTTTGCCAGGCACGAAGTATCACGGATCGGGAAGTGGCTTCATTACTCTTCGTAGATCTTATCTCTGCCCCATGCTGCTTTGGTTTCATAAATTGAGAAAGTGCATCTCCAGGTCTGATCTCTGCTAAGTATGTGGAGAAGATGGGGCAACATGAACAAGAGGAGGATTATCTCCTAGCTGAATTGCCCAAGTCCTTTGAATCCTACTTTTCTTCTTTTGGGCAGAGTCGGGCTTCCCGGGCCTGTGAGCTCAGGGTTCTGAGATCTGTCCCTTTACAGCCCAATGAGCCACTGCAGTGCAGGCCCCTGAACTACCGTAAGTAAGAGGAGCTGGCTTTTGTAACAAAATGACACAAATGGAATAAGCTTATTAGGATTTCTTAGCCAGACAGAGGAAACTACTGCCAGTTCAAATCCTGTAAGATACTTGGGATGTTTTCCCAGTCTTCTGCTGACCTCCCTCCATCCTCAGACACTGTCCCAGAGCTCATGCCATTGGGGTTACCTCTGTGGAGCCCTACACTCCACACCCTGCTACTGTTTGCCCCCAAGATGGGTGGGCCTGGGAGCACAACGTAAGTGGGGCTTCCAAATGGTAGCTCAAAAAGGCCTGAAGTAGCAATGTATGTAATTATAAACTTTCTACCCCTGTTCATGATCTCTAAACAGCATACTCACTCTTTATTGTGAATAGACCTTTAAGTGTTCACTTCATACTCATTGTAATGATGTTGTGACAGGCTCTAAGGATGCCAACGTAGCCCCTGATCTCCAAGATCTCATGTTCTTGGAAGAAAGAGACCAGAAAATTAATATTACAGAGAATTTGTATAGAAGTAGATGGATAGTGATGGATGGATAGTGATGGGGGAGGCTAGGGAAATGATACCAGGAAGGTAGCTGGCTTGGCAGTATGGGCCCAAGGAGATTAACTGTGTCTTAGGAGAAAGAAAAGGGTTCATTAATGTAGTTGGGATGATAGGTCCAAGCAAAGGAAAAAAAAAAAAAAAACGTGTGTGTGTGTGTGTGTGTGTGTGTGTGTGTGTATATATATATATATACACATATATATATATATGTTGAATATATATGTTGACCACCTGCTTCTCTGAGGATTTTTCAAGTCTGCCTCTGGAGGTGGGTAACACATGCTACTTGTGGAAACCCAGATGGAGAAGGGGCTAGAGAGCCATGACAACCCATTTAAATCCAAAATGAGCCATTGAAGGATTTAAAGCAGTAGAATTAAAACATCATTTTTAGTGTTTTGACCCCTAGGATGTTTTGACATTATGGTTATGAACATAGAAATTTTCAACAGAATTGTACCAAGATTGATGAATACTTAGAATACTTCCTAGGGACAATACGATGAAGCCAATTTAATTTCTCAATCAATTTCCTATACATTTCCATATAGAACCCATTTATCCAGAGTAAATGATGGGGTCAGATCTTCTTTGGTGTCAAAATGACAGAGAAGAACAATTCAAAGTAGTAAAAGAATAGTGGTGAGGTCAAAACTTCCCTTTTCGGGTTCTCATTTTATATAGGTCATGCAAGCTGCTAAATACAGAATATATTCCTGCCACATTCTAGTATTTGTTTGTGACACATAAGGGATCCGCTTTAGTTTGGGGATTCAGTTATTTTAGAATGCTTCCATTACTGGAGAAATTTTTAATTTTCTAATTCCCTCTGAAGTTACTGAACATGTTTCATATGGGACTTTTAAGAGGGACTGTGCAAGTCTAACGACGAGGCACACTGTGCTTGCTGTCATAACACCAAAAGAAGTGGAGCTTGGAGGGAAGGTCTGATCCTTCCAGCCACTGTACGCACTCTGGGCCAGCTGCCAGTGTGTGCTAGGAGCCCTTCAATGCCACTGAGGAACATGGTGTCCCATTCATCCCAAATCCCAGCCCGGGAACACAGGAACGTGGAGAGGTCCTTTGTAGTCAAAACAGTGACTCCTGTCATGAAGGCTTGGGAACAAGTCATCTGAGGGTTGATGATGACTGGGAAACTGTATTTTGAAGGATCCCAAGATATCTCTTTAACATTCATGCTTTTTCCAGCAATCTGCTAGTCTGTCGACTTCAGCTTTCATCTCCTTGAATACCACCCGGTTCTCATTGTTGTGCCATGTCTGTGAAATGTACATCACTCCCCTGCCTTTCATCTGAGCGTTTATTACCAAGATACAAGTGTTCATCAGCAATGGGTTAAGTCAGTTGAAATTAACAGCAGTTTCACTCATTGGCTTCTATTGTTAGTATTTACATAACTACCAGATTGTGGCCTTTGGGTAGGGAGATAATGGAATGCAGAATGAGCCAAGGTCAAGAAGCTCAGAAAGTTGCTTCTTTCCTGTTTTAATTGTATTTTATTTGTTTTTAATTAATAAAATGAGTTGAATGGCTTCTAGTTAAACTGACAAAAGTGAAATAGAAGGTTTTGTTTTTATGTAAGTCTTAGCAATCCAAATGGATACTAAGTCCTAGTATCTGAAAGCTGGGTGAACTCAACTTTGAGGCAAGCCATTACTGTATCTATAATACAGAAGTCTGGAGGAAAAGAAGTCAGTTTTAAGTCTTTTTCATTTCCTTTATTTTCAAGTGAGTGAAATTTACATAAAGCCAACTTCATTCAAATTTTGTACATGTTCCAGCACTACCAGGGCCACACTAACCTGCTTCCTTTAATTTGACCATCAACTCACTATTTTGAGAGCTTCATCCTTAACTATAAACTGACCCCTCCTATGTCCTTCGTTTTAAAGTCTCAAAGTGAGAGGACTTAGAAATAGGTTGAAGACGATCTTGGAGATCCTAAAATAACCCAAGAGTTGTAATTGAATGATTCCTTTGGCACACACTTCATACTATGAATTTTTGGCCTCTTTCAATGCCTAATTTTCACTAGCATGATGCAGTTTTTATACCATCTTTTTAGAGATTTCATTAATGTTTAAAATATTAAGATATTTTTCTGCTCCTTGAGGAAACTGTATTTTCCCTTTCTGGTTGAGAGGATTCCAAGCAAGGGAAAGGGTATGATCTCTTTCAGGATCAAAGCTGCATCATTGACAGACTTGTACCCACCCTTGAGTTCACCACTCTGAGCCTCAGTTTCTGAATCTGCAAAATGGGGATTAAAATAAACAAGGACTATAATCTCGGGGGGGGGGGGCAAAAGCTGTCACAGGTACCACTCCCAGGGGGGTTTCAGGTAAAGAACTTAGCTCTGACAAACCAGTGTCTTTCAACTTGGAATTCCATTTGACTTGTTCTACATTTGTCAAATCCCCTTTTCCTCTTCTGAGATTTTAGCCCTGCTAATTTGCAAAGGAGTTTTAATTTTAATTAGGTGATTTCTAAAGCTTTTGCTGTTCTGAAATTTTGAACATCCATGATCCACGTATGAATCTGATTTTAGACATACTATAGAAGTGATTTCCTGAATCAAAGGGACACAGTTCCTTTCACATAACTTGGAGAACTTCAACTCTTTGCGGAGTGAAGATCCAGAAAGCCATCATTCAGTTTGTCTGAGTATATTTTATTTTTTTACATGTCCTCATAATCCATCTTTCTCTCTGTCATGGTAGAACTGGTCCATCTCTGAAGACCTCACCTAAAGCCATGTGGTGTAAAGGGAACCTTTTGGGGCTTATTGTCTGATAAATTGGGTCCTGTTGCTGGACCACTCACAGAAGAGCTGCTGACCAGGGCAAGTCACAGCTTCTCTGTGGCTCAGTGTCTGCATCTCTAAAACAGGGCAATCACCCCGTCCTCTCTGCCTTACCAGAAATAATGTCTGTTAAAGTGCGCTGAAAAATCTCCTGGGATGAACAAATCCCAGATGAGCCATCGGTACTAATGAAAAGCCCAGAGCCTACCTAACCCTTGGGGACTAAAAGGGGCTAACGTCAAATACGTAATTCAAAGGCTGAGTGAGGTTTGATATCTGAATTATTTTATCCATTGTATGGCAAAAAGAATATGGGTTTTCAGGTCATATCGTAGATTAGGATTCATACAAATTAGAGAGAAACCAATTTCCAAGCACAACAAAGCGAGCTCCAGTGAAAGTCTAGTGTGAACCAACACTTTGGTTTAATTTTTTTTTCTTCTTTCCTTCAGAATTTACCAGTTTTGTGACCTTTGGCATTTCACTCACCGTCTGTGAGCTTCAGCTCCTCGTGGGCACAGCAGTGATACTAATTTGCCAGTTTTCAGTGGTTGTGTGTGAATTAGAGACCAAATATGTAAAACAACAAGCAAAATCCTAGAGACGCCCAGGCCCTAAAGAAGTGTTGACTATTGTTTCTAGTTTTTATGTTCTTAAACTCCACTAGATGTTGAACTCCATTCTTGTGTTACAAATTGTTTTTTAGGTATCCACAGGTATGTAAATGAAGGATGAAAAGAATTCTACCCCAAAAGGCAAGGACACATTGAAAATGTAAAACTAGAAGAGATGAAAGAAATTATTTGTCAGGTAGGAGATCCCATTCCTAATCACACATGCACCATCCTTCAAGGTGAATTTGAGAATGGAAACACTTTTTGAGATGAATTGGCCTACACGCTTACAACGTTCCCCCTGGACCCGGTTCTGTTCTTGAGTCCATACCCTTGGTCTCAATGACTTATCACGGAGGACTAGATAGAAAAGACCGCTCTTTGGTGACAAGTGTGGAGGTTTTTAGACAACACTAAGGTGTAAGAAGAGTTGCCAAAGGTGGTAGCTCAGAGGCTCCTGAAGTGCAGAGGGATGCCTCGAACAGCTTGAATTCCCTTGAGGAGAGAATGTGTTTCTCAGGAGGTGAAAGGTGAAGTGAATGTTTAAAGAACTGAAAATGAGTGCAGAATGACAGACAAGAACTAGCCTACGCTGTGGAGGAGATCTGTGCATAGGGCGAACGGCAAGAAGGAAGTAAAAAATACATAACCAGAATATTTGCGATGAAGTACACAAAACATCGTCTTTCCAGTAACTTGGCAGATCCTCTAGGGCAGTAATTCTCAACCAGAGGGTACTTTTGCCTTAAAGGACTTCAGCGTCTGCAGACATTTTTGTTTCACGCTGCTGGCATCTAGTGGATCGAATCCAGGGACGCTGGTAAGCATCCTTCGGTGCCCAGGACAGCCCTGCCCCCGACAAAGAGCTACCCGCTCCAAGATGTCAAGGGTGCCCAGATTAAGAAACCTTGTTCCAGAACAGCATTCTTCAAACTGCATTCCAATGGCATGTCACAGGATAAAAACACATTTGAGAGAGGGAGAAAGAAAGGGGCTTGAGGAAGGGAGGTTGTGTGTCCCAGTGAATTCAGGAAGCTCTGTGACCCACAAATGCAAATTGGTTTCTTTGCTACAGAATGCTTCCGAGTATTTAATAAAAGGAAGGCATTGTCAAAGCCAGTTTGCCAAGAAAAGACTTTAGTGAGTTGCAAATGTTCCACAAAACATAGTATGTGAAACACTAATCACTTTTTCATATTAATGACCTACTAGTGACTTATGCCATTGTATTTATTTGAAAAAAAAGTAGACTTGGTTGACCTTAAATTGTTTAACACACACACACACACACACACACACACACACCCCACAACCATAAAACCTAGCCAAGCATATAAGAAAAAAAAAATCTGAGGGCACAAAAGATTGCATCCTGGGCGCCTGGGTGGCTCAGTTGGTTAAGCAACTGCCTTCGGCTCAGGTCATGATCCTGGAGTCCCGGGATCGAGTCCCGCATCGGGCTCCCTGCTCGGCAGGGAGTCTGCTTCTCCCTCTGACCCTCCTCCCTCTCATGCTCTCTGTCTCTCATTCTCTCTCTCTCAAATAAATAAATAAAATCTTAAAAAAAAAAAAAAAAAAAAAAAAAGATTGCATCCTGATAGAGTGTACTTCATTTTGATGGTTGGGGCAATGACAAAACAAAAGAATCTTCTAGTCCATAGCTCCTTCATAGCATCTCTAGTAGTAAGAATGACAAAAGTCTAACGTTGCATCGATATGCCAGGATGCTAATACAGCCTTTTCCCTAGTAGGCACTCAATGCATTTGTTGAACTGAATTTATTGTTGATACTTAAGTGATTCTCCCCACTCGTGTTTATAAGTGAGTAGTTAGAGCAGATGTTCACGTCTGATTACTTTGTTTGTAAAAGGATTCTATTCACTTGCATTTTTTCCTCTGAAATACTGCATGTATTTATTTTAGTGCATCTCCTTAGAAGATGTATTCAAAAGAGGACGAGATTAATGTGTGCTCCCTGGTTGAATGTGGGGCCATAATTTAAATAGAGGTGTTGGGCTGAGAGCGGAGCTTTTGAATGAAAGTAGAAGCCTGGAAAAAAAGAAGGGGACAACTCATTATTCTTCACAGACTATATCAAAGCTCTAAGTTCCCTTAGTTACTCAGACGTAATATGTGTTCCTCAAAAGACGATCTGGAATGAGCTCAATGCAGCAGAGTAAGTAGGGCCTGCGCTGCTCCGGAATGGAATCTGCAGTAATCTATTACAAATGGCAATTTATTAGGAAGTAGGCATGTGTATTTAGCATAATAAATCCCTGAATTCTAGTAGCCCAATTACTTAATTTTCTAGGAGGAAACTTGTATCTCCTCTCTTTTGATCCTACTTACCATAGTATTAAGGGATTAAAAGCCTTAGGACCTTTTGTCCTTCAGTCATTCATTAGCTTGATGTTACACCTAATCCCCCTTTCCATTTGCAGAAAAGTCAGTCAGTATAATCAGCTATCATTATTTAGCAGGTTTTAAAAAAGGTAATACATCACTTGAAAAGAACGATGAAAAAAAAATGAGTGGCTTACTTTTGTATCAAACACAACCAGCAACCTTATGTATTAGTTTTTCTGTTGCTGCCATAACAGATTATCACAGATAGGGACTCCACACAAATTTACTATCTTACAGTTCTGTAAATTGGAAGTCTGGCGTGAGTTGAGCTGGGTTAAAATCAGAGTGTCAGCAAGGTTGTGTGCCTTTCTGGAGGTTCTAGAGGAGACTCCGCCCCTTGCCCTTTCCAGGTTCTAGAGGCTGCCTGCACTGAGGAGTTCGTGGCCCTCTCATCCATCTTCAAAGATTAGCAATGCAGTGTCTCTCTGACCCTGATTCCATTGTCCTATTTCCCTCTGACCACAGCCAGGGAAGTTTCTCCATTTATTAGGGATTCATAGATTAGATTGAGCCCGTCTAGATAAGGCAGGATAGTCTCCCCATCTCCAAGTCCTCAATCTTCATCACATCTGCAAAGCCCCTTTTGCCAAGGAAGGTAACATATTCAGAAATTCTAGGGATTAGGACCTGGACATCTTTGGGAGTTCATAATTATGTCTACCATGACTTGTTTCTTCATCTCCAATATGATTTGAGAGAAATTCCAAACGATTCGCAAAAATCAGAAAAGCATATTTCAAAGTGTATTTAAAACATGAGTCATTACTTCCTCAGCTTTAAAATTAAATTAACCCAGACACGAAATCCTCAGCTCCATTTTTTTTTCCCTATTCATGTTGTAGAAATAAAATTCCCAAAGATACTGAGTAGGATTTGTCCCAGGACTAGAGATAAGTAGAAGTTGGTGGAACATCTCCCCTGTCAACTTCCAGCTATGAATACCCATGTGTCACCCCATTGCTTGTGTGTCTAGCTCAGTGAAGCTCAGCTGTGTCATTTCTGCCTTCCCTCAGGCACTGAATCCTACAAGCAGACAATTACTGGTGTCAGCAAGCATGTGGCTGCGGCTGGCTGCATGATTAGCTGTTAATATTTGGTAAAAAGAAATCATTTGAACCCCATCAGTGTACCCATTGGAGATAAACTCTCTTTGAGCATATCAAGCCAGGCTTTCTAATGTGAAAGATGCTGTGGCCAGAATAAAGTATTGCTCATTTTCCATGAAAGCTGTGGAAATGGACCCTTGTTCATTCATGGGTACTTATTGTAGATTTAAAAGGAGGAGAAGGGGCATGTCCAGAAGAGCTGAAAAATCCTCAACTTTTTATCTAATTTCTTAAAGATGTGTCTACTCGGACCTTAGATCTCTGTCTCCTAAATTACACAAAATGCACGTTTCCATTATGACTAGTCGTGGAGAAATGAGGCAATTTATTGGTGATGAGAGTGTGATAAGGCAGCCAACTACAAAACCCTCTTTGGAACTAGAATGGTAGTATTCGATTTCTTTATCCCTGAAGGACGTCAGCACTGTAATCACTGCATCTGTCATTAAATACACATGAGGTTGTGTGTTGAGTAATTATGACTCTATGGGCATGCTTCTTAAAAATTAAGGTACTTTTGTAGTCAGTGCTTATAAACCACAATTTGCTGTCCCACTCTTGGCTCAGGCCATCTGAGCAAAGAAAAGCATTTGAAAGTGAGCCTTGGCCTAAGGCATATGCTGGTTTTATAAAAAGATCCTTGTATCTGTGGCTTTCCTTATATTCAGCATGAAATCCAGATGCCCTGCCTGATTGGGCTCCCACATGCTCATCTCCTGCCACTCCCGGCCTTGATCCCTAGTTCTCTGGTCACACTGGGCTTCTTTCTGTTTCTGGAAAGTGCCTGAGTTCTCCTATCCCTGGATCTTTGCACTTGCCCTTCTTCCTGCCGGCAAAACTCTTCTTCCTCTCCTGCTTCATTCATAAATGTTCTTCACACAGCCGCCAGAGGGCGCTTGTCACAGTCTGAATGGTCCCAGCTGTCTCACAGCCTTCCAAAGGCCTCCATCTCACTGGGAATACAAACCAAGGTGTTTACCCTGACCTCAAAGACCCTCCATAATCTGGCCTCAGTTGCTTCTATGACCTCCTCTTCTTCCCACTCTCTCTTGGTCACACTTAGATTTTTCCACATCCCTCAAATAGGCTGAATATTCTCCCATCTGTAGACCTCTGCCTTTGTTGTGCCTTATCTTAATGGTCTTCCCCTAGGTATATGCACGGCTCCCTCCTTCACTTCCCTCATTACTACCGTACCTTCAGGTTCTAAAACCAGCATTTAGTAGCTGCTCAGTATCTGCTGAATGAATGAATGCACAAGAGCAAACATTACTTGTTCATGGAGCCCTTTTCTGACAGCCCTATTTTTGGAACTACCTGCATTCTACGACTCCTCACCCTGTTTGTTTCCTTGATAGCATGTATCCTACGTATCTGTGGAGTTTTGTGTCTCCCTTAAAAAAAAGTTAGCTTGTAGGAGCAGGGACCACAACTAACTGCTTCATTGCTGTGTCTTTAGCACTTCATACAATAATGCCACATAATTGGGATTTGATACTTATTTGAAAAAGTCTGAAAGAAAACAAGCCTTTATTTACCAAAATTGGATACACACCTCACTAGGCGGGAACTTGAATATCATGTAAAAGGCAGTGTCGGGGAGGCGGTAAATTTCTTTGTTAATACTCACTAAGGTATAAATATGTAAATTCTGCTGTCCTCCTGACTCTGCATTTGGCAGTGCTTGACCAGAAGTGAATTTCCTGAGTACTTTGTAATTTAACCCCGACAGTTGTTGCTGTGAGACCAGAGATAGGTTCCTTTCTTCTTGTCCTTTCTTGCTTTATGTATCTCACTGCATCTTACATCAGTAAATAGGAGTACAAATACCAAGTTCTTCACTTAGCCCACCTGTTCATCTTCAGTGTGACTTACCTTCCTCCCCAGCAGCAGTCTTGTCAATTGGAAAAGACTGAGGGTAAAATAGTTTTTCCATTCACTTGCTGTGTGACTTTGGGCAAGTTTCTTAACCTCTCTGAATCTCGTCATATATGAAGCAGGATTCTTTAAAAACAAACAAACAGAAAAACTCTGGGGCACTTAGTGGCTCAGTAGGTTGAGCATCTGACTTTTGGCTCTGGTCATGATCTCAGGGTCCTGAGATCCAACCTGTGTTGGGCTCCATGCTCAGTATGGAGTATGCTTGAGAGTCTCTCCCTCTCCCTCTGCCCCTCCTCCTGCTCTCCTGTTCTCTTTTTCAAATAAAATAAATAAATCTTAAAAAAAAAAAAAACTCCCTAAGGTTCTCATTAATTCAAGTAATAAGTATTTTATGGAACACCTGTTATGGTCCAGGCATTACCCAAGTGCTAGAGGAAGAGTGATGTATGAGGCAAATAAGATGCCTTTCCTCATGTAGCTTTCGGTCTCTTGGGGGGGTGACAGACAGTAAAGTAGGAAGGAGGTAAGAAGTTTGGTAAGATATTTCCAGTGAGTGAGAAGTGTTTTCAAAGAGGAAAAAAACCCTGGAGTGATGGAACAGAAAAGAGGTGTATCCATAGGAGAGAGAGGAACAACTTAAGGTGGAATTAGCAGGGAAGATATCCCTTTGTGCTGAGGCCTAAATGCCGAGAATAAACAGGCATACAAAGATCCCATGGAATACTGTTCCAGCCAAGGGTAACAGTAAGGTGTGGGGGGCAGGGAGTTAACTGAACCTAGGAAAGCAAAACCACAGGTCAAGGGGGACTAACTACTGTACTTCCTGAAAGCCGACGTGAATCAGAAGAGGCTCTGAAGGTCGTCTTTGGCAATTCTGTTTTCATCAATCTGGCAGGTTGATTTGTTCTCCCAGTGAATACTGACTGGTAACTGTATTATGTCTCCTGCTGAATGGTTGTTAATTACCACCAATGTTGTGGATTTTGCAGGCTAAATACCTCTGGTACCCGTACATCGTTTTATCCCTGCAAACACGGCTGGATGGCTGTCGACTCCCGTCCTTCCTTTCTGCATTCCCACAGCAGCTGCACAATGAGGTCTTCCCAAATGCAAATCGGACCCATTGCTTACTGCTGGCACATTTTTGCTTGGACTCCCAGGACCTTGAGTGGTCCAGAGCCTTTTTTTTTTTTTTTTTTGTGCCTTATGCACCTTTCTGAGTACCGCTCTTACCGCTGCTTACAGCACCCTGAATGCCTTCCTTTCCTCGGGGAAGTCTTGCTCTCTTCCTCTCATGCAGTAGCTTTTGCCTGAAATGCCCTTCCTCCACCCAACTTCACCCTCTCTGCTGCTTCCTGACTCATGGTCACTCATCCTTTAAGCCCCAGCCTAAGGCCTCTCCCACGGACTGCGGGCTGCGTTCCCTGTCCACGCCCATCACCCTGTCTAGGGACGTACCTCCCCAGGTGCCCCACAGCCTCTATCTGTATCAGAATGCTTCTCCGTTGTCATTGCTGCCTGTCTAGCCATCCAGCTCGACTGCTAGCTGATGGGAGCAGGCAGTAGGACTCTGAGGTTCCTCTCTAAATCCGCAAGGCCAGACACACTGCATGGCACAGAGCAAGTATACTAGGGAAGCCTTTCTTTTATGTAAAATGTGCCTTTATATCACATGCCTCTGAAAAAGTGGTAGATTAACTCATCATTACTTGAAGTCTAGTTTCATGATCTATAATCAAAAAGTTGCTTTGATGAGCCCAATATTTAGAAGTAATAGCAGAGGGACTTCTTTCCTTTTCTTGCTCTTTCTTTCCTTTTTTCCTTCCTTTTTTGAAAAAAATTGAGTCCTTTCAAATTCTAAAAATCTCTGCCAATACTGCACCTTTCATTCCATGGGCTTGCTGATGACCAGAGATGCCTCTAACAGTCTCAAACTCCCCTAGCTTCAATTTTATCCTCTAGAATTGATTGCGTTGAATTTCTGCTGTTAGTCATTAATTGAAAGAATACGTCTTCATGATGGGTTAATAAATATGTTTTATTGAAGAAATCCCAGCTGTGCAAATGCAAAATTTGTATGTTTTAAATTTTAAATTGTTGGCCCAAAATGAAGCCTCGAACTCTACCCAAAGTCAAGCTTGCAGACTCAGTAATATGTCCATTAATTTCTTGACATCGCTGTTTGTGTACCTTGCTGGGGCTCCCATAGGCATCTGCTGAGTCCCACCTGAATCAAAGACTAGTTCATAGATCTGCAATTTATCAACTGGGGCGGGGAAGTGGAGAGGCTCCCAACTCTTGTAATATAGATACATGCTTGTTCCTATCCTCCTTGATTCTGAGACTTTTCAACGTCTCTGGACAAGGTTTGAATTCAGATTCCTCTAGCAGGTCATGAACACATTTTGTGCCACTGAATGGTGCTGGATACTCTTCATGAGGAGCTTGTTTTGAGGCTGTGGGCACACACTTAGCTTATCTGGGCTTGACTCACGGGCTGTGTCAACGTTCTGGCTCCAGGTAGCATGCCAGGTAACAGTTTTAAACCTAGATGACTTGGAAAGAAAACTGAGTTGACTCATGGGATTAGGGCGAGTGCTGTGATGCAAGCCTTCTGCGCACACTGTTTCTATTCCTATAATTCTTTTCCTCCTCTCGACTTCATCCCCCACCCCTCCTTTCTGGCAAGGTTTATCTCCAGAAGGCTGAGGAAGATGGAGTTAAGCTGCCTCACTTTATTTAATCAGGAATTGTCAGCCCTGCTTGTTTAGAAGCATTGGATGAGGCGTCTTAATTTTAAATGAAGTGGCCGAGCGAGATTGTGCTCCATTTTGTGTTTCATCTACAGCCTAGAAGCCCAGAGCTCTATTGGCCTGTACGCCACCAGCTTCTCCAGCAAAACTGAGCCCCGGCTCCATTCCTGGGACAGTGCAGGTGGAAACCACAAGGGCTCCTGGGAATGCCCAGCCCCTTCAACTGAGGAGGAGATCCCAATGAAATCAATGTGACCAAGGCCAGGCTGGGCATATGAAAGAGCCAGGCAGTGCCCAGGAAGAGACCCTTGTCATGTTGGAATGTAGATATCAAAAAAGCAAATGCTTCCCTTTCAATAGATATCTCAGTTTGGCAGCATCTTTTCAAGGACAATCCCACTTTGTTTTGTTTACTGTTTGTTACCTTCCCTTGTGCTTTACCTGAACATCCTTGTCAATGCTGCACACTCACCAAACTGCTCTATGGCAAAAGCATCATTGAAAGAAAACTAGGCGCCATTTTCCCCCTCTAAGTAGCCTCTCCGTATTCCTGAAAGGGACCTCCTCCTCTCCCTTCCTCTCCCATGTTGGCTCCTTGTCTAGGTGTTGATGCTGAAGCCTATTGAATGCTGACTTCCAAGCCCTCACCTCTCTAATTTCACTTATTTCTAAAATATAAAGACCTATTATTATTAACTTTTTATCACGGAGCTAAAGTTTAGTTTTTGCATGTGAATAGGCCACTATTCTCCTTCCTGTATTAGAAACTGCCTTTTAAAGCTCTTGTGTTCTATTAAAATAACAATATCAAATTATGTAAATGTGCTAATTGCTTTATTGAAATTAATACCCTTATTTAGCAAGTTAAATCTTGCAAAATGGCCATTTTTATTAAAAATTATGAAGTGTGCTGCCTGTTTAAAGGCTAATGTAATTGGGTGAACCCAACAACTGGGAAATGTTAATTAATGGGAGATTGTTAAATAATATTGTTTAAACAATCCATTTTCTCCTGTAGATTGGAATATGGTCCTGGTAAAGTAATAATGACTGTCTAAGGCCTAAGGGAAGGTTTATGAGTATTTTCTTCTGCCCTGTTATTGAATCTGTCGTATTTTCTTTTCGGTTTGTCAAAACTAGGTTCTGTTTAGTAATAGAAATTTCAATTTAGCAGTTTATTGGAAATTACACTCAAAATATTTCTCCTCTATGAAGGTCATCAGGGCTTCTCTACTCCCATGCTGTGGGCACCTGTAGAAATATTTGAAGATATTTCATCCCCCCCCCCTTTTTTGAGATAGTTTTCCTTTTAGAAAAGGATTTTGAGATTATAAAGACCTCTCTTTGCTCTTGAAGCATTGCATTCTCTCAGGAAGATAGGAAGTAGTCCTATCATGGATCTTAATTTCTTAGCTTCTTCACCATTGGAAATAACTCTATGAAACAACCTAAAAATCCATTGTCTTCTCAATAGCCTTCAACTGGAACTGCTCGTGGCTCTCTTCTTGCAGAGTCAATTTATGAAAATATCTTGTGGTTTCCAAATAGTTGTAGGGAAGGGAATTTTTGGTCACTTATGCAATTTACAGAATTGAGGTCAACTGAGGATGTTAGGATAGTTCTGACTGGGGCTGTGAAGACAAAGGTAAGAGTAATACTCTCAATCTCTAAGCTCATTTCTTATCGCATATTGTTTGAGGCATTGGCTTTGAAAACCAGAAGAGAGCCTCACATTTCAGAGTTTCTCTGTAAACACCTGTTCTTACTGTCATCCAACAAATTTAAAGTAATCGTTGTAGGTTGTGGATTATGTATAAATTTCTAGGACATTTTGTGATGACAAGATAAAGTGTTTCTTTATTATATGATAGGACACGGCTCTCGACTCCCCTTCCCACCCCACTCCCCTGTCAACCTGGGACCAAACCATCAGAGAGTTTAATCTATTTAAATTTTCTTTGTTGATGTTGGGTATGTTTTCAGTTTGTTCCATGGACTTCTATGACCAACACTAGAAGTACTGATTTTATCAATCCAATTGTTGGTGAACAAAAGCTGATTTTTTTTTTTTATTTGCTTGAACCAAAAATTAACATAATAAACTCTATCTTAACAGACTGAACTCCCATTTTCCCCCTGAGGAATTGAGCAAACTGGCAGTTGCATTTATCCTCTACTAAATGTATGCAATATGAACTGCAGAATAATAAGCATACCAACACACTTGGATTCTTAACAGTTTCAAGAGAAAGCTTCTCACAGGAAAATTGTCTGCTAAGTTACAAGATATTCCACACACTGTTGATACACAGTCTGGTGACCATTTAGTTTCACTCTGATTTCTACATCCTTTCAAGGATTCTTTTGACAGAAATACCCATAGTTCCAATGTCCAAAGACCACGTGCATGCAGTTAATTGTCTTACTGGAAGGTGCAAATAATCTTTTACTTCTGATAGCAGAATTCCAGATGAAAATCCAATGCCAGTTGCCTAAAATGGGTTTTTATCCTCGACTTTTTTTTTTTTTGCCAGTTCTATTGGGAAGAGCTCATTTTTTAGCTGTATCAATAGAATTTTGTGCAAAATGAAAGATGTTTGCCTCTGTTAGTTTCATGCGTTCCATGGAGCTGAAATTTGCTGGCACCTGCTGAGTGAGATTTTTCTGGTTTGTGCGCTAACATTTTTTTTTCTAGTGCATGATCATCTATCCAGATTTTTGAGATCTACAGCAGGTTAGTCTTTGATCTTGAACTTACCCTGAACTTCCTAATGGTTGAACCAGGTAAGATTAGGGTAAATCTCAGCCCTCTAGACCTTCAGAAAGTAATCCCATTGGTAGCTTAATTTTCTTCATAACAGAAACATTTTTTTAATTTTAACTTTTATTTGAAGGTAGGTTATTTTGCTTCCACCTTTCTAGAATGTTTGGTATAATTGAATCTTTTTTCATGGACTCTGGGTGGTCAGTAAAGCATCCAACTCTCAGAGCTTTTTTGAGATAGGGCTATTTTCTTGTCTCCTAAGTGGTCCCAAACTATTGCTTCTGAACCCTTATGTCTTTTTTTTTTTTAATTTTATATAATGTTGCTTTCTCATTTGTTGCTCTCATGGTATTATCTTGTCACAATGCCTAGTGAATAGTAGGTGCTCATTAAATATTCAATGAATAATGATTGTCACTTTTTACTTCTATTATAGCACATCTGGTTCCATACATATGGTTATATTTCTTCTTTTTTCTAATAGTCTATTTGTAATTTGTTCAGGTTTTAAGAAATCTAATAGCCATATATATGACAAATTGGTGCACAAGTTAAGATTTAACAGTGTGCGAATAAGGACTTAACTCACCTGAGGAATAAAAAGTCGTCAAGGGCTTGAACTTTGTGGCATCTGTTTTGACTGCTGAGAGGTCACTTTGAAAATGCTTCCTGATGTGGAACTGAGCTCTGTGAGAATTGTGAGGTAGTTGAATTCCGGATAGGTGAGGTATTTTGTATTTAGCTTTCCTTCAGATGGTCATTACTAGCACCTAGGAGGACTGCCAGAGCATGATATATAAAAATCACTAGGCCATTACGGTGTTTGTGCTTATTTTAATTAGGTTTCTTCTAGATTTTCTTTTTAAGCTGTCCAGGGAGAAATGTGTCCCCTGTGAATGTAATGTCTATTATGTAAAACTTAAGTGCTCTGAGGGTTTGGAAAGTGTAAAATTTACACGTAGGGCCCTGTTTGGTCAATGTGATGAGATTTAAGATCAAATAGAGAGGGGAGAAAGAACCGAATGCATTATTTTTAAGACTTAAAAAGATAATTTTTTTTTTTTCTTGCTGCCAAATGGTTGACAGTTTGCTTTTTTGAATTTCAGCTGAGCTTTTAGAGTTTGCCGGTCAGATCCACTTCTGCCACTTATTGTGTCCCGGCTGGAAGTGTTGGGAGGACAAGAAAATTTCTCTTTAGTGACATGTAGTGACACTTCAGTTTATTGTGCAGGGACGATTTTCTGACAGAGATAGATGATCTGGTTCAGGTTTCCAAGAAAATGTTATTCCATCATGGAATGGAGAAGTTCTGAACCAATCTTTCCGGTCTACAAACAGACTGTAGGTGCGCCGTCACTGACAAACTGATATTGAAACGTGGAGCCTTGAAACTGAAGATGCTTCCTTGTTCATTTTGGGATGTGAAGGTTATAGGTGTCTGAACACATGAACAACACCATGTTCTCACGTTTCACCATGTAGTGAAACGTGTAGGCTACATAGTCCTGAGTGCAACCCTCTTCATTCCTTTGCATTTTTTTGACGCTGGATTCTTCTTTTCCTAGCAAAAAGTACTTTTCTGGAGCAGACAGGGCAAAATAATTTTCTCTGTACTCTTTAACACCAGCATCTTTTCAGATTGATTCCTCAAATTGGTGTGCAGGAGTCCGAGAAAGGCATATTCCTAAGCATTTAGGAACATCTCTTGGTTACCCCCTAACCCTCAGGAGCAGGCAAATCTCCTCACTCTCTTGCCAGCAGTGCCCAGTTTCTGTTTGGAAATGAAAGTCAGGAAGGGAAGATTTAGGCTAAGCCAGTCGGTTGATTCCAGCCTTCCTGCCCCATGGTCATGTGACCTAAGCTGGACCAATCAGAAATCCTCTTAGGACTTCGAACTCGAACTCTGAGATGTAGCGGCTCAGAGTGGGAGTCCACGGGGTATAAAGGTATGAGAACAGAAACTGCTGCTGCCAGTTTTAGCTGCTAAGAGAGAAGCCAGCCTGAAAATGAAGGGAGCCCTCAAAAAGGGTAGAGCTAAAAGAATCTCAAAGAAGTGTGAGCCAAGTTCTAAGCCTTTGAATTAAACCATCCCTGAAGCCTTCCTTATTTCCAGACTTTCCGGTATTATAACCCAGTATTTTGCCCTTATTATTCAAGATCACTAAGTTGAATTTCCCATTGCTTGCAATCAAAAGATACTAAGTGGTAAAGCTACACAAGCGGCCTTTTTTTTTTTTTTTAACCACTTGGTGCTATTATAAAACTGCAAATCGTACAAATGAAGTGTAAGGTCAAGATGGTTAGTTCTGATAGAATCTCTAGTCAACACTGTGCTGGTAAATGGTTAACAGCCTCTGGGGGCGAGAGTGGGGGCTGGTGTGTAGCCTTTGAGGATTTGATTTTCAGGGTGTAAACATTCTCACCATGGCCAATGTCAAGCTATAAATTGATGCTGAATGTGGAATTTGGAAGAGATACTAACAACTGGATCTCACAAGCCTGTAACAGTAACAGCATACCACTATCTCTATCCAGAAGCTGCTGTTTTTCATGTAAGAAAACTAGGATCCAAAGGAGTCCAGAGGCTTTCCTGAAATGACACGGAGAAAGACCTAAGTCAAAATGCCTGTCCCCTGATTTCCGAAGTCTCATTCTTAATAAGCTGATGATCTGGTTGGTATATGTTTAAACATGTAGCTGCTAATGCAAGCACATGTATTCCTTCTAAACAGAAGGGCCCCTGGCTGTCTGCTGAAGACCAGAAAACTATCTACATGTACACAAAGTTAATATTTCAGACTTTGCTGTCCATTTGATGAAGAAGAATCCCATTGTTTCGTAATGGAAGTGCCTGCCACTCAATTTACATGATCTCAACAGAACGGGCAAGGGAAGAATTCCTCTTTCCATTTTATACATGAGGAAATGAAGGTTCAGAGAGGTAGAAACTTGTCCAAGATCACATCTCATAAGTAATAAGGGGCAGAGTGGGAACTTGACCCCAGGTTGGTCTGACTTCAAACATCATTTAGACTACCACACACTGGGTATGTTGTTCTGGAGAGAT
This sequence comes from Phoca vitulina, assembly GCF_004348235.1. Classification (NCBI taxonomy): domain Eukaryota; kingdom Metazoa; phylum Chordata; class Mammalia; order Carnivora; family Phocidae; genus Phoca; species Phoca vitulina. The sequence goes on from NW_022589709.1 coordinate 12,103,637, forward strand.
CATGTTTCCACTACGTGCTCATGGGCTTTGGGGATTTTCCGTAACTTAGGAAACACTTGTAGGGAACAAATTACCATACCAAACAAAAATACAGATGGAAGCAAGGGTTTGAACAGGGCATGAACAGCATTCATGGCCCCTTTGGGGTTCCGGTCATAGTTCTTCTTAATTTCCTTATCATGCAACCCATCACGTCATCTTTGAGATTTGATAGAGCTAACGCCTGAGGACTCACACGAGAAGACTCATGTCTTGTCTCAAAGACCTTTCTATAAAATGGAATGAGAAATATTCACTCACTTCTAGAAATAAATGGGAGTAATTGGTAGGTAGTTAAAATGTAAAAAGCAGAAGGATTGCTTATGATAGATGTCAATAATTATAGTTAAGAATGAGGCTGGTTAAGGAAAAGAATGCTCTGTTTGATCATCTCATCCTTCTCATATCAAACAGATACCGTTCATATGACTTCTGTGGCTTTTCAGTGTGCTCTGCCTGCGTTATTTGCAGTGACTCTGCAGCTTTCAATAATGTGGTATGAATTATTTAAGTGGGATGATTAGCATAATCTGTACTGCACCCTTAAGAATACGGGGGCAATTAAACACTGAGCTTGACCTACTGCTCTCTTTTGTAGGGCAGAGAAGGATCCACACAGGAGAGGTGATTGCAAAAATCAATTCTGTTCAATCTCCCTTTCTCTCCTCCTCTCCCTCCCTCCCTTCAGCTCTTTCTCCACATTGCACACACCCAATTTTTATCCTTCAAAACTGGTGGAAGACTGATTAACTTTGTTTCAGTCTTCATGGCATTTAGACACTCTGAATGAAAATTGAAAATGCTAGTCGGGGGTGCCTGGGTGGCTCAGTCGTTAAGCGTCTGCCTTCGGCTCAGGTCATGATCCCAGGGTCCTGGGATCGAGCCCCGCATCAGGATCCCTGCTCCCTGCTTAGCGGGAAGCCTGCTTCTCCCTCTCCCACTCCCCCGCTTGTGTTCCTGCTCTCGCTAACTCTCTCTCTGTGTCAAATAAATAAATAAAATCTTTAAAAAAAAAAAAAAAAAAGGGCGCCTGGGTGGCTCAGTCGGTTAAGCGTCTGCCTTCGGCTCAGGTCATGATCCCAGGGTCCTGGGATCGAGTCCCGCATCGGGCTCCCTGCTCCGCAGGAGGCCTGCCTCTCCCTCTCCCACTCCCCCTGCTTGTGTTCCCTCTCTCGCTGTGTCTCTCTCTGTCAAATAAATAAAATCTTAAAAAAAAAAAAAAA